>NC_067169.1:83614280-84215114 GCF_903995435.1 Acomys russatus | reverse complement strand
TAGAGTTAGTTTTTTCTGCCTCCTGCTTATGGATCAAGATATGAGCTCTCAAATGCTCTCCCCAACATGCCTGCTGCTTGCTACCATGCAACAATGGACTCAACCTTTTACAAGTGTAAGCTCTCTTTTCTAAGTTGCCTCAGTCATTCTGTTTTATCATAGCTATGGAGAAGTAACTAGCAAAGAGGCCAAACACATATATACGTAAAAACAAATAAACAGACTTTTGAAAATGGATCCCCTTGACTAGAGATATGGCTCCGTGGTTTAGATCACTTGCTCTTCCAGAGGATCCAGCTTTGACTTCTGGTACACACATGGTCACAGATAACTATCTGTAGCTCCAGTTCTAGGGACTCTGATTGATGCCCTCTTCTAGCCTCCATGGCACCAGAAACTTACACGATGCACAGACATAAATATGAGCCAAATATACACACATTAAATAAGTCTTTTTAAAACAACAACAACAACAAATGCATGTCCTAAATGCTTTCCATGTTACCATTCATCTAGCTAAAGAAAAACAATGAAGATGTTTTTGTTTTGAAACAAAGTATCACTATGTAGTCCTGGCTGACCCGGAACTCATCTCTAAGGTTAAAAAAGCTAGTAAGTAGGGGCAGCAGAAATGGCTCAGTGATTAAGAGCACTTCCAGTGAACCTAGGTGATTCGCATCACCATGTCAGGCAGCTTACAACTACATAAAACACCAACACCAGAAGAGCAAATGCCCTCTTCTGGCTGCCAAAGCACCTGCACACGTGTGGTATATACATATACTGAGGGAGATACACACATACACATAAATAAAAAAAATTTTAAATAAAAGCTAGTAAGTAGAACAGTCATGATTCAAACTCCAGATGCTTAAATCCATAAGCAATATCTAATACTGTTTCCTACACACATCAAATATCACATTTTAAAAGATTTATTTATTTACTATGTATATAGTGTTCTGCTTGCATGTATGCCTGCATACTAGAAGAGGGCACCAGATCATACTATAGATGGTTGTGAGCCACCATGTGTTTGCTGGGAATTGAACTCAGGACCTCTAGAAGAACAGCCAGTGCTCTTAATTGCTGAGTCATCTATCCAGCTGCCAATTATATTTTTAATGGCATGCTGTCTACCCTTTTCCACTAAAGGCAGGCAATCTTTTGAGGGCTCTGTTACTTTGCAGCCCTTGATTACAAGCTGACTACTCTAGACTTTCTCTAGCTCATTATGCTATTGGAAATGCAGCTTACACACAGTAAGTAGGCTAGGCCTATCAGCATGTAGGGTAAGGATAAGGGTTTTGTCAGGGCTGGTATTATGAATGAGGTCTATAAGATAAACATCTGGGGTGGAGAGCAGCCCAGTGGTAGAGCATATACTTAGCATGCACAGGGATTCTGGTTTTAGTCACGAGCAGCACAAAAAAAAATTGAACAGGAAATAAAGATCTAATCTTTGTGGAGCTCTCATATGCAAAACATTGCTAAATTCTTTATAGTCATTAGTTATTTTATTCAATCATCATGTCATGGCTAGAGTACTAATATGATCATTCTCATGAAGCAGACCTCCTTTGCTCAAGGGATGGAGAGAATGTCTTTGCTCACTAGAATATGCCTGAGTAGTTCCCCTCTGTGAATTCCAGTGATGGAAGAAGCACTAGTGGTTTTTTTTATTAAAATGCAAATGTCCCTGGAAGAGATAATACATTCAGCCTTCCCAGAATGTCACACCTCAGTTGGAATTATCATATTGCAGTTCCTTTTCTGAGCGTTAGCTCTGACACAGAGAAATGCAGAGGGAGCAAGGACACACTCAGGGGGGAACAGATTGTGGATAGAATTTACTGACTAATACAATGTGGGCAAAAGCCAGAGAGCTGGCCTTCAGCTCTGTTTCCAAATTGCTCACTTTGAGGAATCATCTACCACCCACTTAAAGCAATCCAAAAGAAACAGGCATGAGGAGGTAGGTAGCTCAATGGTAAAGTGATTTCCTGGTTTCCTGTAAGCCCGGGATTTAGTCTCCTGCACTGCAAAAACAAAAACAAAAAGGAAAATGGAAAAGGTTAAGAAAAAAAATGTTTTATGTCCATTATTATGTAAGCCTTTTATTAATGTCCAGTAATCACCCTTGAATTGGTATTTCCATAATATCTGCATCCCATGTCGATGCCTCTACTAGTTAAAGGAAAAAGAGAAAAGAAACAGTAAGGGAATCTTCCTTACATGTTCCATCCCGTATCATCCCTTTCCCCACTCCCACCTCCAACTGAAAATAGACCTGGAAAATCAAAAGTAACTTTGTGTGGAAGAAAGCAGGTGGCTTTTCCAAATAAGGTGAGATCTGGAGCCATGCTTGTAGACCACACACCTTCTGTTAATGTACATAAAAACATCACTTCTAACCTGTGCTTTCTCACACTGACTCTAACCTGACTCCACCAGATATGTACCTTGTAATACACAGATCCCAGCTCGGTTCTCAATGGAAAATTGGCCACTCTAGGAGGAAGAGTTGCGTCTGCCAGCCATCCCATACTCTGCTTCTCTCCTCTTGTTTCTAGTCAGTAGTGGCTTCACTCCAGCAGTGTGCGTGCATGTGTGCATGAGTGTGTGTGTTCCTAAATATGTATATCTGTCTGTTTACATGCCCGCCTCTTTGTTTGTCAGGAGAAGACATTGAGTAAAAGGAAGATGAAGAAAGACACAAACATCTGTCACAGTTGGAGACCACCCACCAGAGTGGCTCAACTTTAGGACCCGTTCTAGCAGTCCTGATTTGAAACAGAAACGTGAGTAGGAGCTCGATTGCTTCTTTTTTCTTCTACTTCATCAAACTCAAGGGCAGTTTGTTAGGATAAGAAGGTGGGGGGAAAAAAAGATGGAGCGGTGCCCAGAGACTTAAGGCTTCTGCTGGATTAATGTTCTGTTTATTGAGATCTGTGGGCCTCTGTTAGCAGTAGAGCAAGCTTGTCCCACTATCGTTCATTAGAACTTAACTCTACTAAGGCCAGTAGACTTGCCCATCAGTGCCCAGTGCTCCTAGGTGGCATGATCACACGGACAACACACCTAGAATCCCAATACCCCTGAGCGACCTTCTGTAATATTCGAGGAGTCTGCTCCTCCTCCAAGGGCTGTGAATCCTATCTAGCTAGGATCACAAACAGGTTTTGCCTTCTGTGCCAAGCCCAGCTGCTGCCTTAAGGAAGTTTTGAAAGTGGTTCACTGGGAAATGTGTATGCATGCTCACGGAGGCCTGCAATAGGTTGGCAAGCAGTGAAGGTATGTATGAAAGTATCAGTTCTCATCTAGGCCTGGGGAACTCCAAAAGGACAGCTAAGAAATGCAGGGTATGTGCTGACTCAGCTAAGGGCTGGCTGGTTAGGGATATTCCTTCAAACATCTGAGAGAATGAAGGAATTCACCAGGAAGGTTGCCCGGTGAAGATTTTGTGGTAAAATCTAGAACACATTCCTGCCCTGTGTGAATAGCAGTGTTGCCTGTGGGGTTTTTTTTTTAAAGATTTGTTTATTTATTATTATGTATACAGTGCTTTGCCTGCATGTATACCTGCACGCTGGAAGAGGGCACCAGATCACATTATAGATGGTTGTGAGCCACCATGCAGGTTCTGGGAATTGAACTCATGACCTCTGGAAGAGCAGTCAGTGCTCTTAACCTCTGAGCCATCTCTCCAGCCCTGCCTATATGTTTTTATTATCTATATTCATTGGCCAGCTCCCATCTGCTAGATGTTCATGGCAACTGATGGGGCCCAGCAAGGATGAATGAAGCAAAATTTTGTCTTTTTCCAGACTAGTAGGAGTGAATGCTATGCAAATTAATACCTAAGCCATGTGTTGGAACAATGGCTCATCTTATTTTCAGCACCCATGTTGATCAGTTACACCCACCTGTAATCCCAGCTCCAGGAGATCTGATGCCCTCTCTTCTGGCCTTTATGGACACTGAATGCAAATGGTACACATACAGACAAGCATGCACAGAAACAGAGAAACAAAAACCAAGAAATCCTAAGCAATCCCATAGAAAGGAGTGAATGCTGTGAGAACACTTTAGGGAAAAATGCTGTAGGAACAAAGAGAAATGACGTGAGCTGTAACCAATAGAGGTTTAAGCTGGGGCCTTGGAGAGGGAGTTTGGGAAGTTTCTTTGGAGTTTACCTATGAACTAGGCATTGGAACCAGAAATAGATAATAATGTGTGGAGAGGATGTTGAAGAACTGTTTCATTAAAGGCCTCACTGGCCATGGTCTAAGGATTCTCAGTGTCATTGTACGTATCATAAGAGCTGAAGAAGATGATAGACCTGCCAAATGGTTTGGAGTAACCGGGGTGCCTGGTTTTGAGCCAGATGCTATACCACAGTGGCATCAATATGGTCCAGCCTTTCCCATAGTGGACCACTCTGTTGAGATGAGAATTTCTATTTCCGTTTCACATTGGCCCAATTCATGCTACCCAATCAACTAGAGCCTGCTTACTTGCTTTTGTTTGGGCTTTTAAGCATTTTAGTTCTTTCCAGTGGGCAATACATACAAATAATGCAAAAGATTTTGGTATGAATAAAAAAACAACATTTCCAGGGCTGGAGAGATGGCTTAGTGGATAGTAGCACTGGTTATTCTCTCAGAGGTCCTGGGCTCAATTCCCAGCACATACATGACAGCTCACAATTGTCTATAACTATAGTCACATGGGATCAGAGTCCCTTTTCTGGCATGTAGATGTGCATGCAGACAAAACACACATATAAATAAATAAATAAATAAATAAATAAATAAATAAATAAATAAATCTTTTTAAAAACCAAAATTATTCTGGGTGTGGTGGCACAAGCCAGCACTTGGGAGGCAGAGGCTGGTGGGTTCGAGGCCAGCCTGGTTAACAAAGCAAGTGCAGGACAGCCAAGGCTATACAGATAAACCCTGTCTCAAATAATAAAAAACAAACAAACAAAAGCAAAAAACAAACTTTCCTTCTGGATGCTATAATTTCTAATTCTGTGTCTTCACATATGTGTGCATGTGTGTGTACATGTTTGTGTACACATTGTAAAGTTGTCTTCCATAGAGAAGTTCTAATCTACACATCTAACATCAGAGTACATTGCCAACTTTTTAATATTTCTTAAATTGATGTGTGAAAAATGAGATTGTTGAGGCTGTGAATATTTTTCAGTGAGAGAGCACAAGACCTTGGCCTAAAAGAAAGGAAGGAAGAAAAAGAAAACAGGTATCAGCTCAAATCTCATTGGAATAATGTTTTAACTTTTTTCATAATGATCAAAATTAACCATTTTTACACATATTTAAGATTCATTTACATTTCTCTTTCTGAGACCTGTTTGTTTAATCCCATCCCCATTTTTTTTTTCCTGCCTTAGTGTTTGGTATATTCCCCATCTTCTATTATATTTTAGTATCTCTTTCTTTCTCTCTGTCTGTCTCTGTGTGTCTGTGTCTATCTCTCTGTCTCTCTCTGTCTTTCTGTCTCTGTCTCTGTCTGTCTGTCTGTCTGTCTGTCTCTCTCTCTCTCTCTCTCTCTCTCTCTCTCTCTCTCTCTCTCTCTCTCTCTCCCTTTCTCTCTCTGTTATTTTGAGACAAGGTTTCTCTGTGTAACAGCCCTGGCTGTCCTGGACTCACTCTGTAGACCAGGCTGACCTCGAACTCATCGAGACCCATCTGCCTCTGCCTCCCAAGTGCCAGGACTAAAGGTATGCGCCACCACACCATGCTTTTAGTAGCTCTTTAAATGATAAAGAATATAATTTTTTGCTGCTCTTTTGAGACAGGATCTAATGTAGCTCAAGTCACACTTGACTTCCATATGTAATAGAGAATGGTAGTGAACTTTTGACCCTCCTACCTCTACCTACTGAGTGCTGGGATTATAGATGTGTGATAGCATGTTCAGTTCTTATGCAGTACTGGGAACTGAACCCTGTGCTTCATGTATGCTATGGGAAAACTCTACCAATTGAGATATGTCCCTAACCCAAGAAATTAACTGTTTGTGACGTATGTTACAATATTTTTCCCCAGCTTGAAGGTCTTGCAGTTCAGTTATGGTGCTTTTTATAACTTCTCTCATTTCTTAGCTGGCACATATACACATTGGTACTGAGGAGCCTTACCTGCCTTTGTATCTTTGGGAAGTTTCTTGCTTGCCCACCCCTTATACTCTGAATTCTATTTTGTCTTTCCTTGCTGAACTATAACCAGGTAAATAATTGTGTTCCTTTTTCAAGTCAATGAATCTTTTAGAATCTGATTAAAACTAAGACCCAATGCCTGGAAATAGATTCACATATAACAAACCTACAAGTTTGCATCTACTTTTAAGGAGTTCATAACCCACCTGAAGAGTTTTGTGGGAGTTTCAGAATTTGGTGAGTGAGTGTGTGTGTGTGTGTGTGTGTGTGTGTGTGTGTGTGTGTGTGTGTGTGTGTGTGTGTGTTGTGCTCCTCAGGGCTTAATGTCAAGATTTCACATATGCTAAGCATACATTCAAACCTGGAGCTATTTCCCTAATACTAGGACAACTTCTCAGGTATTTTGTTTAAAATACCGATTCCTTACACTGAAGGAACCAGATTTTGCAAAAAAACAGAAACATGGACATGTGTTTAAACACATTCAGGTAATCTGAAGACATACTAAAACATTTCCCACAATTTAAGCATATTTGTGGGTCTATGTTAAAACTCCACTTTTTAAAAAAAATCTTTTGTTTTGCAAATGTTTGGGCTCAAAGTCAGGGTATCACACATACCAGGTAAGGTGAGCACCAGAGAGTTTACATTCCTAGCCCATCGCATATTGGAATTCTGACAGGAACACTTGAAAGATGAAAAGTTGCAGAGCTTAGGCAATGAAGTTGTAAACATGGAGTGATTAATGAGAAAAGTGATACTTTTCTCCGGCCTAAATTAGACCATGTGGTCAGTCAATTTTAACATTACTACAGTGTGTGTGTGTGTGTGTGTGTGTGTGTGTGTGTGTGTGAGAGAGAGAGAGAGAGAGAGAGAGAGAGAGAGAGAGAGAGAGAGAGAGAGAGAGAGAGAGAGAGAGAGAGAGAGAGAGAGAGAGAGAGAGAGAGGATCACACATATAGTAACCTTTACTATTTTCTATCCCCTCTCTCTTCTTCCCTCCATCCTTTCTTCTTTCATTAAAAGACAAGCAAAGCACATCTTAGCTTGAGGAGAAGTACCTTTGAAGAGCAAAGTCATTCATTTATCCGAGTCCTGAATCCCACATGAATAGGAAGCTGATAAAAGTGATTTGACTGGCATTGAAAATTTTTCATAGTGGAGTGTGCTGAGGAGAACCTGTCACTCAGTTGTCAAGAGCTCAGCCCTTGCTTTCTTGGGGGTGGGAGAATCATTCTTTCAGGTTGGTAACAACTTCGGCTCTTATGGGCAGCTTCCCCCAGGAGACCCAATGTCTGCTCTTTCTTCTCACAAAATACAGTGTAGTGTTGCCTGGCTATCCTACTAGAGAAGAGCCTCTCCATTGTCAGTGTCTACCAAGAAACAAATACAAACACAGTTTGCAGAGAACGCAGGGCATAGCGCGCTGTGGAGGTCCTGAGGCCCGTCCGTGAGCCCACAGAGGCACTGCTTCCCAAATTAGTCATGGACTGACGAAGAATGTCTGAATGACTGCTTAGAAATCCCAGTTTCAGGCCGGCCGGGCAGCGGTGGCGCACGCCTTTAATCCCAGCACTCAAGAGGCAGAGGCAGGTGGCTTGCTGTGAGTTCAAGGCTCGCCTGGTCTACAAAGTGAATCCAGGACAGCCAAAGCTACACAAAGAAACCCTGTCTCAAAAAAGCAAAAAGCAAAAAGCAAAAAACAAAAAAAGAAACCCCAGTCTCTAGGTGTCTTAGTTAGGGTTACTATTGCTGTGATGAAACACCATGACCAGTGCAAAATGGTGAAGTCAGGACAGGAACTCAAACAGGGCAGGAACCCGGAGGCAGGAGTTGATAGAGAGGCCATGGACTGATACTGCTTATTGGCTTGCTCCTCGTGGCTTGCTCAGCCTGCATTTTTAAAATTAATTTATTCAAATTACATTTCAATTGTTTTCCCCTCACTTGTATCCACTCGTTCCTCCCTCCCTCCCACTTTCATCCTATTCCACTTCCCTAGATCTACAACCGAGGGGGACTTCCTCCTCCACAATATGGTCATATCAGCCTGCATTCTTATATAACCCAGGACCACCAGCCCAGGCATGGAATCACCCTCAATAGGCTGCCCACTCCCACATCAGTCACCAACTAAGAAAATGCCCTTACAGGCTTGCCTACAACCTGATCTTACGGAAGTGTTTTTTTAATTGAGGTTCCCTGCTCTCTGATGACTTTAGCTTATATAAAATTGAAATAAAACCATGCAGCACACTAGGCTTTACTCCAGTGGAGCAAACCAGAAACTCTGGGCCTTCTGCTTATATAAACTTATCAGGTGATTCTGAAAGACACTAATGTCTAAATCTATGTGAATAACCTGCTAATGACATTTTTCCTGTATTACTCCAGGAGATTCTGCAGTTCCCGCTGGAGTCCTTTTCAAGAAAGTACCTATCCAGTGATCTCAGTAGAGTGTAATGCACCGTGTGTGTGTGTGGGGGGGGCGGGGTGGTGTGGGGGTTATACTGTCAGTTTGACAGGATCTGGAACCACCTAGAAGACAAAACTGTGAGGAAGTTTCTAGATTAAGTTAACTGAAGTGGGAAGAATCACCCCAAACTGTGGGCAGCACTAAGCCAGTCCGTGGGATGGGATCTCTGGCTGAATGAGAAAATTGCACCAACATTCACCTATGTCTTCTTCATGAAACAGTTAATGTGACCAGATGCCTCATAATTCTGCAGCCATGACTGCTCCTTCAGGGTGAAAGGTACCTTCAAAGTATAAGACCAAATAAACCAGGCCTTCCTTAAATTGTTTTGTTAGGTAAATTTATTACAGAAAAGAGAAAGGTGACTACTGTAGTGTGTCCCATATACCTTTAGGAGTTGAGGCTAATGTTTGTTTCCTGTGTCCGAGCCCAGTTCATTAGCTCATGATCATGAAAAATGACAAGGAAAGCTAGCAGAGGAAAGGTTAGCAACCAGAATTTATTGTAGCAGAGGGGACTGGAAAATGGGTTGCCAAATGACATTCTGGATCAGAGATTTCTTTTACTTCCTGGCAAACAAGCATTTTGATTCCATCCATATGTAAATTGGGCATTGAGCTGGTATGAATCTGGTTGGTTAATTTGAATGTAGCAGGGAGTTCTGATTGGTTGTTGGGTTGAGTGAAAACATGCAGGCTCAGGGAAACCCACAGGCAAGACAAAGGCCCACCAAACACTCTAAAGTGAAGAGCCAGGTTGTGAAAAACAAAGGCTGTTGGTTAGCTGCTGTACTGATGAGGCAGTCCTTTTCGGTTTCAGTTCCCAAGCTCACCTGATTGTTCAGGAGTTAAGGTAAAACCTTGGTTCTCTCAGAGATGACTATCAGTCCTACTAGGACATGCAGACATTTTTATTTTCTTGGGGCTATAACCATAACAAACTGCCTATGCAATAGGGCTACCTTGTCCCTGATTCCTATCACTAAGACACTGATTTGTCTCATCTCAGATCAGACAGTGATCATTCTGGAAGGTCAGGCCGGCTCAGGAGATGAGAGTATTCACTAACCCAGCCAGAAACCTATTTACTGGATTGTCTTTCTGTATGCAGCCTTTCTGAACCCTCACAAAATCTAAACATAGGCTTTCAAATTGACAGTGGACAGCCTGCTGCAGCTCAGCAGGGAAACAGGCTCAGGTGAGCGAAAGGTTGGTGAATAATAGGCCATCTGGCCATGAAAGGCTGCCTAGGTTTTTGGCAAGCTGGAGAGTATTTGAGGTGAAAAAGAAACCCTCTTCTTGGCTCTGTCCTCCAGCCACGTCCCCCAGTTCCCTCAAAGATTAGTTAGAGGCTACCCTCTGGGGAGCTGCCTGACTCTGCAGTCCATGTGCTCTTGGTTATGTTGTGTGTGTGTGTGTGTGTGTGTGTGTGGTGTGGTGTGTGTGTGGTGTCTAGGAAGTAATCTTTGAAGAGCTGGCAGGCCAGCCCTTCTGCAAAGATGTACAGCAGAGAAAGGGGTAGGGGTAGGGATGACTAGGTTGCTATGTGCACACAGATGACTAGAGGCTTCATGTAAAATCGACTGCTGGATCCATTAGACAAGAGATGCATGCTATGATTTACTTCCTGGGACTGAGGCTGGATAGAAAAACAGAAATTATGAAGACATGAGAAAGGACAGAGCGTCTGCTAAAGGCTCTTAGCCACTGAGAGGCAAGAATTCTAGTGCAATTAACACCATTCACTGTAAAGGCTGCCTGCATAATAAGAGTTAATATTCCTTTGCTATATAGATATTTTATGAACATACCAGAGCTTCATTCCTTTCCCCATACATTGCCTGGAAACCTCAAACAAACTTAGCTTTGTTTACAATAAAGGACATGGCATCTCTGTCCCCTGGATGGGGAGGCCTGGTGGCACTCAGAGGAAGGATAGCAGGCTACCAAGTAGAGACTGATACCCTATGAGCATATACAGGGGGAGGAGGTCCTCCTCAGTCGCAGTCATAGAGGAGGGGGTAAGGGGAAAATGGGAGGGAAGGAGAATGGGGGGATACAAGGGATGCGATAACAATTGAGATGGAATATGAATAAATTATAAATATATTTTTAAAAGGCATGGCATCTCACTTCCTCTATAGCCTATTGGGCTAGGCTTTTACCTTGTCAACTGTAATCCTGTCAGGTCCCCACCCCAAGAACCTTATGATAAGTTAGTAACTTCAAACCTTACTGAAACCCTATATATAACTAATAACTAAGATCTATGGCTCTCCTCTGAAGAGCTTGTACCCATTTTTTGGTTTGTCATACTTTCTGAGACTCATTTTCGAAGCCCATTTCCATGCTCTCAGATGTTCACCTCTCCTCACCACTCTCTTTCTCCTAGTCTTCATGTCTAAGCCTATATTAAAATATCGTAATAGAATCTTCAACCTTGATTGTAAACGGCTATTCTTGAATTTATTTTCAAATGACTTTTTAGTATGGAAGCGAGGAGTCCTAGTTTGGGCTGAGTTGAAGACCCAAAAACCTTTGTGGATTTCCTCAGGCTGCTAAGGGTGACAATAGGGAGCTATGCCTCCTTTACCTGTTCCCCAAAATGCTGAAAGAATGACAAATACTAGAAAGGAATTGCCTTAAATCAGGGGTCTGCTTTGCTCCCCATTGGGTGCCATACAGATAAACAAAAACATATAGAAAGCTTCCCACAAGGCATCTCTTTATGTATGTACATATGTATGTGTGTATGTGTGTATGTGTGTATGTGTGTATGTGTGTATGTATGTATGTATGTATGTATGCATGTATGTATTTATTTGAGACAGGGTTTCATTCTGTTGCCCAGGCTGGCCTCAAACTCAAAGCAATTCTCCTGCTTCAGCTATCCAAGTGGTGGCATTGTATGCACAAGACCTCTTTATAACTGCAACAGTAAATATTTCTCGCTTGGCATGGCTTGAGACTGAATTTCATCCATTTTGGCCTTCTGTTTCTCTGGCCATTGCTGGAATGAGCAAAAAAACCCAACATTTTCCTAGGCAAACTGCCCTAGCTGACTCATTTTGAGGGAAGCAGTAGGTTGAAGGATAAAAAGCAGCTAAGGATTTGTGAAGGGTGGCTGGCTTATAACCCAATTAGAATTTCAAAGGCGGAAGCCTAGAGCCTAAATTAATTTAGAACGGCAGCTTATCTTGCCAACACTCACCTCAGAATTTATAGTGTCTCTTTCTATCTCAAGTTACACGAGGGCACTCTAAATCAGTGAAAGCTTCTGAGTGATCTTTGTTATGGGCTGCTGATGCCTGATAACAAAAGGCCTTCCCACCATCCAGTTTGAGCATTGATCTCCGTGCTGACAGGTCTTCACTCACTGCCACCTCTTTGTGGGAACTGGTGCATTGTGCCCACCCTCTCAACCTACTCCAAAGGTGGACTAAGAGTCCTTGCTCCTCAGCACTTCTTTCTTTTCCAGTCACACTGAAAGCTCTACTCCTTTGAAATTCTTTCTTGGGCTAATATGACCTGCAAGTCCTCTCATTCAGTGAATAATGAAGAACTTGCTTCTCTGTCTTCCAGTTCACCCCCAACTCTACCATCTAGTTAGTTAATCCCAGCACTTGGGAGGCAGAGGCAGGGGGATCTCTGTGAGTTTGAGGTCATCCTGGTCTACAAAGTGAGTCCAGGACAGCCAAGGCTATACACAGATACACAGAGAAACCTTGTCTTGAAAAACCAAAAAAAAAAAAAAAAAAAAAAAAAGGAAGAAGCAAGCCTGGTGTGGTGGTGCACACCTTTAATCCCAGAACTCAGGAGGCAGAGGCGGGAGGATCCTTGAGTTCGAGGCCAGCCTGGTCTACAGAGTGAGATCCAGTACAGCCACAGCGAACAATGCAGACCCTGAGGCAGATCTGGATAAACCTGCTGGAGAGTTTGCGTTCTGATTCAGTATTGTTCTGAGTTGGACCAAGATGGATACGCCTGTCCTTGTCACTAGATGTGGGCTCCTAGGGGAGTGCTGAAATGATACAGGCAGCTTTCTTCATATCTAAGGACATCACAGGAAAGCCTGGAAGCTCAGCTGATGACAGCTGGTGATGATATGCTTCTCAAATGGGGAAATAAGTTTTCAATTGCAAGGCAATTGGATAATACATAACAGTACTCACTCTACCCTCAACATACTGGCACTTCAACTATATCAATTCCTTTCCACTTAGAAACTACCGTTGTTCAATACTCTAAATATATTCAAATCCTTATACCACTGTTTTTCTATATTACCTGACTAGGCAAGACTTCAAATAACTGTCTTTATATGTATACCCACTATGTAGTGCAGTAATTTCAAAACAACATAGTTTTCAAAGCACTCAACTTCCTACTCTCCCACCTGCATCCAAATAGATGAATGATCTTCTGTGTTCTGGAAGAAAGTCATTATCGGAAAAGACTTTGTGCAATTTCTTGCTTAAAAAATGTCCCCGCCACCAAGAGCTATTAGTTACAACTCCCAAGTAATTTTCAACCACATTAAATTCTTTACTTTCTTCTTTACACTTTAGTTTTTGGGACGGGAGATCCCATTCCTGATAGAGATCGGAAGTCGCCTTGTGGGAATTGGTTCTCTCCTATGGTTGCCTGGGATGAAACCCGGGTATTCAGGCTAGGTGGCAAGTGCCCTTACCCACTAAGCAATCTTTTTTGTTTCTTTTGGGGGAAGCAGGGTTTCTCTAGAGTAGGCTGGCCTCAAATTTACAGAGATCTGCTTGTCTCTGCCTCCCTGAGTGCTGAGATCCACTAAGTAATCTTGATAACCTATTCCTGTTCATTTCTTACAACTTCCCCATTCAATTCACTGTCTTTGTACATTTGAGCCCACACAACTGCTTTCTAGCTGGTCTCCTTGATTCTAGAGTTTCTCTTTACCTCTACAAGAATAAAACAGTTGCCTTTTTCCCTCTGCCTTCAGATATCTTGCTCTTGGCCAAGAATACTTTTCCTTTCCACTAGGTCTTACATCACGGCTAATTTTCATGCTCTGATATAGTTATACATAAGCCATGGCCATATGATACCCTCAATAAGAACTAATTTCATTCTCCAAATTAGAGAAAGGATCCTGGGCAGTATATTTTTTTCATAGCATACAAAGATTTCCCTTTTATAGCCCTGTGGTGCTTTGAATGAGAATGACCCCCACTATAGGCTCATATATTTAAGTGTGTGGTCATTAGGAACTGGTGATACTTGAGAGGGATTAGGAGGTATGACTCTGTTGGAGTAGGTGGGGCCTTGTTGGAGGAAGTTGGGTCACTGGGGATTGGCTTTGGGATTTCAGATGCTCAAGCCAGGCCTAGTGTCTCTCTCTTCCTGCTGCCTGAGTCCCGATGTATAACTCTCAAGCTACTTTTCCAGCAAAATGTTTGCCTGCATGCCATGCGTCCTGCCAGGATGACAGTGGCTAAATCTCTGAAACTGTAAGCTAGACACAATTAAATGATTTCCTTTATAAGAGTTGCAGTGGTCATGGTGTCTCTTCATAGCAATGAGACACTAAGACAAGCACCTTTTCCATAATACTTTGTATTACTTACCTCTTGTTCTGAAATAAATTACCTCAAAACTTGGTGACTTAAAAAAAGAAAAAAAAATGTATCTGTTTCTGTTGGTGAAATATCTTAGTTGAGTACTTTTTTGGTTGTTGTTAAAAATATCTTTACTCTAGATAGATGTTTTAAATTGATAATGACAAGATGTGATGAAAATTGATTTACATTCAGAATTTTATTTTTTTATTAATTTATTCATGTTACATCTCAATGTTTATCCCATCCCTTGTATCCTCCCATTCTTCCCTCCCCCCATTTTCCCATTATTCCCCTCCCCTATGACTGTTCCTGAGGGGGATTACCTCCCCTGTATATGCTCATAGGGTATCAAGTCTCTTCTTGGTAACCTGCTGTCCTTCCTCTGAGTGCCACCAGGTCTCCCCCTCCAGGGGATATGGTCAAATGTGAGGCACCAGAGTACGTGAGAAAGTCATATCCCACTCTCCACTCAAGTGTGGAGACTGTTCTGACCATTGGCTAGATCTGGGAAGGGGTTTAAAGTTTACCGCCTGTATTGTCCTTGGCTGGTGCCTTAGTTTGAGCGGGACCCCTGGGCCCAAATCTGCCTATCATAATGTTCTACTTGTAGGTTTCTAGGACCCTCTGGATCCTTTTATTTTGCTATTCTCCCCAGAATTTTAGATACACCAAGATACAAATATTGTTTTCTTTAAGGTTGTCAAATACAAATAGCCAAAACACTAAGAATGTAGCATCTTTATAATTCCTGATTGTGTCATGGTTCTTCTTGCTGTAGATAGTTTATTGTATTTATGTGTAATAATATAAATGTATACGTAAAAAATATGAAAACAAAACAAAATCTTTACTTTGCTGGGCATGGTGGCACACACCTTTAATCCCAGTACTCAGGATCGCAGGCAGATCTCTGTGAATTTGAGGCCAGCCTGGTTTACAAAGTGAGTCCAGGATAGCCAAGGATACACAGAGAAACCCTGTCTCAAAAACAGACAAACAAACAAACAAGCAAAACCAAAACTAAAAACAAAAACAAAAATGTTTACTTTAAAGATGTATTTTTATTATTCTAAATATATCTATGTATCTCTGTGGTGTTTTGTGAATGTTGAGTGCAGGTGTCCATGGAGGCTGGAGGCACAGGATGTCCCTGGAGTTGGACTTAGTAGTGCTTGTGAACCCTGTGGCAAAGGTTCTGAGAATCTGGGTCTTTTGGAAGAGCAAAATGTGTTCTTAACTGCTAAACCATCTCTCCAGCTGCAGTTAATTGTTTTTTTAAACACACACAAACACATATACTTGTGAGTGTGTATGTACACTGAGCTACATCCCCAGCTCGATGCATGCATTTTATTTCATGTCTGATGCAGTCTTGAAAAAATCTCCAGTGATTACAGCATGACTTCTAGCCATCTACTGGGAGGATGAAGTGATCAGGAACCCAAGTAATGCAACCCTGACCTTTACTGTCTGAAGCTCTTGTTGGTAGTGCTGGCAGGACTTCCTTAGGTCAGTTCAGCGGTGTGCTTTTGAATATTGCCATTGGCTTCTTTGCCTCGAGTTTTGTTCTTCACCCCTCTCAATTATTCTGCAAAGTGCCTGAATAAATCCATTATCATCTTAAATTAATTACAGTTAGTCTCCTGCAGCTGAGAACCTTGACTAATACAGAGAGCTACAATTATCTGCTCAAAGTCACCAACGCAGCAAGTCATGGAAATTTGCTTTTAAACGTGTCTCTGTCTGACTCCTTCTCCCTGTTCTTACCTGTGCAAGTGCTTTCCTTCCAAAGGGGCCTGCTGCTCCAGCTCTCTCCCTCACAGCAGTTTATCCTTGATCCATTCTAGTAGGCCAGCCCAAAATCATGGAGTTTCTAGTTTGTAAAAAAAAAACAAAAAACCAAAACAAAAACAAGCTTAGATCCTTGGGGTGGGGATGGGTATTCACGGGGGTAAAGGCATAGCATCACCAAGAAGCTTTTTTCAGAGAGCAAGCACACTACTTTCAAAACCATCAAGGCGGGGCTGAAGAGATGGCTCAGCAGTTAAGAGCACTGGCTGCTCTTACAAAGGACACAGATTTGATTCTCAGCAACCACATGGCAGCTCACAGCTGTCTGTAATTCTAGTTCCAGGCCACCTGACACCTTCACACAGACATAAATCCAGAGAAAACACTAATGTACATAAACATAAGTAAATAAATAACTACATAGAGGTGACAATCAGCACTATTATAAAGGGCTGCAAAGTAGAGACATCATTAATTGGGGAAATCAACAGAAGCACAGGAAAGTGGTACCAGTCAGACTGTGATAAAACAGGAAAGTGCTTCAACAGATGAATGACAAGCTATAGAAGACAAGAGGGTTAGAAATTTGTAGATGCCACAAGAACTTATCAACAGTTACAACATGTGGATCTCATTCTTTCCAATTTAGGAAAACTTAAAAAACATTCCTTAACTCTATGTTCTGGAGGTGTCACCATCTCTGAGTTCAAGCTGTACTACAGAACAATAGTAATAAAAACCACATGGTATTGGCATAGAAACAGACAGGTTGATCAATGGAATCGGATCAAAGACCCAGAAATAAACCCACATACGTATGGACACTTGAGTTTTGACAAAAAAAAAAAAAAAAAAAAAAAGCAAACCTAAAACTATACAATAGAAAAAAGACAGCATCTTCAACAAATGGTGCTGGTCTAACTGGATGTCTACTTGTAGAAAAATGCAAATAGAGCCTTATCACTCTGTACAAAACTAAAGTCCAAGTGGGCAAAGTCCAAGTGGACTAAAGACCTCAACACAAAACCAGACACACTAAATCTGTTAGATGAAAGTGTGAAAGAGCCTGGAACTCATTGGCACAGGAGACAACTTCCTGAACAGAACACCAACAGCTCAGGCTCTAAGGTCAACAATTAATAAATAGGACCTCATGAAACTGAAAAGCTTCTGTAAGGCAAAGGACATGGTCAACAGAACAAAAGCCCAGCCTACAGACTGAGAAAAGATCTTCACCAACCCTACTGCTAACAAAGGGTTAGAACCCAAGATATATAAAGAACTCAATAAATTAAACACTAACAAACCAAATAATCCAAGCTAATCCAAGAATTCTCAACAGAGGAATTTCTAACGGCAGAGAAGCACTTAAAGAAATGCTCAACCAGGTGCATGCCCGTAATCCCAGCACTCTGGGGGGAGGCAGAGGCAATTGGATCTCTGTGAGTTCGGGGTCAGCCTGGTCTACAAAGTGAGTCCGGGATAGCCAAGGCTACACAGAGGAACCCTGTCTCAAAAAACCAAACCAAACCAACAAACAAACAAACAAACAAACAAAAACTCCAACTAACCACCCAAACAAACAAACAAAAACCCCAAACAAACAAACAAAAAAATCAAGCCCCAAACAAAATAAATGTTCAATGTCTTTAGCCTTCAGAGAAATGCCAATCAACATGACTCCTATCAGAATGGCTAAGATCAAAGACTCAAGTGATAGCACATGCCAGTAAGGGTGTGGAGAAAGGGGAATACTCCATTGCTGGTGGGAGTGCAAACTTGTACAACCATCTTGGAAATCAACCTGGTGCTTTCTCAGAAAAATGTGAACAGTGCTACTTCAAGACCCAACTATATTGTTTTTGGCTGGTGCCTTAGTTTGAGCGGGACCCCTGGGCCCAAATCTGCCTATCTTATTGTTCTACTTGTAGATTTCTAGGACCTTTTATTTTGCTATTCTCCCATGCGTCTCTCATTTAGAGTCCCAATAGGATGCCTTCCCCTCTGTCCCAGTTTCCTGGTAAGTGAAGGCTTTTGTGGGACATGCCCCTTGGGCTAGTATGCAGATATAAGTGAGTATATACCATTTGATTCTTTCTGCTTCTGGGTTAACTCACTCATTATGATCATTTCTAGCTCAATCCATTTATCCACAAATTTTGGGAATTCCGGTCCCGCTCAAACTAAGGCACCAGCCAAGGACAATACAGGAGGTAAACTTTAAACCCCTTCCCAGATCTAGCCAATGGTCAGAATATTCTCCACAGTTGAGTGGAGAGTGTGATACGACTTTCTCACGTACTCTGGTGCCTCACATTTGACCATGTCCCCTGGAGGGGGAGACCTGGTGGCACTCAGAGGAAGGACAGCAAGTAGCCAAGAAGAGACTTGATACCCTATGAGAATATATAGGGGGACGTAACCCCCCTCAGGAACAGTCATAGGGGAGGGGAATAATGGGAAAATGGGGGGGGGGGGGAATGGGAGGATACAAGGGATGGGATAAACATTGAGATGTAACAAGAATAAATTAATACTACTTTTAATTAATTACTACTTTTAATATGTATTCATGTGTGTGCACACCCATGAATGTATATACATGTTTGTGAAGGCAGTCATGGAGGCCAGAGACAGGGCATGGGATCCCTTAGAGCCAGAGCTGTAGGAATTTGTAAATTGCCTGAGGTGGGTGCTAGAAACCAAAGCCCAGTCCTCCTCAAGAGCAGTGAAATGTTCTTAACTGCCAAGCCAACTTTCCTGCCCTGAGGCAGTGTGCTTAACAAAAGGCAAACAAACCAGAACAAACAGGAAATGAGACAAGCACCATACATGCCAAAAGCACGAACTAGCAGGGTAGCTGCAAAGAACACTGGGTACACATGTGATGAAGGCCATGGGGGTAGGCATGTCGGGAACCGTGTGAGATGGAGGTTGATTGATGGTGGGGGACCTTTAACCCACAAACTGGTCTCTAATAGCCCTTATTGTTAAAGCCCATACATTTCAGTTGGAAATGACTGCTAGAGCTGTGAGTGGCTATGTAGGTATATTCTGGCCAACAAGCTATTATGTATGCGTCTCTGGTATAATATTTAGGGAGCAGCCTTAAAAAGAACAAAGGAAGATACTACTATCCTTCCTACTAGGTGGAATGCTAACACACTGGCTGGAACTGGAGCAACCAGTTGGAATTGTGATGCACCATTGATTCCATGGGGGGGGGGAAGCTAGGTGTTTTGAGGTGCACAGCAAGGAGATACAGTCATTCTGTATCTGAGTTCCGGAGAGTGGGGAGTTTACACACTAGTTCCGGACTTCCTATGGCTACAGTAGTGTGTAATAAATATTTGTCTTGGTTAAGACACTGTCATTGTGACTGTTTGGTCACTGTAGCTGAACACTTATTTTAATTGATCTAGGAAATGAGTAAAGCAGCAGATGGGACTGAACCTGGATTCAAAGAGTACAGGTGAAGCTTATCTCAAGTTTGGAAGACTGGATGACCTTGGTCAGAAACTCGGAAGTCAGCAGGAGGGCTGGCTTAAGAGGGATAATGAGATTTCGTATTAGATGTGAGTGACCCGAAGCTTCTTTAAGATAGCACCTGTATACAATGCACCTGTTCTGTCCTCAAACACTCCCCTTCTTACTTCTCTGATTCTCTGTGCATATCCTTCTTTTAAAAATATTTATTTTTGGGCTGGAGAGATGGCTCAGAGGTTAAGAGCACTGCTTGCTCTTCCAAAGGTTCTGAGTTCAATTCCCAGCAACCACATGGTGGCTCACAGACATCTATAATGAGATCTAGTGCCTTCTTCTGGTGTGTAAGCATACATACAAGCAAAACATTGTATACTTAAATAAATAAATAAATAACATTTATTTTTATTTCACGTGTATTGGTGTCTTTGCCTGTGTGTATGTCTACGAGGAGGCTAGAAGAGGGCGTTGGGTATTTTAGAACTGGAGTTAATTACACAGTTGTTTGCAGTTACACGGGTACAAGGAATTGATCCCAAGTCTTCTGGAAGAGCAACCATTTCCCCAGTCCTTTATGGATGTATTACTTCATGCTTAGAACCATGCTCTTACATGTACTTCTATCCCAGCTTTCCTACAAAGCCCTTTGCCCCCTCCATCTCTCAGTGCCACAAGAACACTTTGGCCCACATGCAGCTCTGTCCTCAATGTCTCTGTTGTCTGTGGCAGGGAGTTAAACAGAATGATGGCTAGTGTGTCCTCTACTTTGTCTCTCACTTTATTGCTTCAGTTATGAAACAGATAATTTCTGCTCACAATCATGCCGACATCCGTAGATTTCCAGCATCTAAATCCAACTGGACTCATAAGCAATCTTTCCCAAGTCAGTACAGCACAGATACTGACCGAGTGATTATTCTGGGCAGACTCTAAGATGACTCTTCACAATCCTTATAGGAGACGTTGTGGTATAATCACTTTGTTCCTGGCTAACTTAGAAACTTCTCACTGGTCGAATACACCAAAGATGAAGGGAAGTCATCTTGGTGACTATGTTGCTTAAGATTTTTAAAGGACTTATGTTTTATATTCATGTATGCATATATATATATATATGTCTGCATATTATTGTGTTTATGTTGGGGGACAGCTAGAAGAGGTTATTGGATAACCAGGATCTGTAGATACAGGCAGCTTTGACATAATGTGGGTTCTGTGAACTGAACTTTCTTCTTCTGCAAGAGTATCAAGTGTTTTGTTTTGCTTTTTGTTTTGTTTTGTTTGAGAGAGGGTTTCTCTGCATTGGCTATCCTGGACTCACTTTGTAGACCAAGATGGCCTCGAACTCACAGAGCTCCATCTGCCTTTGCCTCCCCTACTGCTGGTATTACAGACCTGTGCCACCATGCCCAGCTCATCAAGTGATTTTTTAAAAATAAAGTATGAGTGCCCTACTGGCATGTACACCCACATGCCAGAAGAGAGCATCAGATCACATTATAGATGGTTGTGAGCCATCATGAGGTTGCTGGGAATTGAACTCAGGACCTCTGGAAAAGCAGACAGAACTCTTAACTGCTGAGCCATCTCTCTAGCCCCATCAAGTGATTCTTTTAAAAAGATTTTATTTCTTGAGAATTTCATCCGTGAGTACTGTGTTCACCTCATTTCTAGCCTCCCTCTTTTCCCTCTAGCTCTTCTTTTGTCCCCAGACTCTCAAAGACACCTTCTTTTTAGAGCTCTTAGTCATTGAGCTATCTCTCCAGTGCCATTTGTTACATAAGATTTTAACCGACTTACTAGCTGATTCTGATCACTACTGTCATTCATGCATACTTTGATAAACCAAGCAGCCAAGCTGAAAGTACTCCCATGGTAATGAGTTGAGCGTATCTCCTACCTAATAGCCAGGAGGAAGCCAGAACTTAGTCCAAAAGTCAGCAAAGAATCAACTTGCATGAGTAACCACAGAACTTGGAAATGTGCTTTTCCCATGTTGATCGAATCTGATTCCAGTCCTGGCTGACAACTTGATTGTATGAAGAACCTCAAAACAGAAGACCTAGGTAAGCCATATTCCTGTTTCTGACGCACGGAAAATGAGAGATAATAAGTGGTTATTGGTTTCGGCTCCTAAGTTTCTGGTTGTGTATCATCCTGCCACAGATAGCCAATCTCTATCAGGGCTATTAATTTATGCAACCATGTGCCTTTAGGGACCACTAACTAGCCCACTAGTTCAGCAGTCACAGAGCTCTGCCATACTATCTGCAGGTACAGCACAGCCTGGACAGATACAGAATTGGTGGTGAGTTTGTATGTGTTGCACAGCACAACTTCATGTAATGCTAGATTGACTCTCTGACTTCTTTCCTTATTTTGTCTTGGTGTGTTCAGTTCCTTTAAAGGTTATTCTGGGGACCCAAGGAGGGTTATCTAGAAAGTGTCCAGATACCTCTCTCAAAACCTCAAGTTGTCTACTGCATTGGCTTCAACAGAACTGTTCTAGTTTCCATTTTGACTCACCAGAATCTAGGAAATGATTCTCCTCTGAGGTTTTTTTGTTTTTGTTTTTCAAGGCAGGGTTTTTCTGTGTAGCTTTGACTGGCTTGGACTCAGTTTGTAGACTGAGTGCTGGTATTAACGGTGTGTGCCACCACACCCTCCTTTTTTTTTTTTTATCCATACCTTCCTTCTTCCTGTGAGCTAATTTTTTCTTTCTTTTTTTTTTTTTAAGATTTATTTATTTATTATTTATGCAATGTTCTGCCTGCATATGTGCCTGCACTCAAGAAGGGGGCACCAGATCTTATTATAGATGGTTGTGAGCCACCATGTGGTTCCTGGGAATTGAACTCAGAACCTTTAGAAGAACAGACAGTGCTCTTAACCTCTGAGCCATCTCTCCAACTCCCGCTAATTTTTTTCTAATCTGAAGGTATTTCTGAAAATATCTGAGATTGGAGAGATGCCTCCAAGGTTAAGAGCACTGCCTGCTCTTCCAGAAGTGCTGAGTGCAATTCCCAGCAACCACATGGTGGTTCCCAACCATCTATAATGTGATCTGATACCCCTTCTGGCTTTCGGGTGTACATGCAGGTGGAGCAATATATACATAATAAATAAATAAATCTTAAAAAAAGAAACTATCTATGCCCCTTCCAAAGCTGGTTAGTGTTTTGTTTTCATATTCCATCTTCACTTAGTATAGTTACCTATACAATAATGTTGTCAGTCATTCTCAAGTGAGAGTGTATGTGCTTTTTAAATAATCTTAGCAACTTTCCCCAGATGTGGTAACGCACGCCTGTAATCCCAGCACTTGGGAGGCAGAGGCAGGTGGATCACTGGGAGTTCAAGGCCAGCCATGTCTACAAAGTAAGTCCAGGATAGCCAGGACTATAATAGAAACCCTGTCTAGAAAAGAAATAATAATCTTAGCAACTTTTAAGATCATTCAGGAGCTTAGCATAACTGTCTTCTGAGAGGCTTCACCCAGCAGCTGATGGAAACTAATGCAGAGACCCACAAGCAAACATTAAGGTGAGCTTGGGGAATCCTGTGGAAGAGTTGGAGGGAAAGCATTGAGGGAGTCTGAGGGGACAAGGACACTACAAGAAGACCTACAGAGTAAACTAGCCTGGGCCCATAGCAGCTCACAGAGACTGAACCAAAGAGCATGCACGGGATGGATTTAGACCCCCTTACACATATGCTGTAGATGTGCAGCCTGGTCAACATGTGGGTTTCCTGACAATGAGAGCAGGGGCTGTCTCCAACTCTGTCGCCTGCCACTGGATCCCTTTCACCTAGTTGGGCTGCCTTGTCAGGCCCCAGTGGGGGAGGATGTACTTGCCTAGTCCAGCTGCAACTTGAGGTGACAAGATGGATTGATATCCCTTGGGGTCCTCCCCTCCTCTGAGAAGAAGGAGAAGGGGGAGTTTGGGGATTGGGCGTGTGGGTGGGAGTGGGTGGAAAGGATGAAGGGAGCTGGGATCAGGCTGTAAAGAGATTAAATGCATTAATTACTTAATTAAAGTACATTTTAATTAATTTATTTTATGTACATGCATATACATGGAGGTCAGAGAACAGCTTTCCTAGGTCACTCCTCGCCTTGCATCATGTGGGTCCCTGGGAAGAGAACTCAGGTCATCAGGCTTAGTGGCAAGTCTCTTATGGGCTGAGCCATCTCACTAGCTCTTTAAAGTTTTTTTCAGAGAAGGTCTTACTAGGTAGCCCTGGCTGGCCTGGAACTCACTATGGAGTTCAAACTCACAGTGCCTCTCAGGTGCTAGCATTATTTACATGACGATTAGATATTAGTTTTATGTATTAGTGGGGTTCTATTTTGAATTTCAACATAAGCATGAAGCCTACACCAAGAAAATCCAGAAAATGGCTTTAAAAATTTAATGTTGGCATAAAGTTTTCAGGCTTGGGAACCTTCACCCAGTGAGCCATCTCATCAGCTTTGGATACTTTAAATTTTTCTATATCTTCCTAACAGTTGTGCCATTTTTCTTAATATATCTCCAGTGTGAAAATAAGGTTCCAGGGGTTTTATGACATATGTCATTTTCATAAACATCTATATAATAATCATTTGTTAATTATCTGCTATGGGCTAGTTACTAGAAACATAAAGAAGACTAGACATGGAGTTTTCTCTCAAGAAGCTCCATGAAGTTCAATACACAGATAAACAAATCAACACTAGCAATGGTATGTGATGAGATCTTTAGTAAAAAACATAAGGAGGGCTGTGAGAGAAAACTGCTAGGACTGAATAAATTCCCTGTGTAGAAGAAAAAAAAATTGACAAAGTCTCACTACATAGCTGTGGATGACCTGGAACTTGCTATGCACACTAGCTGAAAACTCACAAAGACCTACCCACCACTGCTTCTGCTGGGATTAAAAATGTGTACCACCATGCCCAGGTAGTCAGGGAAGTTTTATTTAGTAAGTAACCATGGAGATGAGTCTTGAAGCCTAAGTAAGATTTTTGTACATGAAAAAGGCAGAAGAACATTCTACAAAGAAATAGCATAATATCATACATGCACAAGAAGATAATTTCTTTAAATAGAACTTAAAATGATTTTCAAATTGATTTCAAGTTGTTTTAGTATGCCCTCTTCTACAGTTTCAGGGATACTTCAAATGATTAAATCCATATTACAATTTAAAGTAGCTAGTAAGTACATTTTTTAAAAGTCCTTCAGATTAGCACACATGATCTGAAAAGTAAAACTATGTGATTTTAGGAGTACTAGAATGAAGTGTCTAAATTTGGATTTATCTGAGAAACTCAGGCCATCGCATGTGTTCTGCAAGATATTAGTCTATGGATGCTATGCAGAGACGTGTATTCTTACAGCCATTGAGAATCCGAGAATGAAATAAGAATGTCTGAAGGTTTCGTCCTGCAGTTGCTGGCTCCTATGGGGGCTCAGTCCCAGGAAGCCAGTCATTCCAGTATGTTTGTATCTTTTAGCTCTTAGCAACGGGAACAGCACTTCAGGTACTAAAATGTGTTGAGTTGCCTTGGAGGATCCTGGAGGATCTAATGGAACCAAAGGAAAAGGGAAACAAGGCTTTGTTTCTTAGTCCATTTTCTGTGGCTGCAGTAAATACTCAAGGCTAGATAGTTAATAAAGAACAGAAGTGCTGAGTGGAGGCAGTGGTGGTGCACGCCTTTAATCCCAGCACTTGGGAGGCAGAGGCAGGCACATCCATGAGTTCAAAGCCAGCCTGGTCTACACAGGGAACAGTTTGTTCAGATGGCAATTTGGGGGAAATGAAAGTACATAACTGCATGACTCATCTCTTTGGCCTCCCCTGAGGGTTTCCAACCTGCATCATAGCAGGGCAGGTGATGACATGATGACAATATACACACAGGGGGGAGAGATCACATGATAGGATGGAAAGCAACAGATTCAAGACTGAGGTTTGTGCGGGGCGTGGTGGCATATGCGCCTTTAATCCCAGCACTCGGGAGACAGAGGCAGTCAGATCGCGGTTAGTTCGAGGCCAGCCTGGTCTACAGAGTGAGTCCAGGACAGCCAAGGCTAACACAGGGAGACCCTGTTTCAGGGGTAATAAAAAAAAGATTGAGGTTTGCTCTTTTAATAACCATCTACTCTTATAAGAACTATATAGCGCCTTTCAAGTGCCCTGTTATTTCCTTCTGAGTATAATGCCCCCAATAGCCTAGTTATGTTCCACCCTCCTCCAAGTTGCCCCACCTCAATACCACCACACAAGAACAAAGTATCCACTCTAGAAACCTTTGGGTGGTAAAACTTATATAAATTATGGCACTGGACAATAGCAGTAGCATGTCCTTTCAGAACGGGGCTCACTTACTCTGCACCAAGCAAGGTAGAAAACAGGCTTAGTGGGGCTTATTTTCTTCTAGCCAGTTATTGCCACACAGGAACTTGGCTTGGTGTTTCCAGAGCCAGTGAAGCCAGAATTATGAGCTGATTTCTGACATTCCCTTAGTTTTCAATATTGGTAACTAAATCAAACTACTAGGGCCAAATAAAATGTGTGTCTATTTCTGTTTCATAGGGCTACCACTAAAGTGACTTGATTCCCACGGACTGACCTCAGTTTTGCTCCATGCAAAGTTTACCCTTTTCTGGAGTGAGATTTTGATTAACCCACCTAAAGTCATTCTCTACCTCAGCTTTTTTCAACTATTATTGGAAGGCAGTCACTCTTAACACAGGCCTAGATACTGGGAACCACCATTTTATGAATTCTTAGGTACTTGCTAAGCACGTGAGGTTTACTGTCCTGTTTCACAACAACCTAGTGAAATGCCCGTGTCCATTTTACAGGTGAAGGAAAGCAGCTTGAATATTGCTTTTCTTCTCTGAAACCCATGCTGAGATTGAGTTCCCATTGTGAGACGTGAAGAAGTGGGACCTTTAAGAGATTTGGACTCTGCCCATGTAAAAGGACTACTTAATTCAAATGACTAATGGGGTAATGAATTCTCTTGAGAGTGGGTCTGCTATAGCCACAAGCTGGCTAGGTCTTTGACTATGTGATGTCCTGAGATGCTGCCTTCCAGCAAGAAGGTCATGAGCATATGCATCACCTTTGCCTTAGGATTAAATCTTTGAATCAACCCAGATCTAGCCAATGGACAGAACATTCTTCACAGTTGAGTGAAGAGTGGGGTATGACTTGCACACAAACTCTGGTGCCTCATATTTGACCATGTCCCCTGGAGGAGGAGACCTGGTAGCACTCAGAGGAAGGATAGCAGGTTACCAGGAAGAGACTTGATACCCTATGAGCATATACAGGGGGAGGAAGTCCCCCTCAGAAACAGTCATAGGGGAAGGGAGTAAGGGGAAAATGGGAGGGAGGGAGGAATGGGAGGATACAAGGGATGGGATAACCATTGAGATGTAACAAGAATAAATTAATAAAAAAATTTTTTTAAATCTTTGAATCAAAATAAACTTCTTTAGAACAGTTCCATTCTGTGGCATTGCTATCAGCAACAGAAGATCTAATAAGACAAAGAGTTAAGACACACAGTTGGCAGTGGGTACCTCAGGCTGTGTGTTTTCTGCTCCTGGCCTCTTGACCGGCTCACATGGTATTCCTAAGACAAAGGAGGTATTGAAGCAGGGGGGCCACTTCACTGACTTGATTGAGCAGACAACTTCAGGAAGCATATGGATGACAGAGTTAAGGATAAGGGGCTACTGGCCTTCCAGATTCTGACATCCAGGAAACTCAGTCTCAAAGTCTCAAGTGGCTTGCCTGAGGGCACAGGAAGTGAATTAGGACCTCTTTATTGTCCCTGTTCTTCTAACACCACCTCTCACTCTCAACCAGTTAACCAATAGCTGTGCCCACACAGCATCTCATTTATAGGTGGTCTGGGCCTCACCAAAGTGTTCAACTTTTGCCTTTCAGTCCTGCCTCTTGGCTGTAACTCTGTAAGTTCTACCTTTTTTATCCCAGATGTTACCTGTTTATTTATGCAAGTCAGGGGCAGTCCCAGGATGTTTTCCAGAGCAGGAAGCATACCATTTCCCATCTATGTTGCTTTTCCTCTCTGCATTGATCTCTGCACAAGAGAAAAACCAGAAGCTTCCCAACAATGGTCAGTAGAACATAAATAGGAACTCGAAGGTTAAAGTTTAGAGGACAGTGCTCCCTGCCATTCTCGCCATGCCTTGAGGTTATCTTTAGGTTTGAAAGCACATTGCCGTTTCAGACGTGGGAGAAGGAGAGCTTAAAAAGAAAACATGGGCTCTAGTCTTTACAATTGGCCTGAAACTGCAAATGATATAGATGATATTATCACACCCTTGGACAATTTAGTGTACTTTAGGGAGGTATTCTTAGATATTAGGCTCTCTAAGGGAAGGCTACAGTTAAAAGTGGGTGAAAGCCAGAATTAAAGTTAGCACTGTTTTTTGTTGTTCTTGTTTTGTTATTTTTCTTTCAGAGTCTTTCAGAGTTTCTCCATGTAGCCTTGGCTGTCCTGGAACTCACTCTGTATACCAGGCTAGCCTTGAACTCACAGTGATCCTCCTGCCTCTGCCTTCTGTGTGCTGGGATTATAGGTGTGCAGCAGCACTGCCACCACCTGGCTTGGAGTCAGCACTTTTAAATTACCCAAGCTTGCCTGCCTTCTTGTTTTGGCCTCTTTTTGAATCCTATGGAGGAAATGGGTTCTCCTTGCTGCCAGTGATGCATGATATTTGAACCTTTTCCAAGAAACCTGGATTCTAAGTAGTGGACTTTCATGAAGGAGTCTGTACCCCGAGATGTGGAGTAGGAATGGTCTTTGGGAAATCCAAGGATGTTCAGAAGATAAAGAAATATGTGAGAATGTGCATTGACTTGGGAAGAGGGGCATCACAGATCTGATCAGGTAGTTAATAAACCCATGTTCTTAAAAAAATTACAAACCATCACCACATCTGCCTTAAGAGAATGAATAATTGTGCCATTTCAGGAACATGTTGGATAGCAGGGATTTTCCAAGTCCTTAAAATCCACAAGAGAGGTGGGAGGGTGGTTTAGCTAGAAAAATACTTGTGGGCCAGAAGGAGGCCCTGAGCTCTACCCCTAGTATCCACATGAAAGCTGAGCTCCTCAGCCTGTGCCTGCCATCCCTGTACCAGAGAAGCAGAGACAGGATCCCTGGGGGTTGTTGGTTTAGACACAGATTCTTTCTCAAAAAGCAAGTTGGGCCAGTCGGTGGTGGTGCACACCTATAATCCCAGCACTCGGGAGGCAGAGATAAGTGGATCTTCCAGTTCAAGGCCAGTTTGGTCTATAGATTGAGTTCTAGAACAGCCAGGACTACATAGAGAAACCCTATCTAGGAAAAAACAAACAAACAAACAAACAAATAAATAAATACATAAATAAAATTGGGAAGTGTTTAAAAAAGACTTGACCTCTGTTTTCCAGCTGCATGTGTTCATGGATTCCTTCCCCCACAAACCCACATGAAATTCAGGATTAAAACCATAGAAAGATGGCATGAGAGACATAGGCTATGACCTGAAGAAGACATGAGAGGATGGTATCAGCGAGGCAGCTGAGAAGTCAGGAGATTTGAAGGAAGGCTGAAATCCAATCAAAACCCGACATACAAAAGTAACTCAAGCAAAGGAGCCAATCTGAATGTTCGGCAGAGCTCAGCTGAGTGAGGAAGCTGCCATGTGAATGGCTGACAGCAGAAGAATCTTTTTTTTTTTTTTTTTTTGAGACAGGGTTTCTCTGTGTAAGAGCCTTGGCTGTCCTGGACTCGCTTTGTAGACCAGTCTAGCCTCGAACTCACAGCGATCCGCCAGCCTCTGCCTTCCGAGTACTGGGATGAAAGGTGTGTGCCGCTACGTCCGGTGGCAGCAGCTTTCTTGAAGAAGGGTTCTGCTTAGCTGTGATATTTAAGATTATTCTTTTGCGAGGCTGTTTAGCAATCAGTGCGAAAGGAAGCGAACAGGGCTGCGTCCCAAACACTATCAGCAAGACAGAAAGTATGAGAGGTGTTATGAAGAGTGCTTGCACTTCAGCAGACTTTCCAGACTGATGGTTATCAAGTTCGGTGTCAGAAGCACTACCTCTGTGTGTGTGTGCATAGTACAAGCTCATTTCAGAGTTTACACATGTGTGCACATGCACAGAGCTAGAAGAATGCAAAGAAAGGCTTCCGAGATGGAATTATGAAGAGGAAGGAAGAGAATGAGATACAGAGACCCGGTGGTAGGAGAGCATAAAAGAAGAAAAGAGGGATGGTGGAGAAGAGAAAATAAAAGGCTTAGCTTTTCACTGTAGGGTTAAGCATCCTACCATATCTTACCACCTATATGATGACATAGGTAATTCATTTTGGTTTGTTTAGTTTTTTTTTTTTTTTTTTTTTTTTGAGACAGGGTCTCAATATGGAGCCCTGGCTGGCCTGGAACGCACAGAGATCTGTCTGCCTCTGCTTCCCACGTGCTGGGATTAAATCTAAGCACGAATCTGGGCATGGTGGCATATGCTTTTAATCCCAGCACTCTGGGAGGCAGAAGCAGACAGATCTCTGTGAGTTTGAGATCAGCCTGGTCTACAAAGTGAATCCAGGACAGCCAGGGCTGTTACACAAAGAAATCCTGTCTGGAAAAAAAATCTATGCAGGGACTCCATACCCATGCCTGCAATCTCAGCACTAGGAGACTGAGGCAAAGAGAATATCGAGTCAGAGTTATCCTGGGCTACATAGTGAATCCTACACTAGTTGCATTTCAGTAAATAAGCGAAATAGGTAACATATCAGTACATGAATGCACTGTTAAGCTTTTATTTTAGTTTTCTTCAATAATTCCCTTCCTTGTTCCATTTGCCTTTTCTCCTATTTTTCTTATTTATATATGTCTTCTTTTATTGAAAAGTAAATTCTATTAAGACAAGGACCACATTTATCTCATTTGCAACTTGTATGAGTTTGCTTGGGCTAAGTAACAGTGTGGCAAACAGTTTACATGCACAAAAAAATGTTTGTTTCTTGCGCACATGACCTGTTGTTTATGCACTGGTATGGTTCGGGTCTCTTTGTCTTCACTCTGGGACCTAGGTTTCCAGAAAGAAGAAGAATCTGGGATATTGGTGTTCTAATGGCAGTAAGAAGACAGACCACAGTGATATGATTCCATGGCTCTGAAAGCCTCTGCTTGGAAGTGACACCATCACTTCTGCTCGTATATCAATGACCAACACAAGTTATATGGCCATATTTCAATTAAATAGAGTGAAGTGATCTAATGTGCCCCAGGGATGTGGGATGAAAAATTTAACTGGTAATGCAATCTGCTATACTGCTGCATTCTCAGGAGCATGCATAATAGTTACTGGAACAATGTAGATCCTCTCTTAACAATGCCATGTGGCTCTTGGCTGTTGGAAGCTTTTATTTTTTCCTACTGGGTGCTATGAGATTGGATGGGAATATTACCCCATGGCTCGTATTGTGTGACACAGAAAATTTATGTTTTTTCAATTATATATAATATGTAAACAAAACATCTTTAGAAAACATTGTTCTTTTTATTGATTTGTAGCATGCACATGAAAGCCATGTGCCTTCTTATGAAATGGTAACTTCAAGAAATTCTACTAGCCCCCTTTGAAACAGATAGCTTTCGTTAAACTCCTTCAATGTAAAGCTTGTAAAACCACCATGAGCTGGGGAAGTGCCAAGCTGGGTGAGCCTAAGGCGAGGGTTTTTGACTTTTTCTAAACAACACAAGGAAGTGGAGATATTGGTACTCATTCATTCTCTAATCTTGAACTGTCTGAGAGAAACACTAAACTGGAAGACATGAAATGAAAGGTACAACAGTCACATGCCCAACATTGTGTCTTTATTTTCATTTTCTTATGGTGTCAGAGAAGCCAGGCCATTAAACACTAGACATGCAGCCTAATGCCAAACTATACCCATAGTTCTGCCAAAATGCATTTCTAGTGCTTTCCCCCTGCTCCTGCCCTATCTTCATCCTCTCCCATGCCATGAAATGACAAGTTTCCTTCAATTGCTCAAGCCAGACATTTTCATGTTGTCCTTGAATGTTTCCTCTGTCTTCATCTCACTCATATTCCACTTCTAAATATCAGCACATGCCTGACAGTTCTATCTTTAAAATATATCCAAAAGTGGAAAATTTTTAATCATCCCTGTTGCTATCACCTTGGTCTAAACACATCATCATCTCTCGGCTCGATTATTGTATGATCTATTTTAGCTGTCAGCTCTTACTGTGATGATATTTCCAAACAGCCCCAAATATCAATTGCTTACAATAAACATTTATTTTGCTTGCTCAATGGTCTGGGGTCAGCCGGGATAGTTTTGCTTCAGGCCTGGAGTCTGGTTTTTTTGTATACTCTCTATATATTTCCTCTGTGCAGGACCAGCAGCCAGCTGGGGCCATGTTCTTTTGGCAGATGGCAGGTGCACAAGAGGCCAAGCTAAATCATACAAACATTTATGTGCTAGCATCATATTCACTGGCAGTCCATCAAGCACAACAAGTTACATGGCCGCGCTCAGCACCAGCGGGGACAAAATGTGTTCTGCTTGCTCTATGAGGAATTATCACAAAGCCATACCATGAAGGAATGCATATAAGATTGCAACAGGAAGTGAAAGCATATAATATGTCTTCTAACTATTCTCCTTGTTTCTGTCCTTTTCACTCTTCAGTGAAATTCAACTTAATGTCATCCTGTGCTGTTTATGTGTTCTTGCTTCCATGTTACCATGTCAGCCCCAGGCTGGCCTGAAATTTTTTATGTAACCTCAAACTTGTGATCCTCATGCCTCAGCCTCCAAAATGCTAGAATTATAAATGTGTACCACCATGCCTGTACTTAGACATCATTTTCTTGTGTACACTATTTGTTTGTTCATTTATTTACTTGTATGCTTTTGAGACAGAGTCTCACTCCATAGTCTTGCCTGGCAGTGGCCTATCTATGTAGACCAGTCTGGTGTCTGAACTCACCCAGATCTGTTTGCCTCTGCCTCTTGAGTGCTGAGATTAAAGGTGTGTGGCATTGTGCACACTTTTAAAAATTGGAATCCCTTAATTATGCAAGTTCCTCTATCCTTCCCAGTGAGGGGGGGGGGGGGAAACCAAGTATCTCTGTATTCATGGCTATTTTGGGTCTATAGACAGTCAAGTGATGTGAGGACTCAGAACCAAATGCCTGTTGTACTGTTTCCATCTGCCTGTATTTTGCCTTCAGGAAAGCAGAGCCCAGACACCATTCAAGTTTCCTGAACTCCTTTTATCTGTTCTGCCTTAGTAACATCTGTAGCCATCAGTGACTAAAGGCAATCAGGTGGCCAAGAGGGCTAGTTTCCCCCAAGAGAGTCTCTGTGGACAGAAATAAAACCCTGATTCTGTCTTCTTTCTACGACAGCTAGCTACCTTGTAAAGACATCTGTTTACAATTACTGTGAGGAATTGTAATATAGCAAGGCAATGTGATGCAGAATCAAAGAAGCCAAGTAGACAGGAGAATGGAGACCCCAAAGAAAGCCCCTTCGCTCTGCCTTAGTAAAGCCATCTCAAAGATGCTTCAGCCCTTTCAGCTATCCCAGATGAGGCTCTAGGCATTATAAAGCCAGGGTGGTATGTGTTGGAATTCTCAGCCTACAGAAGCATAAACTAACAAAATGGTTGTGGCTTTAAACCTCCAAGTTTGGGTGAAATTCTGTAACAATGGAAAACTTGAACAAGAGAATCTAGGTATCATAAAGCTGTTTAGGATGGAGGCATGGCTGTGAAGCCATCATAAAAGCTGCCGGGATTACCAGTCACATGTCCTTAGGCAAGATCCTGGATCTCTTTATGCTTCATTTGGGGGAGCGGGGGGGGGGCGGGGGGTAAGGGAGGCTTGGCTTTAAAACAGAGTTAATACTATCTCCAGTCAGAGTGGTGAGGATTGTGTTCATACACTGCACGTAAAACCATTTCACTTCAGCAGTGGTGCATAATGGAAGCTACGCAAGTCGGCTTTGTTATGATGACAATAAAGTGTTATCGCCATTATGTACCGATCACATTCTCATTTCCCTCACATCTACTTTATTCCATCCCTGGGACCTCTGAGAAACAATACCACCCAAAATACCCAAGTAGGGGAAAAAAAGACTGCTCCCCTAGATACTAGTCTTTGTATAGAAAATGCATTCAGGATTTTTGGGTTCAATTAAAGGCCTCAAATCATTTCTGACTGGCAGAGGAAAGAACTAGATTTTCCCCCTCCTCCATCCAATTTTCCTCTGCATTTCCATTTTGCGTAGGCAAATGTTCAAGTTTGCATTCTTCAAGCATATAGTCAGAGGCTGTCATGGGAACAGGGGAAAAAGACAACTCAGAAGCCCACTAGGAGGCATGGAGGCCGACTTAGAAAAGGGACCTCAGATAATCTACGAAGTCGATAATTTCACTGGAAGAACCAAGGGCGGATGTTAGTAAATTACCACTTGCCAAGGTGTCCCAGGGGCCTGAAAAGTTCATGTGGCCTCTCCAAGTTCCTACCACTGCTAGAGGGCAATAGTATAGGGTCCCTAGGAAGATTGGCTTCAATGCAAACTAAAGTAGATAATAAGTATTTGCTCCCTCCTTGTCACTCTCATGGGAAGGCAAGCTGCCAGGGTGAGGGGAGTGGGAGTTGAGTGTTCGTCTGACTAATCTGTACATCAGCAGGATGCAGCCTGGGCCAGGTGGTAGGAGGCGATGGGAGGAAAGAGCTGGGCCTTGCCCCTGAACAGTGATGTGCAAACAAACAGGGCTCAGAGAGCAAAGGAGATATGGCCGGAAAAGGAAGTCAGAGAGAGGGGCAGGGGCAGAGGGCAAAGCCCTTCCTCTGCCTTGTCTTATCTCTCTTACCACCTGCATCCACTTCCTTTACTTTTTCCACTTCCTCCCTCCTGTCATGCCAAGCCTTCTACCCCCACAGCACTTTTCTTCTCCTCGTTTACTCTCCACACATCGAAACAATAACCCCTTTCTGCCGTGAATGCTCTTCTATGTACTCGAGAGTGTCATTTCTTTGAAGAGCTGGCCTCAGTTTAATCAAAGCCATTTAATCTCTCGTGTGCAAATGAGAGAAACAAGAAAGAGCTGCACGAGGCATAAGGAGATGGCTCAGTCACTAAAGTTCTTGCCACTCAAGCTTCAGGACTTAAGTGTGGTTCTTCATAGACAAAGACCGACTTAATGGCACATGCCTATAATCACAGAGCTGGACCGGAGGATTCCTCAGGCTTGTTGGCCAGCTGGTCTTGACCAGCTAATGGGTTCCAGGTCAGTGAGAGATTCAGCCTCAAACAATAGGTTGGAATAGTCAGGCATAGTGGTGCATGGCTTTAACCTCTGCACTTAAGAGCCAGAGGCAACAGAGTATCTATGAGCTTAAGACAAACTGGGGCTACATAATGAGACCCTGTCTCAAAAATAAACTAACTGGCCCTGGTGACACACAGGTAGATCTTTGTGAGTTCAGGCCAGCCAGGGCCATATAGTGAGACTTTGGCTCAATATATAAACAAACAAGCAAACAAATAAATCACACTCAAACACATGTACTAAAGCATGTACATGTGCACACACACACACACACACACACACAGAGAGAGAGAGAGAGACAGAGAGAGAGAGAGAGAGAGAGAGTGTTGAATGAGGCCTGTGAAGGGGTGAAAGACCCAGGAAAGTTCTAGAATCCAACTGCTGTCTGGAGAAGCCAGGCAGAGAGAAGTGGACAGGCTAGTTTGGGCAGCTGCTGGAGAAACACTGGCGCTTGCTTTTGATACTAAAGGACCCAGGATGCTGGGTAGGGTCTGTAGCTAATTAATGACAGGTTTGTGGGGTGCGAATGTTGAAAGGCTAGTGTGGAGTGTGCTGAGAATGGAAAAAAACAAAACCACCCTTTCTCTAGGGAGCTACCAATTGCTGTGTCACTTGGCTCTCTGTGCATTCCAACAGGGCCACTGTGTGCTGGGCATGTGATGTTTCGGGAAGCAAAAAATAGCCTCTGGTAGCAGCAAGAGGCTCTGTTTATAGAGTTCCGGCCTTCACACCACCTGTGAGTTACACATATCCAAGCAGTCCTTGGGTGGGTGGGGGACTCACGTTCTCTGAAGAACCCATGGGCTATAAACAGCAATGGCTCTCTGGAGATCTTTCTCCTTTGCAGCTGGTTCTTTCATCTTTCTCCCATCCATAGGAGCAGGCATGCTACCTACCAGGCCCTGTCCTCCCTGGATGTGTCCTTGAGTCCTGAGAATTTCTCCGTACCCTCCGCTCAGCCGAGCTAATCTCCCTCATATTCTCTCTAAATTAAAAAACACATTACTTAATTTTCTTTCTTCACATCTCAGTAGGCAGCCTAATCTAGCCTGGAGCCTACTATGTAGCCTTGGCTGAGCATGCAGTCATGATCATCCTCCTGTTTGCTGAGTACTAGGGTTATAGGCGGGTGGCATTTCCCTTGTCTTTTGCTAGGAACCAACTAAGGAACCTAAGCTGCTTTCAACATTACTAACCCCTTCCAAAATGCTGCCCATGCAGATCGTGGTGTTCTTGGAAGCTATCATGATAGGGTAACGAGTTCCCTTCCCTAGCTAGTGTTTTGTTTCTTTGGGTTGTTTTTGTTCATTTGTTTTGAGACAGGGTCTCAGGTACCACAGTCTGGCCTCAAAGTTGATGTAGCCAAGGATGACTTTGAACTCCTGTCTCCCCTTCTGGAGCACGGAGATTACAAGTGTGCACCACATTTGGTTTAAGTAGGAATCAAGATTGGTCCCAGGGCTTCATGCATGCTAGGCAAGCACTCTAGCACCTTAGCACTATCCCCAGCCTGACTGACCACCAAATTCTTCGAGCAAGGAAATAATTGCTAATGTAGGCAGGTCACAAGTATGCTACTTTTTAAAGCATGGGGGGTTTTGGATGGCAAGTTGTTCCAGCAATCTGGCCTAGCAGCTATAATCCCAGTTTATGTTTAAGGCTAGCCTTCTTATGCCCTTAGAGTAGGGATTAGACATTCAAAAACAGTCTTAGGGCTCAACCAGGCAGATATGCAACTGAAATAAATCTAGTGGTAGCCTTGCCTGGTCTCTTCAGCGAACTGGCGGATGTATGCCTATCTGTACTATGAAATGGTGTAAAAGAGGCGCTAATAAACGGCCAGAGAACACTTTGCCTCAGTCTTGGGCAGATAATAAGTAATGAGGCACAGGTGAACTTGAATGTGAATGAATGTACGCTCTGTTCAAATGCTGCAGCTTGCTATACAGTCTCAGCCCAGTAGCGCCGCGTGTTAGGCTGTACAATGAGGGATGTCAGTGCTTTCAAGTTTTCAAGAGAATCCAAAGAGCTGGTACTTGTTAATGCAAAAATCTCCTTACTGTTCAATGTTATCATCAGTTAACTGGAAAATAGGATATGAATATTAAGGATGAAAGCAAAACCCATCACTGGGGTGCAATGGGCCATGGGTTGTCTCTGCTGGAGGGCATCAGAGTGTGTAATATAGCATTCAATCAGCCCAGAATTGTTCTTTAACATTTATGGTCAATATAAGTATATATATATATATATATATATATATATATATACACATATATGTGTGTGTGTGTGTGTGTGTGTATCTCAATGACATGTATAATATATAACATTTACGGTCAATATATGTGTATGTGGAGAAAGAGACATAAATTGTATGCATTGATATGGTACAAAGTGACATTTCAATACACGTTCAAAATGAGTAATGAGAATGTCAGTGCAATTAGCACACACATCACCTCAGATATTTATCATTTCTTTGTGTTGGGAGCATCAGAAATCCTCTCTACGAGCTATTTTTACATATTCAGTTAATTGTTGTCACCCATGATAGCAGTACTATGTATGAAACATCAGAAGTTACTCCTCCTATCCAACCTGTACTTACTAGCCACCTTCTTTCTAATACCATCTCCCTAGCACTAAGCTCATGGGGGCTACCTTTATCCTCTCAAGTTCAATCATACCAACAATTTTTAGATGCCACATATGAGAGATCATGGTGGTACATGGCCCTTCTGAACTAAGCTTATAACAAATAGCTCCATGATCCATTCATGTTATCAGAATGTCTATAAGCCCAGAATACTTAAGCTTGGGCAATTTTTTGCTTGTTCCTGATTTTATATCCATAAGTAGGAGAGGGTGTGTGTGTGTGTGTGTGTGTGTGTGTGTGTGTGTGTGTGTGTGTGTGTGTGTGTGTGAGAGAGGGGGGGGGGCGAGCTCCAACTGTATCTCCTTAAAAAAATCTAATGGAATGTGTTTGGGTAAGACCACGGAGTGGAAGAACCTCAAGATTTAGCCAATAACTAAGTTCAGTCACTAATTATTCATGGAAGAACTGCATACTCTATGGGTATTTTAAAGCCAATGTTTTGGTTCTGGGGAGATAGCTTAGTGGTTAGGAGCACCAGCTGCTCTCCCACATGATCTAGTTCAATTTTTGTTTCCTCTTTAAATGCCTCTAACAAGTTCATAAGCATAGATTTAAGGTTATTTTCCTGTGTTTCAGCTGCACTAGAATATCCAGTGTTTTGGGGGGATTCTGGTGGAGACATATTGCCCTAGTTTTTGTTGGTTGTGTTCTTAAGCTGGCCTTTAGCCATCTGGTTGTCTGTGTGTTGGCTGTTGGTTCCTGGAACCTGCTGCATTTCTCAGGTCTTTGTGATCCAGCGAGGTCCTGAGGGTCTCCTCAAGACAGTTAGTAGAGCTGTGAACCAAAGGCTGGATCTGGGCAACTCTGGAATTTGGAGTCATCTCCTGGGTGGTGGAGGTAATCTGGAAGTCCAAGGTGGTAGTTTGCCAGTCTGAAGGAACAGGCACTGGTGTTTTGGAGTCAGTGGCTTAGTGGCTTGCTTTAGGAGGTTGAGGCAGGAGGATGACTAGTTGAATGCTCTTCTAGGTTATATAGAAAGAGCCTGTTTCAACTTGGCTGGGAAAGCTCCACAACTATTTATTGACTGTCTTCTGGGTAATGGACACGCAGCATAAGAGAACAAAGACACATGTCACCATTAATGTCCTCTGGATCTAAAGGAAGATTGATCAGATTCAGAGAAGGAAATTCATGAAGTACAGTCTGTGACCTGTCACAATACGTATGCATGGAGATGCCATCATATTCTGAAGCTGTAGCACAAGATTATGATTTTTTGTTTGTTTGTTTGTTTGTTTGTTTGTTTGTTTTGAGACAGGGTCTCACTGTGTAGCTTTGGCCGGCGTGGAATGTGCTGTGTAAACCTAGTTGACCTCCAACTCACAGATATCCACCTACCTTGGCTTCCCTAGTTTGGGGATTATAGTTCTGTATTGCCATACCCTGTAATAGTACGCTTTGTAAGAAAACAAATAGAAGCCGGAGAGAAGGCTCAGTGGATAAGGACACATACTTCTTTTGTAGAGGACCCAAGTTCAATTCCTAGCACCCATGTCAGATGGCTCACAACTGCCTGTAACTCTAGCTCCAGGGGGATCTTACACATTTGGCCTCTGTGGGCACTGGCATTCCCATGCATATACTCATAATCAGATATACATTTACATATAAATAATTTTAAGAAATAAAAGAAAATCTTTAAAAACAAGGAAAAAGTTTGTGGGCCTTAGAATCAAATAATCTTTCATTTGATTTGGTTTTCTACCTGTGTGTCTTTGGGCAACTTTGTTTCTTTATGTTTTGTTTTGTTTTGTTTTGTTGAGACAGAATTTCTCCGTGTAGCCTTGGCTGTCCTGGACTCGCTTTGTAGACCAGGCTGGCCTGGAACTCACAGCGATTTGCCTGCTTCTGCCTCCCAAGTGCTGGGATTAAAGGCGCGTGCCACCACTGCCCGCTGGGCAACTTTCTAATACGTCTTTATGCTTTAGTTTTCTCATTTGTATGAAATGGAGATAACAGTACTACCTCCTTTGCACAGTCCTTTGCTTAGGAGAGGAATTGATGCATAGTCCTCGGAAACACCAGATTCTGCTCCTTAGGAGACTTGGGTTCCACAGCCTACATGGAGGCTCACAGCCTGCCTTACTTCCAGTTCTAGGGGATCTAATGCCCTCCTCTGAGTTCTGTCGGCTCCAGCATGCAAATGGCAAACATTTATACACTCACGTTCACACACATAGGCAATAGATTTTTTTTTTCAAAAAAGAAACACCAGATTCCCTCCCTCATTTCACCTCTCTAATTAGAAAATGATGCCGCTAGGTTTCCCTTCGTGATATGCGTTTCTTGGTGGAGATGATCAGTGCAAATTCACCCAATGTAGACCTTTATACCGGCTCTGACTGCTTTTAGGGATAATTCAAGAAGCTAGTGGTCTGCTAGAGCCAACTTGCATGGGCTTTCTGGAGGTATCATCATTCCTGACTTCAAGCTGTACTACAGAGTTATAGTAATAAAACCCACATGTACTGGCTTAAAAACAGGCATGCTAATCAATGGAATCTAATCAAAGACTGAGACATAAATCCACACAGGCATGGACACTAATTTTTTTTAATTTACTTTTTTTATTAATTTATTCTTGTTACACCTCAATGGTTATCCCATCCCTTGTATCCTCCCATTCCTCCCTCCCTCCCATTTTCCCCTTACTCCCCTCCCCTATGACTGTGCCTGAGGGGACCTCCTCCCCCTGTATATGCTCATATGGTATTATGTCTCTTCTTGGTAGCCTGCTATCCTTCTTCTGAGTGCTATTAGGCCTCCCCATCCAGGAGACGTGGTCAAATATGGGGCACCAGAGTTCGTGTGAAAGTCAGACTCCACTCTTTGGTTTTTCGAGACATGGTTTCCCTGTGTAGCCTTGGCTATCCTAGACTCACTTTTGTAGACTACGTTGGCCTCGAACTCACAGCGACCCACCTGCCTCTGCCTCCCGAGTGCTAGGATTAAAGGCGTGCACCACCATGCCCGGCTGGACACTGATTTTGATAAAGAAACCAGAATTATACAATGGGAAAAAGATAGCATCTTCAACAAATGGTGCTGGTCTAACTGGATGTCAGCATGTAGAAGAATGCAAATAGATCCGTATTTATCACCCTGTACAAAACTCAAGTCCAAGTGGATCAAAAACCTCAACATAAAACCAGATACACTGAACCTGATAGCACAGAAGGTAGGGAAGACCCTTGAATACAGAGGAGCAGAACACAATTTATTTTTGAAAAAAAAAATCAAAAGAGTTTCTAAGTTCCACATCTAAGTGAAGTCTCACTTCTCATGGTTTTTGGGCACATGCCTATCATCCCATTCTTTCATCTTTCCCCCCTTCCTCTTCTTTTTTATTTGTTACTAGATTTCACTTATTTAACATTTTTATTTCAAATTGTGTGTATATGTGCATGTGAGAGCAGGTAGCCATGGAGGCCAGAAGAAGGTATTGGATCTACTGGAGCTGGAGTTATCAGGACTGAGTCACCAACATGAGTGCTGGGAACTGAACTCTGGTTTTCATCAAGAGAAGTAAATGATGGGCTGGGCGGTGGTGGCACATGTCTTTAATCCCAGCACTTGGGAGACAGAGGCAGGTGGATCGCTGTGAGTTCAAGGCCAGCCTGGTCTACAAAGTGAGGCCAGGGCAGTCAAGGCTACACAGAAAAACCCTGTGTCAAAAAACCCAAAAAAGCCGGGCGGTGGTGGGGCACGCCTTTAATCCCAGCACTTGGGAGGCAGAGGCAGGCGGATCGCTGTGAGTTCGAGGCCAGCCTGGTCTACAAAGTGAGTCTAGGACAGCCAAGGCTACACAGAGAGACCCTGTCTCGAAAAACAAAAAACAAAAAAACAAAAACAAAAACAAAAAATCCCCCCCCCAAAAAAAAAGAAAGAAAAAAAGAGTAGTAAGTGCTCTTAACCACAGAGCCAACCTCTAGCTTTCATTTTTATATTATTACAACGCTAGGCACTGTGCTGAGATCTTAACTGTACTTGATTGTACTTAACAAACTCATAAGCTTGTAAAGATTATCACTTCCATTTCATAGACAGAAAAATGAATTTCTGAGAGGTTAGATAACTTGCCAAGGCCACATGACTAGCAAGTTGTGGCATTAACTCTGAACTCAGGGTATCTATAATAATGATAGCTATTTCAGGATCGCCAAGCATTCACTGGGCTTTACTAATTACACCCTCTCCAACAAGCTTGTTAAGGCAAATATTATTCCTATTTTATAAATCTATTAAAGTCCTGAGAGAATATCTAACTTTTCCCAATTCATATGGCTTGCATGTAGTATGGCTTTCCATTTGAACTTTGGCTATTTTGATGGGAAGGTTTACAAAGTTGATATTTAAATCCTGGGTAATATAGCTTAAATGCTGAAGGTCGGTAGGTAAGCCAGATACACAGTAGTTGTTGTGTTTAGCAGGTCACATTTTCCTAATGAGTCTTCTGAAAGAAATATAAGCAATCCTCCAAGTTGACATGCCCTCCATGTACAGCTATTTCCAAGGCATTAGCATTTTAACAGATTAGGGGCTAGAGCTCTTCTTTCCAGAGGCTTCTTACCATTCTCTTGACCCTGCCCCTCATTTGCAACCTCTCCTTCATTCTAGTGCCATAAAACAAACTGGACATGTGTGAGAGCTCGTAGCAAAGAAGCACACAGAGCTAGAGATGAATGAATCAAGGGCTTGACAGGTCCGTTTCCACAAAGCATCATTCTAAAATGTCATTGCCTCTTGAAGTCCCTCTGCCTGGCTTCTGATTCATGGGACTTGTAGTCTTGTCACCTTACTGCCACATACAGCATTAGTTTTATGAGGTTTCCCGCCCCGCACCTGACAGCATCACTGCCCTGAGTTGGTTGTGATCATGAGAGTCACATCGTCTGCATCGCTCTAGCTTCCTTGTCAGTGGTTGCAGTTTGTCTTTTCTCGGAAGCCAAGGGCACCGGCTCTAGTTTCTGTTCTGCATAAATTTCTTCAAGAAGCTTCGGGTTTCTGTTAGTGAAAGGAACTCATTGGTCTCACTCACAAATAGCATCTGCAGATACAGGACACGGTGGCAGAGGAGATCAGAGCAGAGGCTGGGGTGGGAAAGTGCAAGGTGTGTAGAACTACAGAGGGCTCAGGGGGCTCCCTCTTGGACTTCTTACCATTCCCACAGAAACGTCACCCTTCATGTTTGACTTCTTTGACCTTAGGTTCACATCTCTGAATGGAGATGTCCTCCGAAGACAAACGCATTAATAGTTTTTCAGAAAATAAGTTTGACATTTCACATGTATAGCTAAGTGGACAGATCAAAGTTTCTCTCATAACTTAATGTTCTCAATTAATCATTTAATTAAGCATTCATATGGTTCAAAATTTAAGACTGTGAAAATAGGCAGTGGTGGTGCATGCCTTTAATCTCAGCTCTAAGGAGGCAGAGGCAGGTGGACCTCTGAGTTCAAGGGCAGCTTGGTGTACAGACTTCCAGGACAGCCAGGGCTACAAAGAGAGACCCTGTCTTGAAAAACAAAAACAAAAATTTCAAACTATTTACAGAACTACATCAAGAAGGCTTTCTCTTATGCTGCCTTGATCTACCATATTCTTTGTCTAATTTTCCCCAAATTAACCAGCTTCAGAAACTTTCCTTTTGAGAAATGACATCACTATGCAAATGTAAACCCAGTTGGACTTGAGTTCGTGATCTTCCTGCTTTATTTGCTTGTTTGTTCTTTTTCTTTCTTTCTGTTTTTGAGAAAGGCTCTTAATATGTAGCCCAGGCTGGCCTTGAACTAACTCATAACCCTCCTGCTCAGCCTTCCAAGTGCTGTAGTTTCTACTATACAACACTGCATATGGCTAAAACTGTCTGATTTGAGGGGAGGGAAATAGTGTGTCTTCTTAGTTCTAATTATCATTTACAAGTGCGATTAAGCATTTTTTTCATAAATTTAAGATTCTCCCTCAAAATTGAATCTCTTTGGGTAAAAAGCCTCATGCCTCATGTGTGTGGTGCACACTGAAACATTAGTGGAGCTCTTAAAGGTAGCATGCTACTACAAGTGGACGCAGGATGGGAACTCAACACTAAGAAAGAATAAGAAACTGCCAGGCTGGAGAAGGGGCAAAGAGTGTCTGTAGCAGCATAAAAGCAGGGAAACATAGCAACTCATGTCACCTTTGAGGATTGAGGGATAGTCTCTGACTGTTGTCATGGTGAGAGAAGGGCGTGTAGTCAGGAAAAAGTTTTAACACCAGCATAATGACTAGTACCCTATTTGCTATTCCTTCCATATTGGTTGAGTGAATAAAAAAAATGAATATGTGGATAAAGTTTTAAGTTACACAGTACAGTGATAAATTACTTATCTGCTGCTGTATAACGTTTCTCTCCAACTTATTCTTTTGGTTTTGAGATTGGGGAGTGTCTCACTATTTGGCCAGAGTAGTCTCAAACTCACAGAGATCACCCCCTGTCTCTGCCTTCTGAGTTCTATGATTAAAAGTGTGCACCACTATGCCAAGGACCATCTTTTGTTAACCTTTGTTTATGTGTGGGTCTGTGCATGCTACTGCAAGCCTGTGGGAATTGGTTCTTTCTTTCCACCATGTGGGTCCTAAGGATTGTACTCAGGTCGGCAGGCTTGGAAGAAAATGCTTTTACTAACTGAACCATCTTGCCTGGTCCCCAGCTGCTATCTTGAAATAACAATTTATTATCTCTTTCAGTATCTAAAGGTCAGGAATCCAGAAGTGGCTTATCTGATTAGTTCTTGCTCAGGTTACAATTAAGCGGCTGGCTGGGGCAGTCCTGTCAATAATCTGCTGAGGCTAAATGATCCAGTTGCACCACCCCCTGCACCACCCCCACCATTTGTTGCTGGGTCTCAGTTATTTGATGTCCCCAGCAATACATATCTAAAGGAATGGCTGACACTAAATATTGCATAAATATAAGATGCAATCGTTTTCCTACAAAGTGAGGCATCATTAAAATCTGCCCCCTCCTCCTCTCTCCTCTCCCACCCCCCCCATGCGAGTGTGTGTGTTGTTAGGGATTAAATTCAACATGTTGTGCATGCTAGGCAATCTTTTGTACTACTGTACTGAGCCAGGGGTTGAGTCATAGTCTCACGAAACTAATACTTAAACTTCTTACGTAGCCGAGGCTGGCTTTGACTCCCTAGCCCTTTTGGCTCTGCCTCACGAGTGTTGAAATTATAGATGTGGGCCACTAGGCCTAGCTTAACTAATTAATTTTGCCTTTTCTGAAAACTCTGGCTGTAGTATATTTAAAAAAGTAGATGGGAGATGGAAAAGCAGGAGGAAATGAGATCCATTTAAAGAGCCAGGCATATCACATATTTCTATTCCAGCACTTAGAAGACTAAGGCAGGAAAAGTTCAAGTTCAAGGCCATCTGTGGCTAAACAATGAGATCACATTTCAAAGACACACACACACACACACACACACAGGTGTGCACACACTTTTACAAGTTAAAGATGAGACAGTGGTGTGGATTGGGGTGATGATAGTGGAAACAGACTACATTCCAGAAATAGAACTATTTACCTGTTATTGACTTGTATGTGAAGTGTAGGTGGAGTAGGGAGGGTACATTAAATTTGAACAACGTAGAGTTTGAGATGGTTATAAAACTTCTATGTGGAAATGTCTGGTTGCTACCCAGTTCCTTTGGCATTGCAGTGCAGAAGAGCTATCTAGGATAGAGATTCTATCATCATTGACATTGGGTTTGATGAGACAAGGGTGTGAAAAGATTGCTCGGGGGAGAGTGTGTTGTAAGAAAATGAGAGTGGTCCTAGGAAAAATCCCAAGGTTCAGCTACACCAAATAGAGGGATGGAAGATAAAATGAAAACCATGCAGTAGCCAGAGGGAAGAGGAAGCCAATGTCTTGAAGGAAAGAAAAGAAGGCTCATAATACCAATGATAACTGATAAGACAGTCACAGAAGTTAAGGGCTGAAAGAAGCCCATTGAATTCACCAACAAGGAGCTCACTGGGAATCTTCCTGGATGTAATTGGCTGGAAGCAGAAGAGGCATTCCTGGCTCAGCCTCCTTCTCCTTCTAGGGTTGATTCATGAGATTTACCAGCCTCTGTGTGGACTACCTTCCCAAACAACAGCTCAGCTCCTTGACTGTAGACTTCATTCAAACTCAGCACTCTTAGCCAGGAGAAGATCATAAATTACAACTGCCAACGCTGAGTGAGTGCTCTTTTGGTTTGAATGTGACCTGGCCTCTCCCAAAGCTAAAAATGGAATTTGGCCAGCAGTATAACAGGGTGAAAGGTTGAGGGACCCATAAAAGATGTTTGGGTCATAGGAGTTCCACCCTCCTGAGGGATTAATATTTGTTCCCCTGAACTGGGTTAATTCTCATGGAAGTGAATTCTTAACCCCAAGGGACTGGGTTCACTTCAATAAAATCACCTTACTGTAAAGTCATTCTTGACCTTGAGAGTTTTCACCACAGGAAGAAGGAGCCCCGGCTCATCATTGCAGTCTAAGGCCTGCAGCCTCAAGAACAAGGAACTAAATTAAACTTCTTCCCTTTCTAAATTATCCCATCTCCACCATTTTACTATGGCAGCTTTCTGCTAAAATTGAGTGCTAAGTACTTTGCATTTAAAAGCTGTTACATTCTGTGCCTGGAAAGATGGCTCAGAGGTTAAGGATGGGTACCACAGTTGGATTCTGGCAACCTATGTCTGGTGGCTTCAGGACACCAGTGCATCTGGCTTCACTGGCTCCTGGACTCATGAGTACATGCTCACACACAGATAGAGTGACAAATGTTTATATACAATTAAACTTATTAACAGCAAACCCTTAAAACATTAAAAGGCTGTTGCATTCTACTTTACATATGCCAATATGGTATCCTTATAGATGAATAACCTGATGTCCTTCATCACAGTTCCTAGGTCAAGAGGTTAACCAAGATCCCCCAGTCACTGAGACACTTCAGCATGGCTTCAGACAAAGCCCTTCTCTTTGGTGAAGGAGTTTGTTGGGACAGGACTCTCAGGACTCTCAGGCGCTCTTTGCTCCAGTGGCCCATGCAAGGTGATGCTCATTGAACACTGGAAGACACCTAGCATAGCCTTATGCTGTTTGCTTTGTGTACAGAGGAAGCTCCCGGTACCTCAGGAAAGCTCTAAGCACCCTAGGCTAGGAATCAGCGGGACCAGCCTACTGCTTTAGATGGTAAAACAATGAAGTGACTTGTATTATCCTAGCTCTTCTATTAAGAACCCCATGCCATATGTGAGGTAGAGAACACATATGCTTAGAGTTCCTGCTGTCTTCAACGTCCCTCCTCTAGCACACGGACTATTACTGCATCTAAAGATGTATGTGAGCAACTGGTCTGTCTCTTCCATCAGACTAGGGATGTGTGTGTGTGTGTGTGTGTGTGTGTGTGTATGTGTGTGTGTTGGTCTGTGGGTGGGTGAGTGGGTGGGTGTGGATGTGTTGGAAGTTGAACTTAGAACCTCATCCATACTAGGTAAGCATCCTACTATTGAGATCTATTCTTGGGGCTGGGGATTTAGCTCAGTGGTAGACGCTTGCCTAGCAAGGCCCTGAGTTAAGTCCTCAGCTCTGAAAAAAAAAAAAAAATAGAGATTCTTTTTTTGCGTGTGTGTTTGTTTATTTGTATTTTCAAGACAGGGTCTCTGTGTAGCCCTGACTGTCCTGGAACTCAGTCTGTAGACCACACTGGCCTTGAACTCAGAGTTCAGCCTGCTCTGCCTCCCAACTGCTGGGATTAAAGGCATGGACCACCACCCCTCCTGGCTGAGATATATTCTAAACTCAGACCCAGACTATGGATCTCTCCATGGCAGGGAGAGAATTTTGTTTGCATGGTGCTTCCCACAGCTTCTCAGCTATTTGCAGCGCTAGGTACCCTCTAAAAATATTTGTTGAATTGATGAATAAAGGAACGAATGGATTTTCCCTATGAACAACCTGTATTCTAGCTTAACTTCTTCATTATGTTCATAGCCAGATTATCTTCCCCAGCCAGAAGAGCATCTGTAGCTTTTCTGAACGCAAGATTAACAAATAATGAGTATGGCAGGGCTAAATCAAGTTGATTCAGTTCAGCAGGTGTTTGGATGTATGCCACAAGCCCAGTCCTGTGCCATGTGCCCTCGCAGAAAGGACACAGGCATAAGTAATCCAAATGTTTAAAAGAATGCATATTTCAAACATACACACAAAACTGTATCAACAGTCAAAAGACAGACACCCATGACTTTATTTCAAAAACATTGGCTCTGGAAGCCAAGAGCTTTTAAAGGAATTGGTATACTTTTTGAGATATGGTTGAGGCAGCTCTTGGCTTGGAATTCAATATATAGACAGGCTGGTCTTGAATTCACAGATACCTGCCTCTACCTCCTAAGTACTGAGACAAAAGACGTGCACCAGCATGTCCAGTTCACAATAAAATAATCTTTTGGAGCCGGGTGTGGTGGTGCATGCCTTTAATGTGGCATTTAGTTATTAAACAATGCTTATTCTTTTGGTTACACACACACATTTGTTTTTTTATTTGTGTAAGGGGAGTGGTGCACGCACATGTGGAGGTCAGAAGACAACTTGTGACGTTCCATTCTTCCCTCCCATTTTGTGGATCTCAGGGATTGAACTCGGATTGTCAGGCTTAACACTGAGCCATCTCTTAGGCCTATGCTTGCTTTTCCTTTTCTTCTTTCCTCCATCCTTCCATCCCTCCCTCCCTCTCTCTCTCTGTCTTTCTTTCTTTTATAGTTGTTTTGTTTTGTTTTGTTTTTGTTTTTCGAGACACGGTTTTTCTGTAGACCAGGCTGGCCTTGAAATCAGTCCGTTTGCCTCTGCCTCCTGAGTGCTGGGATTAAAGGTGTGCTCCACCATGCGTGGCTCTTTTATGTTTTTAAAGGACAACAAGAAAAGGAGGAGGATTGAACCAGGTGAGACAACCAAGGGCATCTGATAACAAAGCTTTCCCTTCCTCCTCCTCCTTCTCTAAGCCCCCACCTCTACCCATCTTCCCTAGGGTCTGCCTGTCTCTGCTTTCCATGACTCAGTTGCGTCCTCATGTGATTGATATAAGCTTGTTGCTGCAACATTTCTATAATGTGCCTCACATCTATTCTCCGTCCATGTGTTCCTCACCCTGTGTCTGATTTAGCTTTCCCCTCTCAGTTTTGAGATCCTTTCTCTTTTACCTGTGCCTTCCATCTTTCGGCCTGCTATTTAAAAAAAAAAAAAAAAAAGCTCCTGTCCTGTCCCATGAGCTCTGGTCATGGACCCCAGACGTATTATTTTTGCCCATTTCTCCTTAGGCAAGCTTTTTCTTTCTGGGGCTGTTATTATGCTTTGTTTGGATTTTTAAAAATCTATGTACATCTTTTTTTCTTCCCTCATCTTCTGTTTGCTTTAAAAAACAGAGGGGTGTGTGTGTGTGTGTGTGTGTGTGTGTGTGTGTGTGTGTGTGTGTTGTCACGTATCTATAATGCATGTACTCTGGACGCTGAGGCAGGAGAATCACGAGTTCCATGCTGGCTACAGCTAAGTATTGATACTATAGGAACACATAATTTAAAAAAAGAAGAAGAAGAAAGGCATACTTAAGTTAAAAGGGCAAGCCAATTTTTTTTCTTTTTTCTTTTTGGTTTTTCGAGACGAGGTTTCCCTGTGTAGCTGTCCTGGACTTGCTTTGTAGACCAGGCTGGCCTCGAACTCACATCGAACCACCTGCCTCTGCCTCCTGAGTGCTGGGATTAAAGGCGTGCATCACTACGCCCAGCTTAAGCCAAAATTTCTTAAACAACAAATTTACTATAATGTAATTCCATATTTAAAGCACACAATTTGATAACACACACACACACACACTCATAGCAATGAGGTAATCGCCACAATTTAAGCACTAAGTGTATCTTAACTCCTCTAAAATTTCTATAGATATCTTAACAGTCTCTCCTTCCCTTATGTTATGGTTTGAACGTGGTGTGCTTCCCACAGGCGCACGTGTTAGAATATGTTTACCCCAGCTGGTAGCACTGTTTTCAGAAGACTGCTGAACCTTTAAAGTGGTGCCTGGCTGCCAGAAGTGAGGCTCTACTGGGTGGGGTTGGTCTTGAGATGTAGAGCCTGACTCTCTCTCCCCCTCTTTGTTTTTTGTTCTGGTGAGGTGTGAACATCTAAGTGTGACATATGCCCTCTGCCACAGGACGACTACAACCATCCTTTTTTGCACCACGATGAAATGTAGCCTCCCATACCATGGGTCCAAATGCACTCTACTTCTCTTAAGTTGCTTCTCATCAGGCATTTGATCACAGCAGTACGAAAAGGAACGAACACACCATTCTTTCCCCTTCCTTCATAATCTCAGGAAATCTCTGGTTTTATTTCTGTTGATGCATATTTTAAAAAGTAAGACAATTCAAAAAAACTATTCAGAGTGTACAGTGATGTACCTTGGTGTGTCTAAAAATCCTGCTAGCAATATTTACAGGGCACTGTTAACCTTGTTTCGTAAGCCATTTGGAGAGCTAAGGAATTGTTTTTGAACGATAGGCCCTCTAGTGGCAAGTGAAGGGTGACAGGCCTGAGAAAACTGGATTGTTAGAAGAAAGTTGGGTGAAAACTTCAACCTCTGCAGCCTAATAAATCCAAAGCACTCATTGTTAAAGTGCACAAACAGCACTCAGCACCACCCCCTCTCGGAACATAGCTAGGTGAGGTGTATGAATTGGCCCTGGCATTGCTTTGTGTTGAAGCAGACTTATGGAAAGCTACATTTAACATATGCCATCTCAGATCTCAGCTGCATGGCCCAATTTGGAAATTCTACAAATCCTTTTTTTACAGGGATCCCAAGAGTCTGTTCACCATGACAGTGTAAGTGCCTGCCTGGAATCATACCTTTATTCTGGGAAGTCACATTAAGAGGACAGCAATGCTGTTCAAGGGAGGAAATTGCTGTCTAAGATGCGATGGATTTCAAATTATCCCAGTTTCCCAAGTCACAATTTCAAAGCACCCAAGTCAATGCATTTTAATTGATAGTCATTGTGGTGCTTTGAGTGAGGATGGCTGCCATAAGCTCTGTTTAGGAAGGATTAGGAAGTGTGGTCTTATTGGAACAGAATGTGTCACTGGTAGACTTGGAGGTTTGAAACCAGCCCCCTCTCTCCTCTCCTCTCTCTATTGATCAGTATGTAAACTCTGCCAGCTACTGCTCATGCTATTGCTCCAGCACCATGCCACCATGCCTGCCTAGGTGCTGCCACACTCCCCACCATGATGGGCATGTACTAACCCTTTGAAACTGTAAGCAGATTCATTTATAAGTTGCCTTGGTTGTGCTGCCCCTTCACAGAAATAGTAAGTAAGGCAAGCGGTCATTTACTCATGCAGCTAATATTTATGGAGATCTAAAATAACATCCAAATACACTACAATGTTATATTTTACAAAATAAAATATATAACCTAATTAAGACGTATATGCTGTAGAAACCAGGTATGGTTGTACATAACTGTAATACCAACACTCAGCAGATAGTGGCAAAAAGATAATTTTGTAGATTAGTGGTTTAGAGTATTAGGGTACAAGTCTGAGGGCTGAACCTTCCTTTATTTGTGTGTACAGTTGTGGGTGCACACATGTGTATGTGAGCTCATGCTTGCGTGGGTGAAGACTAGTGGTCAACTTTGGGAGCTATCTACCTTCTTGGATTTTGGTTGGTTGATTGGTTTGGCGTCTTGAGACCAAGTTTCTGTATGTAATCCTGGTGGAATGTACTGTGTAGACCAAGCTGGCCTTGAACCCACAGAGATCCACCTTCTTCTGCCTGCCTGGTGCTGGGATTAAAGGTATGATCCACCACAGCCAGATCATCTTTCTGTTTGTTGAAACAAGTTCTCTCACTGGACTAGAACTCGCTGCTTTGGTTGGTCTGGTTAATCAATGAGTCCTCGGAATCCACCTGTCTCTGTGTCTAACATGCGGGGATTATGAGTGCATGCCCTCTGCCTACTTCCTTCATTCATTCATTCATCCATCCATCCATCCATCCATCCATCCATTTACTTTCTTAGTTCTTTGAGACAGGATCTTTCTGTGTAGCCCTGGCTGTCTTAGAACTCACTATGTAGGTGAGGTATAGAGCCTGCCTCTAACTCCTGAGTCGTTGAGATTAAAGATGTGAGCTACCATGCCCAGCATAACTCTGTCTGGCTATTTGTGAGGGTTCTGAGCCTCAAACTCATGTCCTCATGGTGTGTGGCAATCACTTTAACAACTGAACTTTCCTTCTAGATCAGCCTACCTTTCTTTTAAAGATCCATTCTGTTTTCTAAATATTAATTTTAAGTTAGTATGTAAATAATGAGTTTCATCATCTTCCCACATATGTGCCATTCTCATTCATTTCTTTCCCCACACTGTGCTCCCTTCTCCCAGTTAGTACCCTAGGCTGGTAATTTTGTTTTGTTTTGTTTTGTGTGTGTGTGTGTGTGTGTGTGTGTGTGTGTGTGTGTGTGGTTTTTTCCCCAGAGACAGAGTTTCTCTGTGTAGCCTTGGTTGTCCTGGAACTTACTTTGTAGACCAGGCTGGACTCAAACTCGCGGAAATACACCTGCCTCTGCCTCCCTGAGTGCTGGGATTAAAGGCATGTGCCACTATGCCTGGCTTGTTTTGTTGTTGTTTTGTTTTTTCCCATATGTATTCCACTACCTTATTTCTCACTTCTCTTAAGGTCACTTTCTACTCTTTCACCACCCTTCCCAATTTCATGACCTACACACCCATGCATATATAAATATAAATGTACTGATACTTAATTTCAAACCTAGGTTTTATATATGTAAGGAAAAAAAACACAGTATTTGTCTTTTGGAGTCTGACTTATTTTGCTTAGTATAATGGTTTCCAGTTTCATCCATTTTCCTGAAAATGCCACAATTTCACCTTTCTTTACAGAAAGATCAGTCAAAACACTTCATAAGATGTCAAACTCCACACAGGGACCCAAGGTTTATAATCTTTCAACAGGGAGAACTTGAGTTATAAACGACCTTGATATTTCCTTAAAATAGTCTGGCAACCAACCTCAAGATTTTAGAAAATTAGATGAGTGGTTTTCATTAAGTTATCTTTCGAGTATTTGACTTTGTACTGCCCAGGGGACCTACTTAAAAATATTGCACAAACTTAAGCCCTCACTCAACCCTACTAAATCAGAATGTATGGAATCCTCATTATTCCCAGGTTCCCAAATGGATCTGGATGCATAGATAATAATTTGAGAATGCTGAGTTGGCAGGTTCTGGAGAGATTGGGCTAAGATCCAAATTTTTCACTTCATCCACTTTCGCTGCTTGCAATAACTATTTTCTTTCTCTCGTCCCACCACTGTGGACACACTCAAGTTTATTTTTTGGTCTTCTTCTTCCTCTTCTTCTTCTTCTTCTTCTTCTTCTTCTTCTTCTTCTTCTTCTTCTTTCTTTTGCGCTTTCACCGACATAGGGTTTCTCTTTCTAGCCTTAGCTGTCCTGAACTTGCTTTGTAGACCAGGTTGGTCTTGAACTCACAGAGACCCACTTACTTCTGCCCCAAGTGATTTGGCCATCTCTCTTTTGCTCCTTTCTTTCTTAACCCTGTGCCTTAGATCCATTAGCAACCATTCCTAGTGAGTTATGTAAAGAGCTTGGTGACGTGGGTCCTATTGCCCATTGTACCATTCATTTTGTGTTGTAGGGCAAGCTACTTCCCCTCTTTGAACCTCAGCTTTCTCATTTATAAAATGAGTATGGTACCAGCTCATCGTGTAAAAGTACCTCAAGTTTTAAAATAAATGATTTTCACAATTATTCAAACAGAAGCTCACCCTCATAATCCCAGCACATGGGAGGGATGCTAAGGCTAGAGGAATGTTATGAGTGAGAGCATGTGAATTTCAGGTGAGAGTCAGACTGTTTCCCCAAACCAAAAAGAGAAAATTAAAAATTATTCTGTGCCTTTTTCAATAATAAAAAATAAACAAATGATCAAATCTCCCTCTTAGAAAAATTATTCTGCAAGTGTGGCATGAGATCCACAAGTAGCAAACACCTGGAGTGTTTATTGGAAGAGCACATCTGGCCTGGAGGTATCCCAGTGGTTGACTACTTGATTAATGTGTGCAAGGCTGTGGGATCAGTTCCCAGCACTAGGAAAAAAAAGAGCAGAACAGAAAAGAAATGAAAAGCATTCTATCATCTATTGATGGATGAATGAAGAAAAATAGAGGGTGTTGAGCATGGCAGTACACATTAATAATCGCAGAGCTGGGAGCCGAGGTAGAAATACTACAAGTGTGATACCAGCCTAGGATACAGAGAGGTTGTTGTTGTTGTTGTTGTTGTTGTTGTTGTTGTTGTTGTTGTTTTTGAGACAGGGTCTCATGAAGCCCAGGCTAGCCCTGAACTACCTATACAACTAAGGATGATCTAGAGCTTCTGCTCTTCCTGACTCCACCTCCCAAGTGCTCGGACTACACGCATGTAGTAGAGTGATAGAGATCAGACATACATTTTCATGCATGCCAGGCAAGCACTCTACCAGTTGAACTACATTATCATTACAGACCCTGTTTTTCTTTTAAGACAACATCTTAATATGTAGCTCAACCTGTTTTAAACTTTCAAAATTTCTGCCTTCGCCTCCCAGAAACCTGGGATTACCAGTGTGCACAGCCATGCCCATTTGCTGCTGCTCCATTTAAAAAGAAGGGAAGCCAGGAGTGGTGGCACAAGCCTCTAATCCAAGCACTCAGTGAGGCAGAGGTAAAGGCAGGTGGATCTCTATGAGTTCGAGGCCAGCCCAGACTGGTCTACAAAGCAAGCCCAGGACAGCCAGCGCTACACAGAGAAACCCTGTCTCAAAACAAAAACTAACAACAACAACAACCACCACAACAATAATAATAGTATAAAATAAAATAAGGGGATTGTGTCCCATGCTAGAACAAGGATAAAACTCTAAAGGTATTCTATTAAGTGGAATTAACCAGTCACAAATTGACACATAGTGTATTGTCCCACTCATGTAAAGTATCAACTTAAAAATAAGGTAGAAAGCCTGTTCCAAAGGACTGTAGAAAGGACAGAAAAAAGTAAGCATAAAGTTTCATTTTTGCAAGATGAGAAATGTTGCCAGCACACATGATTGTACTTAACACCAGTGATCTGTGGTCATAAAAACAGCTAAGATGGACAACTTAATGCTATGGTACTTCCTTTTTTTTTTTTTTTTTTAAGTGCTCAGGTTCAAACTCAGAGCTTTACATATGCTAAGCATACACTCTACCCCTGAGTACAGCTCCAGCCCCTAGTGTTATATGGTGTGTGTGTGTGTGTGTGTGTGTGTGTGTGTGTGTGTGTGTGTGTGTGTGGTGTGCTAGTACAGACATGTATGCGCCACAGCATGCATGTAGAGGTTAGAGGACAACTTTCTGGGGATCCAACTACGGTTATCAAGTTTGCATGGCAAAACACTTTTTTACCTGCTCAGCCATCTTGTCTGCTTCACACTTCATTTAAAAAAAAAAAAAAAAACTACAACAAAATGTCTTGTTCTGAACCCCATGCCACAGTCGTTTAACCAGAATTTTCAGGGAGGGGTCTGTAAATGAGAACTTTAACAAGTTCCCCACATGACCTTTTTAAAAACTTAGTTTCAATTTTGAGAGTCAGGAGCAACAGTGTATCCTAAATCCTGTCTTTGTTTGCAATGGACTTGATGTCACGATCTTTGATAAGCCCTTTCCTCAAGACTATTTCTGTGCATTTTTATTTCCTTATGTTCAGAGAATGGAAACTGAATTCACAATTCGCTGAAGCAGGAAGGGATCCCAAAGGTTGCTGTGCTACTGATGAAGGTTATTCAGACCATTTCTAAGCCTCCCAGACGACTCTGGGTCCTGAATAGTTTTAGATTACCGGGGACTCTGATCTTCTCCATTAGAGTGAGTAATTGGAAGCGGGCTGTGTGTATGCTTACAGAAATTATATTAAATTGTTCGCATTAGATACATCTCAGCCACCGACGCTGTTGGTATGAAGCAGCGGTGAGAATATTAATGAGCACTTTCTCTGGAATGGGAATTTGTGACTTATAAACAACCACGAAGGCTGCTGTTTTCATTGTCGCAAATTAGGGAAGTATATGTGTCTGTACTGAGGAGCTGGTGCTATTTAAATTAAGTGTCAGACAAGGCAACAGAATACTAGCTTACATTTACTGAGCACTTTCCACGTGCCAGGCACAGGGCTCAATGTTTGCTTTGTTTTCCGAGACAGGGTTTCTCTGTGTTAGCCTTGGCTGTCCTGGACTCGCTTTGGAGACCAGGCTGGCCTCGAACTTACATCGAGCCACCTGCCTGTGCCTCCTGAGTGCTGGGATTACAGGCGTGCGCCACCAAGCCTGGCTGGGCTTAATATTTTCCGGAGGACCCCATTCAGTTCTGAACCTGGCCTGTACACAGGTGTGGTTGCTACTCTACCTTTGCCCATGGTAAAGGCGGTGAAAAGAGCCTAAGGAACTTGCCTGAGAAACCAGTACTGGTTCCAAAACCCCCTACTTTGACTTTTTGCATTTTCTTTTTTTTTTTTTTTTCCTTTTTTAAAAAATTTTTTTATTAATTTATTCTTGTTACATCTCAATGGTTATCCTATTCCTTGTATCCTCCCATTCTTCCCTCCCTCCCATTTTCCCCTTATTCCCCTCCCCTATGACTGTTCCTGAGGGGGATTACCTCCCCCTGTATATGCTCATAGGGTATCAAGTCTCTTCTTGGTAGCCTGCTATCCTTCCTCTGAGTGCCACCAGGCCTCCCCCTCCAGGGGACGTGGTCAAATATGAGGCACCAGAGTACGTGTGAAAGTCATACTCCACTCAACTGTGGAGAATGTTCTGTCCATTGGCTAGATCTGGGTAGGGGTTTAAAGTTTACTGCCTGTATTGTCCTTGGCTGGTGCCTTAGTTTGAGTGGGACCCCTGGCCCCAAATAAGTGTCCCTCAGCAGAAGAATGGATAAAGAAACTGTGGTACATATACACTATGGAATACTACTCAGCTATAAAAAACAAGGAATTCCAGAAATTTGTGGATAAATGGATTAAGCTAGAAATGATCATAATGAGTGAGTTAACCCAAAAGCAGAAAGAATCAAATGGTATATACTCACTTATATCTGCATACTAGCCCAAGGGGCATGTCCCACAAAAGCCTTCACTTACCAGGAAACTGGGACAGAGGGGAGGACATTCTATTGGGACTCTAGATGAGAGAAGCATGGGAGAATAGCAAAATAGAAGGATCTAGAGGGTCCTAGAAACCTACAAGTAGGACTTTGACTTTTTGAAAGTACCAACAAATAAAGCTGGCCAGTGGTGCCGCATGCCTCTAATCCCAGCACTCGGGGAGGCAAAGGCAGGCAGATCTCTGTGAGTTCAAGGCCAGCCTGGTCTACAAAGCGAGTCCATGACAGCCAGGGCTACACAAAGAAACCATGTCTGAAAAAAACAAAACCAAAAGCCAGGTGTGGTGATGCATGCCTTTAATCCCAGCACTTGGGAGGCAGAGGCAGGTGAATCGCTGTGAGTTGGAGGCCAGCCTACTCTACAAAGCCAGTTCAGGACAGCCAAGGCTACACAGAGAAACCCTGCCTCAAAAAACAAACAAACAAACAAAAAATCCCAAAACAAACAAAAAACCAAAAAAAGAAAAAAGAAAAAAAAGAAAAACCAAAACCAAACAAACAAAAATACAATTGCATATATTTATGGTATACAAAGTGACACTGTCATTTTTAAAGACAATCTGGGAAAAGAACATCAAGCAAATTCATGTGTTTGTTACCTCAACTATTTAACATTTTGTGGTGAAAATAATTTTGAAATTTGCTCTCGGTGATGTTGAAATCTAAGGTACTAATTCATGCCCTAAATACATCACTATGTTTCTAGGATTTACATCTTGTTTCCACGATGAGTATTCCAGCTTGGGGTGCCAACTCTGTCTCTCCTCCGGTCATTTTGCTACCTAGGTTTCTGACCTAAGGCTAGAAGCCTGCTCCCACCCCCAACTCTCTAGTCTTGGCCTCTCCTGGTGCTCCTGCTCATCTGCTTCATGGAGTGGATGACTTGTTGCTTCTTCCCACTCCTCTCATCCAGATGGTATGCTAGGACCAAGGGTGCTGCGCCCCTCTCCCTCCTACACAGTATGATTTCCCTCTGGCCTGGGTTTCTTGTTGATTTTATCTCTGTTGCTATCACATCATTGCCTGTCGTGACTGTTTACATTTTCACGTGTCATTGAAGTTGGTCCCTTTTTTGTTCAAATGTGAGCTAAGTTCCAGTCATTATATGTAAATTTTGTTTTAAGACTAGGTCTCACTACGCAGCCTTGGCTGGCTTCAAACTCACAGAAATCTGTCTGTCTCTGTTTCTCAAGAGGTGGGGTTAAAGGTGTGAATCACCATGCTAAGCACTCTTTTGTAGTTGTTGTTGTTATTGTTCTAGTTTTTCAAGACAGGGTTTCTCTGTGTAACAGTCCTGACTGTCCTAGACTCATTTTGTAGACCAGGCTGGCCTTGAACTCACAGAGGTCTACCTGCCTCTGCCTCCCAGAGTGCTGGGATTAAAGGGGTGCATCACCACTGCCTGGCTCCAAGCATTCTTAATGACAGCAAGAAATCTTCCCTAATAAAATCTCCTGGCTCAAAAGCTGCTTGATATATAGATACGAATATGGATATAGATATAGATATAGAAAAGGCTTGGGGTATGTTGCTTTGGTTTCTTGGGAACCAGATGCCAAGCAAGGTTGCATTGAAAGAGATTCCAATGAGACTTAAGACCAATGAAATGTAGAAGTGGATGAGAAGGAGAAGTAGGCATAGGAAGACTTCATTCTGCCTGCAGGTGTGCCTGTAAAAGAGGAGGGAGAGGGCAGAAAGATTAGAGAGGAAAGGCCTCAAACTGTGATGCAGCCATGAGAAACTCAAGCCAACCCAACAAGAAGCTTCAGTACAAAGATAACTGCACTGGTCAAAAGTAACGATGCTCTTTCACTTTTAATGTATCTAGCCCTCATCTTGAGATTGATTAGGATATGAATCGCCTCAGTTGTAAGGATAAAGCAGACATTAACATATATAATTGAGCTGGGTGTGGTGGCACATACCTTTAATCCCAGCACTTGGGAGGCAGAGGCAGAGGCAGGCAGATCTCTGAGTTTGAGGCCAGCCTGGTTTACAGAATGAATCCAGGACAGCCAAGGCTAAACAGAGAAAGTCTGTCTCGAAAAACAAAGATTTATTGTTAAAGGCTGTCACCTAATTGAAGCCCTTGTGACAAGTATTCTTTTTTTTTTTTTCTCTCCCTTTGGTTTTTTTTGAGACCGAGTTTCTCTGTGTAGCCTTGGTTGTCCTGGACTCACTTCGTAGACAAGGCTGGCCTCGAACTCACAAAGATCCACCTTCCTCTGCCTTCTAAGAGCTAGGATTGAAGATGTGCGCCACCACTGCCTGGCTTGACCACCTGGCTTGACCAATATTCTTTTAAAGGAATTGAGTACCCTACTGCTGTTGCTGCCATGCACAAGTCCCTAAAAAAAGTTTTTGAAACAACTCTAACATTTCAGTGGGCTATGATGAAACAGGGAGATTACTCCAAGTCACCCTTTTCAAAGGAGCTATAGTTTGAGTTCTGCACTGGAAGAGAAACAGAATGAAGCAAACCATTTTTTATTTGTACATTTTCACAGGATGGTGTGGCTGGCAGAGTGGCGAAGAAACTCTGTAGTGAATATTCTGAGCATTATTAATGGTCTTATATGCATTGAGACACATACTAAACCCTGGTGCTATTATAAAAAAAAAAATCAATCAAACAAACATTGCATTCTCTAGAGGCACTGGCTGGTAGTCACATCATAAATGCAAAGGTTAGGGCAGTGGGACATTTCTTTCTGGCTGTAATTCAGACACAATTGTTTCAGAGAAGAGCAGATGTGAGCAAGTGTGAACATGCCAGATATACCTATAGGCTGCATGTGCAGCCAGTTGTGTCTTATAGTAGATCAGGTCTCCTCTGTATTCATTTAGTGTGGAGTTCCAGGCCACGAAATAGCTAAAACTAACTTGACAAAGGCAGAGTGGGAGGATATGAACTCCTTGCTGTTTGGCTATATAATTTCTTTATGTTTACTATATAATTTCTTTAGTATATAATTATAGTAATTAAGAGACTACATTGGTGGAACGGATAGAACATGGATCACTGGATCAGAGTTGAGCCAAAAGAAAGGAAGGGGAAATGCAGAAATAGACACACAAATACCCCCAACTGATTTTCACAAAGACACAAAGGGAAAGTGAGTTGTGTCACACTGTACATCCAAACAACCTCAGGCTGGACCACAGATGTCACTGGGAACTGTCAAACTCTAAAGAATTTAGAAAAAGAAAGAAGAAGGAAAATCTCTTGAATCTAAGGCTCAATAAAACATTTTAGGTTCAGCCCCAAAAGTATGGGCCATAAAATGAAAAATGGACTGTTTGGACAGTTTCATCACACATTGAAAACCTTTCACTCTGTGAAAGGTCAAATAAGTAAAATGAAAACACATGCCTTGGATGTAAAACAATATGCATGAAGCACATAGCTGACAAATATAATTCAGAATGGAACATTAAATAATCCAATGGGGGGCAGTAAGATGGCTTTGTGGGTAATGGTCCTTGCTACCAAGACTAACAACCTGAGTTCAATCTCAGGGCCCCACATGATTGAAGGAGAGAATCAACTCCTGCAAATTGGTCTCTGACCTCCATATACATACACTGAGATACACACACACACACACACACACACACACACACACACAGAGACACCTGACAAATAAAAATTAATATTTTTTAAAAATTAAAAATCCAGTTAGAAAATGGGTATCTTTTCATGTATTTATCCCATTACTATATATTTCCTTTGGAAGAATTTCTGCGATCCCAGACCTCAGGAGGTAGGAGAAGCATGAGTGCACGATTATCCTTAGCTACATAGTGAATTTGTACCCATCCTGGGATACATGAGACCCTGAATTTGTGACACTTACTAGATGTTTAGGAATGGTGAGAGGCAGGAAGATGTGCTAACAAAAGCCAGGTTATCCAGGGCCTACTAATCCATACAAGGAGTTTGAAATTCATTCTAAATGCATTGGGAAGCCATTGGAGAAGAGTCACATGTTCTGCCTTATCTTTGAGTAAGTTATTATAGCTGATGAAGCCATAAGTGGGCAGACTGGTAGTAGACTAATGTTTCTCTCACTATAAGAAGAAATTCTGGAGCTTAGATAGGAAGTAACTAAAGCTAGAAAGACATGGGTGAGTATAGGACATATTTTGGAGGTAGAGCTAGCAGAAACCCATAGGTGGACATATAACTGTGGATTTTTTTTTTCTTTTTTTGGTTTTTTGAGACAGGGTATCTTTGTGTAACAGCTCTTGCTGTCCTGGAACTCACTTTGTAGTCCAGGCTGGACTTGATCTCATGGAGATCCGCCTGCCTCTGCCTCCCATGTGCTGGGATTAAAGGTGTGTGCCACTACCTCCTGACAACTGTGGAATTCTTAGTCCAGAGAATTTTCTAAAATGTAGCTAATTACACACACACACACACACAGAGTGAGATTTTCCTATAGGTTCATAGGAGTACATTTCAGAAGTAGAGATGGGTTGGGTGTGTAGCTTGATGGTAGAAAATTTGCCTAGCACAAGTGAAGCCCTGGAACTCCAGGTCTTCAGCACCAAAAACCCCAAACCGGCCAGCCAACCAAATCACAAAAGGAGATATGGTGTCCTTTCAGACTGCTCACCTGTCACCTGTATGGCCTATCATGTAGGTCTGATAGAATGTAGTCTGTTATCTCACCTTAGAAAATAGAAATCTCTTGTTGCGGGCGATAAAACACAGGCAGTATGAGAACTGAAAGAAGGCTTTTAGGGGTGAAAGGGTACAAGACTGTGTAGGATGGGAGGGTGCAGGTATCAACAAAAACAAATTACATTTGGAAATACTATAATGAAACTTAATGCACGCTAATTTTAAAAATCAATAAAAAAATGAAGAAAATAGAAACCCCCAGATATGTAAATTTTTAAAAATAAAATTAGAAGCTTTGGGTAGATAAATTAGAAAAAATAAGTTAATTTCCAAGTGGTGGGATTCTGGTGAGCAGGGCTGCCTGTCAAGCTCACCCAAACAGCTTTGAGTGGCATAAACCCTTGGGGTGGTGCAGCCCTGCTAACAGGTAGCTATGGCCCTGCCTGTCATTGCTATGCTGCAGACACCAGGGGGCAGCCAACTACATAAACTCTCCCTTCCCTTGCATTTGATTTTGGGGGACTGGCTGATGTTGTGGCCAGGCAATAGGAGCCGCCTTGTGGCTTCAGGTTAGTTTCTAAGAGCTGCTTGGGCTTAGGGGCCCTGAGAATTAGCTGCTCAAGACACTCAGTTGCCAGGCCATTCCACTGGCCAAAATAACATAGTTTTCTTCCTGGTTTGATTATTCTGTATCTCATTTGTTTCCTTTTTGAAAAAGACTTATTTTAAAACGTGTGGGTGTATGTGTGTGTGTGTGTGTGTGTGTGTGTGTGTGTGTGTGTGTAGGTATGTGGGTGCAGGTCCCCATGGAGGCCAGACAAAGGCTGTATGCAAATGAGGACAGGTGTCCCTAGTGTCAGATCCCCTGGAGCTGGAGGTGTAAGTGGTTGCGAGCTGCTTGACTTGGGTGTCTTTGTAAAAGCAATAAGCACTCTTAGCTGCTGAGTCATCTCTCCAGCCTCAATTGGCTATTTTTCAAAGCGTTTTAAGGGGGGGGGGGGTTCCAGCACAGTCCATATCACTCCAGGATAATAGCATCATGGTCTTGATTGCAAACGGGGTCCCATTGCATTGCTGTTCTGCCAGCAGGAGGACAGAGTATAATTTATACAGTGTTCCCTTGGAGCTCCTGGAATTCATTGTTTCCAGTTTCAATTATATGTGAGCAATTTCAATTGAGTGAGAGTTCTCTTATTAATCTCATAGGAGGCAACACAAATAGAGGTGAGGCTACAGGTGGAGTTGAGGATTGTGAGAATGCTTCTGCAGCCTCCAGTGACTGGGTTCCAATACCCAGGTCACTGCTTCAAGATGGCTAATAGGTGGCCTCGGGGAGTCCTGGCCTAATGGAACAGGCCAGCCCAATCTAAGAAGGACAGAATATGTGGGAATAGTTGGAACTAGCGGAGAGGCCTGTGAGAGAGTTTGCTAATTTCGAGATAAAAGGACATAGCTGCAATTGAATACGGCAGTAGGAGACAGAGGTGCTGAGTAGTGGTAGTGCACACCTGTAATCCCAGCACTTAGGAGGCAGAGGCAGGTGGATCTCTGAGTTTGAGGCCAGCCTGGTCTACAGAGTGAGTCCCTGGATGATGAGGGCTACAGAGAAACCCTGTCTCATAAAACCAAACACACACACACACACACACACACACACACACACACACACACACACACACACGGAGGAGGAAGAGGAGGAGGACACAGAAGGTGGTGTCATGAGCCCATGGATGGAGACAGGAAGCAAAGAACCTAAATGAATGGTATTAAGATCCTTAAACAAGCCAGATGTGGTGGCTCACGCCTGTAATCCCAGCACCCAGGAGGCAGAGGCAGGCAGATCTCTGAGAGTTCGAGGCCAGCCTGGTCTACAGAGTAAGTACAAGTCAGCCAGGAGTGCAAGAGAAACCCTATCTTGGGGCGGGGGAGCGGGGACACGGGTCGGGGTGGGGAGTGGGGGAAAGTCCTTAAGCAAAGCTGAAGCAGGCAACTCAGGAACACGGGGCACTCAGAACCCCGAGCTGAGTTGCTTTTGCTTGTGTTTCTCTGAAGATTCTGAGGCCAGTTCGGAGAGCCAGGGTGAGGGGAGGATCGTTCTACGTCAGGCTGAGAGCCTGGCTCGGTTCAGACTGCAGCGCTTGGTCTTCCCTCCAAGATAACTCTGCAAACCTTTTTTTTAGGATAAATGCCTGTGGAGGGCTGCCTGGCATCCCGTACCTTTTGATTGGGGTGAGGTCCACACCTCCAACGTTGGCTTTATGTAGGTCTAGTAAAAATCAGGTATGGCTGTACACATCCTGTGAGGTTCCGAAAGAGGGCAACATTTGCTGGTCATGCTTCTTTATTCTGGAACAAGGCTACTGACAATTTGAAAGAACTTAGCAGGAGTGGGTTGTGGGCTGGAAAATGGGACAGGGAGGCCTGTCCGGGAGGATTGTATGCATATAATTACATTTATTAATGCTAATTGCTAATGTCAATTAATTTTCCGATTGATAAATATGTTAGGTTTCCTGTTACTTCTGATTTATCTTTACTCATCCTGGTCAAGAGATATCTGGGGACTTGGCTCTTACTGAATACCCCTCCCCACTGAGTATCATGAGAACTCATAGAAGGACTAAAGAGGCTGGTGAGAGCTTCCTACTTCTGCCCCCCCCCTCCCCCAAACCCCCAGAGAACCTTAGGTAAAAAGTGAATGTTTTTGTCATGAAACCTGTTTTGGTGGCTTTTCCTTTTCTGTGATGTTGAAAATACTGGCTAGTCTTCTCAAAATGCTTTATCTCATTATGAGTTCGTCTTCCTTCCCCTTTCCACAGGGGCCTCCTCAAGTTCCTCTCAGGGTAGCTGACTCACTTCCTCTCAGAAGTCCTCCTCACCCAGCAGCCTTCAATAAAAGGATCAGGTAGGGATAGGGAAATGATTCAGTGCTCGCTGACCCTATGCATCAGAGAGAGACTCAAAGCACCCTATGCTTCTCCACTCCAAGGTCAGACATGAATGGCATGAGGCCCTATGTCTGTAACTGATGTGATCCCTCAGAGTCTGTTTGAGACTAGGTCTCCCTTTTATCTCAAGAAAAGCCATACCAAGTCCTAGATACTCACTGATAACACTATCAGTAAGAAACAGATGCGGTGTCTGAATGGTCTTTTGGCTACAAACGTGGTCCTTATAGGATGATGGGCTTCTGAGCAAAGGAACAGCAGACATCTGATCCGTGGTCATTGATGTCACAATGGTGGGAATTCTGATTCTGACAGTTCAGGCTGAGGAGGTGTGAGATGAGGTGTAAAGTATGTATGATATAACACCGATCATTTGAGCCATCTGGAGTGATGGAATTAAGTGTATTTCCCTCATTATGACATGAAGATGATACTATGACTTGTCTGGTAGGATTCTATGCATAGAATAATATTATTAACGTTGATTACTAATGTCAACCAATTGGCCAATCAATTAATATGTTAGTTTTTGTGTTGCTGCAAGCAAAATACCTGGCAGAAGCTACTTAAAGGAGGAAAGATTTCTCTCTTTTTCTTTTTCTTTTCTTTCTTTCTTTCTTTCTTTCTTTCTTTCTTTTTTTTTTTTTTTTTTTTTTTTTTTTTTTTTATTGAGACAAGATTTCTCTTTGTAGCCTTGGCTGTCCTGGGTTTTCCTTTGTAGACCAGGCTGGCCTCAAACTCACAGCAATCCACCTGCCTCTGCCTCCCGGGTGCAGGGAAAGATTTGTTTTGTTTTGTTTTGTTTTTAGCTCCTGGTTTTAAGGATTTCTGTGCTTAGACCTTGACTACGCTGATTCCAGGCCCATGGTGAGACAGAGAACGCTGGTGGTGAATAGATAGGAAGCACAGTGACCAATGGAGGGGCTGGGTACCAATTCTAATCTTTAAATTGATGTCCTCAGTGGCCTCTAGCCTCTAGCTAGGCCCCACTTCCTAGAGTCTCCACATGAAGTCTTCTAAAGAAGCACCAGCCAGGGACCAAATACTCAACACGTGAGCCCAGGGAAGGCATTTCACATTCAATTCACAACACATGAAGTGTATTCCACATGTACTGAGCTCCTATTCTGTGTAGAGTGCTGTGCCAAGACTCAAGGCGTAGTAGGCTTGATCTCAGACCTTGCATCTGCAGTGCTGTGAAAGGTCAGTAGGAAGAGGATGTCCAGGGCATGCCATATAACATTCCATCAACAAACACTGGCTATCTCATCCTATCACTGCCGCTGCCAAACTGAATTGGAAATTCGTGCCTCCTGAGTCACTCTAGTAACACTAGGTTGTTCTCTCTCCCACCAACATAGTGAATGATACAAATGATAAAATTTGAATGTAACAAATGATAAACTTTTCCTCGCCTGTAAGTAGAAGAAAGAGGCAAAGAGCCTCACTGATGTATACATGAGTACACACAACTGCCCACCACCTAGAAGTCACCACCCTACTTGCATGTGTACAAGACATCCGCTTTCTTTCATTTGTTTCTCATGGTAGGCCTATGGCTAGACAGTGCCAGAAATAACAAAGCCAACTTCATGTTTCTGAGAGAGTGGCGTGGGAATCTCTTTCAGCCACTGCTTAGCTCCTCAGCACTTGTCATCACTCCCAGCATCCTTCCTGGTGTAGGTGGTCACGCCAAGTGGGAGAAAGAAGAAACAGGATGCTACTTCACTTCATCTGTCCTGCTACTGCTGGACTTTCCCCACTTTGCTTCCTCCTCCTTACAATGTTAGCTTCTAGCTTCAGCTGGCCAAGGGCAGAGAAGAGGAGAAGAGAGGAGTAGAGTACAATGGGAGAGAGTGGGAGATGACTATGGTCCCAATTTCCTACTTATTTCTCAGTCCCCAAAAGGCCTTCTTCTATAAATCCACAGACAATTCCAGGCCCCAGCCACCTCTCCCTGGCATTTTATCACCTTAACCCAGTAGGCTCTCTATCTTTGTCTGTCACCCTGCCCCATTTGCATTAGAAGAGTCATGCTTCTGTTTCAAGTACTTCTATCAAGTTGCCTCCCTTTCTGACCTCAATTGAAGGCGGGCCAGGGTGCTTCCTCAAGCTTTCAGTACTCTGGTCCAGGAGGAAGGATAGGTGCCATTGCTAGATGACAACACACACTTTCTGACATCTTTGCTGTCTTCAGTTGTTCCTTGTCCTTGAATCACTCTGTCCCATTTCCTGCCACTGTCCACCTCCCAGTCCACGACTTTGTTAAAGCTCTCCATGGCAAGGCTAGCTTCTGTTTTGTGGTCCCCGGCCTTCCCCGTGTGTCCCTCTGCAGATGGCATTTCAAGCAGCTTTTCATAGTCATTCACAATAATATCTGAACTCCTGACACAAGGTAAGTGACTTCCTGAAAGGGAAAGTTGCTTTCTGACTCATATTGGTACTCCTTGTTGTGCCTTCACATAGGAGACACTTCTCAAGCACTCAGTCCAAACTTACAGCAGTCTCTATTTAAATATATGTGTGTGTGTGTGTGTGTGTGTGTGTGTGTGTGTGTGTGTACTTATACATACATACACACACACACATATGGATAGGCTTTGTGAGTGTTGATATGCAGAACCAAAACAACATGAGATATAGTGATTTTGTTTATGAAAAATGCAGGCAAGCTTGAATAATGGATTTCCACGTGCATACCTTGTTGGTAAATTGGACGTGGCCTAGATAGAGGAACTCAAGGGAGCAGCAGATCACTTGCAAGTTTAGTCGTCTACCAGGAGAGGGCAGTATGCATAACAGTGAAACAACCCAATTTGAACCTCCTCTCCCTGTGGTGACAGACCTGTTTAATTTAAGAATGGGCTAGGAGCTAGCAGAGAAAGAAAAGGCAGAAGATTTCTTTGTATACATTAAATTCTGTTTTATTGGATCCAAGTAACATAACCCTTATTGGCTCAGCAGGTAAAGGCACCTGCTGCCAAGCCTCACCACCTGAGTTTAATCCCCAGAACCCACATGGTGGAAGAAGAGAATAGAAAACACACACACACACACACACACACACACACACACACAGAGAGAGAGAGAGAGAGAGAGAGAGAGAGAGAGAGAGAGAGGAGGGAGAGAGAGGAGAGAGAGAGAGACGGTGAGAGGAGAGAGGGAGCGAGAGAGAGAGGAGAGAGAGGTGGAGAGAGGAGAGAGAGAGAGAGAGAGAGAGAGAGAGAGAGAGGAGAGACTCATACTAAACAAAAATGTAATCTTAATTTTTTTTTTTTTTTTTTTTTTTTTTTGGTTTTTCGAGACAGGGTTTCTCTGTGTATCCTTGGCTATTTGAGACTTACTTTGTAGACCAGGCTGGCCTTGAACTCACAGCAATCCACCTGCCTCTGCCTCCTGAGTGCTGGGATTAAAGGCATGCACCACCATGGCTGGCCGTAGCATTTTTAATTAAATATAACAGGCATCTAAAAAGTATATATAATAAAACAAACACACTCAACTTTTGTTTATTGAAGCAAGGTTCCTCTGTGTAGCCTTGACTGTTCTGGACTCACTTTGTAGACCAGGCTGGCCTTAAACTCACAGCGATCTGCCTGCCTCTGCCTCCCAAGTGCTGGGATTAAAGGTGTGTGCCACCACCGCCTGGCTCCCCTCCACAAAGTACGGCACCTCATCTCGCATTTTCCTCAATAAGGCTGTCTTTTGTTTGCCATCCTAATCCACGGCAGTTACAGAGGGTGATGATTGATGAGAAGAGTTTTATGGGATTGGCTGCATTTGGAAACTGTGATGGTGAAAATGAGGGCGTTGGGAGGGAAGTGAAAAATGGGAGTCAAGTAACCCACACAATCTTAGTTAGAGCTCTTTCCCCTAGATAGTAGTTGGGCTACGCTTTGCTTATTCCAAAGAATAACTAAGGAGGGGAAGCAAGAAACACTAAAATAGTCATTAGTGCATTTCTGAAGAAACTCTGAGGTAGGGGAAAAAAAGAACCTTTTTTGTCTTTGCCAGAGGCTCATTTATGTTATCTGTAAATGCTGATTTTTGTTGTTGTTGTTGTTGTTGTTGTTATTTTTTGAGACAGGGTTTTTCTGTGTAGCCTTGGCTGCCCTGGACTTGTTTTGTAGACCAGGCCTGCCTGGAACTTATAGAGATCCTCTACCTCCTGAGTGCTGGGATTAAAGGTTTGTGCCCACCACTGCCCTGCTTTACTGAAATTCTACTATCTAGTGATCAGTGTCCTAGGAGTTAGGAGTGTAGCCATAACTAAGACTGGTAAGGCTCCTGTCTTTGTGGAGTTGATATTCTGGTGGAGAGAAGCAGATATGAGAACTAATGAAGTACACAGAGTAATCTTGGACAGTGGTTAGTGAGGTACAGAAAACAAAATGGAATAGACCAATAGAGATTGCTGGTGGAGGTAGGTGATTGCCTTAAGAAGTAGTTAGGGAAGGCATCCTAGATGCCTTTGACTAAATTACTAAGTGAAAGTGAAACAATATGACTTGGCAGTGTAAACCCTGAATATATTCCCAATAAAAATGAGGGTGGTGGCTTATGTTCACACAAAACTTTGTGAGTTTTCAGAACAGCATTATTCACAATGGCTAAAACCCAAGCAACAACAAACAAACAAAGAACCCCTGGTACTGTGGCGCATGCCTGTAATCCCAGCACTCTGGGAGGCAGAAACAGGTGGATCTTTGTGAGTTTGAGGTCAGCCTGGACTACAGAGGTAGTCCAGGACAGCCAGGGCTACACAGAGAAACCCTGTCTCAAAACACACACACACACACACACACACACACACACACACACACACACACACACACACACACACATCCCCCCAAAACAAAACCAAAAACAAAAACAACCTCCCCTTCAATAAAGCAAAACAAAACAACAACAACAACAACCCCCCCAAAAAAGCAAAGTGTAAGTAACCTGGCTAGCCACCAACTGGATGAATAGATGAGCAGAATATGATGTATCATTCATGGAGCGTTATTCACCCACAAAGAAGAAATGAAGACCCAATAGAGCATGGATAAATTTCAGAATTATAATGGCAATCAAAATAATCTGGTCAAGAAAGCCACATTTTATATAATTCACGATTTTAAGATTTATTTGTTTCACTTCACGTGTATAAGTGTTTGGCCTGCATGGATGCACAAACACCACGTGTGTGTGTCTGATGCCCATGGTGATCGGCAGAAAGGGTTGGATCTTGTGAAACTGGAGTTCCCAATGGTTTTGAGGCACCATGTAGGTTCTGGAAATTGAACCTGGGTCCTTTTCAAGTGCATCAAGTGTTCTTGATGGCTGAACCATCTCTCCAGTCTCATTATATGAATCCATTTCCATGGAATGTCCAGAGCAGACAAACCCACAGAGACAGAAAGTACAGCAGTGGTTGGAGGATTCGCAAGGGGGTGAGAATAGGAAATAATACCTAAAGTAGTCCTGATTTCATTGTTAACTATGAAACTATATATATGTGTGTGTGTGTGCGTGTATGTGTGTGTGTGTGTGTGTGAGAGAGAGAGAGAGATCAGCAGTTTCCCAATTCTGAATAGACTATAGATTGTACATTGTATACTTAAAAGGGAAACTTTTATTCCATGTTACATCCTAATGAGAAGGAGATAAGAATCAGAGCAAGAATGTCTGAGAACAGCAAGTAGCCAAGAAGAGACTTGATACCCTATGAGAATATATAGGGGGACGTAATCCCCCTCAGGAACAGTCATAGGGGAGGGGAATAATGGGAAAATGGGGGGGGGGGGAGGAATGGGAGGATACAAAGGGATGGGATAAACATTGAGATGTAACAAGAATAAATTAATAAAAAAAAAAAAAAAAAAAAAAAGAATGTCTGAGAAACACAGTGTGCTTGTTTCATGATAATAGTAAACCATTTTAAAGGGAAAATAGTGAGTAAACAAGTGAGTTAGGACACAGTGATAGGAAGAAAGGGGATCTGATGCAGAGAGAACCACTTGTGCAGAGCCTTTGAGAGTGGGAAATGCTGGGCTGATTTGAAAAACGCAAAGAAGCCACTTATAGCTATTCTAAGAGTGTGATGAGAGATTACGTAGAAAAAATACAGAGAAATGAGATGGCATATATTATCTTTAGATGATTTAAATAATTTTTAATTTTCTCCCTACACATAAAGAGAATGGATCAGAGGTTTTAAGCAAAAACACAATATGACCTAAGTAGGAATTTTTCAAGGATTAATCTGTCTGTTGAGTGAAAACTAGTTTGTTGAACTGGCTAAGAGTGGAGGCAGATGGATCACTACCATTATTTACAAAGAGACTTTATGGAGTGAGAGGTAACAAATTATAGAAGATTATGAGGACCAGGAGTTTCAGAGTTAGAACTGTCGTGATATACTGATACGGTATGTGTGTGAGAGAAAAGGGGATGGGTTTAGTGTCTGAAAAAAAAAAAAACCACCTGTCATTTCAGTCATCTTTTAAAATACTTTATTTTAAAATATTGGTTCATTTTATTGTTGCGTACAAGCCTTTCATCTGAATGCATCAAAGTATATCACGTTTGTGCTTGGTACTCTTAGAGACCAGAAGAAGACATTAGATCTCCTGAAAATGGATTTATAGGTGGTTGTGAGCCACCATGCTGGTGCTGAGTGCTAAACATGGGTACTCTGCAAGAACATCAAGTACTCTTAACTGCTGGAACCATTGCACCAGCACCATGCGTTCATGCTTCATTATTACTGTTATTTCTTCCCACTCTTCTCCTTCTTCTTCTTGCCTCTGCCTCCCCGAGTGCTGGGATTAGAGGCTTTCTTTCTTTCTTTCTTAGATTTATTTATTATGTATACAGTGCTCTGTCTGTCTGTATGCCTACACGTCAGAAGAGGGCACCAGATCTCATTATAGAAGGTTATGAGCCACCATGTGGTTGCTGGGAATTGAATTCAGGATCTTTGGAAGGGCAGGCAGCCAGGGCCCTTAACCTCTGAGCCATCCTTCCAGCCACCGCCCCCACCCCCACCCCCACTATTCTTGTTTAACTGCTACTCAAGGTAGACTTTGTACAACTACCTGCCGAGATATCTGCCAAGGAGGTCAAGCCAGGATTCAGAAGAACAAGAAAGAGGCTATATAGGCCAGCCTGGTCTACAAAGTGAGTCCAGGATGGCCAAGGCTACACAGAGAAACCCTGTCTCGAAAAGCCCAAAAAAAAAAAAAAAAAAAAAAAAAGAAAAAAAGAAAAAAGAAAGAAAGAGGCTATATTTTCCTAGGAGATTGCCATGGAGCATTGACTTATCTCTGGTTTTTCAATTACTTGTGTTAGTCTCTGCTCCATTGACATCGCTAATGAAGGGAGCTCCAAGTCTTAGGACACAAAAGATTTTATAATGCCGAGTGACAAGCAGCCTAAATCATTTCAGGCAACTGAGCCAAAAAGCTCTATATTGTTAACTTAATGAGGTCACAATAATGTGTTTTTCTCCTATTTGCATTCTGGTTTTATAAAGGCTTTGGCTTCTAAAATTGATTTTTAAATTAATGATGATTACAAGTATAATAAACTTCTGGCTAAGAAATGATATAGTTAGTAAGAACTTAATATTGTATTTTATTAGTCATGCCAGATTATGTGGTTTTTCATTCAGCTACTTGGAAGGTGTTCACCTTTCTTTCAGGTGCTGTTTATGTAAAAGAATTTGAAGGAGACCCTTGTGCCTCAGTATGTTTACAATGTGTCCCCATAACTTTTCCTTCAAGCTTGATTTCTCTAGTGCCCCCTGTTCAAACAAGTAGCCCTCCCCACCAAGCTCATCAACATTGTCATGAACTTTCTCCCACAGCCCCCTCACTTAATCAGTCACTAAATCTTGTCACCTACCTTCTAAATACCTTTCACATGTGCCTACCTGTCTACTTATGTGCAGTCCCGTTGCTGCCTCTTAGCCTTGGGCCTCTAGTTCATATGGAATACCTTAGTATGTCACTTTCCTCCCTAAGTTATTCTTCCTTCTACTAATCTGATTTTTTTACATTTATTTATGTGTATCTAAGTGAGTGTCTCTGTATGCACATTAACACACAAACAAAGCACGTGTGCGGAGGTCAGAGGGCAACTTGCAGGAGTTGGTTCTCTCCTTCAACCATTTGGTTCCAGGGATCTAACTCAGGTAGTAAGGCTCGGTAGGAAGTGCTTTTACCCTCCAAGCCATCTTGATGTCCCTACTAGGTATTTTCAATACAAACATAGGAATTTTAGTCTCCTGCAAAAGGCTTTCAATGGCTTCTTGTAGCCTGTTGTATAAAATCAAAGACCCTAGTACAGAAATACAGGCTTCTGGTTTTTGTTTTGTTTTGCTTTTTCAAGATAAGGTTTCTCTGTGTAGCCTTGGGTGTCGTGGAACTCACTCTGTAGACCAGGCTGGTCTTGAACTTATAGAGATCCACCTGACTCTACCTCTCAAGTACTGGGATTTAAACACCTGTGGCACTACACTCAGCTAGGCTTCTGGTTTTTTTGGGTTTTGTTTTGTCTTTTATTCATTTTTACAATATCACTTTGAACTATTTCCCTACATTCTACGTATAACGGGTTACTTATAAACCACTTATAACTCCAGAAACCTGCCTGTTGTAGTTTGAATGAGAAATTTCCCTTAGAGGAGCATATCTGTGAACACTTGGTTCCCCAGCTGATGATACTCTTTGAGGGAGGGAGGTTATGAAATCTTCAGGCGGTGGAGTCTTGCGGGAGGAGTTATGTCAGTAGGAGTGGGCTTTGAAAGTTTATAGCTTGATCCCACTTCCACTTTGTTCTCTTTGCTTCACGTTTGCTGTTTAGCTTCTTGCTCCTGCCACCATGCCATTCCCTCCTCCACCATTATGCATTTCTCTCTTTGTCTCTCGCTCTCTGTGTCTCTCTCTGTCTCTCTGTCTGTCTTTCTCTGTCTCTCTCTCTGTCTGTCTCTCTGTCTGTCTCTGTCTGTCTGTCTCTCTATCTCTGTCTCTGTCTCTCTCTCCTTCTCTCTCTCTCTCTCTCTCTTTCTTTCTCTCTCTCTCTTTCTTTCTCTCTCTCTTTCTCTCTCTTTCTCCTCCCCCCCCAGAACTGTAAATAAGAAAAAACTCCTCCCTGAATCAGTTTTGGTAGTGGTATTCTATCACAGAAACAAAAGTAATGACTGCAACCTTGACTACATCAGGAGTTGTATGCACCACTAACTCCATAGATACTGTTTTTCTCCCCCAAATAATGCTTTCTTTTTGCTCCTTTACCCAAGGCCTATGCAAATCCCTGTCCCATTTCAAAAGCAAGTTCAAGTGTGTTTTCTCTGAACCTGAGCTCCATTCCCTACACTGGATAGAAAATACATGTTTAGTTAATACCTACGAATGGTTAAATGCATGAGTGGATGAACAGTAGTAGGTCATACAGGCCACCGGTGGGGTAGGTAATTTAGGCCTGTGATGACAGTTACAGACCTGGGATGAATGTAAGAATTTGAATCAAGGATGGGAGGGGAAGGGAAGTTGTAGAGAACAAAGGCCTGAGCTAAAGCAAGTTTGTGGTTTCCCAAAAAAAATAATTAGTGTATTATTATTACTTGTTTCTTGTGCACTGGTAGGGATGAAATCCATGTCATCACATGCGTTAGGTAAATGTTCTACAACTGGATAATATCCCAATCTAAGATGTCTATGCTTTTTTGAGTTTAATTTAATTTTAATTCTTAAAACATGTTTGGGTGTTTTTCTGACATGCATATATTTGCACAATGTGTATGCGCAGTACCCATGGAATCCAGCAGAGGGCATCAGATCCCCTGGAGTTAAAGATATGAGTGATGTAAATTGAATGGGGGGAGGCTGGTAGAGCGCCAATGTGCTTAATGTCTGAGTTATCTCTTCAGACCCTAGAATGTCTATTTTTTTTAAAGCTTCATTAGCATATATTAATTAAACAAAGTGATGAGTTCACAATGACATTTTTGTTCAACTTGTCCTGTATTTTGACCACATTCACCTCTCTTCCCCATCCTGTTTGTCTGTCTTAGCCATTCTAAAGTCTTCAATTGACTTTTATCATTCAAATGTACCCAGGATCCATAAATATGCTGGTTTGAATGAGAAATGTCCCCCAGAGGCTCCCATATATGAGAGCGTGGTCCCCTGTTGATAGTGATATTTGGAGAGGTTGTGGGATGTTTAGCAAGAAGTAGCCTCCCTCACTTCCAGTCTGCCTTCTCTGATTCATGTTTGTGGTTAAAGAGGTGATATCTTGTCTTCCTGTTCTGGCCACTTGTTGTCATGTCTCCTCCAGTCATTATGGACTTGGTCTCTGGAACTTTAAGCTCAAAGAAAAAATTCCTTCTGCAAGCCATCTTTTGTCATGGTATTTTATAATATTAAGGGGAAAGTAAATAATATAATATAGAATATGAAAAATGTATTATTCTTTTTGAGCTTGATTTATTTTATTCAAGATTATGATCTCCATTTCTGTCTATTTTCTTGTAGTTTTTCTTATACTTTTATATGTATGTTCAGTTAGTTTCTTCACAAAAAGTGAACCATGCTAACTACTGAGTTGTTGCTAGTACAGGAAAGATTCTTAGAAAGAGGAAGGAAGACAAGTTTGCATTGAGATATTAATGAGTTGTTTATGTGTAGAAGAATGAAACTAGTCCCTACGCACAGAAGTCAACTCCAAAATGAGCAAAGCATCAACTCAAACTTGCAACTCTGAAACTTCCAACATTTGTTGTCCTTTGATTTCCTGGTGATAGCCATTTTCACTAGGATATGCTGGCAAGGGTGTGGAGAAAGGGGGCTACCTATTCCCTGTTGATGGGCGTGCAAATTGGTGTAGCCCCTATGGAAATCAGTGTAGAGATGCCTCTGAAAACTAAAAATAGAACTGCCAACATGACTCATATTCAATACCTGGGCATAGATCTAAAAGACTCAGGATCTTTCTACAGAGATATTTGCACATCCATGTTCATTCCTGTACTATTCACAATAGCTAAGAAAGGGAATCAGCCTTAGAAACTGAAGAATGGAGCAGAAAAATTTGGTACACATACAAAATGGAGTCTTATTTAGCTGAGAAGAAAACTGAAACTGTAAACTATGCAGGTAAATAGGTATGCAAAGTTATGTTGGATGAGGTTACTCAAGGCCTAGAAAAACAAATGCCACATATTCTTCTTTATATGTGGTCCCAGTTTTGAACCTCTAATTTTTTGTGTCCAACTTGAGGTACCTATAGAAGCCAGAACTCTATAAACTACTGAGAGATGGTTCTTTAAGAGAGTGAGGGGTTAGCAGAAAGTAGGGAATATGAAAGAGAGGGGGAAATGCTGCTGTGCAATTTGAATGAGAATGGTCCCCATAGGCTCATATATTTGAATAATTTGTCCTCAGTTCATGGAACTGTTTGGGAAGGATTACAGAAATGTGAACTTATTGGAGGGCTGGTGTCACTGTCACTGGGTGATGGGCTTTGAGGATTCAAAACCCCACAGCAGGCCCAATTTTGCTTTCCCTCTGTCTGCAGATCTGTGGATGTTAGCGCTCAGTTACTGCTTAAGTACAATGCCGCCTTCCTGCTGCCGTGCTTCCTGCCATGATTGTCATAAACTCTAATTCTCTGAAATTGTAAGCCCCCAAATAAATTCTTTTTTTTCTGAAAGTTGCCTCAGTCATGGTGTCTCTTTATAGCAATTGAAAAGCAATTAGATACGGCAGGGAGGGATTGGGGATAGGAAAGGAAAGATGGGGGGAGTGTTAGCGAAAATAAAAGGGTTATAAAAACAGAATGTGAAACCCTATTAATCTTGTAAGCAAGTTAAAAATACAAGATTTATAATGATAAAAAAGTATTTTAGGAGCCGGGTATGGTGGCGCACACTGTTAATCTCAGCACTTGGGAGGCAGAGGCAGGAAGATCTCTGAGTTCAAGGCCAGCCTGGTCTACAGAGAGAGTTCTAGAATAGCCAGGACTACACAGAGAAACCCTGTCTCAAAAAACCACCTACATCAGGTTCCTCACAAACATCTGTAATTTTAGCTCCACGGGAATCCAATGCTTCTATGGGTATAAACTCTCTCTCTCTCTCTCTCTCTCTCTCTCTCTCTCTCTCTCTCTCTCTCTCTCTCTCGTGTGTGTGTGTGTGTGTGTGTGTGTGTGTGTGTGTGTGTGTGTAATTAAAAGTAATATTCAGTGGGGCTGGAGAAATGGCTCAGAGGTTAAGGGCACTGACTGCTCTTCCGGAGGTCCTGAGTTCAATTCCCAACAACCACATGGTGGCTCACAACCATCTACAATGTGATCTGATGCATTCTTCTGGCCTGCAAATGTACATGCAGGCAGCACTGTATACATAATAATAAATAAATAAATCTTTTTTAAAAATAAAAAAGAAATATTCAGTGCCAGGAGTAGGATATTGTCTTATAAGCTATTGGTCAGTAAAGTCCCAGAGGAGCCCCGGCCCCCATAACCAAACAAATTCTTGCCGTTTCTCTTGGCTGCCCAGCAGAACTATTTGATAAGAATAGCAGCTCTGGGTAGTGTCACTGGGTGTGCACAAGAACCATCAACAGTGAACACATGGATGGATGAGGAGTTCTAGAGGTCCCTTTTCCTACTGATAGTTCTATCTGCTACAGGGAGATGGAGAATTTTTACCTTTAGTTATGTACCCATTAGTGACACCGCTAGGCTCCAAAGAATAGTGCCAATCCAATGGTCACACAGATGGCCGTGATGAAACTCAGTAGGTCACAATAGCAAATCAAAAGTCACAATTCTGGAAAAGGAACTGACAGTGATGAAGGGGTCTGATGGGGATAGGAGGGAGGTTAAAAAAATAAGAATTCAGGGGAGAGAATAGTCAGTATACATTTCATACGCATATGAAATTGTCTAGTACAAAATCAATTAATAAAAATTAATTTAAAAAAATCACTGCCAACATTAAGACAAAATTGGGATCAGGATGGAGTTCAGTTGGTAGAGTGCTTGCTTATTATACATGAAGCTCAGCATTGCCCAAGTACCAGATATGATGTCACAGGCTGTAATCGCAGTACTTGGTAGAGACAGAAAGATCAGAAGGTCAAGGTACATAATGAGTCAGAGGCCAGCATGGAATATATACAACTCTTTCTCAAACAACAATAACAAATACAAAAACCAAGGCCCTTGGACAGGGCTGTAGGCCCTGAGTTGGAAACAAAACAACAACAACAACAACAACAACAACAAAGCCCAAACCAAACAAACAAAAAGCATGAAAAGCTTAAAGAAAGCTTTCTTTCCCTGACCTCTTTAAACCCTATGTTGTTCATGTGACTTGTTTAATGTGGATTTTGTCACAAACTAAAGAAATGTATCTTTGCTACGCCATGGGTTTGCAAAGTAGCCCACCATCTTCTGTTGTATTGCCATGTAGTGCATAAGTCCTTCCTGCATGCATACTTGAAAGAAAGTAAACAAATACTCATTAGTGAAAGGATAAATAAATGAGTGTGTATACACTTAAAGGCACCGAAATCTCACATAAATTGTATTTCATTCAGCAGCTGAAGAAGCAAAAGTAAAGGAAGATTACGTCCTACGTAAGTGGAGAGAAGATGGAATTTGGATTCGGTACCCCAGTGGGACTAGAATACCACAAGTATTTGGAGTAAATAGCTTAAAAGCTTTGAGCTTTTATTTATCCCTGATTTTGTATTATGTAGACTGAACAAAGTCAAATAGAGCTGCATTGACGATCGTGAGAAATGATGAATGGAAGCAATACCTTGTCTTTGGAAACCTAGAATTGCAAAGCTGTTTGAACACAACTCTGGGATTGTGCTGTCTGCTTTGAACAGATAACCAGTTAGGAGTTTCCTGTCTTCTAATTCATCTGAAGTTATTCGCACAGACTGTAGTTCCTGCACTTGAGAGGCAGAGGCGACTCTGCTTTACATAGCAAGTTCCAGACCATTGAGAGCTAGTAGTGAGAACCTGTCCCAAGATAGCTGCAAAGAAATCCCAGGACCAGGGTTTATGCCTGCAACTCAATGGGGGAGCATTTGATTAGCACATATGAGGCCTTGGGGTTGAGGTCTAGCACCATAGAGAAGATCTAAGAACCTAAACATTTTCCACATCCTGTCTGGCATTGTCCTTACACTAGCTAGAGCCTAGCCCACAGCTTGCCTCGGAGTTTATCATCACCGTGAACAAACATTCTGAAGCATTTGGCCTAGTTTGGTTTCAAACCAATAGAGCAGCTACATTTCTTTTATGTTACACATGTTATATGACAATTAGGCAAAAGGCCAAAACCTTGCAGTTGTTTTTTGTTCGGTTGGTTGGTTTTTTGTTTTGTTTTTCGAGACAGGGTTTCTCTGTGTAGCCCTGGCTGTCCTGGACTCCTTTTGTAGACCAGGCTGGCCTCAAACTCATGAAGATGTGCTTGCCTCTGCCTTCCTGAGTGCTAGGATTAAAGGCATGTGCCACCACACCTGGCTGAAATCTTGCAATTGTTTCTTCAGCTGAAGAGAAAGAAACAGAAACCCCGAAACTCAGTAGGACTTTCGATTACATGCCTGTCTGGTCACAGGTTGGCTGTGTGATTTGTTGATGTACTTGCCTATTTGTTTGGCGTCAGGATAACAAAGCCAGATCCTCTGTTGAACACACCTGGCAAGCCACAGTCTGTCTGTTCATAATCTGTCAGATTTGCCAGTGTAAAACCTGGTCTTTAGCTAGGCTGATCTTTACACAGAACTCCTCCATAATACACATCCAAGCCCTGGTTTTCCTTGACCATTTGTTCCCCTAACCCTTTAGTCCACCTGCCCACCATACAGCAGTCCCTGAAAGGCAGCTGTTATTAAGGGCTTTAGCTGCTAATCCTTGCCTCACTTCTGTCCTGCATTTGGTCTGCTCCTGACAATGTTCTTCTTGTTTGAGCTAGGGTGTGCCACCGATTCCAGAAGTACTAAAGTCCTGGGCATGTATTTGCAAAGTCCCCAAATATCCAAATGACGAACAGTTCATTCAGAAGAGCGAAACCTGTACAGACAGAAATGTGGGATGCCACTGGCTTTAAAATCCAAACAAGAAGTTGCCACAAGCCATCTGAGCCAGCTGGCAAGCAGGCCTGGTGTTGAACTGTTGCTGAATCCGCCAGAGAGCATGTAGGGCACCTTTAGTTCACAACAACCATTGCATTTCTTATGATGTGTTCACCTGGAAATGGGAATTGGTGACTGCTTTCACAGAGAAAAGAATAGGCTAGGAAAGAAAATTGGGAGGCACAAAAAGAGAATATGAATCAAAGCAAACAAATAAGGGAAAAGGTTAAGATCAACAGTGGGCAATACAGTCAGGAGACCATGGCTCTCCACACAGGTCCTTTATTATTTGGCATTACAACTCTGAGCAAGCCATGCTGCTTCTTGGAGGCCCTATTTCTCATTTCCAAAGTCTGCTCAGGAACAGAATTCATCAATTAGGGGAAAATTAAAACTGGACTGGATATTAACCTGATTAAACTGGATCAATATTAATATCCTATCTAGATATTAACTAGATAGAAAGCTATTAGTAATTTTATTAGGAATAGAATCAGGATTATATTTCAAAGGCAATATGAGAAAGATAAAAGATATTTTATGAGTGGAATGACGTTATGTCTGAAATTTTCTCTTAAAATATTCCTTCCTCATTTTTTTTTAATTAGGGAGAAGATTGGATAGATCAAATAAAAATGATAAAATAGTGATTTGCTAAAACTAAGCAATGAGTACACAAGAACTCATCATTATACTAGCCTCTCAAACAGCAGACATGCTTGACAGCACAGATCTCTAAATCCCAGCTACTCAGGAGACCAAAGCAATAGAATTGCATGCTTGAGGCCTGCTGGGTTGCCTATTGATTTCAAAGCCAATGCGGGCAACTTAGAGAGACCTTGTGTCAAAAGCAGTAATAAAAATGGTCTAGGTCTACAGCTAGGAGGCAGAAAACTTGACTGGTATATATAAAATCCCAAGAACACAAATACACACACACACACACACACACACACACACACACACAGAGAGAGAGAGAGAGAGAGAGAGAGAGAGAGAGAGAGAGAGAGAGAGAGAGAGAGACAATATGAATGAATGAATGAATGAATGAATGAATGAATGAATGAATAAGATAATTGCTTTCAGGGCATGGTAGTTCATGGCAGCCCTTGGAAGGCACAGGTGGGCCGATCTCTGTGAGTTTGAGGCCATGCTACTCAGTGAGTTCCAGGACAGCCCAGACTGTAGAGAGACTCTGTGTCAAAGAGCAAAACAAAATGACAAAAAGATTCTTGCTTATTTACTTTCAAGGAAGAATTGACAGAACATAATAAATACATGAAGGATCAGGGGAATAAAGTTAATGAAAGTATGATATATCTGTACATTTTTAATCATCAAGTTAGCTTCATGGGGGTGGAAAGATAGTTCCACAGTTAAGAGCATTGGCTGGTTCTTCCAAAGGACCCAGGTTCTAGTCTCAGTACTCACAGAGCATCTAACAACTCTCTGTAACTTCAGTTTCAAGGGATCCAATGCCTGCCTGCCTTCTTGCTTTTGCAAGCAACAGGAATACCACATGGTGCATTGACACACACCCAGGCAGAGCACCTATATACATAACTTTCTTTAAAAAAATAAAGTTTCTATCATGAACAATATAGAAAGACAATTATCGCATGAGGAAAATCTGTTTTTTTGGAAATTTAAAGTTTTGATGATAAATGCCCCCCACAAATATGTGTGTTTGAACATTTGGTCCGCAGTTGATGTTCATATTTGGGCAAATTGTGGAAATTTGGGAGCGATGGCTACTGTGAGGAAGTAAGACATTGGAGCAGGAAGGCCTTACTGTGTATAGCCTGGTCTAGTTTCTGGTCCTAGATCTGTCTCTGCTGTCTACTTCCTGATCAGTGGAAATGCAACAAATTGTTCTAGGAGCACCCCTCCCCCCATGTCTCCTTCAGCATGGAACTTTGAGCTAAGAGAAATTCTTTTTCCCATTAGCTCCTTCTTGTCAAATCTTTGTTCTCAGTGACAAGAAAAGCAACAGATATAAAAGCACAAATACATTTCACATGTGGTCTGGGCATAACCTTTTGTTAGATATCAGCACTACATTATATCCTGGTCAAGCCAGAGGATGCAAACAGTTATTTTCCACTTACTTAGTGACAGCATCCATTTTGGCAGTGTGGTCTTGTTTGAATCAAAATGATCAAACCCCACGTTTTGGCTGAAAGTCACCACAGAAAGCCAAATACAAGACGCCTATTGACTCATGAGATGGAAATAAAACAATCAAAGAATAGACTCTATCTGTGAGATCAACGTCTACAAAATCAGCGTACCATTTAAACCCCTGCGCTGGTTTATACGAAATACTGCACATCTGAGTAACAAGCCCTTACAAGGCAAAAGCACAGACTTAACTGTGAGCAGATGCTTCCTCTTCCCAAGACCCCATCTGGAAACCACTTTGGGCAGAAAGAATGCTGTTGACTTCTTAGTCCTCACTCTTACCACCTGCTGCCCTGAGGCCAGGACTGCAAGTCCTTAGCAAAGTGAGACTCTGGGAGCCTTAAGGAAGAGGCAGCTTGGAAGGCCAGGCCAGCATAATGACTCAGTTCTATTTTACCTTCACATCCTGCAGCAGCTGTTTGTCTAGAAGACCACTAAGTGGCTGGCCCTCATAAAGCTGTCTGTCTCTTCCGTTGTATCTGACATCCTCTTTCTTTGGATTCCTATTGCTTGTCTTGGCTTCTACCACATTGGTGTCGAAAGTTTTATTTGGTGAGCTCCAGCTGCCCTGGTGAAATTTTCTGTGATTTAGCACAGTGATGAAAAGATAGGGTTCTTACACTTGAGGGAAAGAGATGGGTGAGATAACAACTAATGGCATTGAGAAACCAACACTGCCAAAATTGTTTCATGTATTCCTCACAACTCACAAGATAGGAACTATTATCCTCCTCATTCTATAGATTAGTGGACTAAGGCTAAGGTTACACAACCCATACACTGTAGAGCCAGAATTTGACACCAATATGTTGCCTTATTTCATGATTTTTAACTAACTTGCTATGGACTGGATGCTGAAAGAGGGCCCAAGGAAGGTTCATTTGTTGATCTATATGTTGTCATTCCAGCTGAATTCTGACTGGATTCAACATCTACATAAACATCCGTGCCTTTTGTTCTTGTTGCTGTGCAATATGTATGTAAGTTTATCAGAAAGAAGAAAAAAAATCCTTCAAAGGCCCAGCTGAGTAACTCATTTTTTAAAAGATGTATTTATTTATTATGTGTACAGTGCTCTGCCTGCATGTATACCTGCATGCCAGAACAGGGCATCAGATTAGATTGTAGATGGTTGTGAGCCACCATGTGGTTGCTGGGAATTGAACTCAGGACCTCCGGAAGAGCAGACAGTGCTCTTAACCTCTGAGCCATCTCTCCGGCCTGTAATTCATTTTTTGAAAGGTGAGACTAAGCACTGTGTGGAAATACAGTGGAGAAGCTAAAGATTTACACTGCTGTGTTGAATCTCTCAAGCCATGAGTTAGAGTTCCAGGCTACTCTTACTTAGGGAGAAATAAATGTTTACAAACTGGAAAAAGCTATGCTGGCAATAGCTAAAACAGTAGCTAGGAAATTCCCTTCCTGGACATTCAGGGACATTACCTCAAGACTCTGGGAGATGAAATTATGGTGCTGACAACTGTCGTGGAAGCTATAGCTTCACTGTCATTGAGGGAAAATCAAGCAAAAGAAGAATGAGTGAATGGAATTCATTAGAAACACCTTCCTTGCTTAGGGTGTAGCTCAGTGGTAGACCACTTGTCTAGCATGTGCCAGGTCCTGAGTTCAAATCTCAGTAGTACAAAAGAAAAAGAAAAACAGTAAGTAGGAAAGTCTTCTTAGGCCACATAACTTGACTTGAATATTGAAAAACAATTTTAATAAAAGATAAAGAAATGGGACTGGAGATGAAGGAAATGCTATGTGTGAAGGCTCTGAGCTTCTTGCATTTGTAGTACCTACTGTAGATCAGATACTGTCCTACATTCTGAAAATACAAAAGAGGAACTCAGTTATGTTCTGGGCAACCTCTGGGGACTCTCTGTCTAGTGGAGGAACTGAGACACACATACATTCTTGTGGACTCATAGGTATTGTGGAGTGGAATGTACCTGGAGAAGTTAGACTTCCACCAAGTCTAACTAATGAGAGACAAAACTGGAAAGAAGAAGGAATTGTTTTAGCTTGAAGTTTCAAAAGGTTCATGCTATGACCACTTGGCCTCAGGCACTTGGACAGAGTATCATGGACAAAGTTGTTCACTTCGTAGAAAACAGGGGCAGAGAAAAGGGGACCGGGTTCCAAGGCTAACCTTCAAAGGCATATTCCAAAGTGACCTATGACATAGCTTATAAAGGCATGCCCACAGATAGGCATCACCCTGTAAAGTTTCCAGAAACTTTAGTTAGCAGCTAGGAACCAAGAGTTCAAAACACATAAGATTATGAGGAGCTCTGCACACTCAAACTGTTACATTCTGTCCTTGGCTCACAAAGACTCAAGGCCATTTCATAATACAGAATGCAATGTCCTTCATCTCCAAGAGTCCCAGAAGACTTAACTATTTCAAATTGTTCAAAAGTCTTAGTTCAGAGTCGCTATGGATACTCAAAACAATCTCTTGGCTGAGATCTCTTCTAAATGAAAATAAACCATAGACTTCTAGCATATATACAATAATTATTCTCATTCTAAATGGGATGATTATATGAATTCCAAATAAATACTGGATCAAAGCAAGATAAAGGTTAGCAAAGCGGGCATTAAATGCTATGGTTTCATTTCTGGATGCACAGTGGTGGCATAAGGTGAATGCCTATGGGCTTAGGTACTCCTATTCCTATAGCCTTGCCGTTTGCAACACACATGGCCTTTTTTGTGAGCTAACTTCATTCTTTGCTCTAAGGTGAGCTAACATCTTCCCTTAGTACATGTTCCTCATTCCCAGAATAAAGAGCATTATAGGAGTTCCCATTGTTATCTCTGACTTCATCCTCATAGTTTCATTCTTTGCTACATCAAAAGCTCCCTGCTGAGAAACTGACCCTACTAAACATTGCATGGCTTTCCCAATTTTCTGTTAAAATCAGATGGCAGCCTTCAGGATTCCTGAATTAGTTGCTTTCAGTTTTGCTTTGATCCAAACATCTAAGAGACTGACTTAAGGAAAGAAAGAAATTTATTCTAGCTTACTGCTTTGGAATTTCACTTCAAAGTCCCTGACTCCATGGCTTCAGACACATGTCAATAAATAGAAACCACAGGGAAGGGTTTCAAGATTGGAAAATGACAATGATCCTTACATATCCAGCTTGGGCCTGTAGTGATACTGTCACTGGAGTCAAGGTACACATGTAGGTAGAAGTGATGGTGACAGGTAAGAGGTGACAGGTCAGCTTGGACTTGCTAACCTTATGGATGTCAGTGGGGTTTCTAGGAGGTTGTGTACAGCAGGATGCTGAGAATCTTGCCCAGGCAAGGCTTGAAGCTTGGAAAGCCACTATGGTCTAAGAGGTACTGGTTGAATTCATGACTTGCTTTTCTCACCTCCCATTCTGTAATTCTGGGGCCTGGAGCTGGAAAAACAGCCAGGTTAGCCTCTAGCTCTAAGGAGCATGGTGGTGAGGAAACTGGCCTTAAGCTAGAGGCCGTGTCTTTTAGCCTTCACAGAACCTTAGTCTGATCTCCCTCAAGGTGAGGATCTTCCTTTAAGTGCTATGGCTTTGGTCAGCATTGTCAAAGAAGATGGCAATCAGGCACACAGGCACTCACGCATAAAGCTGAAGAGAACAAGTGGTCATGAGGTAATGACATCACAGTCTCCAGAAGGAAAAACACACACACACACACACACACAAAACCCCGGGAACTATGTTGTAGTAAATTTTACCAAATCAATGACTGGGCATTTGTGGCCAAAAGGAGAAAGGCCACAACTACAAGATGGTGGCTAGAACCATCCAATCTAGGAAGCTGGAACTAGGAACACATCCATAGAGGGCACCTTTCTTTCTTTCTATCTATCTATCTATCTATCTATCTATCTATCTATCTATCTATCCACCTATCTATCCACCTATCTATCTATCTATCTATCTATCTATCTTTTCTGTGAAAACCACATCTTGTCTCCTAGGAGTCCTAAACTTTAATTAGAGCCATCAGGTCCTGGAATCAAAACCGATAAACCCATAGGCACGAGAGCTGGAAGTTACATTGAGTGCACATAGCCTTTATCCAGCAGAGTAGAAAATAGCTCTTACCAAACATTGAAGGTGCTGCTTTAACTAAGATTTCTTAGTGTCCTCCTCACCTGAGCTGTAGACATAGGAAAGTACACACACATGCATATGTATCCTGAGCCACTTTAATATCTCTTACTGTTTTGCTTTCAAGAAAGTTCTGGACTGAGGACAAAGACAGACCAGAAACTAGATGGCATTTAGCAAAGGTTCCAGCTATGTCTTAGCAAAGGATTCAGCTATGTCTTTTCTTCTCTTTAAAAGCAATACTTGAACATGGTAGCACATATCTCCCTGTTGTGTGCTGGAGCTTCTTCTGGGTATATTCCAAGGAGTGGAATAGTTGGGTCTTGAGGAAGCCCTATTCCCATTTTTCTGAGATAGCACCAGATAGCCAGAACATGGAAACAGCCTAAGTGTCTCTCAGTAGAAGAATGGATAAAGAAATTGTGGTACATGTACACTATGGAATACTACTCAGCTATTAAAAACAAGGAATTCCCGAAATTTGTGGACAAATGGATTAAACTAGAAATGATCATAATGAGCGAGTTAACCTAGTAGCAGAAAGAGTCAAATGGTATATACTCACTTATATCTGGACACTAGCCCAAGGGGCATGTCCTATGAAAGTCTTCACTTACCAGGAAAGTGGGACAGAGGGGAGAACATCCTGTTGGGACTTTAGGCGAGAATGGGGAAATAAAGGATCCAGAGGGTCCTAGAAACCTACAAGAAGAACATTATGATGAGTGGATCTGGACCCAGGGGTCCTGCTCAAACTATGACACCAGCTAAGGAATATACATGCAGTAAACTTCGAACCCCTACCCAGATCTAGCCAATGGACAGGACATTCTCCACAGTTGAGTGGAGAGTGGGGACTAACTTTCATACGTACTCTGGTGCCCCATATTTGACCACATCCCCTTGATGGGGAGGCCTGGCGGCACTCAGAGGAAGGATAGCAGGCTACCAAGAAGAGACTTGATACCCTAAGAGCATATACAGAGAAAGGAGCTCCCCCTCAGTCACAGTCATAGGGGAAGGGAGTAGGGGGAAAGCTGGAGGGGTGGAGGAATGGGAGGATACAAGGGATGGGATAACTATTGAGATGTAAAATGAATGAATGAATTAAAAAAAAGACTGGAGAGCTGAAAAAAATAAAAGCAATATTTTCCTGAAGCTCCATATTTTTTTCTTTTCTCAATATTGTGACAAAATATCTGACAAAGGCAACTTAAAGAAGGAAGTAAGGTTGGTTTTCGCTTGCAGTTTGAGGTGCCACAGTCCATCTTGACAAGGAAACCACAATTGTAGGATCAGGAGGTTGCTGGTCACATTGGTCTAGTCAGGAATAGTGAAAGATGAGCACCTGTTCATTTGCTTTTGTTTTTGTTTTTTGTTTTGCATTTTGATTCAGTGCAAGACACCAAGCCATCAGGTCATGGAACGGCACACCTTAAATTCAGGATGCATCTTCCAATATAGTTAAACTTCAGTGGAAATCCTTTCACAGACAAGCCCAGAAGCCATGTCTCCTGATTAATTATAAATCCATTTCATTTGACAATAGAAACCAAACATCACATATCCTCACCCCAGAAGCCATCTGAGAACAACCCCAAACTTCTAGAAATACTTCCACTGGGATCAGAAGGTCTTCTTCTTCGAACCCAGGTAGTTTCCTAAGTTCCTACAGCCACTTTTTCCAACACGAATCTCAGAATTCCCTGGGGGTTGTCTGCCATGAATACCTGAGCATCAAGTGTGAGGAATTTGAAGAAACCATGGATGAACTATTTAGATACTAGAAGTAAGCCTTGCACACTACTGAGCATAACCACAATCTAGGGAGCTGTGTTCTCCTGGAGGCCCTCAAAAAGATTGCCCTGAACCCTTGGGAAACTCCAGTGTGGCCTAAGCCCCCATTGCTCAACACTGGCCCATGACCCTTAGGCTAACTCATTTTTAGTTTTCTCTTCAGAACACTGTCCAGGGCTATTTTGATCTTCTAATTTTTAAAAAAGTTCCCAGAGATTTTTGAGTCTCCAAACTAATTGTGTACAACTTTCCGGGTGGTAGAATAGTAAACTCCAGGTATGTGAAACCTCTTGTCTTGCATGGGTTTTTATGATGTCTTAAGCTGGTCCTTCCTACCCATGGGACCTAACTATTTCTATTCTGAATCCAAGAAGACAGAAGTTATGAATAGGTGAAGTCTCAGATAATCACCATATCTGGGGGGCATCCTTAATTCCTGTCCCTATTGAAATCATCTTCAGTGTCCCCTGCCTTGCAGAGAATAGGACGTGACTGCCATTCTTCTTTAAATACTAGAAGGTAAGAAGTTCCTAAACCTTTTCTTCTAAGCTCTTGGTTGCTTGCTCAAAGAAATCACATTTAAGGAGCCCTTAAGGGCTGGCCCAGTCAAGTGAGTAACCCAGTTTTGTAGTCCTGATCAGCAGAGAAATCTTATGTACTTGGAAAGGGCGGAGTGGCATCTCCAGGCCCAGTGGATCAGTTCTTTCCCTGGTATACATAAGTACATCCAGGGAAGGTCTATGAGGGTCAGGTTGTGTCCCCAAGAGGGATGGGCTACTTGTCCACTTGACACTGTTGAGTGAACTTACTCTGTGTTGTTCTTTATGGTCTTGATACAAAGGCCCAGTCAAAACTTACTCACTAAACTAATTATATTTTCCTCTTTTTTTTCCCCCAGAAAAAAAAAATTGTTAAGAACCACGGGGTGGGGCTGGAGAGATGGCTCAGAGGTTAAGAGCACTGACTACTTTTCTAGAAGACCTAAGTTCAATTCCCAGTGTCCACATGATGGCTCACAACCATCTATAATGAAGTCTGATGCCCTTTTCTGGCCTGCAGATGTACATGCAGAGAGAGCATTGTATACATAATAATGAATAAATAAATCATTAGAAGAAGAAGAAGGAGAAGGAGAAGAAGAAGAAGAAGAAGAAGAAGAAGAAGAAGAAGAAGAAGAAGAAGAAGAAGAAGAAGAAGAAGAAGAAGAGAGAGAGCCAGGGGTGGTGGCAGATTGCTGTGAGTTTGTGGCCAGCCTGGTCAAAAAACAGAGTTCAAGGACAACCAAGACAGAGATACCCTGTCTTGAAAGAAAATTGTTAAAAGAGATGGAGAAAATAAGACAATTATGTCCTCCTGATTATACCAAAGCGGGCAGCACTGAGTCTAAAAGGGTGAGGAGGGTGAGGCCACAAGGCTGAGACTATCTGGCAGGCATGATGGTGCATCCCTTTACTCCCAGCACTGGGGAAGCAGTCTGATGGAGCTTCGTGAGTAAGTTCAAGGCCAGTTTGGTCTACATAATGAGTTCCAGGTTAGACATGTAGTGCTAGGGGCTCAATCTCATTGAGCCCAAGTTCCCTCATGTCTAAAACTAAGACAAGAAGTGTACTTCTTCTAGAGTGAAAATGGAAGGTTTCTGTCCATGCGTGTTTCCAGTTCTGATGATGTAAACCAGTAGCATATCCTGGAGTTGAAGGCAGGCTCTCGCAGATATCATCAGCCTAGTCACCTGAATAAGAGAGATCAGGGGCCAAGCCATTTACAGCTTCAACTTCTTGGTACACATACCTCATCAAGACCCCCTTGAGAACACTGATTGCCAGATACTGTTTATTACCTGGTCCTTGTTTTCTCCCAGGGCTCGGTGTGGCCTGAGTGTTGGGAATCTCCTGAGCTGTGAGCTATGTACAATATCCATTTCCATGCTTTACTACTACCCTGCTATCATTGAAGTTCATCGGTTTTAGCCCAAGGGCCTTCCCCCCTGGTACAGCCTCTTGTTCTCTTCCCTAGTGCATGTGATCAGAGCTGTGGGTAGCACCCTGCCCACCAACGACATCTGAGATACTTAGTACAAGCACTGCTTTCCAAGCAAAGTGCTTTAGGACAGAATAAGTGGGTGGCACGGACCAAAAATGATTCAGTGATATTTACTGACAAAGCCTGGCTTGTTCTCCGAGAATTTCTTCAGAGCAAACTGAGCAGCTTTCAAAATACAGATTGGCTGCCTTGTCCTCTGTGACTCTGATTCAACAAGCTTGAAATACACTCCCAAGAGAAGTCTGATGCACAGTCAGGCTTTACAAGAGCTGAATATGTAAATATCGCCACAAAACCCCCCAACATTTCCAGATTTCAATGAACACTGGCTTCACTTGGCAGAGTCGGATTTGTGGTAAAACATGGCTTTCTAGGCTCATCCCTCTATTTCTTTTGGTATGGTAGCTCCGGAATAGGCCAGAGAAACCTGATTTTTTTTTTTTTTTAAACCAAGATTGAACCTCGGTAACTGAGGCCTAGCAGAAATGATTGTTCATTTTATAATCATTCCTGGCCGTACAACTCAAAGTTCTCTTGAAGAAAGGCATTGTCTAGCTCATTGTGAATTTATGTATCCCTTTCATATTAACATAATCTGCACCCTGTTTAGAAATTATTGAACTATTTTCTCACTCTTTTGCTGATGCATAATTAAAAACCGTTGTTAAGTGAAAGGCATTTCAGCTCATTATTTTATTGGATCTATCTATTGCTTCAGACGATATTACTCCCAAAGGAAATTAAGACAATATTTATTATTACATAGTGTCTGTGGGTCAGGAATTTGAGTATGGTTTAGCTGGTTGGCTTTGGCTCAGGATCTTGCACAAGACACAGGCTATGCCATAGGGTCTCATCTTATAGCTCAACCTGGGGAATGTGCTGTTACAGGATCTTTGAGCCTGTGCTGCCTAGTTTTATGTCAACTTGTCATAAACTAGAGTCATTTGAGAAGGGGGAATGTCAATTAAAAGAATATCCCATCAGACTGACCAGTAGGGTCTTTTCTTGGTTGATGATTGATGGAGGAGGGCACAACTCACTGTGGGCTGTGCCACCCCTGGGCTGGTGGTCCTGGGTTCTTTAGGAAACCAAGCTGAGCAAGCCATGAGGTGTAGTTCAGTAAGCAGGACTCCTCCATGGCCTCTACATCAGTTCCTGTCTCCAAGTTCCTGCCCTGTGTTGACTTCCTCCAGTGATGAACTATGATCTGGAAGTATAAGCCTTATACAACTTGCTTGGTCATGGTGTTTCATCTAAACAGCCTGCATCTACTTCCAAACTCACTTGACTGTTAGAAGGATTCAGAATTTTTAGGTGGTTGTTGACCAGAAACATTGGTTCCTTACCGTGTTGGGCTCTCTATGGAATGACTCACAGCTTACAACATGGCAGTTGACTTCCTTCAGTGTGAGTAAAGGAAAGAGAGAACCAGAGAGATGGGGAGGGGAAAGGGAATGGAGCAAGAGGCAGGCTAAGAGTATGGTTTAGTGTGGCACATGTGTTATGCCATCATGCTTGAAGACCTGGTAGCAACCGTGTTGCTTTTTTTTTTCTTTTTGTTCCTCTGTACTTCCCTTTTGCTTTACTCTGTTAATTAAAAGGAAGTTGTTAGGTCCAACTTACAATAGAAGAAGATATAGAACACTGAGAGCTGTCTCAACATCTTCCTAATGCAGAGATCATAATTTAAAGTCAAATATATGCAATAGTTAATATTATTTAAAATGAAGGAAGTTGCTTTTAATCTTTTGAATAATGCATGCTGTTTCGAGTACATAAAACAAACATATTTGTTTTGTTAAGCACGTTTAAATATAACATTCCAGTGTGTTTTGTTTGAAGGATGAATATATATTAAAATGTCAAAAGCAGTTTACATGTGTTATGGTATAGAAATAGAAAAAAACCCTTTTCTATTGTGATGTTTGATATTCTTGTGTTTTGCAGTGTAAAAATAAATTTATTTGCATTCATGTTAGTACTTTGTTTCTACCTGATAACATTAGGAGAAAATTCTGTCATTTCTCTGTGTATGTTTTACAAATAACATAGCAAAATGTTTATTCCAGTTCCCCAAATGAACATGAATACAAAATAGATATAGCTGTCGCTATGCTTTCAGTTTTGCCACTGATTAATAAACTCTACAGGATATTTAATGTACAGCATACATTTTTTTCATCAGATTGTTGTGGTGTAAGAATCTTATAAAGGCCATGCATGGTGGCACACACCTTTAATCCCAGTACTGGGAAGGCAGAGGCAGGCAGCTCTCCTCAGTGAGTTCAAGGGCACCCTGGTCTACATAGTGAGTTCTAAGGCATCCATGGCTACATAGTGAGAACTTGTCTCAAAATAAAAAATAATCTTGTAAAGGCTAGATGGTAGCACACATCTGTAATCCCAGTATGGGAGGGCAATCTGGCATCCATAGCAAGACTCTAAGAAACAAATAAGAGAATTCTTATAAAAAAATAACTTTAATTTATTAATGCACTAGCACTACCATAATGAAACACTGGGTATCTTTAACATACTAGGTATCTTTAAAGTTGAGAAAATAGTTTCTCTCTTATAATTCAGGAAGAGAGAAGCCCCAGGTCAAGATGTTGATGGAGGTGATTTTTTTCAGAAGTGACTTTTCTTGGCCTACAGATAGCCATTTTTCTCCCTGTGTTTTCCCACAGTATTTTCTTTTTTAAAAAAGATTTACTTATTTATTATTTATACAGTGGTCTACATGTATATCTGCAGGCCAGAAGAGAGCATCAGATCACATTATAGATGGTTGTGAGCCATCATAAGGTTGCTTGGAATTGAACTCAGGACCTCTGGAAGAACAGTCAGTGCTCTTAACCTCTGAGCCATCTCTCCAGCCCCTACCACAGTATTTTCTTTGCTCATATCTGTGTTCAAATTTCTTCCATTTATTAAGGATACCACTCAAGTGACCTCATTACAACTTTATTACCATAACCCTATATCCAAACACAGGCTTACTCTTACTGTGGCTTAGGGCTTCACCATAAGAATATGGGGGCAGGTCATATTTAGCCTGTAAAACAATAACTTTCAGTGGGCCATGGTGGCACACACCTGCAATCTCAGCACTCTGGAAGGCACAGGCAGGCAGATCTCTGTGAGTTCAAGGCCAGCCTGGTCTACAAAGTGAGTCCAGTACAGTCGAGGCTACACATAGAAACCTTGACAAGAAAGAAACAAAACAAAAAAAGAAAAAGAAAGAAAACTAAACCAAAAAACCCCAATAACTATCAACGTTACCATCTTTTTCATTACAACAGCAGTCTTGCTCATGCTTCTTGTCTCTAGCCAACAGTCCTTTGTAGACACAAATGGAACAATACATAACTAAATAAAAGCAAGTTAAATCTACATAATGATGGAAACACTAGGCTATGGAGCTATGCTATAGCTCAGTATATTTAGCCTGCATGAGGCTCTGACTACAATCTCTAGCACCCAAACTTCCAAAACAACACACACACACACACACACACACACACACACACACACACACCTAGCCTATATTGGATATAGAAGTGATAAGAGTTTGAATATTGTGATTCAAGACTCATTGCTATGTGGGGTTACAAGAGGTTATCAAATGTCCTCTTTTTGAAACAAATACTTTAAAGAAACTTTCAGTATTGAGTTTGTAAATGGAAACTGAAAAGGAGTCATTACTGACTTTACCGTGTGTAAACAAAGGCCATGAACTACCTCTTGAGAAATGTTGTGTAATCCAGATTTCTTTTTTGTTTTGTTTTGCTTGTTTGTTAGCTTTTGCTTGTTTGTTTGTTTGGGTTTTTTTTTCAAGACAGAGCTTCTCTGTGTAGCCCTGGCTGTCCTGGAATCTCTTTGTAGACCAGTCTAGCCTCAAAGTGATCTACCTGCCTCTGCCTCCCAAGTGCTGGGATTAATGGTGTGCACCACCATGTCTGACACAGATGTCTCTTTCTACAGTAGATAGGAGTCAATGAGTTTGTTCAATGGTTTCCATCTAATAATGGATGTAGTGCTGAGTAAGAGACAAGAAGTCATCATCTATGTCATCTCATTTGGCTTCTCTAACAAGGAATCCAGCCAATTACTGACTTCTGTGAAGTGAACACTGAAATAGTAGCAAGAGGTTAACAGTTAATTCAAATTAAGGCCCCAGGAACAGCAAGTTCCATTAATAAGGCCAGGACTCTCCTCCCAAGCATTGATGTTACCATAGAGTCCACCCGTTTCCTTGCCATCCCCAGTTAAACATGTATAGCTTCAAGCATTTACATTAGATGAAAAATTTTAAATAATTATTCAGTTTTCTTTTTACTCTTACTTATTTGTTCTCCTTCAACTATCTTCTGCAAAGACTCAGCATTTCCTCACCATTTAAAGCTAAATAAGATCTTGTGGGTTGAACTTGGAATCAAGTCAGCATTTATATCATCGATGGTTGGGAACGTGGGGTTTGAATTGAAGAAAAAAAATTACAAACGCATTTTATTTTAGAACCAGATCTATTTGCAAACTTGAGACTTTTTGCAACTTATATAAGAATATACCAATATAAATAGAAAAGAGTAGTCAGGCAGAGGTGGCACACGCCTTTAACTCCAGCACTCTGGGAAGCAGAGCCAGGTGGATCTCTGTGAGTTTGAGGCCAGCTTAGTCTACAAAGTAAATGCAGGACAGCCAAGGCTATACAGAGAAACCCTGTCTCGAAAAACCAAATAAATGAATGAATAAATAAATAAATAAACAAATAAATAAGAAGAAGAAAGCAATACGATCTGTTTGAGAATACAATTCCACTAAAAGTGTGGCTGACAGATTTTCAGTGTTTGGGATAGAGTCCAGTGCCTCTCCTAGGCTAGGCATCGGCTGCACCGTTGAGCTGCATCCAGAGTCCCTGACTTTCTCTTTGATGAGTACCCTTACATCACTCTTGTGATAAACAGCAATTAGTCTGAGCGAGCTAACCTCAGGCAGCTGAGCTAACTTTAGCACTTTCCTTGAGATGGGCCACCACATGGCTCTACAATTCTTCAACCATTTCGATAACCGCAGTTGGCCCTAACGCAGTAGGAACATCATCATATGTGTCAATGTTCACTTGAGTTCATGGAGAGTACTTTTCTGGCTTTAGCAGAAAATATCTGTATTAATTACTTTTCTATTGCTGTTCCCAAACAACATGACCAAGACAACTCAGGGGAACAGAGTTTCTTTTGGCCTATGATTCCAGAGAGTTAGAGACCATGATGGTGGAGTGAAGGCATGATGCCTGGAGCAGCAGCTCAGAGCTCAAATCTTGAGCTACAAGTGCAAAGCAGTGAGAATAAACTAAAACAAATCACAGAAGTTTTTGAAACCTCAAAGCCCGACTCCAGTAACATACTTAATCCAGCAAGGCTACATACACATCCCAAGCTTTCTGAAGCAGAACCATCAACTGGGAAGCAAGTATTCAGTTTCTGAGGATGTCTCATTCCAACCACCACAATAGCATAGCCACAGAAGACATAAGGAAGGCAATTTCTGATCACGACATCTTTGAAAAGTAAGATCAGATTTCCCCACAATTAAGATTTTTATTTGTTTGTTTATTTTGTCTTTTTGCCTGTAGCCCCTTAACATTTCTCAGTTGAGTTTTGGGAGCCCTATTTGTTCCTTTGTTAGGGTTTTTGTTTGTTTGTTTGTTTGTTTGTTTGTTTGTTTGTTTTTTGAGAGGAAAGGGTTTATTCAGCTTACTTCCAGATCATAGCCTATCTTATCTTTGGAGGCAGTCAGGATAGAAACTCAAGCAGGGCTGGACCATGGAGGACAGAGCTGATGCATAGGTCTTGGAGGGGTGCTGCTTACTGACTTGCCTCCCCTGGCTTGCTCAATTTGTTTCCTTATAGAATCCAGGGCCATTAGTCCTGACAGTACCTACTATAGGCTGGGCTCTCCACTGTTGATCACTAATTAAGAAAATGCCTCCATAAGATCCACCTGGATCTTATGGAGGCATTTTCCCTGTTGAGGCTCCCTCCTTTCTGGTAGCTCTAGTTTGTTTGTGTCAAGTAGACACGCAAAACCAGGCAGTATGGGTGTGTTGAAGTTTTCTAACTATTAGCAGGGTAACCCCAGGCCAGGCAGACACTGTAGACTGAGGACCCAAAGGCATTGGAAAGTAGGTGGTCCTTTCTCCAGGCCCCGGGTTGCAAGTAACCCGGGGAGAGCGCTGCCAACAGGCACAGGAAGCACAAACGCTAGAGGTTGCAGCAGGTTCAAGAAACAAGAAAGCCCGAAGTTCTCCTTTTGCCCCAGCAGCCCCTTTAAAGAGGCATGAAACTGCATGTGCCAGCTTTTTTTTTTTTAATGATTTATGGTAGGCAGAAAGAGGTCACATTTCAGAAGGTGGACATTTCAAATGGCGAAACCAATCCCCAAAATTGTCATAACAGAAGTTACTAAGCTCACAAGCTGAAGGTCTTCTCAGATGGCTCCCTAGCTACAACGGCTTTTTTGCTGTGCCCCGCCAAAACCCTTCAGCTTGTTCTGAGCTCAGCACCTGATGGGCACAGGACATTATTTACTGGATACAATGTCTTACTATGTTCACTTGCCAGAGCTAAGGAAAATCATGTTAATTGAGGTCTTGAGCAACGAGGCAGGTGTAGCAGAGATGGCGTAGGCAGCATTGTTGAACAAAGAGAAAGCAAAATCAGACATGCTTGGGAGCATAATACAATGCTAAGGCAAGAAAGGTAACTCCCTTCCTAAAGCTCTGAAACCATGGCAACTTTGGTTATTTAGTGACATTTTTCTGGAATACACTATTTAATGATGTTAAAAGGCTGTGGGGAGGCAGATTCTTGGGAAACACAGCATCTGACTTGCAACCCTATGAGATACGGTTTAATTGGCTTGAAAGACTTGAAGAGTTAGAATAACAACCAATACAATAACAGTTAAAAAGAAGGAAATTGGAAAAAAAGAAGGAAGAATTACAGAAAATACATGCATCAATATAAACACAAAGCAACAAATTAAATATTTAATAGATGTTTGATGCCAGAAATTACTTAAGCCACCAGGATCAGAAATGTCCTTTCCATTTTTCCAGAGCAGATGTTGCAGAGTGATACAAATGAAATTTGTGATTGTCTTTTAACTAAAAGATATTTATTCTGATCTTTATAAAAAAATCTTTCTTGAGCCATCATGGTGGTGCACACCTGTAATCCCAGCACTCAGGAGGCAGAGGCAGGTGGATCTCTATGAGTTCGGTGCTAGTCTGGTCTGCAAAGTGAGTCCAGGACAGCCAGGGCTACACAGAGAAACTCTGTCTTGAAAAGAAAAACAAAACAAAACAAAACAAAACAAAATCTTTCTTGAGCACACATTTAGAGTCAAACTTCTATCTATCTATCTATCTATCTATCTATCTATCTATCTATCTATCTGGGTTTTTGAGACGTGGTTTCTCTGTGTAGCCTTGATTGTCCTAGAACTCATGAACTCACAGTGGTCTGCCTTGCTCTGCCCCCTGAGTGCTGGCATTATAGGCATGTACCACCACAGCCCAGTTTAAAGTCATTCTAAATGACTTACTTTTCAAAAAATTATGAATAGAATTTGTTGGATAATTAATACAACTTGAAATTCACACTGTAAAATGTTTTCTGTATCAAAGTCGTCTATTAACCACTAGTGCCACTCTTTTCTAATAGTTCTAGCTTTGTGTTCTCTGAAATAATAAGCTTTGATGCTTTGTCAGTTTGTGTTGTTGTTGTTTTGGTTTGGTTGTTTTTTCCCCCAGACAGTTTCTCTGTGTAGCCTTGGCTGTCCTGGACTCACTTTGTAGACCAGGCTGGACTCCAACTCACAGAGATCTGCCTGCTTCTGCCTCCCAAAGTGCTGGGATTAGTGGTGTGCACCACCACACCCAGCTTTTCTTTTCTTCTTTTTAATTAGGGAATCCTAGGTTTCCATCTAGACAACCAATCTAACACAGACACTGTTTTCTTTCTGGACTTAGAGCCACTTCGTGTGTGTGTGTGTGTGTGTGTGTGTGTGTGTGTGTGTGCGCGCGCGCGCGCGCGTCGCGCATGCGCATGCCTTCAGGCCAGAGTTTTAAGGACAAATGCAGCTTAAAAAAACCACTGGGGGGGGGGGAGAAACACTGAAAGTGAAGTCTAATGAACTCTCACTTCAGATTTAGAATTTGCGTACTTGGTTATCATTTTCAAATAGCTATCAGAAAAGAGTAAAGTTAGCCCAGGATGATGATGGTTCTTGACCTACAATAACCCATCCCATAGGCATGTTTTTTTTTAAAGGATTGTTTTACTATTTTGAGTTATGTGTATGTGTCTGTGTGAGTTTGAGACACAGGCATTAGATCTTTCTGGAGCTATAGTTACAGGTACTTGTGAGCCACCTGACATTGGTGCTGGAAAATGAATTTATCCTCTATAAGAACAGTATGAACTCTTTTTTCATTAATTAATTATCTTTACATCCTGATTACAGCTTCCTGTCCCTCTTTTTTCCCTACTTCCTCCCTCTCCCCTCCCTTCCCCCTTCCTTTCTGCTCAGAGAAGGGGAAAACTTCCCATATATACCAACTTACCTTGGCATGCATATCAAGATGCAGTAGGACTAGGTGCATCTTCTTTTATTGAGGCTAGACACAGAAATCCAGTTAATGGAAAGGGATCCAAAGGCAGGCATCAGAGTCAGAGGCAGCCCCTGCTTCTGCTATTAGAGGGTCCCACATGAAGCCCAAGGTGTACATTTGTTACGTATGTGTATGTGCACCTAGGTCTGTCCCATGGATGCTCTCTAGTTGGTAGTTCAGTCTCTGTGAGCCATGATGTGTCCAAGTTAGTTGATTTTGTAGGTTTTTGTGGTGTCCTTGACCCTTCTGGATCCCTCAGTCCTTCCTCCCCTTCTTCCAGAAGACTCCCCAAGATCTGCCTAATGTTTGACTGTGGGTCTTTCTCTCTGCATCTGTTTACATCAGCTCCTGGGTGAAGCATCTCAGAGGACAGTTATGCTAGGCTCCTAAGCGTAGCAGAGTATCATTAATAGTAACAGGGGTTCTCCCTCTCTCTCTTTCTCTCTCTCTCTCTCTCTCTCTCTCTCTCTCTCTCTCTCTCATAGGATGGGTCTCAAGTTGGGCCAGTCCTTCTTTTGATTTTGCTGGTATGGGGTTATTTGTTTCCTGTGTTTTCTTGGGTGTAGTTAGCCTCCCTTGGGGTGTAGTTTTCCTTCTAATATCTTCTCTAGGGATGTATTTGTGGATAGATATTGTTTAAATTTTGTTTTGTCATGGAATATCTTGTTTTCTCCCTCTATGGTGATTAAAAGGTTTGGTGGGTATAGTAGTCTGGGTTGACATCTGTGATCTCTTAGGATCTGCAAGACATCTGCCCCAGAGTCTTCCAGCTTTTAGAGTTTCTGATGAGAAGTCAGGTGTAATTTTGATAAGTCTGCCTTTGTATGTTAATTGGCTTCTTTCCTTTGCAGCTTTTAATATTCTTTTTTGTTGTTGTTGTTGTTCTATGAATTTAGTGTTTTGATTATTATTTGGTCAGAGGATTTTCTTTTCTGGTCCAATTTATTTGGTGTTCTGTAAGTTTCTTGTATGTGTATAGGCATCTCTTTCTCTTGGTTGAAGAAATTTTCTTCTATGATTTTGTTGAAAATATTTTCTTGGCCTTGGAGCTGAGAATCTTCTTCTTCTTCTATTCCTATTATTCTTAGGTTTTGTCTTTTCATAATGTCTCAGATTTCTTGGATGTTTTGTGTCATGAACTTTATACATTTAACATGTTCTTTGGTATGATTTCTTCAATCATATCGTCTAGGCTTGCTATTTTTTCTTCCATCTCTTATATTATGTGGTAATGCTTGTGTCCATAGTTCCTGTTTTCTTCTCTAGGTTTTCCATCTCCCAGGATTCCTTTCATTTGTGTTTTCTTTATTGCTTCTATTTGTATTTTCAGGTCTTGAACCATTTTATTTCACCTGCTTGGTTGTATTTTCCTGTATTTCTTTAAAGAATTATTCATTTCTTCTTTACAAGACCCTATCATCTTTATAAGATTGTATTTAAGATCATCTTCTTGCTCTTCAACTGTGTTAAGATATCCAGGACTTGCTGTAGTAGGATAGCTGGAATCTGGTGGTTCCATATTGCCCTGGCTCTTGTTGATTGCTTTTTTACACTGGCCTTTAGCCATCTGGTTGTCCCTGGTGCTAGCTGGCCATCTGGATGTTCCTCATATGGGCCAGACTCCTGGAAGTTCCTGGGGCTGGCAGGCCTCCTTGGGAAGTCTGGCAAATCAGTGGCCTAGATGATGAAGTTCAGGGGACAGAAGGCAGTTCACTACTTCTGGCTATGACCCAGAGGGACCTGCTGGGCAGGGGATTTGAGGGGAGGGGTCTAACCTGGATGTTCTTGAAGCCTGTAGGCCTCCTCAGGAAGGCAAGTAGAGCAATAGCTCAGACTATGGAGTTCAGGAGACAGGGAACAACTCACCAATCCAGTACTGTACCCTTGACTGATGACCTATTGTATCTCTCCAGTCCCCAATCATGAAGTCATGAAATCATGAAATCAGGATGTTTAAGTCAGCCAAAGTTAAACCGCTTGCAGGATCTCTGACAGAGACACAGTTTTTTTTCAGAGAATACACTGTACTTATTATCTGCTCATAATACTCTACATACTGGATTCAATCTGCATTGTATTATTTAATACACACTCAAAGTCTTAGCAGTAGTTACTGTTATTATCAAAATAATATATGCATATAGTTGAACACATAGTACCCAGGAGTTCTATACTGAAAAATGTAACTATCACCAACTCCCTTTCCTTGGGCCCTGTGTCTCCTAAGACACAAACGATCATATGTCCTTTTGATTGGTTTTGATTTTGCTTTCACATTTAACTGTAGACTCTCAAATTAGAGCTTATATTGCTACTTATTGCTATTTTATTTTTTAAGATTTATTTTTTATTATTTATGATTATGTTTGTACATGTGTGTCTATTGGGGAAGGACTTATATGTACATGATTACAGTTGCTCATGAAGGCCAGGAGAGGGTGCCAGATTCCCTGGTGCTCTGAATCCAAGTTGGGCCTTCTGCTAGCAATCTCTAAGTGACTTTTCCAGCCCCTATTTATTGATATTTTAATTTGAGGTGTTTTCTATTTTTTAATAGGGAATATGATTCTTACCCTTTCCCACATTGTATATAGCTTTTTTCATAGAGTTAATGATTACTTTTATTTTCACAAGTTTAGTGCTTTGTGTGTGTGTGTGTGTGTGTGTGTGTGTGTCTGTCTGTATTTGTGTCCTATCACTAAGAGTCTAAACCTAAAGGACCCTGTGCTGGCTAGTTTTATGTCAACGTGACAGGAGCTAGCATTATCTGAGAGGAGGGAACCTCAATTGAAAAACTTCCTTTATAAGATTTGGCTGCAGACAAGCCTGTAAGGCATTTTCTTCCTTTTTTTTTTAATTTTTTTTTTTTTTATGGTTTTTCAAGACAGGGTTTCTTTGTGTAATCTTGGCTGTCCTGGACTTGCTTTGTAGATCAGGTTGGTCTCGAACTTACAGAGATGCTCCTGCCTCTGCCTCCTGAGTGCAGGGATTAAAGGCATGTGCCACCATGCCCAGCTTAAATATGGAACACTTCACGATTGCGTGTCATCCTTGCGCAGGGTCCATGCTAATCTTCTCTATACTGTTCCAATTTTTTTGTTTGTTTGTTTTTTGAGTCAGGGTTTCTTTATGTTATCTTGGTTGTCCTGTAGATCAGGCTGGCCTCGAACTCACAGTTATCCACTTGCCTCTGCCTTCCTAGTGCTGGGATTAAAGGCATGACCCACCAGGCCCAGGCATTTTCTTAATTAGTGATTGATGGGGGAGGGACCAGCCATTGTTGATGACACTATCCCTGGGCAGATGGTCCTGATGTCTATAAGAAAGCAGGCTGAGCAAGTCATAAGGTGCAAGCCAGTAAGCAGCACCTCTCCATGTAGTCTGTTTTAGTTCCTGCCTCCAGGTTCTTTTCCTTTTTTAGTTCTTTCATTACCTGATTTTGCTGATGAACTGTGATATGATGGAAGTGGAATAAATTCTTTATTCCCCAAGGTGATTTTGGTCAAGGTGTTTCATCACAGCAATAAGCAACCCTAAGACAGACCAAGTATTGACCATATCCCAGATAATTTGAAGGTTCTATCTCTTTACTGCGGGCATTTTTCCAGATTCATACAGCTACCTATCTCGAACCCACGACACAATTGCTTTGCAGCACTTTCCTTTTACCTACCTTCTGGGAATTTTCTTTTGTCTAGCTGTGGCGATGCAATATTTTGAAAATATCTCTTACAGTCTAAGAGAGTGGAATTTTGCTGGATCTCATGGCCAGAATTAATAATTAAGTCACTGAGGACTTAAGACTTCTACCCTACTGTGTACTCAGTACTTAGAGATCAATGTTATAACTAACCATACTCGCGTTGGATTTCCCATGTAATCAACTTTTGCAACCTAAGCCAATGCATAGCCACAGTCTTATCATACGTACTTTCCCATGGCCCTGACTTGGAACAATGCATGCTTAAAGCATTTGCTGAAAACAGCAAATACAAAGGTTGAAAACCTTTTAAGAACTATCATAAGAGTTGGAAGCACCTATTTATGGATATTGGCTGATAAATCATGGTGTTTGTAGTAATATTTGTTGTGTAATCAGTTGGAATCAGTTGAAGCCAGTGACCTAATTAATTGCTTGTTTAAAAACAACAACAACAAAACCTCTGTGAAAGACTCTTGTAACATATCCCGTTCCTCCCCTATGTGATGTTCTTTGTGAAGGACAAACACACACAGTCACAGGCAAACAAATATACACAGACACACAGAAGATACAGTCACACACATACACAGGGACAGACTGATTCCCAAGACAGCCTTCTTCAGGCAAGCACAGATTAATAGTCACGGAACAGATAGACAAAGGACAGAAGAGGCAGGAAGTAGAGAATTCAAGTCTGAATAGACAGAAGACAAAAAGACACAGAAACTAGGGGATTCAAGTCTAAATAGAGGACAGAAGTCGCAGGAAGTAGAGAATTCTAATCTGAATAGACAGAGGACAGAAGACACAGGAAATAGAGAACTCAAATCTGAACTTGTGCCTAGTTAAATGAGAACAAAGAGAAGTGCTTATTTCTTATCTTAATGTGACACTGGGTTGAGGTTAAGCACTACTGTGCATAATTCCATGAATCTAGCCTCTTAAAATAAAATCTGTTTCCTAGGTCCTCCGGTCATGCCTTTGTCTAATGGAACGAAGATTCCAATGGCTTCTCTGGCATTCTAAAGTTTCATGAGGATGTGTCTCCATGTGTCACACAGAATTATTTCACAAAACACAAAGTTGTATATGGAAATATTTTCTTTTTTAAATTTAGTTTTAATTTATATATTCACTTTACATCCCAATCATAGCCTCCTGCCTCCCTCCTTGCCTCGGGGCCCCACCTCCTGCCCTCTTCCCTCTCCCAGCCCTCCCCTTGTCCTCAGAAAAGGGGAGCCCCCCACCATCCCACCCATGCACAGCAAGTCACATGAGGACTGAGGTCATTCGCACCCATGGAGGCCAAGCAAGGCAGCCCAGTTAGGGGGAAGTGATTGAAAGCAGGCAACAGAGTCCATGCCATAGACAGCACTCGCTCAACTTACTAGGGGACCCACAAGAAGATCAAACTGCCCATTGGTTACATATATGTAGGGGGCCTAGGTCCAGTCCATGTAAGCTCTTTGGTGCTTCCATCTCTGCAAGCCCCCATGGGCCTATGTTAGTTGACTCTCTTGGTCTTCTTGTGGTGTTCTTGTCCCCTCTCAAGTCTTTCTATCCTTGTTCCCCACTCTTCCACAGGTCTCCCTGAGCTCTGCCTCATGCTTGGCTGTGAGTCTCAGCATTTGATTCTATCAGCTACTGGCTGGGGCATCTCAGAGGATGGTTAAGTATAGCAGAGTATCATTAATGGTGTCAGAAGTTGGCTCTCTCCCATGGGTTGGGTCTCAGGTTGGGCCAGGAATTGGTTGGACATTCCCTCAGTCTATGCTCTATCTTTATCCCTGCACATCCAGTAGACAGGGCAAATTTTGGGGCAAATGTTTTGTGGGTTGATTGGTGTTCCCCTCCCACCACTATAAGTCCTACATGGCAAGAAGGTGGCCTCCTCAGTCTCCATGTCCCCCGATGCTCAGAGGCTCAGCTAGAGTCATCCCTATATCCTCCCTGGAGCCCACCCTGTCCCAAATCTCCAGCTTGTCTCAGAGATGCTCCAGCCCTTAGTTCCCCTTTTCTCTGCAAGCCATTATCAACAGAGGAATCTCTAATGGCTGAGAAGCACTTAAAGAAGTGCTCAACATCATTAGTCACCAGAGAAATGCAAATCAAAATGACTCTGAGATTGCATCTTACACGTGTCAGAGTGGCTAAGATCAAAATCTCAAGTGACAGCATATACTAGTGAGGATGTGGAGAAAGGGGAACACTCCTCCATTGCTGGTTGGAATACAAACTTGTACAACCACTTTGGAAGTCAATCTGGCACTTTCTCTGAAAACTGGAAATAGTACTACCTCAAGACATAGATAAACCACTTCTGGGCATATACCTAAAAGATGTTCCACCATACTGCAAGGATACTTGCTAAACTATTTTCATAGCAGCCTTATTTGTAATAGTCAGAATCTGGAAACAACCTAGATATTCTTCAACTGAAGAATGGATAGAGAAAATGTGCTACATGTACACAATGGAATATTATTCAGCTGTTAAAAACAAGAAATACATGCAGTTTGTAGGCAAATGGATGAAACTAGAAAAGATTATCTTGAGTGAGGTAACCGAGATCCAGAAAGACACACATGATATGTATTCACTTATAAGTGGATTTTAGCCATAAAGTTCAGGATAACTATGCTACAATCCACAGACCCAAAGATGCTAAGTAACAAGGTGGGGGCAGGGCAAGGTAGTCCCTCCTTGAATCACACTCAAATGGGGAAATGGTATAAATATGTTCTTTACAACATTATTTAATATGTTAAAAGCTTGAAACACTATGGCCAATTTCAAACCGCCAATATGGCATTGCTTTAGTGTATTTTCTGACAAGTTCCCAACTGACTTTCAGGAGATTTGGTGACCATACTTCAGCAGACCACTGAAAAAACCCTGGAGTACTACAGTAGTCAGACATGCCCTCAGCCACCCTGTCTAAGCACCACAGTGGTTAAACATGTACTCAGCCACTAGTTCTGTGCAGCAGAATAGCCATTTACCACTTGGCAAGTGGCAAACTCTAGAATGGAGGGCACGATGGGATTGTCAGCTAAAGAAGGAGCAAGGCTTCTTGAGCTTATCTCCAGGAGATATAGAAGCCAGGATCCTGGTGGAGAGAGGAGCCTACAGCTTTTCCATTCCTACCCTGGCACATAGAAAACATACATAGTCACGCATCAAGAATAATACCTACATCAGAGGAACACACAGTAGGGAAATATGAAGAGCAGCCAAGGTGTAGGAGGTATTGTTCACCACTGTCCATGGCCCCATGGCAGATTTGATAAGGGGTGGGAAGTATTCAACTGGTTTTGTTCCTTGTTCCTTTGTCTTTTGACTCCAAGGCCAGAAAGATAAGTATGAGATACAAAGAGCGCAGAGAGGGAGTAAGGAGGAGGGACACTTATGAATCAAACAGGAAATTAAAGTTGGACAACAGAGTTAAGTCTTAGGAGCCAGAGTGTGGAGTTGGATGTAATGGCCCACACCTGTAATTCCAGTGTGTGAAGTTATTGAGTCATGAGGATTGTTGCAAGTTTGAGGCCAGCTTCTGATTCAACAGTAGAGTCTGTTAGCAAAAATACATAACAAAAGAAACAAAAGCAACAGCAACCAAAATGGGTGTGTTTTAACAACTCCAGGCAACTACGGTATTATGGATCAGGCAGAGATAGCATCAGTGAGATAGCAGCCTCGTAGGGGAAGGGAATCATAACACGGCATAATCAGCAGTTTTGGACATATTAAAATTAAAATCATGGGACATAGTTGTCTTGGAACAGCCAATGAATAGCTATTTGGATTTTCTGTCACTCAGCCTATGGTCATAGCATTCTGAACGTGCCTTATCCCAGAAAGTAGGCAACATAGTGACTGCTTAGTTCTTCTTAGATGGGAGACTACGTCATTCTGCTTTTTGGAGGTATGGATTTTGGATCTCATAGGTTAACGTATGTAGAGGAATGTTAACTCAGAACATGACTGCTCTTGTAAGAGATGACATCGAAAGACCTTCTAGGTCTGTGTGATCTGGCTGGAATACAAACTCACCTGTAATCCCAGAAGACAGAGGCAAGCAGATCTCTGAGTTCAAGGCCAGTCTGGTCTAAGAGTAAGTTCTGGGTAAAGAAAAGCTTAGGTTCAGGCATGGTGGTATAGGCCTTTAATCCCAGCACTTGGAGGCAGAGGCTTGCAGATCTTTGGGTTCTAGTCAGTGCTGTTCAGGCAGTTCAGTTTGAGTCAGTGAGTTGAGAGGCAGTGCCCTGGAGTTGAATTCATGTCCGTTCAGTTCACCGAACTCAGAGGCAGTTTTACCAGGAAAGTTTTACAGTGAGAACAAGCTAGACACAGGTGAAGACTGAGTGAGCCAGAGAATGAGAAGGAGCCAGAAGCTTAGAGCAGATGGCTAGAATCAGTTTGAAGGCAAGCAAAGCAATTCAGTGAGAAACTAAGAGAAGCAAGATTAAATCAGTCAGTTTGGAGAGGAGTTTGAGCCAGAGCAGCTAAGTTAAACCAGCCAGCCATCTAAGTTTCTAGAAAGAACTAGAAAGGATGAGCTTATTTTGCAGTTAAGTCTCAGAGGATGAAGAGATTCTAGGCCTAGATTAGATTGTCTGGAGGCTTGGAGCTTCCTAGACTAGGCCTAGGTTAGGAGACAGAGGCAATAGGCCTCCAAGATGATGTTACATCAGGTACATAAAAGTTGCTTTAATAAATACATAAATGCCCATGCTACTGAAGCAGACAAAGGTAATATATGGAACAGACACAAAGTTAAAGGAAATGAATTTTCTGGTGCATGTAGAGTTCCTGGTAATGCAAGGTGCTGAAGGAAAGGCTGGCTTCAAGAATTCTCATGAAGAAGCCTTTCTGGAAAGTGTTGGGGTCAGAAGGCGGAAGCTTCTGGAATGGCTGTAACTCAGGGATGGTCATTCTCTCAGCTTCGTCGGTCCTTCAAATTTTCAGAGAGGGCAGTTTGGAGAGATATAGCACAAAGTGGTAAAATGAAGAATGGAAAAAAGTCTTAAAGTAACACAACAAAGGTCCCATCATATGACTCTTCTTATTTAACTGCAAAGTTATGTCTAAAAAGAGGGAACATGATTTTCTATGATGTATATATTAGCCAGAAACATCTTGGCTCCTTGGAATTCTTAATATAAACCCTGTTTATCTCAACAATAGTATACAGGCATTGACACAAACAGACTGTTTAGCTTCAGGTTTTGCCCCCAGCAAATGGTATTCCTTTTGGCAATGAATCTGAAAAAAATAGATGATTCAGCCAGGCAAAAGATACCAGGTAGCCCTGGTAAAGAGCCTGGTAGTCCTACTCATAAGGCAAACCAGTTCTTGCAAAGCTGGGATTAGGTTGGAGAATTTAGTGAGCTAATGATTAGTTCATGACAGGTTGGCACTGGACAGGATGTCTTTTTGCCACTCCCTGTGACTGTGATTAGGTGCCATCTTTGGAAAGAACCAAGTGTTTGAATTTAACTACTCTAGGGTCATGAAAATAGGGAATAAGTTAGGCAGCCTGAAGATCCACTGCTACAGTTCCTGAGTAGCAGGGGGATGTGGGGACAATTATAAGTGACGGGGCCAGATGTGGGCATGCCGACATATGCAGGTAGGCATTGGATTCGGGTAGTAAAGGGCATGGTGGTTTGTGGCCCAGCCTTCTGGGTGAGGAACTGTTAATATCACCTGAGGATTACTGCAGAGAGATGGGTACCCCCAAACCTGAGGACAACAGGCAGCTTGAATTGTGGAGCCACCTGTCTGCCATGCATTTCACTACCTGCAGGATTGCAAACTCTGAAACATGGACCCAGTGGAGCGCTTGATTTCCACAGCCCATCTTCCTCCCATGGAGTGTTCACTGAGGGATGGGCTATGAAAGCACAGAGGCTGAGCCACCATGTCAAATTTCAGTCTTCTGTTTGCTTCTGCCACTCTCCAAAGTCTTCAGGGGATTCTCCTTAGCTTGGTAATGAGCCAAGCAGAGTATATAAACCACGGAGCAGCTGGAACATGGGAGAACCTGTTTGGCCCCAAGGCTGGAAGGCTAAGTGTGGGTTGCAGAGGCTGTTGGTATATAAAGAAGTGAGAAGCTAGGTGTGGTGGCACACACCTTTAGTCCCAGCTCTCAGGGAGACAGACACAGGCAAATCTCTGTAAGTTCAAGGCCAGCCTGGTCTACAAAGTGAGTTCAGGACAGTCAAGGCTACATAGAGAAACCTTGTCTCAAAACAAACAGGAAAAAAAATTTTAAAAATTGAGGCAGAGGCAGGCGGATCATTGTGAGTTCGAGGCCAGCCTAGTCTACAAAGTGAGTCCGGGACAGTCAAGGCTACACAGAGAAACCCTGTCTCAAAAAAACCATTAAAAAAAAAAAGAAGTGAGGCTCTGTGTTTTTCTATTTTGGTTTTTGTTTTTTTTCAAGACAGGGTTTCTCTGTGTAGCCTTGGCTGTCCTGGACTCATTTTGTAGAGCAGGGCTTGCCTTGAACTCATGTCAGTCCTCCTGCCTCTGCCTTCCAAGTGCTGGGATTAAAGGCATGTGCCACCACGCCCAGCTTCAAGAAGTGAGGCTCTTAAAGAAGAGAGATGCGGTGAATGTCTGACTCTTGACTAGTCCAGGCTCAGCACCAAGATGAATGGTAGACAAGGCTAGAGACCTCTATTTCAATTCACCACTCTTTCCACCCAGCAGAGTCCAATAATGAGCAACCCAGAAATAATTCACAAACAAATGTGATAAAAAAACTTTTAAAATCAGAAATATTGGTAAGATGTGTTGAGATTTCCTATACCAAACTTAGTCCATTACTTCTGATTTCAACCCCTCTCAATTATTCAGGATATAAAAAGAATGCAACAGGATTCTGTGACAGAATATAACACAAATGGCCTCTAGCTTATTTCCCAGCAGTGTTCTTATTCCCCTTTGAAACCTCATGAGCACAGACTTATCGTATACATGTCTGCATGGCTATTGGCATTTTTGTCTTATGATATTCCATCCATTAAGCTTTACTTATAGTGTACGAAGACTTCTCTAGTTTGCAGCTCTAAACTTTTCTACATTCTGCAACATTTCCTCTCATGACATGATTCCAAAGGCCTATTGACTGCAAAGTCAAGTTTATAACATTAATGATTTCCATCCTTATCCTAGCATATGGCAGAAGGCCAGCACTCATGGAGGCAGAAGCAGGTGGATCTCTATGAGTTCGAGGCGAGTGTGGTCTACAGTGAGTTTGAAGAGAGCCAAGGCTACACAGAGAAACCCTGTCTTGAAAAACCAATCATCATAATCCTTGTACCAGTTTTCTATATTTATTTGTTTTCTCACTATTATGACAAAGTACCTGACAAAGCAACTTAAGAAGTGAAGGGCATACTTTGATTCTTTATTTGGAGGAGATACAGCCCATCATGTTGGGAAAGGCATGGCAGTGGCAGTGGGTATAGCTCTTGTGGCATAGCTATTGAGGCAGCTCTTTGCTCTCTGCCAATGGTTAGGAACCAGAAAATGATGAACACTGTGCTCAGTGTGCTTTTCCTTTAATCCTTTTTGTTCAGTCTGGGAGCCCAGCCCATATGACAGTGCCACCCACATTCCCCATGCATATTCCTTTGTCAGTTAATTCTCTCTAGAAATATCCTAATAGACACGCTCAAATCCAGTTCCAGTTAGGTTGACAGTAAAGATCAACCATGAAAACACAATAAAAGGCTATATATGACAACCTTATCACCAACATTATACTAAATGGGATAAGGCTGGAAGTGTTTCATTTAAAATGAGAAGATGAAAGGGTCCTTCCACTCTTATTCAATGTAGTGCTTGAAATCTCAGTCAAAACAATAAGACAAGAGAGAAGCCAAAAGAATACAAATAAGAAAGGAAGAAGTAAAATGACCTCAAATGATTCTGTACTTGAAAGCTGCATAGACTCTTTAGATCTCATAAGCACTTTGAGCAAAGTAGCAGAATACTAAGTAAGCCTACAAAAATAATTAGATTTTTCTCTATATGAATAGTGAACATACTGAGAGAGAAGTAAAACAATCCCTTTAGCAATAACAATGACAAGAATATCTAGGAGACTGGGGAAATGCCTCAACAGTAAGATCCAATACTTCTCTTCCAGAGAACCAGAATTTGGGCAGCTCACAACCACCTGTAACTCCAGCTCCCTAGGATCCAATGGTATCTTCTGGCAATAAATGGCATGTGAACTCACAAACACATATCTATACACAAACACACATACTTACACATAATTAAACAAAAATAGATGAATTAAAAATTAACCACCTAGGAATAAACCTAACCTTTAACCTAAAAGTATGTTAAAGACATGTGCAATTAAAATGTTATTGTTTTTTGCACTTATTTCTTTACATAGTGTGTGTGTGTGTGTGTGTGTATGTGTGTGGCTGTGTGTGGTTGGGTGTGGGTATGTGTTCATATCCCACTGTGGATGTGTAAAGGTCAGTGGACAACTTGAAAGAGTTGGCTCTTTCCTTCCCACAAGTGGCTCCCAGGAGTTAAACTGAGGTTTGAGGGCTTAGTGGCTATGTGTCTTTACCTGCTGAGCCATCTCTCTATTCTTACAATTAAAACTTTAAAATATCAGAGAAAGAAACTGAAGAATGACTTTCTGATATGAAATAGAAGGATAAATATTGTGAAATGGTGCTGTTAACAGAAGCAATGGACATATTCAGTGCAATCACTGTCATAATTAAAATGTTATTCTTTACAGAATAACCAAAGAACTATTCTAAGAGTTACACAGAAACACAAAAGACCCCACATAAGCAAAGCAATCCTAAGCAAAAAGAACACTGTTAGAGGCATCACAATACCTAATTTCAAATTATAGTATAGGACCATAGTGACAAATCCAGCATGTTGCCAGCACACATAAAAAAGACACATGGACAAAGGAATAGAAAAGGGATTCAGAGTAAATCCACACAGGTATGGATTTATGTGGTTTTGTTTGTTGTTGCTGTTGAGACAGGAGCTCTTGCATCTCAAGATGGTCTTGCCTTGAACCTCTGATGCCCCTGCCACCATCTAACAAGTCCTGGCATTACAGATGTCCACCTCCAATCACCCAATTTTTGACAAAGTTGCCAAAAGCTCTCACCATAGCGAACACCACCTCTTCAACAATAGTGCTGAGAAAACTCCATGTTCTCCTGTAGAAGAATTAAATTAAGCCACTGTCTCTCACCTTGTTAAAAAAAAAATCAATTCAATCTGCTTCAACAACCTTAATGTAAGCCTTTAAACTTTGAAACCGATGGAGGAAAATGGGGAGAACACTTCAAGAGAAAGGCAAGGAATGGCAAGAGCTCCACGTGCTCAGGAAGTAATAGCAAGAACTAAGAAATTGTGTTTTATACAATTGTAAAGCTTCACCACAGGAAGTAGTCTGGAGAGAAGAGAGACATCATACACAACGAAGGCAGTTTTTGCTAGCTGTGCACCCGGTACTGAATTAATATCTATAATATAGGAAGAGCCTAAATTAAATATCAATATCCATGTCATCCAACCAAAAGGCAACAAAGGAACTAAACAGACACTTCTTAAGAGAAGAAATACAAAGGGTTGATGAAAATAAGGACAACGGTCAGCATCCTTAGACAGCGGGCATGCAAGTTAAAACTGCATTCAGATTCCATCTCACTCCAGTCAAAATGGCCATCAAAAACAAAGCCAACACCATCACATGCTGACAGGAATGTGGGAAAACAGAACCTTTATATACTGATGGTGGAGATGTAAATTAATCCAGCCATATGGAAATCGCTGTGGAGGTTCCTTAAAACACTGAAAACAGAATTGTCACACAATGTAGCTGCAGAGCTGCTGGCAATATAAGCAAAGAATCCAACTCTGCCTATCACAGAGAGACAAAGGGGTTCCTACTTCTTTTGTGGCACCATTCACAATAACTGAGTTTTGGAATCATCCTAGGTGTTCATCAACAGATTAATGGATAAAGAAAGCTCAATCTTTCATAAAACACACACACACACACACACACACACACACACACACACACACCATAAAAAGGGGTAAGTGTGATTATTTGGGGAGAGGAAGTGGACTAGTAGGAAGAGGTGGAAGGGGAGACAAAAGAATATAAACAAAGTACAATGATATACATGTATGTAAATGCACAATGAAGCATATAACTAAATGAAAAAAATCAAAATATGTTCTATTTACAGTAAAAGCAGGCATCAGGAAAACAGTCCTTTATTACCTTTTACAGTTATTTGTAGTCTAGTCAGCCCTACAAGGGCATCATAAAAATCCTGCATCAGTGTAGGAATATTCTGAATTTTGTACATCTTCTAGTGGTGTTTAAATGTCTGTTAGCATTCTGAGACTGTGACAATGTAGCGCTGAGTTGCTTAAAAGTAACACTCCTTAAATGTATCTCTATTTTCATTGTTTCCACAGACTAGACCTCTCCTGTCTCTGTCCTCCCCCCACAACCCCCCCGCCGTGTGTGTGTGTGTGTGTGTGTGTGTGAGTGTGTGCGCACTATAAGGTGAAAAAGCCCCCCTTTTATTTGCTCCTTACCACAATAGAAGTGACCCTGAGAAGAACAGCTTACCTTCTGAGTGAACGTTGCTCACATTTACCAATGGTGTTTTCTGACAAGGCAGATTCCTTACCCCAAATATTCCATTATTTTTTTTAACAAAAATAAAGTGTGTTGTAGTTTCATATTTTTACCTAGGATCTTAGTTCTTTGAGCATGAATTTGTTTTTAGCTCAGCCTAATTACATTTTCAACCTGGCATAGAATGTTTGCCCAAAATATTTTTATAGCTATAAGTTCATTATTTATAACGTGAAAGGCTATAAAAATATGAGTTGGAAAATATCTAGAAGATGCCTAGACGGTATCATTTTGTATAAGAGAATTCTTCTCTCAGTGCAACATCCAGAGATATTGTCTTCACTATGTTGCCTAAGAACCTGAAAATGGCCAACTATGGTGGTACATGGCTGCAATACTAGCCCTTGGCAGATAGCAGCAGGGAGATCTTAAGTTCTAGCTTGAGCCACATAGTAAAACCCTGTGTCAAAACAAACAGAAAGGACCTAAAGATGGAAAAGGCTGAGTGGGAAAGTACACTTCGGTGACACCGGCACTTGATAAGTACAACGTCATCCTTGGCTATTTAATTACTAAAGTTGAGGCCAGCCTGGGACATCACAAAAAGAAAAAGACGTGGAACTGAAAATTACGCAGAAACTTGAGACTGTGTCTCACACTATCCCGGCTGGCCTCAAATTTTGTGTGTAGTACAAGGCTGGTCTCAAACTCACGTTTATCTTTCCCTGAGTGCTAGATTTGCAGGCTAGCACTAATGATTCTTTCTGGTCTTTTTGCATATGTGACATATATTGCCTACTTTTTCTGCATCACATGGTAGTGACTTCTCTATGTCAAATCAGACTTTCTTTGATTTGATCTTAACTCATCTTGTAAACCAAAAAGCAATTCTTACCTTTCTTTCAGCATTCATTGTTCACTCCACTGAAGAGTCTCTTTATGCTTGTGAAGGCTCCTAAGGCTCCCTTGCCCTGCTTTTCTGATTGAAGAGCAGCTAATCTCTTTAATCACTATTCCTTTATGCCATGTGGCAGCCCTCCCTCTCCAGTGGCCCTCAATCTTTCTCTAAGCTTTCCTAGCTTTCTTTTCCCCCAACCCCTCCCCCCACCTCTGTTAGGCAAATCTTCTGGAAGGGCAGTGACCCACACCTTTCTCAGTGTATAGCTGACAGGGTGACTGCCTGACCTTGTGCTCTGGGAGTCTCCACTCAGTCATGAGGACAAAGAACCTAGAGGTTGTATCAGCTAAAGAGTCGAATGTGGATGCATTTAAATTAGCTGATAAATTAAGGCTGACTGCTTGAATATGGCAAGTTCCTCTGGCTTTAACTCTTTGCTATTCTGTTTCATGGTACCTCTTCATGAGGTTCCCCTCACTTTTAGCTTCTAAGATTCCTCTGAGTGTTTAGTTACCACATTCAACTTGAATCAACAGTGAGGGAGGGCAGGGAGAAGGATATAAGGCCCATGGTTTCATGGAAGTGATATGTTGATGGAGAGATGTCCTGAAATAGATGCTTAGCTAAAGAAAAGAGACATGTTCCTGGCATCTGTTGCATAGAGAAGATAAAGACCCCTTAACTACCTTTTGTGTCAAACAGTTCCATAGGGCTCTGCTTATGTTCTTGATGGCATGTTATCTGCTCAAGACCTACTCAGGAAAAAAAAACTGCAAGAGAAAAGAGCTAGCAAAGCATCCTAAGGGCACCATGATTCTGAGGACAGCTTACTAATTCATTCAAGCCACAGACTGCATTAAGGATAGCCTAAAGGACAACGTTGCAAAGTGACTCATGGTTTGATTCACTAAAGGCTTGTCTGGGTTAGTTAGGCTTAGAGGTGAGGGTGGAGTTGAGTGTGGAGAAAGTAAGGGAGAACTAGAGCAGGTGACTTCACACATGCCCATGAAGCACAGATTTCCAGGACATTTCCGATTCCTTTCCCTTAGAACAAGTGTTTGCACTTGCACACGTGCACACCATTGTGCATGTGTGTGTGTTTGTGTGTGTGTGTGTGTGTGTGTGTGTGTGTGTGTTGCAGTAAAGGGAAATTAACACAGAGACCCACAGCTAGTCAAGGTGGAGAGAAAATGTGACTAACATTACACAGCTCCTGAGTAACTTCACTGAAGGATTTACTCAGCTTCAACTGTCTGCCCTTTGCTCTGATTCATAACATCAAGCTTAGAAATCTGAACATACATGACATGTTAAAAGAAATACTTTAATTTTTTGGTGAAAATATATATGAGTAATTTATTTACATAATTTCACCCATCTCTTTCCTATCTAACTCCTCCCTTGCCTTCCCCATGTCCTATTAAACTCATGACCTCTTCTTTAAACACACACACATACACAAACACGCACACACACACACACACTCTGACAACAAACGTAGTGTGCAGGATGCCGGGCAGCAACATCTTGTCAACAGGTTTTATGACTCATTTTTTCCCCCTGAATCTGAAGTCTGAGTTTACATTTAAATGGATTTCTCAGGAACAAAGGAATCTTTCACTTCCTGGAACTTGAGCTGTGTAAAGCAAATAGAACTCCTCCACATTACACATGAAGGGAAGCCCTCCCCCATGACATTTATCCAACAGCCACCTCTCTTGAATTGTGGGATTGCACAATCAGCTTATGAAAGCAAAGAGCATGTCCCAAGAATGAACTCCTGAAAGAACCTTATGCAGATGTCATTTGAACTTTCCCCTACTTTCCTGAAGTGGTCCTTGTCCTGATAAAAATAGTACAACAGGGTAAAGTGGATACCTTCTGATCCTGCGAGGTGTCACTTAAGACATTGATCCATGTTCTAGCCAGAATTCCTGAACCTTTGTTTTCCGCAGTAAATTCTTTCTGCCAACTGAGTGAATGTGAATTAAAACCTTAAGGTTCATACTTTTCAGGTCCTTTGGTAATTACATATGTATGTTAGAATCATATTTTCAAATGATTGAATGCACTTAGTAATAATATACGCAATTATCTGAGGAAAAATGTACTCTTCTTGCATTTGATGAGTAAAAGATACAGAGTTATCAAAGCCATAGATTAAAAAAACAAAAACAAAAACATTCTCCTATGTCTGCAGTTGGAAAATTTAAAAATAGTTCCTTTTACTAACTGTGAAATTCAACCAGAAAGACTCCTGTGAGCCAGACTTAGTATCACCTCTTTTACAAGGCCAGGGTAAGTTCTATTGAAGGTTCTGTGAGTCACATACTAGGGAGAATGTTCAAATGGATTTCCCACGTAGACACTAGAAACTGTCTCGTTTATCTTTTCTGACCCATTCATGAGGGAAACAAACAAACAAACAAAAAACAAAAACAAGTAGAGAAACAGACACCAGGAAAATATTTAAGAGTGAAGGATTTTGCTCAGTAGTAGATCCTAGCATGTTGTGACTGGGGTTCAGGGTTTCATCTCCAGCATTGCAGAGAAAAGAAAAGAAAACAGAAAAAAAATTAAGTATATAAACAAAGACAGAGAACAAATATCCTTGAAGATCTGTATTCAGCAATCAATCAGTCTTGTTTTTTGTTTGTTTGTTTCGAGACAGGGTTTCCCTATGTAGCCTTGGCAGTACTGGGCTCACTTTGTAGACCAGGTCGGCCTCAAACTCATCGAGATCCACCTGCCTTTGCCTCCCTGATTGCTGGGCTAAGAGGCACGTGCCACTATACTCGGCTCAATGAGTCTTGTGATTGTTGTGTGTTGACTTGAAGAATGGAATCCTGCCCATGGAATTTAAGTTTATTTACCAGTTATGAGAGTCTATTTGTGGCTAACAGCATGAAATGCAGCACTTTGGCTACTACCAAGTCCAGTATCCCGATGATGCAGTAGAAATTTCAGGAATGCTGAAGGTATCATATCTAAGTTCTGATCCCCAGGTTTACCTGCAGAAAACATAGCTGTAAAGCAATAGGTCCTGAAAGACTGGTTAACCTCCCTCTGTCAAAAATCAATAGCTTTGGATTCTCGTTTGCTATGCAGTTACTCAAACACCTAATTTTGAAAGCCAAAGCCAAGCCAAATGATGAACATATAGGTTAGGCCCGTCAGCCTTCTCTGGGCAATGATGATAATAACCACGATAGACGGCGTAGAGAAGACTGAAGCTGTGACACCCAAGACAAGAAGCATTCTCACCATATCTAGAATGCAAACATCTGGTAGGGTAGGTATCTAGAAATAAATGACTCTGGCTTTTCCAAGGTTGTCAGCTTAGCAGGGAATTGCTCTTGGATTGTTTGCTCATGTTTCCAGAGATGAATGTAATAGTCATTCTAAGAAACCATAGAGCCAAGAAATATGGTACAGTAAGCAGAGCCTTCTTATCAGTGTGGTAACAGAATTGTCTCTAGAAAACACTCCAAACGTGTTCAGTGATCTGCTATACTCGGGAGATGCATTTTGTTTTCAGATAGGCTCCCACTAGGCTGGTCAGGATGGCCTGCTGGAATTCACTATGGCAGTGGTTCTGAACCTGTGAGTCATGACCCCTTTGTGTGTGGGGGGGTCTCATGTCATATATTTATATTATGATTTATAACAATAGCAAAATTACAGTTATGAAGTAGCTACAAAGTAATTCATGTTTATGGGTCATCACAACATGAGGAACTGTGCTAAAGGCCCAGAGAATTAGGGAGGCGGAGAACCTCTGTGCTAGGGAGTCCAACCTGCTCCTGAACTCTCAGGTATTCTGCCTCTGCCTCCTGACTGCTGTGGTTATACACTAGTCTCCCACATAGGACTGAAAATGTCTTACTTCTGACCTCTTGATTATTCATTGTGTGATTTAGTCTGCCCTAAGTAGACTGTAGGCATTGCTTAATATATCCCTCACCATTTCCATGCTGCTAAAACTAGGGAGCAGAAAATTAAGAGCTCTTTTCTATACTCGTCTGAAGTTGTGTTTGAAAAACAGAAGTGGGAGATGGCAACACTAGTCAAATGGGGATTGCTAGTGTCTGTGGGCATGGGACAAGTGTGGGAGGATTGAGAGCACATGACTCTGACCCTACAAGTATGTGATACCATGGTAACATGCCATCTTCGAATTTTACTCTGTAGGGGGTGGAGGCTGAGAGTCCTTCGTGATCTGCAGCAGTGTAAAGCTCCTTTGGTCTGAGGAAGGGCCTGGGGCATATGTCCTCATGTCCTTACCATAAGCAATGCCAGGTCACCCTGATAGGAATTAGTTCTTAGATCTTCAGGACTTTTTAATGGTCTCCTATGAGGAGGAATGACTTAGCCTGAAAGCAGCTCTAATTAAAGAAAGCAGAATTAAGCTGAATGTGGTAGCTCACACACCATGAATCCCAGCACTTGAGAGACAGAGACAGGCAAATCTCTGTGAATTTAAGATCAGTCTGGGTCATATAGTAATCTACAGACATGCCAGAACTATATGATGAGAATCTATCTCAAAAACCAAACCAAACCAAACCAAAGCAACAACAACAGAAGGAACAAACAAACAAATGAACAAACCCACCAAAAAACAATGGCAAACACATACCAAACCAACTTCAAACGTTCTCTAAGGTTTCCACCGAATGGCTAGAGGGGGAGAAAGACTAATTACAAACCAGGAATGGCCAGCCAAAAGCCAGACAGCTCAATCACAGTCTGGTGGTAGGCCAAAATGGAAAGGTAAACAATAATGGCACAAGTAGCTGACCTTCTTCTGCGTGTGTGCTCTGCTAGGCAATTCTGTCTTGGAGGGCTCAGTAAAGTGGCTGGCATGTTGGCAGAGCCTTTTGTTCCCTCACCCAGGAATCTTGTAATCTAATATTCTCAGTGGTGCTGGAAACAAGATCATAGGGGCATGGCTTGTCTGGAGAAAGAAACTGAGAAGGGCCAGGCTGCCTGGAAGAGCTCCAGATGTGAGCTGTGGATGCTGGCTCTTCAGATCACCTTACCCAGAGAACAGAAGCCAGAGGTACTTCTCAGCGCCCTGTTGCTTGTGATGGCAAGTCAAAAGTTGTGCCTCCCTAGGCTTTTCAATTGTAACTTTGAGTTAGATATGATCAGGATTCAAACCCCTAACATAGCCAGTATGATAACGTAAGGACTTGGCATGCACACACATATACAGTAAATAAATCATTTATTAAGTGATTATTTCTGGGATGCAAGATCCAGACATCAGTAGAGTATATGAGCTAGCATGAACTCTGCAACTTCTGTGTTTTATCCCATGGAGACAGTTCTGACCAGAAGTATATATCTTGATATACTGGTGGAAAATATGTTACGGTTAAAAGTAAAAATAATGAACCAAGTGTGGTGGCACATCCCTTTATTCCCAGTACTTGGGAGGCAGAGGCAGGCAGATCTCTGTGAGTTCAAGGCCAGCCTGATCTACAAAGAAAGTCCAGGACATTCAGGGCTACACGGAGAACCCCTGTCTTGAAAACCCAAAAAAAAAAAAAGGTAAAAATAATGTTATAATTACCTAAATGACATAAAAAGAGGAACAACTACCTTCTATTTGGAGGGGGGGATATGCACACATCCAGATACGAAAAGAGAATGTTACATATAATTGCAAAAGACATCTAAAAACCAAGACTTCAAACCCCCAGCACACAAGATTGAAGACATAGAACAATGGGACAAGCAGTTAGTTTAATGACCGTGTAAAAAAATTTTTTTTTCTTTCGCCAAAAACTTTAGGTCAGGATCAGGGCAGAGTAAATAAAAGCATCAATTTTCTCTGTCTTCATTTTAAAATCACTTTGCTTCCCACATTCTTAGTTCTCATCTTTAGATCTCTTCTCTTTGAAGATGGTAAGATGGTCACAACTCTTTTTTTTTTTTTTTTAATGAACATCAAAGCTAGATTGCCATAGCTCTGTGCAAGTTAGAAGAATGTACAGTGGGTGGTTAATAAGCATTTTGAATTTTCTTTTTACACTTGCTAACTGTTAATATTCTTGTTTGTTTGTTTCTTGAGACAAAGTTTCTCTGTGTAATCCTGGCTGTCGAAGACTCTCTTTGTAGACCAGGCTGGCCTCGAACTCACAGAGGCCTGCCTCTGCCTCCAGAGTGCCAGGATTAAAGACACGCACCACCACAGCCACATAATCTTTGTGGTAACCATGGATTGGTCTCAAGTTGCCACGTCTATCTGTACACAACTATACATGCAGACCTATGCCCAAGAAGATTAGAACCATTTACCCTCTGTATATGGTTTGCTGTTTGCTCTGTATTTTCAGCTTGGCATTTTGTATACGTTGGCCCTCCCAAGACTCTTTTGTAAAACAAATGACCGTAGTGCTAATTTTGGCATACCTCATATTTTATCTGTTGCAATTTCCTCTCAAATTGTAATTTATGTCTTAAAGTTTTATTGCATTGATAGCACCTTTTTCCATTCAGCCAGCTTGTGTAGGTCCCAGTTTTCTCTAACATATGGCTGTTGTGTGAGTATTGAATAGTTATCTATTTCCACCCCAGTTTTAGTGAGGACAGTGAGGGCTACTTTCTTTCAGGAAGTATTGTTTCTCTGCAAGTAGAGTGGCTGTGTTCTGGGAACAAATCTATCACTGAATATTTCCTAATACAGTGCCTGGGATGTGCTAGGCAAGCAAAGGACCTTCATTATATCCTGCATCTACAATCTGATTCTGAGCACACATGTCATTTTATCCAGGAATCAATTCCAGAGGATTTCTGATGGTAAGCCTCAGGACATAATAGCTACCTTAGACAGCTTTTGCTCGTGAAGATGGGGATGACAACAGACTCCTTGCTTACTCTATCAGTGGTCAAATGCTCCAGACAGAATGTTCTGACCAGTTAAACTTTCCATTTGTGAGTCACTTCCTCCTTCACTGTCTCTTTCTGAAAGAGCTGCCTCATTCCCAAGCTCAAATTTTGTGTACTTTCTTCCAGGACATAAATGACCCCATCAAATCTTGCTATGTGAGAGAGGATGGTGGGTGGCCAGGGAACTGGAAGTGATACATCCACACCACAGACACAAAGAAACACACAGGCAGCTTGAAGGTTTTACTCACAGTGCTTTCTGAAAGCTATGATACCAGCTGTTAAGACTTCCGCCAGACCAGACGATGCCAAATCTAGCCAAGGCTTGCCATGTGCCTATGTTTAAGAGGTGTGTAGGCAAGGACAATGTGCAACATACTTTCCTTCCCTCCCTGTCTCTTCTCATGTTAGAATCTTTGCTATGGAAGGATATAGCTCATCAAAAGATGTTCTTTAATCCAGGGCCGAAAGGCCACACATTTTTAGACACCAATACATTTTCTGATGGGGTATATAGTGTTTAAGATCATGGAACCCAGTTCCAAAACCCTAGACTCAAATTCTAACTCTGCATCTCTTTGGCATACATCCTTTGGGGCAATTACTTTACTGAAACCCTTGGTTTTCTCTTGTATGATGTGATATTAAAACCACTACATAGTGGGGCCAGAGAGATGGCTGAGTGGTTAAAAGCACTGGCTGTTCTTCCAAAGGTCCTGAATTCAATTCCCAGCACCCACACGGCAGCTCACAACCGTCTTAGCTCTAGTTCCAGAGGATCCAACCACCTCTCACAGACATACATGCAGCTAAAACACCAATGCAAGTTAAAAAGGAAACTATTTTAAAAAACCACTACAGCTGGGCGGCGGTGGTGGCGCATGCCTTTAATCCCAGCACTCGGAAGGCAGAGGCAGGTGGATCGATGTAAGTTCGAGGCCAGCCTGGTCTACATGGAGAAACCCTATCTGGAAAAAACAAACAAACAAACAAACAAAAAACCACTAACATACATCACTGTGTTCTGATGATTATACTAAACATATTCTACACGTATGTGTGTATATATATACACATGTCTTAAAACACCAGTTTAATAATTATGATTTGGGGGCTGGAGAGGTGCCTCAGCTATTAAAAACATGTACCACTCTTCTAGAATATCTGAGTTCAAGTCCCAGCACCCATATCAGGTGGCTCACAACCACTTATAATCCCAGCTCCAGGGGGATCCAAAACCTTAGGCCTCTGGAGGCACTTTCAATGACATGTACATACATACTCACACAGAAACACACACACACACACACACACACACACACACACACACACACTATAACCAAAAACAGTAAAAATACATTTTAAATAAGTAAATCTTACAAATAATAATGACCTCATTATAATTATTTCAAAGACTTTTTATGTGTATGAGTGTTTGCGTGTATGAAGGTGCACTGTGTCCATTCCTGGGGTACACAGAGGCCAGAACAGAGTGCCAGATCCCCTAGAACTAGAGTTACAGCTCGAGGTGAGCTGCCCAAAGCAGGTGCTGGGAAATGAATCGGATTCCTCTGTGTACCGGCTAGTTTTATGCCAACTTGACCCAAGCTACAGTTATCAGAGAGGAAGGAGCCACAATTGAGAGAATACCTCCTTAAGATTGAGCTGTGGGCAAGCCTATACAGCGTTTTCTTGATTTGGGATTGGTGAGGTAGGGCTACTGTGGGTGGTACTATCCCTGGGCTAGTGGTCTTGAGTTGAGCATAAGAAAGCATGCTGAAGCTGAGGTAGCCATGGGGAGCTGGAGCGAGCCAGTAAGCCACACCCCTCCATGGCCTCTGCACCATCTCCTGCCTCCTGGTTGCTCCCCTGTTTAAGTTCCTGCCCTAACTTCCTTTAATAATAATCAGCATTGTGGAAGCTTAAACCAAATAAATCCTTTCCTCCTAAACTTACTTTTTGGTCATAGTATTTCTTCACAGCAATGCAAACACTAAGACACTCTGGAAGAGCAACAAATGCTCTTAACTCTTGAGCCATCTTGCCACCCTCTCATCATCACCACCACTACCACCACCACCACCATCACCATCACCATCACCATCACCACCACCATCACCATCAGCATCACCACCACCATCACCACCATCACCACCACCACCACCATCAGCATCACCATGAGGGCTCTGAATGCTCTGTCTCCTAACTGTCATGGATTTTCTACATTGTCTTTGGACTTCAATGACCTGTATATTGCTCCAACAGTATCTTTAACATTCTAGGCTTAGCCTATACTTATTGAAGTCTGTGAGAGCATTTGCAAGGCTGTCCTATCTCTATTTTTGGTGTCAGCCATGGGTCTGAAGCATCATAGCAAAACCCACACCCCTGAGCCTACAAGGGATTAAGTAGAATTGAAAGAGCAAGGGAAATGAAACTGAGTGGCAATGGAAGGTTGTCTAACATATCAAAGACCCCTCCAGGCAAACAGGAAGAGGAGGCCAGAGTCACCCCTTTCGTTTGTGGTATGCTCACTTTGTTCCATTCCTTAGGCTTGTCCTCTTCCCCATCTCTTCACCCTCATTTTTTTTTTTTAAAGCAAAACCAAAAAACCTCCGTTAAGACTGCTGACACAGAAAGGCATGTGGTGTTTCTTAGTGGGTGATGACTCACTGCTGAGCAGGAATCCTTTGCCACAGGGGAAAAGAGAGCTGGCTACATGTGGGGTTGGGGGGGTGGTGGAATGGCACTAGGATAGATGAATGCTGGAAGTTTGCCTTTCAGGTAGTTAAAAGAAGCAAAAGTCAACCATGGGAACAGGGAGCAGCTCTCTCAAGAGCCCCACCCTCAGGCCCTTGGCTATGGCATCACCTACATGTGAAAGAGGAACAAGAAAGGCCAAAATCCCATCCATCAATTGTTGACTCACAGAGGGCATCAAAACAAAAGATCTTCCTGGAGACTTAAGCCTAAGTCTGTAAGATTTATAAGAATGAAGGCAAGGATTATAATAGTAATAGTTAATGAGAGACATTAGTGCTTCATGCTTTCCCTGCCCCTAGCCTCCAGGGACTTTGGGTTTTCAGGATGGGTGGTGTTCCTTTGAGAAACTCTCAGCTATGCCTCAGTGTTTGCAGGGCTCCCCACAATAATCACAGTAGAAAGCTTGACACCCTCCACAGCGTGGCCTTAGTCTCTCTCGGCCAGACAGCTTTCTGTGGACTCCATGCACTTTCAAAGTCCAGCCAGGTTCTTCCTAAGTATGACTGTCCTCTCTCCCTAGATCCCACTCATGACTTCACAGTTGGAGCCGTACATATCAATGATACTTTGAAACAATAGTTGGGTTCAAAAGAAACTCAGGGCAAATGTGTTGTCTAATAGCATACCAAAGCAAATGCTGACATCTAGTCTCTCTCAGCAAGTACCTGTTTCAGAGCTTCTTGCTGGCATTCCTGGCTCCTCCTATCCCCTACCCTAAATGTCTCCAGTCCATGGGCTTCTCTTTCCCAGACTTCTTAGTCTTATATAACTGCCATTTCAATCATGCACTCTCTTCGCTCCTCTCTTGGCTCTGGGTATTCCCTTCTCCCTCTGGTTTATCAAGACAGGGTTCCTCTGGGTAGCCTTGGCTGTCGTGGACTTGTTTTGTAGACCAGGCTGGTCTTGAACTCACAGAGATCTGCCTGCCTCCCCCTCTCTGAGTGCTGGGATTACAGGCCTGTACCACTGTGTCTGGCTGGTATTCTCTCTTGATTCTCTTGTCCTTCTCTCTCTCTCTCTCTCTCTCTCTCTCTCTCTCTCTCTCTCTCTCTCTCTCTCTCTCTCTCTCTCTCTCTCTCTCCTTGGTTCATTCTGCTGGCCTTGTTCAGTCTACTACTTTCCCTGCTCTGGACTCTTCCAGGTGTCTCTCATTATACTTTCCTTCATATCTATAATAAAAAGCCTTCTCCTCAACCATACCCAGGGACAATCATATCCTCATTTCATTTATCTTCCTTTCTTTCCCCTCTATAATTTGTTTTGATTCATACTTTTCTTATACAGATCAAAAAATAATATCCTACTTTGAGTAATGGTCAGAGATACCTCCTTGGCTAAGACTTTCCCCATGAAACTTACACATTGTAACAAGTCCAGTGATGTAGAAGCGTAAGTAAAATAAACCCTTTCCTCCCCAACTTGCTTTTGGTCATGATGTTTTATCACAGCAATGATAACCCTAAGTAGGACACAGCCCAAGAAAGAGAAGTATGCTGTAGGGAGATGAGCAAGAAAGACAGAACCATCTAAGCTCTTTGGCATCAGGTACAGAACTACATAATTTACAGTTTTCTCTGCTGGGTTCTGGTCTTGCTTTGGTCCAGTATTGTTCCACTATGTCCTGTTTTCTCCCTGTTGGAATGGCAGTGTATCTTCTGTGCCATTGCATGTTACAAGTCTATAATTTCTGTTTTTATTTCACGGTGAGTTACATGTAAGAGAATGTCTTGAGTTTCAGTCTTGAGACTGAAAGACTATGGGGTCTTTTAAAGTTAGATTGAGTGCATTTTGGCATTATGATATCCCACCAGCCTATGGGAGGCTGGGGAATGGAATGTGGTGATTTGATTGACATATTCCCCATAACTTTCAGGTATTTGAATACTTGGTCCCTAGTGGGTGAGATGGTTTGAGAGGTATTAGGAAATGTGGTCTTCGTGGAAGAAGTATATACCTGGGGGGCATGCTTGAGGTGTCAAAAGACTCATGCCATTCTTAGTGTTGGTCTACCTCCTGCTTTTGAATCAAGACGTGAGCTCTCAGCTGTTCTGCCATCATGCCTTTGCTCTGCCATCATTCACTCTAACCCTCTGAAACCATAAACCTAAATTCAACACTTTCTTTTGTAAGTTACCTTGGTTTTATCACAGCAGTAGAAAAGTAATACAATGCTGAAGATGTAGGAGAGAACAGTCCTAGCAAAACCATTTACTCTAAATGGAGCTTTCATTCTAATGATGAAGGAAGTCGAACCAATAGGCAACTTTAATCAGTCTTACTAACTGCTATGACATAAAGGAGATACTGATAGTCAAGTTAATTAATTCTAGCACTAGTAATGAAGCCGCCCTTGCATCCCCCACAAAAAAAAATCACACAAAAACTGTGATTATTATGTCACAGGCCTGTGGATGTCAAGGATGTCCTCTGGGTAGATATCCAAGCAATGACTAAGGATGCAAGCTTTTCTTTAGAGTCTTGAATTGGACCCGCTCTACTCTACGGACTAATGCGCCAGACCAGTTCATGGAGAACTACATAGAAAGAGTCCTAGGAAGACTTGAAACTTACCAGAAGCCAATCCAGTATTGGAGAACTTGAGAAATGTGGTTCTCCTCTTCGTTTAACAAGGAAATGATGGAAGTTAGTTTCTGCCCCTGATGCACTATTGCACAGTTTTGTACTTGTTCAAATAAAGAGTTAATATTTACTTGAGGCATCTGAAGACGGTTCCTGGATGAAGTAATATTTAAGGCAATACCTGAAGGGCAAGGAATAATTAACCTGCTGAAGTGGAGTTAAGCATATTCCAAACAGCATGCCTGCCTATAGTCCCAACAAGACAATCAGATAAAAAGTTCGAGACTACCCTGGGCTACCAATGAGAAGCTCCTAAGAAGAGAGAAGAACAGGTGCTAATGACAAGTGAGACGCAGCATGATTTACCACAGGAGCAGCATAGAATTCAACAGATCATGAGTAGACTGTGATGTCAAGAGCTACAAGAGATGGCAATGAAAAAGGAAGGCCACTCTCAAAAGTGAGCAGCCCTCACTGTGGTGCTCAGAAATTGAAGTGGCAAAGATGCTTCAGGGAAGCCGATCCCTGATGAAGGCACCGGATGGGGGCATTAGGGGAGGGGCTTCCAACTTCCTGGTCTCTGTGGGCCTAAGCCAAGAAAAAGAGTTGGAGACAAGAGAAGAGGCCATGCTCAGTCCTGATACAACTTGATGAGGTGGGGTAGAAGGGAAGGGGACTCCCTTTTTCTGAGGACTAGAAGAGGGAGAATAGGGAGAGGGAAGGAGGGAAGGAGGGTGGGACTGGGAGGTGAGGAGGGATGGGGTTATGACCAGGATGTAAGTGAATGAATGAATGAATGAATGAATGAATGAAGTTGGAGAAAAGAGAGCATTCCTATCTCCAGAGAAGTGGAGTGTGTGCCTTGTGCCTTACAATCAAACCTAAGCATAATGCAGAACCAATGAAACATATCCTTAGTGGATCTTGGCAATGGTCTTAACTTTGTGTCCCCTGTTGGGAGTCTTTAAGAGGATTTCCCCAGTCATTAAGTCCAGGTCAAAAACAGGAGCAGGAAGACTTCAGAAACAGGATTTGCATCTAGCTCTGTTGTTGTCAAGATGCTCGCTCACAGTTTTACACTTTCTCTTTTCTGTTTTCATCTAACTAGATGGCATGATATAACCCATGAAGGCTGGCTTTTTTAGCTTGAAAATAACAAACAACAACGATTAAAATGCCATGCTCTGTTCTCTGAACCCATCAAGCCTTTTTTTTTAAATGAGAAAACTGAGAAAGCAATGGGACAAATACCTAAGGTGCTTAATAATGTATCAAAGTAGATGCTGGCCACCAGCTTCTCCCAGCATCCCTCAGGCACTACCTGTTACAGGGCCCTCCTTGGCTGGCATATCCTGCTCCTTATCCTGAACTCTTCAGGCAAGGGGCTGGCCTGCCCTTCCCCTAGCTCTTCTGGCCCCTATATAACTCAGCCATTTTGGCCAAGCCAGTCTCTTGGTCCAGGACACCCCTCTTGGTCTGTGGCTCCTCTCTCTCTCTCTCTCTCTCTCTCTCTCTCTCTCTCTCTCTCTCTCCTCACATGGCCTGGCTCAATCTGGCCATGTTCACTCAAGAGCCTTCCAGATGTCTCTGCCTCTGGCTGTCCTTTCTCCTCATATCTATATTAAACATTCTCTTCAACCCATACCTAGGAGCAGTCATGTTCTCCTTTTTTCTTTCTTTTTTATTAATTTATTCATAATACATCTCAATTGTTATCCAATCCCTTGTATCCTCCGTTCCTCCCTCCCTCCCACTTTCACCCTATTCCCCTCCCCTATGACTGTGACTGAGGGGGACCTCCTCCCCCTCTATATGATCATAGGGCATCAAGTCTCTTCTTGGTAACCTGCTACCACTGGGCCTCCCCATCAAGGTGATGTGGTCAAATATGGGGCACCAGAGTTCGTGTGAAAGTCAGTCTCCACTCTCCACTCAACTGTGGAGAATGTCCTGCCCCTTGGCTAGATCTGGGTAGGGGTTCGAAGTTTACTGCATGTATTGTCCTTGGCTGGTGCCATGGTTTGAGCAGGACCCCTGGGGCCAGATCTGCCCATCATAATATTCTTCTTGTACGTTTCTAGGACCCTCTGGACCCTTCTATTTCCCCATTCTCCCATGTTTCTCTCACCTAGAGTCCCAATAAGATGTCCTCCCCTCTGTCCCACTTTCCTGGTAAGTGAAGACTTTCATGGGACATGCCCCTTGGGCTAGTGTCCAATTATAAGTGAGTATATACCATTTGAGTCTTTCTGCTTCTGGCTTTATTCACTCATTATGATCCTTTCTAGTTTCATCCATTTGTCCACAAATTTCTGGAATTCCTTGTTTTTAATAGCTGAGTAGAAGAATGGATAAAGAAACTGTGGAACATTTACAGTATGGAATACTACTCAGCTATTGTCTTTCTTTTTTAAATTCAGTAACCTTATAGTGACTTGCTACTGGTCACAGAGTTGATATTTGAACAAAAGGAAACAGTAACTAGAGTCCATGTCTTCCATACTGCCTCTAAGCAAAGACTTCCTGGACTCTAACTAAGAGCACTAGGTTATCCTAAGAAAAGTGATGAATATGATTGATAACCTACTGCCCTTAAGGAGTTAGAAGTATATGGCATGGTCCCTGGCATGTCTACCACACTACACAAGACACAAGAAATGAAATTTCAGTATTCATGAATATTCACCAAAGCCATACCACACTCCTATTTTTGTATTGTCTATGGATGCTTCCCAGTACAGCCAGCAGAATCAAACAATTGTAGTAAAAACCATATAACTCACAAAGCCTATTTATCATCTAGTGTATTGACTAAGACAGTATTCTGACTCCCTGGAGTGCTGACTAATAAAGGCACATAAATGTAATTTCAGTATAAATTAAAGGAAAACAGTACTGTTTGGTTGGGAAAGTATAGGATTTAACTGTCAAATGACAGATTTGAAATGTTTCATTACTTTTATTTAATGAAGGTAAGGGATGCATGGTGGGGGCACATGTACTATGGCACGTGTGGAGTTCATAGAACAATATGTAGGGGTTGTTTCTCCTCTTCTACCATTTGAGTTTCAAGAATCAAACTCACATCATTAGGCTTGGTGGCAAGTGCCTTCATCTGCTTGGACATGTCAACAGCCTTAGATTTGAATTTAAAACCCAGATCCGTCACTACTAGCTGTGTGGACTTGAGTAGGTCACTTAGCTTCTCTGAACATATTTTGGAGATAAGCAAGGTTAATACTACCTTTTGACATACTGAAGGGCTCCTCTTCCTGGGGCAGGGGGTGCTGTTGGCCACCAGCTCACGAAGGCAGGAGGAACAGAAAGCAAAGTACAGGGCTCAGAAGGCTGTGAGCATGATGGAGAATGACTACTCCGGAAACCACTTCAGGGAGATAGTTGAACTTTATTTGGGGAGAACAAAAGCTATATAGCCCTTGGGGAGTGAGTGAGGGGCTCCCAGGATAGATGTACATAATTGGTTGAAATTAGGCACTCCAAGGATGCCTGATTTGCATTTGGAAGCATGCTCCTATCATAAGAATGGGAACATAGTACCTAGTTATCCTATAGGCGCAGGGAGGGGAGAGCTAGCAGAGAGCCGTGTCAAGGGCCATATAGCAAATGTGGTTAGGTGCATCTGTGTCTAAAGAAACTCTCCAGATGAAGTCAAGCAGAGAGTAGGAGGCCCTGCTGGGGAGAGGGAGTCCTCCATCTAGCAGTGAGTTCAGAAATGCTATCTGGACTGGGAGGACAGCAACCTCAAACATCAGAGTCCTCCAACAATATACATTTGGAAGTACTATAGATAATGTGCAAACAGAGTTGACACAAAGCACTCAAAATGATAATAATGCTATTAATACATTATGAACATAGAAGAAAGGTACAACAAGAACATTGTGCATAAACACTTAAAGCAATTTACAGGGCTGACCAAATCCTTCCTAGAGGAAAGAATAATTTGCATTAGCCTCAAAAATAAGTAGGCCTTTTGTTTTCTTTTGCTTTGCTTCGGTGTTTTTGTTTTCCTTTGTTCTGTTGGGTTGAATTTGAAAACAGGTTTCGTGTATCGCAAGATTGCCCCAAACTTGTGGTGTAGCCAAAATTAGCCTTCAATTATTATTGAGAGAATCAACTTCACAAAGTTGTCTTCTGACTTCCTCATGCCCACTGTGGCATGTGTCGTCCCTCATACATATCCTATACTCATATTAATAATCCTTTTCAAAGCCAATCCTTGTTATTGTGGGTGGTGCTTATAGTTAAAGACTCAGGTTTTGGTGGTAGAAAGATCTGGGCTTGAATTCTTGTCCTGAGAAAGTTGCTTGATGACTTAACACATTTCAATAACTGCAACATGAAAGATAGTGGCAAAAGCACCAAGTAAACAGGACCCCATTTCATCCTGATTGAATGAGATAAAATATCTAGCCCAATATCTGACAAATAATAAGTGCTCAATAAGTGGTAGATATTGTTATTTAGCATGATAATGGCAACATTTATTGCCAGCACTCAGCAAATGTTGAATGACCAAGTAGTAGGTTCAAAGGATTCCCGTAAAGTAGTTGAAAGAAGGAAACATACCAACTTCAGCTTTGACCTTATAAAGGACACATGAAACAATCTCTGACTAACATGTAATATATACAATAAAGCTTGCTCAGGATTTCCTGTTATTTCATAACGGCTAGCCCTAGGGCAACTATGTAAATAAGACAAGAGTGTGTGTAGAAGTTACTAAGCAATGTGGAGAAATGGTGCTCTTTTTTACTTTGTCTATCAATAAATAACCCATGAGTTGATAAAGCAACAAGCTCATTTCCCTAAAAATAAATACTAGAAAGGATATCACCCAGAACTTTAAAAATTCCCTTTGAAACATAAGCCTTTGCTAGGTATATATTTAGATAAAGATAAACCAAGACCTTAAGCAAAGATTCGCAGAGTCCTCCTCTTTTGAGGCTGTAGTGATGCAAGAATACGAGACTATTTTTCAAAGAGCCTAGATGCCCCCGTTCAGCATTTGGACTAATTGGATTTCCTAACTCCACTTCCTTCCGTGGCTTTCCCCAGCCAGGCTAAAGGCCTGTATACAAGATTGGCCTTGATAAACATTTAAAACATGCTAACTTTGCTTCCCTCTAGCCTCTCTTTCTGTTCCTTTGTGCATTTGCCTCCCTTCACACTCCTTTCTCTGATTTACCCAGTCCCTCACTTCAAAGTTCTTTGTGAAATAGTTTCCCAGGGTATAAATAGTGCATGCCTTCCCTGTTGTCAATGCACAGAGTCTGCTCTTTTGGAAAAATGGTCCTCCTAGGTTTTTGCAGGGCTCTCTTTTTTGCTTCCTGTGGTGATGATATTAAAATTATAACAATATATCCACTTCCCAATGTCCCTTCTCTTGAAGGTTAACACATTCAGTGTATTGTCTCATGAAGTGTGGCACTCTGCTAAGAAAAATAGGTTTCTTAGGACTGGAGTGGGGTTCCTGCATGAACTTCATAGTATCCAGTTAGTGGACATTCTTTCCATATCAGCGGGTTGGCTTTTAGGATGTGTTGTCCAGATACAGCAAAGTTCCACTCCACGGAGTCAACTGGGACAAGCCTGGAGTGCTGGTGAAGTGAAGATGGGAATAACAGTACCAATCTCCCAAGAACATTGTGGAGATTAAATGAAACAGTATTCAGCTATATGTATAGCTATTACATCCACAGTTTCTACTAACCATGGATTGAAAATGTAATTAGGTATCTGTTACATTAAAAATGCATCGAATTTGCCTAAGATAGCTAAATAAAGACACAGTCTGTTTTGTTTTGGTTTTTTTGTTTGTTTGGTTGGTTTTTCAAGACATGGTTTCTCTGTGTAGCCTTGACTGTCCTGGACTCACTTTGTAGACCAAGCTGGCTTCGAACTCACAGCGATCCACCTGCCTCTGCCACCCAAGTGCTGGGATTAAAGGCTTGCACAGTCTGAAGCATACTTTAAAGCTGCTAGCACAAGCTCTGGGCAGAAATCTAATCTAATACAAATCTATTCCTAAACTATGGTAAACAAACTACTCTAAACTAATATGTAATACTTATACTCCAAGCACTTATCACTATAATGATCAACAGGCCATTAACTCCCCTTCCTTCACCTCCTCAGTTAACAGTCTCTCTCCTCAACTGCCAAACTTGCTCTTCCTCACCCCAGCAAGCTCCACCTTCCACTTCCTGTCCTTCTGCCCAGCTGATTGGCTAAACGGTGCTTTATTGATGGTTGATACATCCACTCAGCATTCCTCCACAGGTATCTGATGGCCTTATCTGTAATGAACACATACAGATATTTTTTCCTTGTTTCCATAACCAGTAGTCTAACAAGTATTTACATTGCATTAGGTATTATAAGTACCCTTATAATAAATTAGAGTTTATAGAATCAAGCTGGAGGTATTGCGCATTGGTAGAGCACGTGCCACCAGGTATGTGCAGGCCCTGACTTCTATCCTCAACACTGAGAAAAAGTACAAGGGTTACATGTGAATAATATGGATTTTATGGGAACTTGTAAATTTTAGTATCTGTGTGGAGTCCTGGAACCAGTCCTCCAAAGAGATTCAGGGACAATTATATATTTTAAAATTTCAAAACAACCCCAGGGACCATGTAATTGTCCAATAAGAGTTTGCTATTTTCACCCACTGACTCAGAGATAACAAGGATACTGATGCATCATTGCCTCTGAGTCAAAACAGTGCCTGGCATATGTTCCTTTTTGCATCTATACTCAGGGACATACTTATAGCATCTGTTCTCCCACCTCTTGGTCTCCTACACTCTTGCTGATAACCTCCTCTACTATCCACATTAAAAACCCTAATGCCTTCTTTTCTGTCCTCAGAGCCCAGAAGTCACACAGTGGCAACAAATACTTGTTGTAAACATATATTCATTGTCTCATGGTATATATTTTTTTAATCTCACAGTTAACAACATTTAAGGATTAGAAAATTTAGCTTGGTATGGTGGTGCACATCTTTAGTCCTAGCACTTGGAAGGCAGAGGCAGGTGTATTTCTGTGAGTTCGAGGCTATCCTGGTCCTCATAGTGAGCTCTAGGCCAACCAAGGCCACGTGTGAAACCATGTCTCAGAAAAGAATTGGGAATTTTACTGTAAAACCTGGCAATTTGAATTCTTTCTCTCTTTTAAAAAAATGTTTTATAATATTAACACAGGCAACATTTAGTTGTCCACTATCTGTTGTCTCTGAATGATGGGTGACTGATGCCTATAATCCTTGTAAATTCTTTGGTTTGCCACTGTCTCAATCAGCCTACTTTTGTGTTTTACTGGTGCTAACAATAGCTCTTGTGAGGCCACCAGAACGAGGCAAATTAGTTTATTAAATAGGACCCCAATTCAGTAGCAACTAGAAATGGGTGTCTCTTCCCCAGAGGTCAGGGAAGGGGTTCGCTTCATTCACCTGTCATGGCTTCAAAGAGTGAAGAGAGAATTTTCTTTCACTTTGGGGAAGATTACTCCTTTGATGGAGATGAGCATTATGACTCTTTCCTAAAACAAAAGAAAATGCATGAACCATCTGAGTGTGTTTCAATTCCTGTTTGTGTGTACATCTCTATGTGCATCCCATTACATATTCCTCTCCTTTCAGACAAAGAAGTCCCTGTGTTTCAACTATGCTGTCTTTTTTTCTGAAGCCACTAAGACTTTGTCTATGCAGTTTTGCAGGACATATATTACTAAAATGGTTTTGTTTTGTTTTGTTTTGTTTTGTTTTTTGGCTGCTTTGAGGATACATAGACATGCATTCTCCTGAAAAGCATTCGGGAGGCTCACTGAAAGCTTGTAGATTAGACAAAATGTTGACTGGGCCAACTCCTGCAAGGGGACAATCAGGCTCTGAAACAAACTAGTGTGGCTGCAAGCCTTTGTCAGTAGTTGGACATCACAGGAAGGCTTGTAATTGAATCTCTGCCCAGAAGTACCGTCAAGTTCAAAGAAGAAAAATAAGGCATCAGCTCTTCTATAGTTAATGGTACTTTCTGGCCAAAAGTAATTCAAGGAGGAAAGGGTTTCTTAGATTTACAGGTTGCACTCTATTGTTAAGGGAATCCAAGGCAGGAATCCAAGGCAGGAACTGAAACAGCTACCATGCACGGAGGGGTGCTGCTTACTGCCTCACTCTCCATGGATTTCTTTCTCAGCATTATACTAAGCTTTATAAGTTTCTCCCATATATTTAGCTTTCTTTCGTATACAACCCAGGACCTGCTGCCAAGTAATGGCACCAACCACAGTGGGCTGTTCTTATATTAATCCTTAATAATGAAAATACCCACACATGCATACTTACAGGTGAATCTGATGGAGACAGTACCTCCACTGAGGATCTCTCTTCTCAGGTGACTATTTTGTGGAAGATTGACAAAAAGTAACCAAAATGGATGATAATGATAATGACTACATAGATTAAGAGGGCTTAAGTATTGTTCAATTACCAACTTAAGGGCCAATGAGAGAGGTTCTGTTACTATCACCATTATTATTTTTTTCTGAAATAAGACAACAGGCATAAGGACCAAGTCTCCATCATAAAGCTATGAAGTTACTTAGTAATAGAGCGGAGATTCTAACCCAAGTGGTCTAGCCTGTTCTCCTGAACATTATACAATGGGCCTTAAGTTATGGGCACAAGATTAGCCACAACGGCATTAGCTTGGAAATCACTGGAAATCTGAATTATTGAGTTCTAGACCAGACCATCCGAATTAGAGTCTCTAGAGTTGCTATGTAGCAGTTTGTGTTTCTGGCAAGTGATTCTGATGTCAAGTTTGAGAACTAATGTTCTAGGGGATAAGGAGCCCCAGTATTGTAATGGAGTATTGCAGATTTTTAAAAACTTTTGGGTTGCCAAAGTAGGCTGTCATTTGAATGACAACAGAGAGGCATGAGGGGGCAGTGGGCCACTTATTCACAGATGGCTTTCTTGCCACCATGATCTGTGTCTGGTGTTTCCATTATTGGACATTTCTTCTTTTGAATATGAAGACATCATGATTTAGAAAACTTCTTTGTTGTTGGGTTTTTTTTTTTTTTTTTTTTTTTTTTTTTTTTTTTTTTTTGAGACATGGTTTCTCTCTGTAGCCCTGGCTGTCCTGGAAATTGATCTGTAGACCAGGCTGGCCTTGAACTCAGAGATCCTCCTGCCTCTGCCTCCTGAGTACTGGGATTACAGGTGTGTGCCACCACCATCTGGCTAGAGAACTTGCTTATTGCAAAGCAAATGATCTGGTTACAGGAATGCCATGGTCAATTGCTAGCTATGGCATCATATAGAATGTGGCCACCCATTTTTGGGTTTTTTTTTTTTTCTTTTTTCTTTTTTCTTTTTTCTTTTTCTTTTTTTCTTTTTTTTTGTCTTTCCTGCCAGAAGGAGCATACGCACCCTTGGTTCACCACAAGGTTGGCACAGGAAAAATAACACAGCTTGGAAGGAGGTCAGCACAGCTTCTTCCTGATCCATTTGTTCGACATATAACCCCAGCATGCAGCTTAAGAGTAAATACTGAGTTTATATTTTGCCTCTGACATAGCATGGCACTATGATAAATATTTTGTTCTGTAGGAGCACAGCTACAATTCAAGGCTATGGACCCTCATTAGCCACTGGCTGGGATAAGGCTTGAGTTCTGAAGGAAGACATTCAAGTTTTTGGTGCCCTTGGCAAATGTACTGTCCTCTCAATGGAATAACATAGAAACAGTGAGAAAGCTGGGAATCCTCCCACCTGCCCTGCTTAATGCAAATACTATAAGGAAACTATGAAAATTCCTTCAAAATGAACTTGGAAAGTGTTAGGATTCTGCCCCAGTCTGCCTAGCAACCTGTGATATCATTGCCTGCCTGCAACTAGGCGTGGCCCTACCCTGCATTATAAAAGGACAAACCCAAGCTACCTCCCTCTTTTTGTTTCTTACTTTCTCTCTTCCTCTGTCTCACTCTCACTCTCTCCCTGGGTGCCCCTCCCCTTCCTTCTCTCCCCATGCTTATATAATAAACCTCTTCATGTCATATCTGTAGTGTGGTGCATATTTACATTTCATGTATTATATTTCATATTTCATTGGTATTTAAAATGGATGGCCTAGTCTGAAGAAGTATGTAAAAAACAAAAGTCTTTTTCTTGCTCTCAGTGCAATCCAAGCCGGTTTCCTCTGCTTTCCCTTCACCCTGCAATGCTGTTTGCCTCTCCCCAAACTAGGGTTCCCGAGCCCAAAAGTCAGAAAGGCAAAACACAATATCTCTATCCTTTTACAGAGGGGAGTGCCTTAAGGAAGACAACAGGAAGCAAACAGTCATCATCTTGGTACATTTTCTGCAGGAATAACAATCACTTGGCTGTTCCTCTCTCACCCGGTAATGACCCAAACAGTTCAGCTATTAAGTGATAAATCCTCTTGCGTATTCATGACTGGCCGCTCTAATTCTGTAGTCCAAACTGTAACAATCAAGATAATTGACCAAAGTCAGAAGGTTGGGGAGGCCAGCTGTTACACAAGGCAGACCATAAATTCCAACTGGCAGAAGTCCTTTCCTCCGGAAATAAATGCTGAAGCGAGAAACTAAACGGGATGAAAGTTAGAAACTTGAAACTTTCAGAAGAGCCAGTGGAAAAAGATAATAGACAAGAAAGGGCTTCTAGTTCTCCTTATCCTCCCACCTCCTCCTTTTAGCCTGTATCCTAGCAACCAGCTGAACTAGTCAGTGGGGTTTTCTCCTGTGGCACAGCAGAGGTCATAATGATCTGGGGGGAAGGGCAAAGGGAAGAAGAAAACAGCTACCTGTTAAGAGCGGTGAATTGCAAGGATACCCTCCTACTCCTGGCCATTAATTCACTGTTTACTACAAACAAAAGCAAAATGTATTTCCAGAAATGAGATACAAGTAGGCAGGAGAGATTTTATTTGTTGCCATTCAACTCTTCTGTTTTGTGGATTTTGAGAGGTGAGTGATCTTAGTTGGATAAACAGATGATATTAGAATGATTAGTGGCGCTGCTCCTTCCTCCTCTTTTTGTAAGAAAAAAGTAATTCTAGCCTAGGCTGGCCTCCACCTTGCTATGTAGCCCAGTCTGGCCTTGAACACCTTATTGCCCTGCCTGAGGCTCTCAAGTTCTGCGATTACAGAGAAATAACGCCACACTCCACTTGGAAAGTGAATTGACTTCTGCACGTCCACCACTCACGTAGGCATACTGTATACTTAGACACTCACTCGCTTACTGGAGATGGTTGTTCCAGGCGCCACCTGTGTGGCTACAGACCTTTAGAGATGCTTCTGCTGTGTTTTCTAGGACAATTTTGGGTTTACTCGTCCAACAGCTAACTGATGAAATTCTCACAGTGTCTTTATAAACCAGTCAGGGACTGACTCATCTCTAAAGAGCTGACTGTAAAGTTACTCTCAACTCCACAAACCAAATATCTTCTTCCTCCAGCACCACAGTGTTTGGCTCATACATTGCATAAAACTCAAAATCTTGTAGGCTGGAAAGTTGAAGAGTTTTGTTCACTCAGGGCCCGTCTCTGTTCTGAATGAATTGAGTTTAAGGACTCAAACAAGGAAATATCTGCTGAGAATGAGTTTTTCTCATCCTGCCTGAAGGGACCGTATCTGCACAGGATACCCTAAGACCAAATTCTCAGCACAAAGGTTTGCTTGCCCCGAGGGACAAAGGGCAGGGAATAATAAACAAAGACCGGAGATAAAAGGTGAGGGAAGGGGGGAAGGGAACAAAGTAGAAGGAAGAAAAGGAGAAAGGGGGAGGGGTAAAGGACTTCCTCTTTATAGAGAAGTGATAGGTAAGTGGCAGTCTATGAAAGGTAAAAGGGGAACCCCCCCATGTTAGGATGAGCTGTTTAATTTTGATTGAACGGGTTAATTAGGGTAGCTACGAGGGGGAATGTTGATTGCTGGACTTCAATACTTCGATAGCTGGACCTTGGTGGTCAGCCTCAGGAGGAGGAAGTGGCCAAATAAGGGAATGGACCTTGGTGGCTGGCTTTAGGAGTGTAATCTAACCGTTTCTGAGCAAGGCAGAGGGAGTCAGGGAGAAGGCCAAGGCCTGCCAGAGTAACGTTTGCGAGCTGGCTAGACTCCCTTCACCGTCTCAATTTCTTCATTTTCCAGATCTAAATGTTTAAAGGCTTATAGAGTCTCGAGAAGTTGCAAAAATGATTCAGAAAATCTCCTTTTATTCACCATACGCCTTCCTCTAATAGTGACTAATTGTAGTATATGAGCAAAGCCAGGCTCATTAGGTCCTTACAATGAACCAGACTATAGATATTTTCAAATTCCAGCAGCGAGAGGTGAGAACTTTAAGGGCTTGGAATGTACCTCAGTGGCAGTGGACTTGCCTAGCATGCAAAAAGCTCTCAGTTCAAATCCCCAACACTGCAAAGAAAACCTAATAGCGAAATGTCAATACAATGAACCGCTACTGATCAGCATTACCAACTCAGATGTCAGCCTCCTGTTTGAGATTGCCTGAGGTCAGGCTCCATGTCATTCAAATAGCCAGATCTCTCACATTTTTTTTTTCTGAAGCACACACAGAACTTTCGATCAGATCATACTGTTCATTGTTTTGCCGTGTTCGTTCTAAATTGTACACCGTTGCTCCATCTATTTTCTCATCTACTTCTCCAAACTGTATACCTTTGCCAGGCTCATGCTGCCTTAAAAAAAATAGTTTGCTCATACTGGGGCCGCTGAGAGTATAGTTGACTATTATGCCCAAAGCTCTGCATTCAGTCCCAAGCACTGTAAGGAAACAAACAAAACTCCAAATTCCCTAAGTGTTTCTCAATTCACTATTCTGAGTTTGTTATGGACAGATTTTTGTTAGGCTAACCTGAATAGTTTACTGCATGGGGATTTTTTTTTAATTCCTTATATTTATAAAATTTTGGTAAAATAACAAAATGTACTGTTACTATAAATCTTGTATCTATGAATTTGGCCATTATTATTTGATACATGTAAAAAGAATCGTATGCTTGTCTCTTTATTGAATTATTTTGAAATAGTTTCAAAGCTTGTGCTACCTTATAAACTGTTCAAAATCTAGTATTTTTCTTAGTAAGATATATTATACACTTATACATATAATCAAAGAATATCTCTATCTATCTATCTATCTATCTATCTATCTATCTTATCTATCTTTCGTTTCTCTCACAGTACATAACAGAATTCTAGGTGATTAGTAGATAATTGTTATGACCTTGTCAGAAGACAAACCTCCCTCATTTTATTTTTACCAACAGCAAAACCCCACTAGATTGTCTTATGGCTATCTCCCAGATCTTTTGTTGTTGCTTTCCCAGCTGTGGGCTAAAAGCATATTCTAGGGGCTGGATCTGTACCTGCTCAGGTCTAGTAGGTTTGGACTACACTGTAATAAGATCTATATTTGCTAAAGTTGTTTCCCTTTTGATGTGTCTTGCCAGGTGGACAACTGTAGTTCTCTGCCCTCCCCCACTTCCCCCAGTGCTGGAATTAAAGGCCTGTGTGTGCCACCACAACAATCTTAACAGATAAACACTTTCTTCCCCTCCCCAAGCTTCATATAGGGTCTGGAAGCTCTCTAACACTGAGTCCCGCCTCTAGCCCTGGACCACTGCTATTATCAGCATTCTCACTTATGGATGTAGAAACTGGAACATAAAAAGATTAAGCAATTAATAAAGAAGAGTTCAAATATTTGAATTCTGGCTCCAGAATACATAGTCCCAGAGGTATGTGATGAATCAACATTAAAAACCTATAGACACAAATACCTTTAGTTGTGGTTAGAGGACAGGGGCAGGGGCTGGGCATTGTGTATCAGCTCTGCTGCTTTTCAAAGGGCTGGGAAATGGCTACTGTTGATCACAAGAAGCCTGAGTGAGAGACTGAACTTTGAATGCACTCCCATCCCTGTTTCTAGCAAAACAACTCCAGGTCTATTGCATACCACATCTCCTCCTGCTCTTGGGCAATTGATGCTATAGTCATACAGCACGGACAGCGTGTTTTAATACTAAACGTGGTGCAGGCCAAAGACATGACTTACTGGGCATAGTCACTTTCTGTCAAGTTTGACAATCCAAATTTGAGCCAGGGGACCTCCATGGTGAAAGAAGCAAATTGACTTCCCCAAATTGCTCTTTTGAATTCTCTAATGTGCTGTTGCATATATGCTCCTTTACATGTGCAAAATAAATACATGTAATAAATTTTTTAAAAAGCATAATGAACGTGTAGGATGATCATATCTATATAAACTCTTGAGTTTTACAGTTGTTATTTAAGGTGGGACCCATGGAAAGACCATTGTTTTTACAGGGCTCCTTGCTACTCCCCTAGAGGACTTACTTGTTTTGCTATAGGAAATGAATAACACTCAGTGATTTCTTAACTCAGCTGAGGGGTTCCAGTGCACTTTATGTATACAGGAAGAGGCTTCCAGGTGGCTGACTCAATTTTAGAACAATATATATCCTGGTGGAATACTTCCTGTCACAGAACTTTACTGAGCTCCTGAAGTAATTGAGTAAACAGATTTAGTTCAGGTGAGAGGAAAAAAAATCCAGATGAAGCAATGAGGGTGAGTATTTGGGTTGGCAGGAAGGCGTTCTGAGTGTTTGTGTTGGGACTGGGAGATTAGAACAAGAGAGAAAAGCCGGCTGGGCCATGGTGATGCACTCCTTTAATCCCAGTACTGGGAGGCAGAGGCAGGCAAATCTCTGAGGTCAAGGCCAGCCTGATCTACAGAGTGAGTTCCAGGACATCCAAGGCTACACAGAGAAAGTGAAAATAAAAGCTTGTATTCCCCTCACACCATCATTCCAAGGCTCCTGTCAGCTGCCTGCTACTACACTTGAAGGTTCTAGACTAACATGACATAAAAAATGTTAGATACAAACAACCCTTATTTACAGTTATGAGATTTTTGCCTTTCCTACTTGGGTAAGCTGAGCTGGAGAGTGGAAATGACAAGAGGGGAGCGAGGCTTCCCCCGTCACCAGAAGCAGTGCCCACACCAGTATTTCTGAGGCAGAGATAGACAGGCAAGAAGCAGAGGAGGGGAAAGCCACATTTCAGACCCTCTGGATGGGAAAGTGGGGAGGCTTTTATGATACTGAAGAGAAGAGGAGGAGAACTAAAGACCCTTTGCCCTTCATTGTACAATTGTCTACATTTGGATGGAAGAAGGAAGTGCTCTGAATGCTACTCTGAGAGAGGCTCACTGTACACGTGGCAAATTTCCCAATAGTTTATAATAATATCACAATTATACTCTTGGTTCTCAATTGCTCTCCTAATCAAATCTGAAATTTATTAGAAAATACAAAGAAACAAACAAACAAAAAAGTCTTCTGTCTATCCCCTTTCTCTAACAGTATTGTGGAAGGTGTGTAGTTTATGGTTGGTAAATGATTTTACAAATTTAGATAACCTAGTAGTAAAATGTATATTTGATCCTAAAGACACTGTTTTCCTGACTGAAAAAAAAATGCATTTTAGAGTATAGGCTGCTTTAATCATTGTACTTCATTTTAGCACTGGCCACTTAGACTCCACAGCCATGTCTAGGTCCAAAAGTCAGTTTCCTACTCACTACCTGCATCCCTTGAGCGAATCACCCATCTCTCCTAGGCCTCAGTTTCCACAGACTAGTGGAGGAGTGAGTGAGTTCATTAATAAAGAGGAAATGGAACGGTACCTTCTGCATATGAGAAGCCTGCAAACAAAATACTATATTATTACCTTCAGACAAAGCACTAGGTTACGTGGAAGAGCTGGCACTGTGTATTATGTGTTCTAAAAGCCATACAAATGGACGTGCACACAAGAAAGGGATAAGATACCTCTAGTGGGCTATGGTAACAAGACCCCTAGGGGTAGGGACTGGGGAGGTGCCTCAGTCAGTAAATTGCTTGAGGAACAAGAGTGAGGACCTGATTTCAAATCCTCAGCCCTCACATAAAAAGATGGGCACAATAGTATATACCTACAATGCCAGAGCAAGGGTGGTGGAGACAGGAGGCTCCCTAGAACTTGGTCACCAACCATTGTAGCCCAATTTGGTGAGCTACAAGGTCAGTGAGAGACCCTATCTCAAAAGAACTAGATATCAAGAGATAAGGAAAGTCGCCCATTATTGATCTCTGGTCTCCTCATGCAGACACACACTAGAACCAACCAGAGAGAGCCAGCCAGCCAGCCAGCCAGACAAACACACACACACACACACACACACACACACACACACACACACACACACACAGGAGCACAGTGTGCACACACACAAAACAATCAAAGAAATAAAGAAAACCAACAGTTTCTTTTTTTGTTATTTTTGTTTGTTTTGTTTTTTGAGACAGGGTTTCTCTGTGTAGCCTTGGCTATCCTAGACTCACTTTGTAGACCAGGCTGGCTGTGAACTCACAGCAATCCCCCTGCCTCTGCCTCCCAAGTGCTGGGATTAAAGGCATGGGATGCCACGCCCAGCAAGAAAACCAACAGTTCCTTAAGAGTATGAGAAACATTACTTAAATGTAAAGAACAACAAAATGGTAGCTACCAATTTCAAGGCAGTAGATATCAATTCAGTAAAGAAAATATTTAGCAGTAAAGGCTGGATGAGAAATAAGTTCTTGAATGTATTACTGGTCATTGCTATGTGGAGAATCAGGTATGGATTTTTACGTATATGACTACTACATGAAAGGGTTAAGAGAAGGTTGGAAGATGGCTGAAAAGCCTCACTCTAGCCCTCATTCTAAACTTCACCAGGGCTTTCTGATAAAAATCAAGGGTAGGATATGGGGAACAGAAGACCTCTCATGAAGTGGAGCTTTATGAGACAAGAACCCCCAACAAAGGCCATGTTTTCCTTTTCCTTACTCATCTCTCCACCACGTCTCCTATGTCAGTGGCAAATTTCATGCAAGAGAACTAAGCGGACCATTGGCAAGATCAGGGGAAAGGAGGCAGAGACAGGTGGTTAGTCAGTTCTTAGTCTACTCCAAGTTTGACTCTAAAAGGAAGAATAATGACAGTGAGCCTCTCTCAGAGTAGCATTCAGAGCACTTCCTTCTTCCATCCAAATGTAGACAATTGTACAATGAAGGGCAAAGGGTCTTTAGTTCTCCTCCTCTTCTCTTCAGTATCATAAAAGCCTCCCCACTTTCCCATCCAGAGGGTCTGAAATGTGGCTTTCCCCTCCTCTGTTTCTTGCCTGTCTATCTCTGCCTCAGAAATACTGGTGTGGGCACTGCTTCTGGTGACGGGGGAAGCCTCGCTCCCCTCTTGTGAGAAGAGAGCCCCACAAGAACAGTCAGCTCGGGTAGCCCAATCCAAAATACTATATTCCCAGTCCTCCTCATCCTGACATCCCTGGTATTTCTCTCTATTTCCCCAACTTTGATAGGATTCCAGGCTGAGCGCCTCACTGCCCTGTAGTTGCTCCACTACCGTAGAAGGACTCCACTTAGCTTCGTCTGTCATGAACTGCCCGATGCTCATAACAGGAGGTCCCTTCAGTGAGATCTGCAAGGGAGCTATGGCTGAGAAGAAGGGCCCCTCCTCTGTGGCCTTAGACCAAGGAATAAAATACTTCCTTTCATCTTCACTCTCCAGTGGAGGCCAGCACTCCCACTGCGGAGACAGCAGGTCCTCACTTAGAGTCTGGACTGGATCTGCTGCTACTGCCCCTTGGAATGGTGCCCACGCTTGGGTCTCCAGAGGCCAGGTGTGTCCCAGGACATTGCCCTTCTTTCCTTGCCACCCTTTATGTCTTTTTTTCTCCTTTATTTTTCTCTTCGTGTTGATGTCAAGGGCCATCTTCTCCCTCGAAGCCTGCACTAGAGGCGCAGGTGAGCCTATGATGTTAACCTGTGTGCCTTTAGACAAAGTGAGGACAGACACGTCATCCTCAATCCCACCACTGGCAGCTGGCAAAGAGTCCGTAAAGCTGGTCGGGACCAGATCTGGGCTCACAAAAGAAGCCCAGGCCTGAACTGTCACAGGCCAAGGACTCGATTCAATCTTTTGGTTCTTCTTAGCTCTCTTTTTACTGTGATGTTCCCTCTGTGCTTTTCTTCCCTTTTTGGCTGTCACAGAGACCCCTTCTAGAGAAAGACTTGCTTCGGGCAGCAAAGTACCCGCTGGTTCCTGCCAGAACTGAGCAAGGGTCACTACTTTCTCTTTCTTTCTTCTTTGATCTGTGCTGGACAAAGGAGCCTCCACAACAGAAGCCTGATAAGGAAATGGGCTTGTAGAAGATGCTTGGGTCTGTAGCATCACAGGCCAAGAAAGATACACTTTCTTATTTTTCTTTTGGTTCCTCCTTTTACGGTTGCTTTTTTTCCTTCCATTGGCCCCACCATTGGTACCGGATGAAACTTCTGGAGCTACATCCATGTGTGGGCCTGGAACTTCTGCACTCAGACAAGGGCTAAAACTGAAGGTGTCCCTTGCCTCCTCATTCTCCTCTTTATGCACAGTTTTTTGTCTCACGTTTCCCCCATGGCATGCAGTGCACAGGGCATCTTCAAGAGGGACAGTGTGACCTGGAGATGCCACCCCTGCAGAGGCTGCGGCCATGGGATCTGGATCTGTTTCACTTGCGTGGGTAGTGAGAGCCTCCATGAGAATTAAAATGTCTTCGTCCATAGTTCTCCAATGAACTTTGCTCTGCCTTTATTCGCTTCTGCTGTAAGGGAAGCGTTTCCTTGGAACGGAAAGGCTAGAAGGCAAAGACAGGCACAGCTCAAGGTTGGCAGCCAGTGTCAAGTACAAGACTGATAAGTGAACTCCAGATTAGGTCCCTGCAAGGCTACCTGACGTGAGTCAGCAAAGGGAAGGCAGGGCAGCTTGGAGATGCTGTCAGCTGAGGCAGTGCTACATGATCCACACAACCTTCTTGAAAGTGCTCCGCCTCAACTGCATTGAGTCCACTGGAGAGCGCAGATGCCTTCCGAATGGAATGCACAATTTCAGTTTTTATCAGTGTTTAGAATTAGTGCTATCTTTTTTGAAAGAAGCTAGCAATTCTGAAAGAAAAAAAAACATGCAAAAGGTTAGAAAAAGAGTCTACTTTTACATTAGGGATGTATAACATAACGGTTAGGGGCACTGTTGCTACCTTTTGGTGTTTCAGACTTCTGCCTCCAGAGACCAAATTGTAGGTAGGAGCACTATGGTTGAGTCTACACAAATCAGAGGGGAAAACAAACAAACAATAGTAAGAAAGGGTCACCACAGTGAGCCTTGGGCGCCATCAAGTTGGCTCAGCCACCAAGCCTGGTGACTTATTTGGTCCCTGGAACCCTCGAGGTCAGGGAGGAGAGAATAGACTCTCTGGAGTTGATCTTGACTTCAATACTTTCACTGTGGCACTTGTTTACTTACTTACACACACACACACACACACACACACACACACAGAGAGAGAGAGAGAGAGAGAGAGAGAGAGAGAGAGAGAGAGAGAGAGAGAGAGAGAGAGAACACAATAAGCCTCAGTAGGTATCCCTGGATGGCAATCTGAATGGTCTCTTAAATGAGTATCAATAGAAGTGTCCTGTTTCACAACTTCTCTCTGGTCCCTGGTGTGTATGCTTGTGACTCAGAGGCCTCATATAAATCTGCAACACAAGAACTCTGTCAATTGGTAAGGCTGTGTTCACTTCCCATTAGCATTTGGGTCTCCTTTTGCAGATGTTTCATTCTTCTAAATCTGAGATGCTCTCCCTAGGTGAGGACACCATCCATCCATAATACACTCTGCAGAGGCAAACCTAGAGAAACACTTCCTGTGCCCTCTTAACCCTTCCCTTTTTACATAGACTCAGTAGACTTTTTGAACAGGCCGTTTACATGTATCTTTTCTTCCTGAGCAGATGGTTTTGTTGACCTTTAAACCCCCACAAAAAATGAATAAAAGAATGAATCAAGGAGGGATCAAACCCCGTTTGTCTGGATATGACTGACAAAATGTTCAATGAGGGTACAGTTGTTTCCTGGGCTTGGTGTTAATTTAGTTAGGAGGGAAAGAAAGGAAGTTGATGTGTCTTATTTACCTGAAATCTGTTACTTTTAAAATCTAGAGCAGGAATTGTAGCTATATTTCTGTGAATATGACGACCTCATTGGACACAGGGGAAGGCCTTGTCCACCCTCCCTCAACGCCACAGATGGCCCACAACAACTTCTGCAGTGTCAGCTCGTCCTAGTTCCGGTGCCTTCCAATGTAAGATTGTAACAAGAAAACTTGCATAGCAAAAGTTACATGCACCAATTTTTTTAAAGAAAGGTTTATACTTTGCAAATGTCTTCTTTGAAGCTCTGTATGTCCTTTCCCTGGCTTTATGAGTGGCTTGAGGACAAAGTGCTAAGGCCCTCCTCCCGAAGCCAAGGGTTATCATTAGCTGAAAGCCAGATTGCTGACTGCCACCTGTTCTGTCCTGCAGAACTTCTTATCCTCATACTGAGAATTTGTCTATCTCTGAGTGATAAACGTATCAGCCAGCCATACAAAAGCAAGTCTCAGCCCAGGCACTTTTCCCTCTGCACAGCATGTGAAAGATAACGCCTCAGATTTTCCCTGCTGACCTTCCATTTGTTTCTACGGATTCATTCATTCAACAAACATTTACTGATGCTGCCATATGCCAGCAAGAGGCTTGCTGCAAGAGAGCACGTAACCAACTTTGTTTTTAAATTTTTTAATTATAATTTATCCAGATTACATCCCAATTGTTATCCCCTCACTTGTATCTTCCTGTTCCCACTCTCCCTCTTCCTCACTACGCCCCTCTCCTAAACCTCTGACAGAAAGGGACTTCCCCTTTCACCATATGACGCAGGAAGTAGGCTATCTGGACTAACCAATTTTCAACGGATGTAATTAAAATAAAATCCCACATGGGGTTCTACAAAATGAGTACCTTGTTCTGAGTTTCCTACATTTCCAAATCTCTAATTCTACTTTTATTGGTACTCTCTTGGTTGGCTGAGGGGGTGGCAGAAGACATGCCTTGTAAAGCATCGATATTACTAGAATAATTTTAAACACCATTTCTCTGAGTTACTGAGGTTTGCAACTTTCTTGGCCACCCTGTACTGGCAAACCAACTTCTCTGGCTTCTGGGTTGAAAAAAGGAAACTCGGGCCGGGTGTGGTGGTGCATGCCTTTAATCCCAACATTCAGGGAGGCAGAGGCAGGCCCATCTCTGTGAGTTCGAGGCCAGCCTGGTCTACAAAGTGAGTCCAGGACAGCCAAGGCTACACAGAGAGACCTTGTCTTAAAAAACCAAAAAAAAACCAAAAAAAGAAGAAAAAAAAAAAAAAAAAAAAAAAAGAAAGAAAGAAAGAAAGAAAAGAAAAAGAAAAAGAAAAAAAGAAAAGAAAAAAAAGGAAACTCTTAAACTTCCATACCACTTTCTGGCACTATGGCATCACATACTCCCTTCCACTTTTTTGGTGATAAGTAGGAAGTGTTTGCTTCTCATTTGTTTGTGTGCTAGATGGAATTTGAGCTTACATGTGCTACACTAAAATTGTTTAATATTCCTTCTTTAACTGTCACTATTCACAATGAGAGAAGAGATGTGATGGGCAGGGTCTTGTGAGGGGCAAAGACGTAAAATCATGCCCTTGAACTTGGTTGGAACCTGGTCAGCTGAAACAGTCATATCAGTTGGAATTCTTTTAGTGCAAGTGTGGGTGTGTGCGGGGGGGGCGGTGGCAGGAAAGGGGCACCAAAATGTCTTTTTAAAAAAACAAGATCCCAGGCAGGCGGATCGCTGTGAGTTCAAGGCCAGCCTGGTCTACAAAAGCGAATCCGGGACAGCCAAGGCTACACAGAGAAATCCTGGCTTGAAAAACCAAAAATAAATAAATAAGTAGATAAATAGATAAATAAATAAATAAGTAAATAAATAAATAAAACTCAGGCTATTTAAAGGTCATTATAAGTCAAATGTTCAAGTACAGAGACAACTTCACACGTGACTAGAGTGCAAATTACTTCAACAGGAGTTGTGGTATGGCCTTCTGGGCTGGTTTTAATTGTTATGCTGTTACTAGATATACCTGACATTTTCTGCCTCACAATGTCCAATGAAACTGGGGAATTCAATTCCTTCATGGAACAACCAAATATCCCTAAATTAAGATTTGCTTTGGGAGGCAGAGGCAGGAAGAAACTCCGTCTAAAAAAAAAAAAAAAAGATTTTTTTTCCCACTCATGATGTAGCATTACTTCATAGCCATTAAGTATTCCACTATGTACGGTACGGGCAGCTATATCACAGACTGTTTATCATTCACCGTTTACTAGACATTTGAATTGCTCTACTTTTTGCTTATTGTGAACGATGATGATGTGAGTCACATTTGTGGACAGGTTTTTGGACAGTTCTCTTACATATAGCACCTAAGAAAGGTGTTTCTGGATTATATAGTAATTTTACGTTAAACTGTTTGAGTGCTAACCATACAGTATTCCTTAAGGGCAGAACTGTGTTCCCTTCCTATCAGCAGTGCACAGGGTTCAAGTTTCTTCATACTTTTGTCAATACACTCTAGCATCTGTGGTTTTGACTAATGCCATCAGAGTGGGTCTGCAGCAGTATATCATTGTAGTTTTCTTCATTTAGTTGGAGTGTAAGAACTATTAAACCAAGGTCCTTGTGCATGATGTGTAGGTGACCTTCTGCTGAGTTTGAGCCCCCACCCTTTTTTTTTTTTTTTTTTTTTTGTATAACTGTATTTTGAGACAGAGTCTCACTACATTGTTCAGGCAGGCTTTGACTTTGCAAAAAAATTCTTTCCTCAGCCTTCTAAGTACCTAGGAGTATAGGCCTGCACCACCAGGCCTAACTTCTGTTAGAGTTGTGATTGGCATTTCCTTGACTACTGACATGGAGTATCTTTTCATGTGTTTATTAGCTACATCTGTTTCTTCCTAGGGGAAAAAAGTGTATTCAAATCCCATTTTGCAGTGCTGGCAATGAAATCTTTTATGTGTACATGTTAGGCTCTACCATTATGCTAGATTCCAGCTTTTCCTTTGGTTCTTAAAGAGTTAAAAGTTTAAATAGTGACACCTATAAGCCATATTATTACATTCATTTTCAAGAGTCACTTGCGGTGTAGCATGGACATAAGTAGAAGTAAAATAATCAAGGTGAATATAACGATGTGACTAATGAACTAGCCTTATTTATTTTTGGCAAAAATACCTCAGGAGATATATATATCATCTGTGTGCCATATCAAGATGCACAATATAGCACTATTAATGCTCAACTTTAATTATTCCATTCAGGTCATATATTTCAGACACCTCCAGCACAAAATTATTTCCACTCGTCACTAATAAGTAATTTATAAGGAGCTATCAATTGGTTTTCTAGGCTCAAATGAGATGTCACATAGGAAATATTGTCATAATTTCCTACACATTAAGTATATTTCAAAAATACACAGTTTGTCTTTTTCAACTATATTTTATACAAAAGACAAAAACATCAGGCAGTGTCTTTGTCATTCTTAGTATGATTATTGTTACTGCTAATTTAAAATACTTTAGAACCTTGAATTATATTAAAAATGAACTCAGGAACACAGGACAACAAACTAGCCTGGAAATCTCAACCTTATTTCTTCAGCCTCCCAAGTGTTGGGATAATACATGAATATCACCATTTCTGGCAAATCTTATTTTTTTGTTTTTTGATACATATATATCAAATTAATTTTAATTATTTATTTTATGTGTGGGGGTATTTCGCCTGGATGTAAGTCTGTGTCTGGTGCTCATGACATACAACAAGAGTGTCACATCCCGTGACGGTGGAGTTGCAGTTGTTTGAAACCCCTCATGTTGGTGCTAGAATTGAAACTTTGCTTTTCTGAAGGGAGCAACAAATGCCCTTAGCTGCTGAACCAATGATCCAGTATCAAATCCTACACATGATTGATTACTGTAGTATGGCAGGCTAACAAATGATGCCTCGTGGAGCTTTATACCATTACTTGGGAATATGTTACTAAACATGGCAAAGAAGATTTTGAAGGTGTACATAAGTTAAATACCTTGAGATGGGAAGATGTTCCTGGATTATCCAAGAGGTACGGCATTCAGTTGGAGAGAAGACATTTAATGATGGAATTGGAGCCAAGTATGGTGAAACTGTGGGCACAAGCCAAGGAACACAGCTGGCTGAAAAATACAAGGAACCAGATCTTCCCCCAAGAGCCTCCAAAGGGAATACAGCCTTCCCAACACCTTTAGTCCAGTGACATTGGTTTAAAACTTCTGGCCTGGTGCTGTAGTGCACAACATAACCCCAGCACTGCAGAGGCAGAGGCAGGTGGATCTCTGTGAGTTTGAAGCCAGCCTGGTCTACAAAACGAGTCCAGGACAGCTACAGCTGCACAGAGAAACTCTATCTCACCTCTCCCCAAAGACTTCTGGCCTTCTGAACTGTACATAACAAATATGGTTGTTGTCTAAAATCATTAATTATAATTTGTTCCAGAATCAATAAGAAATTAATCCATGCCAGATGTGGTGGTGCGTGCCTTTAATCCTAGCACTCAGGAGGCAAAGGAAGGTGGATCACTGTGAGTTCAAAGCCAGCCTGGTCTACAAAGCAAGTCCAGGACAACCAAGGCTAACACAGAGAGACTCTGTCTCGAAAAAAAAAGGACCCCCCCAAAAAGAAGAAGTTAATTCATGTAGTTATCCAATATCTTTGCAACTTGACAGATTCATTTTTCAAAATTATTTTACCTATTCCAAGTCTTTTTTTCATATAATTTTAGGCTAGCCATGTTTATATTCTTTATACATGTATCTACAAAAATGCCTTGTTTGATGAAAAAAAAAACAGGGCCCTTTACATGCAAATACTTGTGTTAGGCTACCCCCTATACTCATGGTTACTTATTAATAAGGCTACAGTTTCTGTCTTTTTTTTGTTTTTTTTACCTTTAGAAACGGAGTTCTTAGGCTGGGCATGGTGGCACACACCTCTAATCCCAGCACTCGGGAGGCAGAGGCAGGTGGATCTCTGTGAGTTCGAGGCCAGATAGGTCTACAAAGTGAGTTCAGGATAGCCAAGGATACACAAAGAAACCCTGTCTCAAAAAATCCAAAAGAAAAAAAAAAGAAAAAAAGAAAAGAAATGGAGTTCTTATCATCCAACTTAGTTCCTAGGTACAAACTGACTGAAGGTTTGGCTCTATAGTTTTTCATACAGTAAGACATGGTTGGTGGAAGAACAGACGAGATAGTATTGTTAAATGTTATCATCTCCAAAATGCCTGAACACATTAGATAAGTATGTGTTGTAGAGGAATTTTAATTCAGAACATGGCTGTTCTGGCAAGAGATCACACCCAAAGACCTTCTGGTCTATGTGATCCAGTCAGCAAGCGATTACATCCAAATATCTTCTAGGTCTGTGTGATCCTGCTGAAATACAAACATGCCTTTAATCCAGAACACAGAGGCAAACAGATCTGAGTTCAAGGGCAGCCCAGTATAGAGCAAGTTATAGGTAAAGAAAATTTTGGTCGAGGCATGATAACATGCCTTTAATCCCAAAACAGAGGTAACATTAGTTTATAAAAGAAGAACCCATGTTTGAAAGTGATGTCTAATTGAGTGGCAGGAAAGGTGACAAATCAGAGAAGATCTGACAGAATAGGATACACTCAACTCTTGAGAAGAGAGAGGAAAGAGAAGCTACTTAAGAGGCAGTTTTACAGAGAAAGGAGGAAGTTTTTACCAGGACAGTAATAGAGAGATAGATTGCAGAGAGAGAATTCAAGTGAAGATGGAATGAGCCAGAAAATTAAAAGAAGCCAGAAGATTAGAGCAGATTGCTGAGTTAGTTTGAAGCCATGCAGAACAATTCTGGGACAAGAGAGAAGCCAGATTATGTCAGCTGAGAGAAGAGTTTGAGCCAGAACAGCTGAGCTGAACCAGTCAGCCCATAGAACAAGTAAGGGTGAGCTTATCAAGCCATAAGCCTCAGAGGCTAAAACATTCTAGGCCTAGGTTAGATTGTACGGAAGCTAGAAGCTTCCAGGCCTAGACCTAGATTAGCAGCAGGAGGCAGTTAGCCTCCAGATAACAATCACATATAAACTGGGTGTGATGGCACACACCTTTAATCCCAGCACTCTGGAGGCAGAGGTAGGTGGATCTCAGTGAGTTTGAGACCAGCCTGGTCTACAAGGAGAGTCCAGAACAGACAAGGCTACAGAGAGAAACCCTGACTGGGGAAAAACAAACAAACAAAACAAAAACAAAAACCAATCACATCTAGAAAACTGAAGCAGGAAAATAAAATTTATTTTACAATCTGTAAAAGAAAATCCTAGCTTTAAGTAGATATGACATATGGCATTTAAAACAATTTCTACTTTTCAGTAGATTGCCTTGTTTATTTATATGGTAGTACAATAGTGCTATAATTTACTTAATTGCATGAATAGGACAATTGTGTATCAGGTGTTTTTTTTTTTTCCGGACAAGTAGTTCAAATAGTAAACTGTTTTTGTCTAAATTAGAAACCTAGCAACCCTAGACCCACATTAGGGAGAGCCAGACCCACTGGAGCAGAGCAGGTGATCTGGGAAGTTTCCAGAACTTTCAGTTCAATAGGTATTTATGATCCAAGGAGAAGACGTTTTGACCAGTGGGTAGGACATTTATAAAACATAACAGTATTCAATAAATAAAGATAGCTTTGGATAGTTCACTCATGGAAGTATTGAGGTATAGTCAAAGCACTTGCAGGGATATGTGTATTAGGTGGCAAATAAAAGAGATTGAAATTTAAGCAGATATAGAGGGTAGGAGTTAAGGATCAACTCCACCAATTCTACTATAAAAGGAAAGACTATGTTTGTTTGTTTGTTTGTTTTTTGAGACAGGGTTTCTCTGTGTTATCTTAGTTGTCCTGGACTCGCTTTGTAGACCAGGGTGGCCTCAAACTCACCGTGACCTACCTGCCTTTCTCTGCCTCCTGAGTGCTGGGACTAAAGGCATGCGCCACCACACCCCTCTTGGAAAGACTAACTTAACCATGACAACTGACTGTAGTTTTGAAATTTTGAGATCTTTAGAGAAAAAAATATATATATATGCCATAGATAGACGATTACTTTTTTCTTTGATAAGCTCCTTTTGTTCATGAGAGTCTTGCAATCTTTCTCTAAATTATAAGACCTCAACAAATTATCAGGTTAGTTCTTTCCTTCTTTTACATAGTGGAACATTTCAGAATAGAAATGTGATGCAAGGGAATGAGCACAGCGCTTTGATATACAGTGACACTGTTAAGTCCCTGCAGTGACAGATATGAACTTGATATAGCCTGTCTACATGTGTTGTGGCTGAATTGAAATGGGATAAGATATTTCCTCATTAGGAATAAACAAAATACCTTCATATTAAGTAAGGAAAAAAGTGTAAAGACTGAGGGAAAGCCTGCCTGGAAGTTTTGACTTTTGAACCACTAATACTGTGGAGAAAGCACTGAATCATCCGTATGTTTCACAAACTGAGAGGAGCATTAGCCAGCGCTAGAGCTGGAAAACATTTGCAGCTAAGAACTGACCAACAGTTTCACCAGCTCATAGGATAATATAGGGAAAAAAACTTACTGTGTCAGTATTTTAGGTTTGTTTTGTATTATTTAAAGTAAAGTGGCCGTGACTTGCCTGTTGTTCCAAGATTGGCCACAGCAAACTCTCTCATACATGAATACCATCTTTATTAGTCACCATTTTTTTTTTTTGAGACAGAGTCTTTCTGTGTTAGCCTTGGCTGTCCTGTACTCACTTTGTAGACCAGGCTGGCCTTGACTCACAGCGATCCACCTGCCTCTGCCTCCTGAGTGTTGGGACTAAAGGCATGTGCCACCACATCCGGCACATTAGTCAGCTTTCTATTATGACGGCAATGTACCTGAGAGGATCAAAGGCATCAGCACATTGTCAGTTGGTGCCATTATTTCTGGGACAGAAAAGACAGGACCTGATGTAAATAGTGTGTGGTATAGCAATGCTGCTCAAGGATGTGTCCTCAATGACCCACTTCCTCCAAACTGGCCTACCTACTAGTTTCTACAACTTCACAGTATCCCTTCAAACTGTACATCCATTGATCATTAGATCCCTCATGATCCAGGACCCCTTAAGACCCAAATGCTGAACTCCTACACTGGGAACCAAGCTTCTGTATGTGAGCTTTTGGATGACGTTCTGGATGCACACTATACCACTGTCTATATTAATCTTCTAGTGGCTTAGATATATTCTAAGAGATTCATTATAAGTCATTTCTCTGAAGTAAAGGTGCAAACCTAATATTTCTTCATTCTAGAGTGTTCAGAGACAAAGGGACTGCCTCCCATAGACTATTTTGGGACTGTGAGTGGTGTCAGGGCAGTGGTCATCCAACAGAGTAGAATTCAGGAAGGTGAGAAATCAGATGCCATAGTCAACACAGAGAATAAATCAGAAGTCCAAGGAGCTAGACAAAGTGGGAATCTCCAGTAATTCTTAAGTGAAAAGATAGGGAGGGATCCGACATCTAGAATGACAGGGGATTTGAAGAGCAGTGACCATGGGTTTCATTTTTATTATCTGTGAACCGACTCGGTTGATAAGTTATAAGTTCAGCTGTATCCTCCCAAAAGATGTGCTAAAGTCCCAGCACCTTGATCAGCATCTCAAAATGTGACCTTATATTGGAAAAAAGGGGAGTCACTACAGATGTGATTATTTAAGATGAGACAGAGGTAGAGTGGGACAGTTCCATAACGCAATATGGGCTATCTCCCAAAGATGTATGTATCTTTGTAAAGATAAACACTGAAGTTGGGCACGGTGTCACACATCTGTAATCCCAGCACTTGGGGATGCAGAGACAGGCAAGATCTCTGTGAGTTCGAGGCCAGCCTGGAGTACAAAGCAAGTCCAGGACAGCCAAGGCTACACAGAGAAACCTTTTCTTGAAGGAAAAAAAAAAAAAACCCTAACAAACAAAAAAAACCTTAAAAAAAAAAAAAAAGAAAGAAAGAAAGAAAAGAAAAAGATGAACTCTGAGATTGGAGTCCCGCATATGCAAGCCAACTAATGCTTGGGGCTACCTGAAGCCGGAAGATACAGCCATGGACCCTTCCTCAGAGGAAGAATGTGGCGATTTTGAATGTTGAACCTCCAGATTGTTCATTGAAGCCTCCTTTTACGTGAGGCTTTGCCATGGAATGCTTCAGAAATGAACAATCAGCATCTAAACTCTTGTGTCTACACTAGCATTTCTGCTGGATATTGAGGGTTTCATCACATCAGGCATAAAGAAAACTGAGTGAAATATAGATGAATGTTCCAAGTAGTTCATTGGAATTTACGATAATCTAAATTGCCCATGCTTGCTTTAGAAAAAGCCACAGCTTGCTTAATAATTGATACTTCATTCTGATTCATGTGGAAAAATCAATGCTGCCGGCCCAAGGTTTTGTGTTGGCAGATAAGACACCGCTCCAGGTTCCACAAAATTAATGCCTTTCAAAATGCACATCTGATGCACACGGGGCTCAGAATGCCTATTTGGAGGAGGAGAAAAAAGAGACAAGCAACACATGTGTCTCAGGCTGAAGTAAAAAAGGAAACAAGCAAAGAGAAAGCAGACGGCAGCTAGAAAGAGGAAACCAGAGGCTGTAAGATAATACTCTTTTTGTTCTTAGACTCACTAAGCAATTCCCCACAAGAACAAATTCAGTGTAGGAAATAAGATATATCATAGGAGGTATATGGATATAAATAGGGAAAATAGATGAAGACTTCTTTTATTCTGGCTCATAATACTAGTTAATTATAATTATTTAGTTATTGTGAAACACAATCTGCTATGGTCTCTAAATATCCCTGTGTTACCTTTAATGAGTATACCAAGAATCCAAAGCCTTCACTTATCTTTAGCTGGGCCTTTTCTCAGAGATCTGTTAGGAAGCTTATAATCAGGCCTTGGGAGATGGCTCAGTGGTTAATAGCACTTGTTGCTCTTGCAAAAGACTCAGGTTTGGCTCTGTCTTAGTTAGAGATTCTATTGCTGTCATGAAACACCATGACCAAACAGCAAGCTGGGGAGGAAAGGGTTTATGCAGCTTCATACGCAGGCTTACACTTCCACATTGCTGTTCATCACCAAAGGAAGTTAGCACAGGAACTCAAGCAGGCCAGGAGCTGATGCAGAGATCACGGAGGAATGCTGTTTACTGACTTGCACTTTACGGGTTGCTCAACCTGTTTTTTTTGTTTTGTTTTGTTTTGTTTTGTTTTGTTTTATAGAACCCTGGGCTAGTGGTCCTAGCCCAAGAATGGCACCACCCACAGTGGGTGGGGCCCTCCACCACTGACCATTAATTGAGAAAATGCCTTGCCTATGGATCTCATGGAGGCATTTTCTCAATCATGACTCCTTCCTCTCTGATGACTCTAGCTTGTGTCAACTTGACCTAAAACTAGCCAGTACAGGCATCTAGCATCCACATGGCAGCACACAACCAACCATAAATCCCAGGTCCAGGGGATTCAACACATACAGTAAAAGTAAATAAATCTTTTTTAAAAATCGTGTAACGTTGAAAGAGTAGGTAACATGTGTTTCTAGACACAAAAATAGATTGTTCACTACCTACTGCACAGGCTATACATTTTCCAAGCTCTGTGTTCCTTGATTTGGTTGCAAATTCAGCATCTATTTGGGTTCCAATGTATCATTTGTATGGGACTTGAGGGCAAGGGGAACCAATGCAAAAATGTTGATGCTTGTGCTATTGACTGTGCTCAAAGTAAGCTCCTTTATTCCCAAAACAGTTGCCTCCTGTTTTCTTTTTTCTTTCTTTCTTTCTTTCTTTCTTTCTTTCTTTCTTTCTTTCTTTCTTCTTCTTCTTCTTCTTCTTCTTCTTCTTCTTCTTCTTCTTCTTCTTCTTCTTCTTTTTGTTTTGTTTTTGACACAGGGTTTCTCTGTGTAGTCTTGGTTGTTCTGGGATCACTTTGTAGACCAGGCTGGCCTAGAACTCACATCGATCCACCTGCCTCTGCCTCCCAAGTACTGGGATTAAAGGCATGCACCGCCATGCCTGGCTACCCTCCTGTTTTCTGCCACCATCTATGAGGTTGTGATGAGTAAGTTTGTTAGCTTCCATGTAGATAAAAATCCCAGATACTGAAAATAATAACTCATCGCTATCTCTTCTGAAAAGTATAGAACTAGATAATAATAATCTAAAATAAAAAACAATATTATCAAGAACTTGCAATGTGGAAGGCATGGTTTTATGTACTTTATACTAATTATATCATTCAGTACTGTAGTGGCTTGTTTTGTGTGTCAATATGACACAAGCTAGAGTCATCAGAGAGGAAGCAGCCTCAGTTGAGGAAATGCCTCCATGAGATCCAGCTGTAGGACATTTTCTCAATTAGTGATCAATGGGAGAAGGGCCCAGGCCATTGTAGGTGGTGCCATCCCTGGGCTGGTGGTCTTGGGTTCTATGAAAAAGTAAACTGAGCAAGCCATGGGGAGGAAGCCAGTAAGCAGCACTCCTCCATGGCCTCTGCATCAGCTCCTGCATCCAGGTTCCTGCCCTGCTTGAGTTCCTGTCCTGACTTCCTTCAGAGATGAACAGCAATGTGGAAGTGTAAGCCAAATAAACCCTTTCCTCCCGAGCTTGATTATTGGTCATGGTGTTTCATCACAGCAATAAAACCCTAACTAAGACAAATAACAAACTTCTTTTCCCTCTTTCTTTCTTTCTTTCTTTCTTTCTTTCTTTCTTTCTTTCTTTCTTTCTTCTTTTTTTCTTTCTTTCTTCTTTTCTTTCTTTCTTTCTTTCTTTCTTTCTTTCTCATTTTCTTGATAGAGGGTCAAACTGTGTCATTTTAGCTGGCCTGGAACTCACTGTTTAGACTAGGCTGGCCTTAAACTCACAGTGCTCCATGTGCCTCTGCCAAAAGTTCCACAAACTTTTACTAAGAAGGTAAATGGATTTCCAAAGGTCACATATTCTCAAGGTGACCAAATGTCTGTTTCAGTCACTATTTGATTGCTGAGAAGAGACACTATGACCATAGCATCCCTACTAAAAGAAACTTATAAAACTGTTTACCATCATGGCAGGGAACATGGCAGCATGACAAGATAGTGCTAGAGTAGTAGTTGAGCATGCCATCCTTATCTGAAGAAATGGAGAGTGAAAGACAGACAGACAGACAGACAGACAGACAGAGACAGATATATAGAGAGAGACAGAGAGAGACAGAGCCCTGGCCTGGGCATTTGAAACCTCACAGCATACCCCCAGTGACACACTTCAACAAGGTCACACCTCCTAAACCTTGTAATGCTGTCAAAGAGTTCCATTACTTGGTGACAAAGCATTCAAATATATGATCATGTGGATACCATTTTTATTCAAATCACTACATCCTACCCCCAGCCCCCATAGGCTTGTAGCCATATCATAATGCAAAGAATGGATTCAGTCCAACTTCAAAAGTCCCTGTAGCCTATTATAGTCTAAACACTGTTTCAAAGCCAAAGTCCAAAGTCTCTTCTGAGACTTGTGGCAGTCTCTTAACTGTAATGCCCTGTAAAATAAAAATAGCAGATCGTATATTTACAACGTACATGGCACAGAATATACAATTACCATTCGAGAAGTGGGGAAAGACACAATGAGGAAATAAAGGACCAAAGCAAGACCAAAATTCAGCTAGAAAAACTGCAAATTCTGCATCTTCATGGCTGATATCAAAGTGCTGTTCAGATCTCCAATTTTTTTTCATCTTTTTAGTCTCTCTCTCTCATCTCTCTCTCTCTCTCTCTCTCTCTCTCTCTCTCTGTGTGTGTGTGTATGTGTGTGTGTGTGTGTCTGTGTGTCTGTGTGTCTCTCTGTGTTTTTCTCTCTGTCTGTCTGTCTGTCTCTCTGGTTTTATACTTGGTTTACAGCTTTCCTAAACATGTATCCCAGGACTTGGACATCTCTAATATCTTGAGGTTTTCAAGGCAATCCAGGCTTCACTTTCATAGCTTCACACAATGTCCTCTCTGTGTCTCTGTGCATGGACACTACTGACACATGCCTGGACTCAGTGGCTTTCCTTAGCTGCAGAAAAAGATACCACAGCACCTTCCTTCTATCTTTGACTCTAACATGGCTAAAATTGCCACATAATTTCCTTCACTGCTTACTTAAGCTTTTCTTTGATTCTTTTTCATAGGTTGGAAGCTTGAGCTGGGCAGAGTCTTGCCTTGAGACAACTAATTGTTTATTCCATTTAACCTCAGGCATTTCTTTAAACTTTTTATCTCCTTGAGCACTGGACTTAGCTCCACTACACATTCTGGTATTCATTTTCTCCTCACCTTGTACATTTTCTATTTTTTCTTTGCTCAGCATGCTCTTTTTCATTATAAATCTACATAAGAGTGACCACTAATAACCTCATGACAGAGTCAATACTGGGCTATCTTGAAATCTCCTCTGCCAAACAATTAATCCCAAACTCTTCAATTTAATCTCAGGTAGACTTTTTGTACAATGGCAGAAAGCAGGTACATTCTTGGCCAAAATATTACAAGAATGGCCTGCAACACCCCCCGCCCCCAATTAATATTCTTCCCACTGAAACTTATTGTGCTGGGCCTCCATAGTTCCAATCACCCTCAGCACTGTCTTTCATGTTTCTACTAGGATGGCCTATTAAGCACTACTTAAAGCATCTAACCACTTTTCTAGTCCAAAGTCTCAAACTCTTCCATATTTCTCCAACAAACAGCATTATCAGGCCTGTCATGGCAATACCCCAATTCCTGATATCAACTTCTGTCTTAGTGTTCTGTTGTTGTGAAGAAACACATGATGACAGCAACTCTTATAAGAGAAAGCATTTAATTGGGGGCTTGCTAACAGTTTCAGAGGTTTAGTCCATTATCATCATGGCAGGAAACAAGGCAGCAGGCATGGCTGGCATGATGCTGGAGAAGTGGTTGAGAGCTACATCCTGATTCACAGAAAGAAAGAGACAGACTGGGCTTTTGAAACCTTAAAGCCCACCCACAGTGACACACTTCCTTTAACAAGGACATACCTCCTAATCCTTCTAATCTTATCAAAGAGTTTTACTCCCTGGTGAAAAAACATTCAACTACATGAGCCTATGGGTGCTATTCTTATTCAAACCACTACAATTACCATTTTTCTCCCTTGACAAATGCTTCATACCCTTTACTTATACCTTTTGTCATTCCATAAAAACACCATCATTTTAAAATGGTAACCATCATTTTAAAAAATGTGACATATAAGAAATAAAAAATGTAAAACTTACTGAATGCCTCAAACTATTTTACATCTCATTTTTCCTCCCAGCCTAATAGTTAATAGCCCAAATTCTAGAGCCAGCATCCGCTCACTAGCTGGGAACATTATTTCATCTCTCATTGCCTCAATTTCTATTTTTGTAAATAGATAATTTTGTAAATGATAATAACAGGCACTTCCTGGGATTGTTATAAGGCTCAAGTGGATTAATAAAATATACAGAATTTATAGCAGTGCCAAACATAAAGTAATAGTTCAATAAGAATTAGCTACTAAACTGGGCATGGTGGCCTACACTTGTAATCCCAGCACTCTAGGAGGCAGAGGCAGGCAGATCTCTGTGAGTTCGAGGCCAGCCTGGTCTACAAAATGAGTCCAAGACAGCCAAGGCTATACAGAGAAACCCTGTCTTGGGGTGGGGGGGGGGGAGGCCGGGCATGGTGGCACACACCTTTAATCCCAGCACTCAGGAGGCAGAGGCAGGAGGATTGCTGTGAGTTCGAGGCCAGCCTGGTCTACAAAGTGAGTCCAGGACAGCCAAGGCTACACAGAGAAATGCTGTCTCAAAAAACAAAAACAAAAACAAACAAACAAACAAAAAGGAGTTAGCTATTAATCTCATGTTTCTGAAAGCAGAATAATCCTGAAACTAGGCTTCCTGCTATATAATTTCCCATTTGATGGTGATTATGCTAACCATCCTCAATTTCATTATCATCATCTTCAATATTGTGCTTATTACAGAAGAAGATTCCATTTTAATTGAAGAATTTACCCTATCAGGGACTTACCATTGGTAGGTGTAACAAGGAATTAAAAGAAATCAAGCATTGCCCTGACCAGTAAAAACATTACAGTCTACCAGAGGAGATGAAATTAGTAAATAAAGCATTAAATAACTTCTTTGTTTTTTTTTTCAACCAACTTTTTAATAACATGGAAAAGCGAAGTCACGAGACCACATGCTGAACTAATCACAAGGCAAGGTTATGTCATGCAACAACTCCAGCTAAGACCGAACAAACTGAACTGCAAATTAGCTTACTGAAATATATTCCCCTTTTCCTCCACCATCCTGTGCCTCCGAGTAAGCACCAACGTCAACATGAATAAAATGCACATCTTAACATGATGGATTCCACTTCAGGATCACAGCTACTTTTGCTTATGAAAGACAGTTTGGCAAAGCATAGCTTCTTTTTCACGACAGTTTTGCAGCAACTCTGTGCTTAGGAAACCCTGTTTCTCTCTACTTAGTTTCCATATCAGCAAAAGTGGCCTGTTAATTCCCAATATAGCTTTTCCCCATTTATTTATTTATTTATTTATTTATTTACCTTACATCCTGACCCTAGCCTCTTCCCTCCTCTTCTCCCAGCCCCACCCTCGTGCTCCCTCCCACCATTCCCCTTCTCTCCTACTTCTCCCCATGGGGTACCAACCCACGCTGGCATCTTCTCCCACTGAGGCCAGACAAGGCAGCCCAAAATGAAGAAAGAGATTCAAAGGCAAGCAACAGATTCAAAGACAGCCCACATGTTGACCAGGCTGCACATCTGCTACATATGTATATGGGGTCTGGGTCCAGCCTGTGCATGCTCTTTGGTTGGTGGTTCAGTCTCTCTGAGCCCCTATGGGCACAGGTTAGTTTACTCTGTAGGTCTTCTTGTGGAATCTTAGACCCTTCCATCTCCCTCTATCCTTCATCTCACTCTTCCACAAGACTCCACACAAAATGACTAAACTAGACTAACACTCGTGGGCTGAGTGTAAGGAAATGCTGCTCTCTCTATAGATCACAAGTTATTGTCAGTTCAGAGATGGATGAGAGTAGTGGAACTACTTAAGCAGACAAGGTTTTATGTAGTAGAAATAAGAGTCAGGTCTTAAAGCACAGGCAACATTTTCTTAGGAAGAGGAGTAAAGATTGAAAACTATATTCGTTTGACATTTTTTTACTTTGTACAATTCTTTTCCAAGACTCATTCTATTTTATGGCAAGCCTTTGAGACAGAGAAAAAAGAATTCTTATCTTATCCTGGAAGTGGATCCTGATAATGTGGTGCTAGAGTCAGTAAGCAGAAACCATTAACTACTTGTTCTACCCCCCCAAAAAACAACTCTCCCTGAAAGGAGCTTATACATGTTAATCATAATTTTCATGCAAGTATATAAAAAGGAATGGCTGCTAAAATGTTTATTTAGTAGCCAAGGATATAGTTCACTGATGGAGAACTTACCTAAGATGTATGAGACTCTGAATTCAATGCCAAGCAATGCAAATGAGAGAGTATGTTCAATTCATTTTTAATGAGAAACCTAGTAAGACACCATAGCCAGTTCATATGAGTAGCTAACAATGCTTATGTATAAATATATAAGAGGAAAGTCAGTTAAGCTCCCCAAAGATAATTCTCTTCAACATTGAGAGTGGTAAAGTTGGTCAAATGAAATGAAAGTCTGGAATTGGATATCCCAGAAGTGTCTACTCCTGTTTATTCTTTCTCAATCTCTTCACCAAATTATGCTCTTTACCATGTTATGATGCAGCAAGGAGGCCTTCTCCCTACGTGGCCCTTTGACCTTCAACTTCCCATCCTCCACAGCCATTAGTCAAGGAAATGCTCACTGTTTATAGTTTACCCAGAATGCTTGTCTGTGGTAGTTTGGTACAGCATCACAATATAAATGAAGAGGATTATGCACTGAGTTACAGAAATAACCACACACAAGACGAGATAGCCAACAGTACCAGGCCATAGCTTTGAAGATGGGAGTTACAGATAGCCAGCAACATCCTTTGCATTCCTCCACTACTCGAGAGCTCCTTGAGATTGGTTTTATGTAATAAAGTCACTCAGGGAGGGCTGCTCTAAGCCAGGGTAATTTTGAGTTTAAGAGAGATCAAATGTCAGGGTTTTTAAGTTGTTAAGTGTTAGGTGGTGGTGAGTACATTCCAGCCTGAGCAATTTCACGAATCACAAACCCAGAGATTTAAATCATTATTTCTTTACCCTTATACTTAACGCTGACTTTAAAATAAAACAGGAAATAGTAATTAATATTTTTTAGATCAACATGAATACATTTGTTTTTTTTTTACTTACAGAAACTAGGGGTACTGTGGGAGCAGACAAGACATTGTATTGAGGTCCTGATAGAGGGTTTGTGCAGTCATGCATTTATGAGTGCTACACATACATGCAAATATATGAATATGTGGCTTGTCCTTTAAACTGTAATTCCTTACATGATGTGATACACATATTAATACATAAAATAGGCCCCCCCATGGATGCAGTCACCTACATGATATTGTCTGAGAGGTGATCTAAAGCCCCACTGCTTCCAGATGTCCCTGCCATGTTCTATTCTTTGTTGCACCCCCATCATTAATACTGCTACTCTTCAGAACCAGCTCCACAATGTTCTTCAAATGCAACAGCCCCTTCGAAAGAGGACTAACACGAGTGGGATATAATGTCTAGAATGCAGAGATAACAGGCTCAAGAAGGATGCCCTGTAGGCAGTTCTTGAAAGCCCTGGAAATGCCATGGGAGCTAAAGCCACAGAAAAGGAGGATCAGAATCAAGAAGGGCAGAAAAGGAAGCTTAGAGGCATGAGAAGAAAAAAGTTTACTGTAGTGCAGATTTGTGCTGACCTTATGGCAGTATGCAATGAATGAATGAACAAATACATTAAGAATTACCCTGAGCAGATAGCTGTAGTACACACCTGTAGTCCATGCTACTTGGAAGGCTGAGGCAGAAGGATAACTTGAGCCCAAAATCTCAAAAAGCAAGTCAGGCCAAAAGAGCAAGAGGCAGTGTCGGGGGTGAGGGGAGGTGGGGGGGGGGGAGAGGGAGGGGGAACAGGACAAACAAGCACATACATACTCTGTAGAAGAACTGAGGCTCAAAACACCAAGTCATCTATTGTATAATCTTGGTTTCTGGTTGAAAAGTATTTGGTTGAGAATTGATACTCTGGAACCAGAGCTACAAATCAGGTGTTAGCTGTAGAAAAACCGGTTTATCATCCAAGATTGAAAACGAAAATGCAAATAACTAAGAAAGCCATTCTTAATACCACTTGAATCTTCATCATCTATGGGATCAAGGTAGTCATTAAATGCTTCTTGCTGCACTGGGCTGGAGCAAATGAGCAGGTTTTGCTCACATGCCATTGATAATCTCATGATGGAAGTAGAGAAGGCAAAAGCAGAACTGGAAAAATGGATAAGTTATGTTAATTTAGTAAGTTAATTTTTCATAGAGTACAAACAAGAAGGTTTACCAGAGTTAAGGGAAGACTCTAGAATGTGTAGTCATTGTCCCTTTTCAGGCCATATCTAGGTGGTGACAGACTTTTTTAAACTATGTAAGTGATAGGGAGGAGGAGTTTTTGTTTGTTTGTTTGTTGTTGTTTCATTTTGTTTTTCTTTTGGTTTTTCGAGATAGGGTTTCTCTGTGTAGCCTTGACTGTTCTGGACTCACTTTGTAGACCAGGCTGGAGAAGGATTGACAGAATAAACTTTTACCGGAATATTCAGAGGTGGGATTCAGGTGAAAGCAGAAAGTACCCATTTTAGGCAACTCTTCATTCCAAGTACACCACCCAGATTCAGAAATTCCAATCATGTGCTAATTAAGCATAATTAATGTATTTAGCACAACTTTTTTTTAAAAAACAGAAAGTCATAATTAGTTTTATATGATCAACATGTATTTACATTCCTTACTGGCAGAAACTGAGGCCACTAGAAGAGCAGAGAAGATATTTTATTAAAGTCCTAATGAAGGGTTTGTACTGACATGCACTTGTACAAGCTCCACTTATACTCAAAAGTGTGAATATGTGGCTCATCCTTTAAAATATAATTATATATTTACGGGAGGTGATACAAATAGCAATACGTAGACCTGACCTTCCACATAAGCAGTCACCTACCCTGTGTTTCTCCCATTTCCTGGAGGAAGCATATGCTAGAGACCCACTGTACCTCTGTGTCCTTGCCCCTCTTTCATACCCTGATCAAGAAAAAGGGAGCCGGCTGAGCAATGGTTTTGAGAGGATGAGGAGACCGCTCTGCTCTGCCCTGCTGTCTGCAGGTGTTGTTCCTGAGGTTTTTTATTGTGATCCCTTCTTTGCTTGTGGGACAGGCCTAAGCTTGTTCCCTAGGTGGGTAATACTTCTTAATTTAAGGGTGAGGCAAAGTACCAGAAAGAGTTGAGGTCATTCCTCCAAGCGGTGGCCTCCAGCCCTGATTTCTAACAGACGGTTTTTGCTGCTTTCTATGACTCTGGAATCCAGGTCTCAGGTGCTTTCAGATTAGAAAGAGGGAGAGATGTGTTACCGATTTTCCTCTGAATACTCAGTAATGAGGACACTCATTACTGGAAAGAGCTGTTCAGAGGGATAGGCAGAAAATTCTCACAAACCTCATATAGAAGCTCCAACCTCACTATTCCATTTTGTTTACCATAGTGTTCATCACTAGCATATGGTGTTTTGCCCACAGCTTCTCAAACTTTTGAGAAGGAACACTTTTTTTCCCCCACTTATTAGAAAACTCACATCTTCTATGAAGTGATACTTTTACAAATAATATTTGTAATGTAGATTAACAATGCCCATCAATAGGGGTCACTCTGACATTTGAAACATACTCACATTAGTTTGGTCATATTCACCTTCCCTTTGACCTTTCCGTATTTTCCAGGCTCTCACTCCCCCTCCCATATCTTTACCTTTCTCTAGTACTTCCTCTATTAATTTCTTGTCACTCTTTTTATTTTAGTTACCACAGATGAGAAAAAAACATATAATACATTTTCTGTCTCTGGCTAGTTTTATTTAACACAACTTTCCACCCATTTTCTCACGAAAACAAAAACCAAAAAAACAAAACCCCACAATTTCCTCATTTTGTACATCGATACCACATTCTTTCTCCTGTTCATTTGTTTATCTATTCACTTTACATCCTGATCACAGTCCCTTCTCCTCCCAGTCTTATCCTCATACCCCCTTTCCCATCCCCCATGGGCACCAACCTACCTTGAAGATCAAATCTTAGCAGGATTAAATGCATCCTCTCCCACTGAGGCCAAACAGAACAGCCCAGCTAGGAGAAAGGGATCCAGAGGCAGGCAACTGAGTCAAAGACAGCTCCTACTCAAATTGTTAGGAGACCCACATGATGGCCAAGCTACACATTTGCTGCATATGTATGGGGGAGGGGGTCTAGGTTCATCCCATGCAAGCTCTTTGATTGATGGTTCAGTCTCTGTGAGCTCCCAGGGGCCCAGGTTAGTTTACCCTGTAGGTCTTCTTGTGGTGTCCTTGAACCTTCTGCCTGCTTCAATCATGCCCTCCATCACCACCACACCCACTCCCACCCCCCCACCCCTGCCCCCAATTCTTTCACTAGGTTACTGGAGCCTTAGCCTATTGTTTGGCTGTGTGTCTCTGCATCTGTTTTGATCTGCTGCTGGGTGAAGCCTCTCAGAGGACAGTTATGCTAGGCTCCTGTCTGCAAGCACAGCAGAATATCATTAATAGTAACAGGGCTTGGCTCTGTCCCACGGGTTGAATCTCAAGTGGGGCCAGTCATTGATGGCCATTCCCTCAATCTCTGCTCCATCTTTATCCCTTCACATCTTGTAGACAGGACAAATTTTGGGTAAAAGGTTTTGTAGGTGGTTTGGTATCCCCCTCCCTCCACTGGGAGTCCCACCTGGCTGCAGGAAGTGGCCACTTTAGGCTCCATATCTCCAGCTGCAAGGAGTCTCAGCTAGGGTTTTTATTTATCTGGGGATTAGACTCAGCTATTGTAAATAGTGCCACAACAGACATAGATATGCTGGTCAGTCCTGATTGTCGGCTGAGTTAGAGTGACTCAGTGGACACCTCTGGATGTGCCTGTGAGGGCATTCGCAGAAAACTTCAACTGAAGAGGGAAGACTCATTCTCAATATGAATAGTACTAGCCCATGGATTAGGTTCCAGGTCTTACTTATAATGGAATAAACGAACCTGTGAGTGGAGCACCAGCATTCTTCTCTCTCTCTCTCTCTCTCTCTCTCTCTCTCTCTCTCTCTTTCTCTCTCTCTCTCTCTTTTCTCTGAAAATCTTTAAAAACAAACAACTAGAGAAATCATTTTTTAAAAATCTCTGAGGGTAAGACTCTGCCCACAGTCCCTCTGGAACTGTAAGCCCAAATAAACTCTTTCTTCTGTAAGTTGCTTTGGGTCATAGTATTTCATCAGAGCAACAGAAAGGTGTCTAATATATCTGGTAAGCAATTTAATCCCCCCACCAGGCCATTTCCCCAGCCCTCTAGTTGTGTCAGGTTTCTTTTTTATTCTATTATCTGATAAGATACCAAAAATGACTATTTTTGTTTTTTATCAAGTCCTCCGGAGTACTGGGATTAAAGGCATGTTGCCACCGCTCCTGGCCCCCTTCCACTTTGTTTTTTGAAGCAAGGCCTCTCAGTGAACCTGGAGCTTACTGATTTGCTATACTGGCTGGCCCGTGTGCTCCTGGGATCCTTCTGCCTCCCAGTATTCATACTGCAAGTATACACCATCATGACTTGCTTGCTGTTTACATGGATGCTGGGGATCCAGTTTCAGGTCTTTATGGTTGTGTGGTAAGCACACAGTACCCAGTGAGCTATCGCAGCCTGACTGATCTACCTCTTGATGAGAGTCAAGTGTTGCATGTGTATGGATAATATCACCCAATATTTTCATATTAGTGTCTATCACTTCCTTTAGCTTACATTTATTTTCTAAAATTGGACTATAATGTTCAGTACACATCTTGGACCTCTCTGTAATTATTATGTCTTCTTGGTGGATAGTTTTTCCTTTATCAATAAATAGATAACTTCTGGCTGATTTTTTTTTTTTTTTTTTTTTTTTTTTGGCTAGAAATCTGTTTTGTAACATTACTGTTTAGATACTGCAAATTGTTATTTGGACTTTGGGTATCATTTTCCACACTTTCATTCTCAGTCTGCGATGTCTCTGTGGGTGAGGTGCCATTTTTGGCAGGCAGCAAATTGTTGAGTGTTGGTTTTTTATCCAATTACTCAGTCATCATTTTTTGACATTTTAAAAATATTTATTTCAAGATTCCAAATAAACACAATTCCAAGTTTAGCAGTAGCAAAGTATAAGTACAGTAGTGTTTTGTGAAGCAAGCAATGTCCTTTCAGTGTTGTCTTGTCTTTTCTCTCCCTCAATTTTTAGTTTCAAATAGTCTCAAATAGATAGGTAATTTTAATATGTCAGACTGCATTATCTTCTAGTAACGGAAATAATTGGGTATTTGTGTTTTCTTTCATTCAGAGGCTAGCAAAAATATAGCATAGAGTCATCCTTAAGAAACAGATGTGAGTCTCCCAGGTAAATCGTAGAGCACACATAAACTTATAGCCATAGTCAATGGTCTAGCCTTCATTAATTAATAAGTTGGTCTCTGTGTAGGAGAAGTCTTAGAATTTATTCAAAGTCCTAGATTAACTCGGAGGTGGGGGAAGTAGAGGATGCCCTGGAGCTCAGAATGTACCTAAGAGTGGGAAGTAAAGTGTGCCAAATGGTCTTGCGACAGGGTTAAGCAAAGCTTTATAATTGTCAGAGAAATAACTAACTGTTCCAGTCTCTGCCCCTCTTGGCATTCTTTATTCTGTCAAGGTCTGCTTCCAGCTAAATCCACGTCTTTTAATTATAAAAAGAAAAGGTCATATTAAAATGATTGAATGATTCCTGAGGGGCATGGAACCGTAACTGTTTCCCAGTGCCTAGTAAACATGTCTCTCTGCAAGGCAGAGTTCACAACAAATTTTGCTCTCTCTCTCTTCTGGGCTGCTTTGTCTTTGGGATCAAAATGGAAGCTATTTGGATCACAAGGGCTGCTTACAATTTGCCTCTAGCCCCATTGAGGCACCAGATTTCCTTTTCTGGCACGAAATGAAATGACTTTATTGTTTTTCAGCTTGGTCTGTTAAAGCTACAAGTTTCATGTCCCATGTTTACTTGAAGATCCTACCAAGTCAGTGTCAGTTATGAAGGGAAAACTATTGACATAGAAGAACCAAAATTCCTCAGATAGTAAACTTTTTTCATTTCTCTTAAAATTTTAATTTAGCCTGGCATGGTGGCACACGCCTTTAATCCCAGCACTCAGGAGGCAGAGGCAGGTAGATTCCTGTGAGTTTGAGGCCAGCCTAGTCTACAAAATCAGTCCAGAACAGCCAAGGCTAACACAGAGTAACCATGTCTTGAAGAAATATAAAATAAAATAAAAATTTAGGCCGGGCGGTGGTGGTACATGCCTTTAATCCCAGCATTTGGGAGGCAGAGACTGGTAGATTACTGTGAGTTTAAGGCCAGCCTGGTCTACAAAGCAATTCTAGGACAGCCAAGGCTATACAGAGAAACCCTTTCTCAAAAAACCAATAAATAAATAAATAATTTAATTTTTTAAACTTAAAATCTAATCACATCACTTTCCTCTTTCCTCCCTCTAACCCTTCTCTGCTCTCTTTCAATTTCATGGCCTCTATTTCTTTAGTTGTTCTTTATGTATATAAATATGTAATACATTTACCTAAATATATACATATAACCTGTTTAGTCTGTTTAGCATGACTTTTATGTATTACTGCAGGGCTGAGCACTGCTACTGGATAAATAATTAAGGAATTTCCTGAAGAAGACTATGTCTCCTCCTTTCAACATTCCATAGTTACCTGTAGTTCCCTTTTTTGTTAATTTTTAATTTTTTTTATTCTTTGGGGTTTTGGTTTGTTGAGACAGGGTTTCTCTGTGTTAGCCTTGGCTGTCCTGGACTCACTTTGTAGACCAGGCTGGCCTTGAACTCACAGTGATTTGCCTGCCTCTGCCTCCAGAATACTGGGATTAAAGTTGTGCGCCACCATCACCGGGCTCCATGCTTGTTTGTTTGTTTGTTTGTTTTTTGAGGGGGTGTGGTCTTTTTATTTTTAAACAGGGTCTCACTATGTAGACCAGGCTGGCCAACAAAGTACAGAGATTCCTCTGCTTCTGTCTTCCTCGTGCTGTGATTAACAATGTGCCACCATACCTGCCTAAACCTTGAATGGGAGAATTGGCTTCATGATGTTTAGGGGAGGAGGGAGTATCAACAGGTAGTCTATTTTGTTCACTTATAATTTTAATAATTACAAGATATAATTTTTTACAGATGGTGGGTGGATGGGAGAGAAAAGAAAGGGCATGAGAAATAAGAATGGGAGGAGGTTTATTATATTGTTACACTAAAAAAAGCTGAGTGATGGATAAGGCATTTCCCTCCCAAACCAAAGCCATCTGGCAATCCTTGGCAGAAGTGAGCATGAAACAAAGAATATTAAATATAAAGCTCTCATTCTAAATTAAAAATCATTCTTGTTCTTCAGTGATGAGTAAAACTCAAACTATTGACCTAGTATACGCTGACTGTCCTTGGACATTATGAAATGAGTGGAGAGGGTTGTTATTTTACATTATGTTTTTGTTTCTGTTTTTTGAAACAGGATTTCTCTGTGTAGCCCTGGCTTTCCTGAACTCCTTTTGTAGACCAGGCTGGCCTAAAACTCAGATCCACCTGCTTCCACCTCCATAGTGCTAGGATTAAAGGCATGCACCACCACCGCCCAGCCTCAAGCACTTTTTTTTTCTTTTTTTGGTTTTTTGAGACAGGGTCTCTCCATGTTAGCCTTGGCTGTCCTGGACTCACTTTGTAGACCAGGCTGGCCTCAAACTCACAGTGATCTGCCTGCCTCTGCCTCCTGAATGCTAGGATTAAAGGCATGCGCCACCATGCCAGGCAAGGGTTGTTATTTTAACAATTGGGATAAAATGATTTTCTTGTCGCTATCAGCCTCTTGCTGTGTGTCTTATGCATTTTCAGTAAAATTATCTACTTCCTAGTGGGGAGCCTCACCTGGAAAATGTGGCTTTAGCTAGCTACATATTCAAATAGACTCCAGAATGGGAAATGTTAGAATAGTCCTTCAAGGAGAAGATAGCCTTTTGAGAAGATGGTGTTAAAGGGATTCTGTCTGAAGGCATTACATTGCTTTGTTCAGTGTTACAGTATAAAGCCTTGATTGTGCTTCTGAAGAACCTTTCTATAGTTTTGACCATAGGGAGAGTTTGTGGGTAAAACACCACTGAAGCCTAGAGCCACCATGCATACTGTAGAAGCTGCTAATGTTCTCGTGACATTTATTGCCCACCTACACCCCTAATACCATATGCTACAGATGAATCATCTGACTTCATTTCTCTATTATTTGAGCTTTTCATTTTCTGGGTATGTACATGTGTGTGAAGGATTTGTTCACATATGTTTTCTACCGAATGTCATGTACTAGTTACTCTTCATGTCATTGTGACAAAATACCTAACACAAACAACGGAGGAAAGACTTTTTATGCTCAGGGTTTCAGAGTATTCATACTGTTGGGACAAGCAGTATGGGTAGAGTAACAAGAATCGGAGAAGCCAAGTGGTGGTGGCGCACACCTTCAATCCCAGCACTCGGGAGGCAGAGGCAGGTGGATCTCTGTGAGTTTGAGGCCAGCCTGGTCTACAGAGTGAGTCTAGGACAGCCAAGGCTACACAGAGAAACCCTGTCTCAAACAAAACAATACAAATATAAAACAAGAATCAGAGAAAAGGGAAGAGGCCAGCACAGAATTTAGCCTTGAAGGACTTGTCCTCAATGACTTACCAATTCTCATTAGGTTTCCACCCACTTCTTATTGTTTAGCACCTCCCAATAATGCCATCATATTTGGAAGTCATTAGTTCACAACCCTCATGATCTAATGAGTGCTGGAAAGTCCTTCACTAATGTAATCAGAGGTTTGCTCTTCTAATATCACAGGCGTTTCTCAAGTCAGCCAAGTTAACCATCCCAGAGCGTTTGGTTGTGTGGGAGGCCTTTTTGGTTAATATGGGCTAACTGCCTGAAGTCTTGCTGGCCTTTGTTTTCATCTGAGTGAAACGTCTAGTCCAGGAAAAGTCTGTGATTTAAACAGCAAGCAAATCAATTTCTCTCGGGTCTTTCCTCCCTCTCTCTTTCACCTCTTTCAGCCTGGACATTCTGCGTTCCTCTAAGTCTAATTCTAGACATCCAAACAAGTCCTTTGAAGAGCCACTACTTCCTGGATCCTCACAATTCTTTAATTAGCATAATTGGACCCTCTAGCTAGGGAAGCCATGGTATAAAGGCTCCCTAAGCTTCATCAGGTTTCTACAGGATATTCAAAGTTTTCTCAAGTCATTCTGGGGCCCAAGGACTTGGGATGAGGGCATTTAATTCTAGGCAGTAAAGATGAGCTAGTTTGTTGTTTGGGTGTAGAAAGAAAACATTGCTTATGTTCAGTACTTTATAATAATATATAATACCTTGTGTTTTCCAATGTGTGGTTTTCCAAATTTTCATTAGCATATATTAATTATACCTGGTGATGAATTACATTATGCCATGTTAACACACACACACACACACACACACACACACACACACACACACACACAAATGCATTTTGACCAAATTTCCCCTTACCCGTATCCTGCTGATCACCTATCCTCTTCTCAACTAGTTCCATTCCTACTCCACCCCCCCAGCCCCCCACCCCTGTGTGTGTGTGTGTATGTGTGTGTGTGTGTGAATCAACAATTTAATTAGGGTTACTTGCAGGAGCATAGGCGAAGTACGTGAATAATAAGAAAAGCCAATTGGATTCTTAAAAAAAAAAAAACAATCAAAGCTTCTACAGTAGAGGAGATGATCAAGTAATTTGTTTGACCAGTGAGACTACTAAGAAATAATAGTAATCAGTCCAACTATATATAAAAGAAATGATTCTTGTATTTCCTTCTTTGACAGGAAAATTGGACCAAAGAGTAAAACAGTACTACTGTAATAAAATAGCATTGAAAGATGATGGGTTACACACACACACACACACACACACACACACACACACACTAGAAGTCAGGATATGTTAAAGAACAACAGCTACTTATATGTCTCTCAAGGGCTTTAGAGGCTCTGGGGAAGCCAGCCTGTAATTACTGGGCAAGAACTCTCTCCCTCCTATCTTGTCAGTTTGCTTCTCATACCAGCTATCAGCCTTTTTCCTTGGTATTCCAGACTCTGTAACTTTAACCTTTAGCTCTCCTTTTAACCCCAGCTTCTATTCTAGCTGTAATGTATATAGAAATTTGTAGTACTGTGCTGTAAGATGGAAGTCTGGCTAATTCTGGATAGCCTCCGAGCTTGGTATAAGACTACAGACTCCCTTTCTCAGCATGGTTCCCTCTCCACCAGATCTGGGGAACCACAGAACCTGCAAGTAGCATCACACAGCCCTCAGGGAGATTACAAAACAAACTCTTTCCTGATAAGAAACCCGTTCAGCAAGCACCTGGGGATCCCTGGAAACACCCACTCTATGCTAATAAGATGTCTGGGTGTATTTGCTCTCAACCAATGACCTTTACCTGTATCTACTCATAGGATTAAGGACTGTGTCCCTGCCCTCCACTTTTTTTTTCAGTTTTTCGAGGCAGGGTTTCTGTGTGTAGCCCTGCCTGTCCTGGATTCGCTTTGTAGACCAGGCTGGCTTCAAACCCACAGTGATCTGCCTGCCTCTTCCTCCCGAGTGAGTGCTGGGATTAAAGGCATGTACCACCACCACTTGGCTGTGTTCCCCTTCTTATAATAGGAATGTGTTGCCTCATGTAAATGAAGTATCCCTGGTGCCCCTAGCAGCAGTGAATTCAACACATTCAAACATTCTCGAAACCCTTCCCACTGCTCAAGGTTTATGACGTCCCTGATTCATGAAATAAATGCTTTCTCTCTCACTCTACTCCTCCACCATGATTACCCGACACTCTTCATTTATTCTGGGAAAGAAAGGAATCCCTGAAGAACCATTGCTGAATGCCAGGGCTTGACTTCCAGTCAGGTAAGCTCCAGCCCAGCCTGGCCTGGCTGCTGTGAGCTTCCATGCAGAACCGCCTTGGCAGCTGTTGACCTTCATCCTGCAGGAACTGCATCTCACCAGATCTGCCTTCCAGTCAGCTTAGGGCTTTTGCCTGCAACCCTGTCATTAACACAGTGGTTTAACTGAAGGGCTGTAACACTTTTGGTGTCAACACAGCCTTTTGGAACACCTGAATTTCCACTGCTGTCTAGTACCAGCAATCTCATTTTTGGAGGGAGAGGGGGTTGGTTTTTGAGACAGGGTTTCTCTGTGTGTAGCCTTGGCTGTTCTGGACTCACTTTGTAGACCAGACTGGCTATGAACTCACAACAATCCTCCTGCCTCCACCTCCCAAGTGCTGGGATCAAAGGTATGCGCCACTGCACCCAGTCCAACAATCTCATTTTTAAAAAGCTAATTGTAACACCCAATGGAAAACTCATTTCCACCTCCCAAGGTTAGACCAAGAGCTTCACCTAGTGCACAGGCCTCACCTTGAGTGTTCTAATCATTCCTGGGAGAAATGGAACCATTGATCCCAGGGGTTCCTCTGTTCCCCTTTCCAGAACCTGGCAGCAGCAGGCCAGGACAGCCCAGGCTACCGATGGACACAGAGCTACAGCAATTTTCAATTTTTATCATGTGTCCCGTTCTCTTTCTGCTCACAGAGAGCTAGCTCCAGCCTCAGCATCATTATCCTCACTTTACAGATGAGGAAAAATGAGGCACAAGAACATTGCATTCTTCTCAAATGTACACATCTGGTTCTAATTCAATAGCCATGTTGGACTGATGCCAGTGTATATTTACATACAGTATCTGTCTTGCTTTGGGGATACCCACCTTCCCTACCAACTTTCTCAACCTCACTTTCTCTACCTGGACCTCTTTCTCTTCTCCCCACATGAGAGAAAAAGAGAGAAACAAAGGGAAAAATATGCAACATTTGTGCTTTCCAACTTGGGTTATTTGACCTAACATGATGACCTTCAGATCTTTTCAAATGATATAATTTTACTTTTTTCCCTTTATCACTTATTAAAACTGCAGTGTGTGTGTGTGTGTGTGTGTGTGTGTGTGTGTGTGTGTGTAACATTTTATTTTTTCATTTATTTTTTGATGGGCATATAAGTTAGTTCAATATTTTGTCTATTGTGAACAGTGTTATACAAAAAAATATGGAGATACAGTATTTCTGTAGCTTTCTGACTTAGATTTCTTTGGGTATATATATATACCCAGGAACAAAATCAGCTCTGGGTTTCAATTCACATTTTCAGGGAAGCCACTTATAGGACTTTGCATGGGTTTACCTTTGCATTTGCTCGTGTGATTATTTGACCAATGCTTGTCTCTATCCTCACCTGATGGGATTATAAATTATAGGAAGGGACTAGATCTGTTTTTACCCTGCATTAGATCATAGCACAGTACCTGGCCATAATAAGTGTGTTGCAATTGTGCGATAAAGAAGGAGAAGATGTTTTCTCTTGTCGTTGCAGTCCTCTAATACTTTTGCAGATAACATAGGTGGAGAAATTCTCTTATCTTTACATTCCTTAAATTCTTCCCACTCTCTGTATCTCCTCTGCAATTCCTTTATTCTCTGTGATAACTCATCTACAGTGTCCATTAGATCTTTGACCAGCTAGAATAATTCTGTAAAGCATGGTTCAACTCGTGTACCAATTTTGTTTGTTTTTGCAAAAAAAGTCTTACTGGAAAAACCTCTTCAGAGAAAATGTTTACTAATCCCAGGTTTGCACAAATGAATGTATTTGTTGGGACAGCATGTCACATATCTCAGGATTGTCTGGAACTCACTAGGTAGCCAAGAATAACCTGGAACTATTGTCCCTCCTTCCTCTATCTCTCATTTGCTGGCTTTGTGGCACCATTCATACCAGAACTGCATTTTCAAAACCCCAGATCTCTGTTTATCTTCCCACATATCCCTGGACTTTCTAGTTAATTAAGCATATAAAATGGTTATTGTGTGTGACATTAGGCAACTGACAATCTTCACAAAAGATTCTCTTTGATCTGTAGTCTGACTTGACCCATGCACAGCTGAAATGTTTTTTGACTCTTTTGCACAATAACAGCTAACTGAATTTTCTTTGTTTTTCGTGCTTTCTGCTTATTCTTTCTTTCTGTCTGTTTTCTCTCTTTCTCCTTTTCTCTTCCTTGCCTTTCTTTTCTTTTTCATTTTCTTCCCTTGCTTTTTACAGTACTTGGATGTAATCCTCCCTCCCTCATCTCATACATGGTAAGCAAGCCTTCTGCCATTGATCTATGGCACCTAGTCAGTATGTCCAGTGTACAGCAGGCTCAGTTCTTAGCACCTTGACAGATTATGTCATTTATTTCTCACATCTCTGTAGTGTACAGAACATTATTATTTTTGCTTAAACATATTAAGATAGTAAGACACAAAGATTACACTACATACTATTGTCACATTGAGTATGCAAGTACTTGACAAGGAATTTTACCTGAAATCTCACTCAAGACAAGACTCCACGTTTCTAACCAATGTGCATTCCAATCTGCATGAAGCCTTTTCTCTAAAACAGCCATCATATTCATGATTTCTAAATATAAAGGCAATTTACCATGGTATAGTTTTAAAAACAGGACCATTCAGTCTGAGGTTAAGATATAGAAGGGGTTTTCAAGTCTAGTGCTCTGTAAAGTACCCCACCCACACAGTTTAATCAATGAATGTGTTTGTTATTGTTGGAAGTAAAATGACAGGGAGGAGGACAAGGCAGAAGACAAAGAAGTCTTTACCAGGAGTGCTATTCCATCCCAGGCCATTGTCAGAGCAAGGAAATAAATGCTCTTGAGTATTGGATTCACAGTCTGGGGATCTGGTTACCTCTTACCAGTTAAGCAAAGGTATAAATATCTCAAAACTTTGATCACTGCTACTTTAAAACAGAACAGAAGCAAGCAGTAATCAATTAATGCTAAAACTAAGTCAATAATCCATATTCTGTAAAGCTTAAAGCCAAGGAAAACATGTTCCATTGATTAAAACATGACTGCAGTATCTACTCTGTTTAATTCAATTTTCTGATAGGATTTAACAGATCTCTTCAGAGCAGTTGTGTCACGACTTCATCCAAAACCAATGGTTGGCTTTATTTGGCTTCTTTCTACATTTTAATCACAGTTATTATGGACTCTAGTTAGTTCAATGATATATTCTGACAGACCATCTTTCCACAAACTGTTCATATGATCTGAAGATACAGGTGCAGAAGATAAAAAACAACCTAATTATCTAAACTTTAACAAACTCAAGATCTCATCTACTAACAGATAAGGCGTCTTGCTTTATGGTCACAAACAATTCCCACTTGATTTTCTGTAATAAGAACTGTTAGATTTGGAATCAGCACTGACAACACCAAGTCTCCACATTCTCTGCACTCTGCTTTGTGTTGCAATGGGCACACTTTGTTTTTCTTCTTGTAGTCTATTATGGGACTTGATTATTGGAAAATCTATTCTGACTGTGGTAGTAACTATCCCCAAATATACTTTATTTGGTAAGGTTACAAGTTTAAGAAGCATGCAGATGATTTGCCCAATTCCCACCGTCCGCCTTGTATTGTTTTAATGACAGAGAAGCTTGTAAAACTACAAGAATTTTCATCATAGGGGATTTCCTCAAAAGTTCCTTTGCTTTTTTTGTATTGACAGCATAAAGCGCTTTTTTGCTATGTGAAAATATATAAAAAACTCCAGTGTTGCTCTCCATATTTTTAAGTGTTTTTGTTTTGTTTAAATATTTATTTATTATGTATATGGTGTTCAGCCTGCATGTATGCCTGCCACCAGAAGAGAACACCAGATCTCATCATAGATGGTTGTGAGCCACCATGTGGTTGCTGAGAATTGGACTCAGGACCTTTGGAAGAACAATCACTGCTTGTAACCTCTGAGCCATCTCTCCAGCTTTTCTTTTGTTGTTGTTGTTTTTTGCTTTTTTTTTGTTTTGGTTTGATTTTTTTTTTTTTTTTTTTTTTTTTGGTTTTTCAAGACAGGGTTTCTCTGTGTAGACTTGGCTGTTCTGAACTAACTTTGTAGACCAGCTTGGCCTTGAATTCACAGCAATCCACCTGCCTCTGCCTCCCGAGTACTGGGATTAAAAGCGTGCACCACCACACCTGGCTCTCCATATTTTTTGCAAACAATTACACACAGTGGACATATCTTATTTAGTGATCCATTCTATTACTTGCTTAATTAATTTTTGATTGTGATTGTGCGTGTGTGTGTGTGTGTGTGTGTGTGTGTGTGTGTGTGTGCTTTTATGGAATCCTTTGTCTTTTTCTACAGTGTTGGTCTTGGATATCAAACTTATGTCAGACTGGGTGTGAGGGGTGCCTTTATCTACCAAACTGTCTTGCTAGCTCCTTGATGACCTATTTGTATTCTTTTCGATTCCTAATTGTTAGGTACTGTATAAAGTGGGACTTTTTTTCCAAGCAAAAGAAGTAGGATTCAACAACTACTTATTGTGTGCCTACTCTGTGCCAGCCTGTGGTCTAAATGCTCAGCATATTGCAGTGAAACAATCCAATGGGGAAAGCTCTGATCCAGGGGAGCTTACATTCTTTTTCTTTCTTTGTTTGTTTGTTTTTTTTTCCAAGATGGGGTTTCTCTGTGTAACAACTCTGGCTGTCCTGGTCCTAACTCTGTAGACCAGGCTGGTCTCGAATTCACAGAGATCTGCCTGCCTCTGCCTCCCAAGTGCTGGGATCAAAGGCATGTGCCACCACTGCCCAGCTGCAGTTTATATTCTTGTTAGGAAGACAAGAGGAAAGTAAATACAGGGACTGGGGTCATATTCAGTAGTAAAATGTTTGCCTAGAAGACACAAGGCTACACACACACACACACACACACACACACACACACACACACACACACAACTTCTACACTTACCGTTGCAAGACAAGGACAACAAAAGGTGTATCAGGTGATACTAAGTGCCACAGTGGGGAGCTGGGGAAAGCCTCATGTTAGGGCACATAGCATTTGCTGAGCTCTTAACGAGGAGAGAGATGTCAGGGAGTTGAGTTCAAAGTGAACAACAACAATCAAAAGAGTTGGGGTGAGATACTTCTTGAGGTTTTCTAGGAACAACACGGAAGCTGAAAGAATTGAAGGACCTAAGGGAGAAGGGAAGGGGTTGGGATGAGGCTAAGAGCCAGCTGGCAACTAGCGACACTGTGGGGTTCACTGTCCTGGTCACATTTTTTGAGTTTATAATGTGATTAAAAACTAGTCTCCATTTTATACTTCTGTTCATCGTTTCCATTTGTGAAGTTGATGATTAATTAGGAATGCGTTATTTAGATATCTTGCTATTTAGCTGTGCGGGTGGAAACAGCTTGCCTGTATCTGAATTAGCTCACAAGTCTTCCGTTTCATAGGAAACATGATTCAGAAATAAAAAATGAACATGAATTAATGCATGCACGGTGTGACAGTTATCGAAACAGGCTAGCTCTCAGAAGGTGGATGATAATGCCTGACATTTAAAAATGCTTTCAGGGGGCTGGAGAGATAGGACCTGGGTTCAACTCCCAGTAGCCACATGGCAGCTCACACCTGTCTGTAACTCTATTCCCAGGGGGACCTAACCAAACACCAATGCACAAAAAATAAAAATAAATAATTTAAAAATGCTTTCAGATCTGTGATCTCATCCGACTCTCCTGAGAATTCCCAAGATGTGGGGGAGGACAGGTGGCATGCTGAAATGGAAATAGAGGGAGTTTGTATAATTTTGACCCACAATCATTCAGCACATGAGTCATTTAGCCAAGACTCAGATTCCTAACTCTAAACACACTCATTGCTCTCCTCTGCCCCACCAAAAAAGATCATTGAGTAACTCTTTGACTCAGGGGTCAACATCCTGAATCAACCAAATTACTAACTTGTTTCTTTTACCTCCCAAGTGTATAAACATGTGAGCTAACAAGAAGGAGGAGACCCTGGTTTTTTCCCTTTCCTTCCTTCCTTTATTTATTTATTTTTCCTCCAAGCAGAGTCATAGACATAATGCCTGCCTATCACTCTAAAAGCATAGCTCTGTTCTCAAAGAAGAGCTGGCTGGGCCGGGCAGTGGTGGCGCACGCCTTTAGTCCCAGCACTTGAAAGACAGAGGCAGGTGGATCTCCATGAGTTTGAGGCCAGCCAGGACAGCCAGAGCTGTTACACAGAGAAACCCTGTCTCACAAAACCAAAAAGAAAAAAAGAAAGAAAGGAAGGAAGAAGAGGAGGAGGAAGAGCTGGCTGAGGAGGACAAAATTGAAGATCATAAAGTTGACTGTTGCTCCATTTCCTACACTGGCATGCCCCACTCTGAAAGATGGTAGCATCTTAGCTCTCCTTGAGTCCTAGTTTTGCTTTGCTCAACATTTCACAGGTTAAACGTATGTCACCTTATTCTCCACCCATTGTATGTTGGCATTTTCCTAAGGATAGTTGGTTAAAAATGAAAGTAACCATCCTAGCACTGTCCCTTTCAACAAATGAGGTGCTGAATTGCACCAGAGAGTTATTTTTGGACACTTCCAAAAAATTGGGTAACCAAGGAGAACAAAGAATTCCAGATCTCTAAGTTCCAGAAGTGGAGAAATACTCCATGAGTCAGTAAAATTCTTTTATGACAATGGCTGTGGCCCAATTCTCAGGTATTTCCAGTTTCATCTGTACTTGATCCTTAGGCAAGCTCCCTATTATCTACAGCTGAATTACATATTGTAGTCATATGTGCTCTTGCTCCTATATTTCCAAATCAAATCTCTCAGCTGACCTGCGGTTATACACTTGATCTCTTCTGTAGGATGGCACAAAGCACCCTCAGACTCAAATAGCTTCCTTCCCTGTTTCAGAGGCTTGTTCTGACATTCTGTGCAGTTGTACTTAGGGATCCTTGGATATCTACCTGTCCTTCTCCCTAGCCCCAAACCTGTGGTTTGTTAAAAGGTTTTACTTTCTAGAATTATTCAGAATCCATTTATTTCTTTCTGTCTCTACAAACTCCACTGGACCATCACCTGTCACCTAGACCTTTTCCTTCCATATTTATGTTCACTCCCTTTCAATCTGTTCTCACTGCCTCAAAGGCAGTTTTTCTGTGATGAATGCTAGGTGTCCCCGCCCCATGTTAAAACTATCATGGCTTCCTCTTACCATGCTCTGACCATAGACAGAAGATTCTTTAGTACGGCTTACTAGGCCCTGCATGATCTGACAGGCTTGTTTTTGCAACCTTATCTTGAACTCCTTCAGTCTCTGCCATCTTTTTTTTTTTTTTTTTTTTTTTTGGTTTTGGTTTTGGTTTGGTTTTTCAAGTCGGGGTTTCTCTGTGTAGCCTTGGGCTGTCCTATACTCACTTTGTAGACCAGGCTGGTCTCACAGCGATCCGCCTGCACCTGCCTCCCGAGCGCTGGGATTAAAGGTGTGTGCCACCACGCCTGGCCTAGTCTTTGCCATCTCTAATTAAAAAACAGAACAGAACCAGAGTCTTATTATAGACACCAAGCCAGCCTCATAATTACAATATTCCCGTCTCAACTCCTGAGATGACAGTATGGATCATCACAGCCACTTCACCATTACATTCTTGGTCATTTTGCTCCCTTTGGGTGTATATTGTATATTTTGATTTCTCTATTAGAACTGAATACTTATTTTCTATATTTCACAGCTCTTTCTTACTTATCTTCTGTATTCAAGTTCAAGAAATGTCCTTAAGGTAGCTTTCCTTGGTTCCCTGACTAAGCCAATTAGCCTGTTCTAAAGTGTCACAACACTGTGTGATTTAGTTACTTGATGGCTTGTTTTGTTTTCTGGGTTTTTGGTTTTGGTTTGGTTTTTTGAGACCGGGTCTCTCTGTGTAGCCTTGGCTGCCCTGGACTCACTTTGTAGACCAGGCTGGCCTCGAACTCACAGCGATCTGCCTGCCTCTGTTCTCCAAGCGCTGGGCTGGCTTTTTTCCCCCCAAAAGAATTTATAAACCAAGTGGTGGTGGTACACACCTTTACTCCCAGTTCTCAGAAGTCAGAGGCAAGTGGATTTCTGAGTTCAAGGCCAGCCTGGTCTACAGAGTGGAGTTCCAGGACAGGCAGGGCTGTTACACAGAGAAACCCTGTCTTAGGAAAACAACAACAACAACAACCGAGGAAGAATTTATAGATCAATATCATGGAGTGGCAGTCAGCTGAAAAGAGCTGTAGCCCTTGCCCTTCCCTGTCAAAGGCAACATCACTAACTCTTTAGCAAAGGTTTCTCTTTTCTTCTTCCTCTCCACTATCATCACTCGCTGCATGTTCCTTCTCTCCTCTTTCCTTCCATTTACCTTCCTTGTTTTCTATTATGCTGCTGTAGTTCTGAAACAGAGTTATGCTATGTCCTCCAGGCTGGACTGGAATTCACTACATATCCAGGCTGGCCTTAACCTTGAGATCCTCCAGCCTTTATCTTCCAGGAGCTGAAGGTACATTCATACCAAGGAGTAGATGACCTCTCAGGCTGATGTTCTGGGTCTCCATAGCTTATTGTATGTCTCCACTCATGAGATGCAAGTTCCTTCAGGGCAAGATTTCACCATGGGTGCCCAGTGATTACCACAAAGCACACAGCAGGCCCCTAACAAACACTTAAGGAATGATGGACCGACTATGTTCCAGTAAACTGGTTCAATACTTTTTTTTTTTCCACACAGTTCTAAATAGCGGACATTTTCAGGTTTTTTTTTTGTTGTTGTTGTTGTTGTTTTGAAATCGGATTTCTCTGTGTAGCTTTGGCTATCTTGAACTCACTTTGTAAACCAGTCTGGCCTCAAACTCACAGAAATCCTCCTTCCTCTGCTGGGATTATGAGTTTGTGCCACCATGCCTGGTGGTTTTCAGTTTTTTAATTCTTCCTTAAACTACTGATTGAAAGCCAGGCATAGTGGTGTACCTATAATCCCAGCATTTGGGAGGCAGAGGCAGGCAGATCACTGTGAGTTCAAAGCCAGCCTGGTCTACAAAGTGAGTCCAGAATAGCCAAGGCTTCACAGACAAATCCTGTTTCAAAAAACCAAAACCAAACCAACCAAACAAAAAAACTTCCATATGCAAGTTCAGATAGCTTCCTAGGTTTTATATTGGTATGTTCTATGATTGAAACAAAGTGCTCCTGCCAATTTAAATACCAGTGTAATGAGAAGAATAAACACAGTCGTACAACTGGAATTTGTAATGTAAATCATTGAAAATATTGTCATCTACTTGTGCCATTGAAATAATTAATTGTTAATTTTTTTAAAATTTAGCTTTCCGCTCTTATAGACAGACAATAGACTTTTAACAAACAGATCTGTGTTAGGAATAAAATTGAACAGAGAGTACTGAGTTCTTACATGCAGTCTCCCACTACTAATATCATGCTCCAATGTGTTGATTTGCTACAACTGATGAATCTACAGTGATGCTTCATTACAGTCCAAAGTCAACAGCTCACATTAGGCCTTACTTATGAGCTTGAACAGTTTCTTTACTCAAAGTATGCTGCAAGTTTTTATTGCACATGGAGTCATACTTGCTGAATTGCTTTCTCTCTACCTCTTGATATGATGACCTCATTTTTTTCTTTTGTAAGATTTTTGTGGCAATGGATTACATTAATTGATTTTCTTTCTTTGTTTGTTTGTTTTTGTTTTTGTTTTTTTGTTTTTCAAGGCAATGTCTCTCTGTATTAGCCTTGGCTGTCCTGGACTCCCTTTGTAGACCAGGCTGGCCTCGAACTCACAGAGATCTGCCTGCCTCTGTCTTCTGAATTAAAGGCATGCGCTACCATGCCCAGCATTAATTGATTTTTTAATGTTAAACTAGGCTTTTAGATCTAGTATAGATCCACTGGCTGTAGTGTATAATTTTTGATACCACTTGCTGATATTTTATTGAAGAGTTTTATATCTATGTGCATATGAGATATTAGTCTATAGTTTTATTTTCAGTAAGTGTGTGTCTGATGGGGATATTGAGATAAAGCTAGCCTGTGAAAGAGAGTATAGAAAATTATATTAATTTCTTCCTTAATTACTTGGTACAATCCATCGGTGACACCATTTGGCCTGTTACTATCTTGGAAAGTTATTCATTACTGATTCCATTTTAATAGGTTTAAAAACATTTCTATTTCTTCTTATGCATTTTGGAAGTCAATTTTTTCTAAGCTATCACACACTTTTTGTAGTATTCCATTACTGTCCTCTTGATGTGCGCAGTCTGTGCAGTGATGCCCTGCTTTTTATTTTTAATAGAGCACTTTGCTCATCTTTGTTCTTCAGATAATTTATCAGGAGACACATCTAACTTTCCATCTTCTCAAAGACCTGGCCTTTGGTTTTATTGGTTCTTCTGCTTTCCTGTTTAAATTTTCATTAATCAATGCTTATTATTTTATTTCTTTACCTTTCTTTGTGTTTAATTCTATCGTCTGTTTCTGAGTCTCCTAAGGTGAAGGGTTAAATTACTGTTTTAAAATCTTTGTTCTTCTCAAATATATACATTCATTGCTAGAATTTTCCCTCTGAGGAACAAAACCATTTCTTTCTTTTAGTTCATCTCACGTTTTTGTTTTGTCTTTTTGGTTTTTGTTGTTTTTGTTGTTTTGTTTTGTTTTGGTTTGGTTTGGTTTTTTGAGACAAGGTTTCTCTGTGTAGTCTTGGCTGTCCTGGACCCAGGCTGGCCTCGAACTCACAGCAATCCGCCTAGTAGGAAGAAAAGGGTCTCAAAAGCAGGCAAAAGATATAGCTCCCATTAACACTGTTAGGAGTCTCACAAGAAGACCAAGGTACACAACCATAGCATATCTGCAGAGGGCCTACGGCAGACCCATGCAGACTCCCTGATTGTAGCTTCAGTCTCTGTGAGCTCTGATAAGCTGAGGTTAGTTGATTCTGTGAAACTAATTTGGTGTCTTTGATCCCTTTGGCTCCTACAATCCTTTCTCCCCTCTTCCATGGGATTTCCCCAAGCTCCATCTAATGTTTGTTTGGGGGTCTCTCCATCTGTTTCCATCAGTTGCTAGGTGAAGTCTCTCTGATAACGATGATACTAGGCACCTGTCTGCAAGTAGAGAGGAAAATCATTAGGGATGATTTAATTGACATTTTTTATTGTCAGCCCAGTTTAGTTCTTTCTTGGGTCTCTGGACTATGCAGTCTCCGGTTCCTGGCCCTCTAGGCTGTGTCAGGGGTGGGCTTTCTTTCATGGCATGTGTCTCAAGTTAGACCAGACATTGCTTGGCCCTTCCCATAATTTCTATGCCATTCATTAACTCCACATCTGACAGAGAGCTGATTTCCAAAGTATATGAAGAACTCAACAAACTAGGCACCACAAACCAAGTAATCCAATTAAAAAATGAGGCACAGATCTAAACTAAAGAATTTTTTAAAGATTTATTTATTTGTTTGTTTGTTTAGTATGTATACAGTGCTCTTCCTGCATATACACCTGCAGGCCAGAAGAGGGCATTAGATCACATTATAGATGGTTGTGAGCCATCATGTCATTGCTGGGAATTAAACTCAGAACTTCTGGAAGAACATACAGTGTTCTTAACTCTGAGCCTTCTCTCTAGCCCATAAACAGAAGAATCTTAACAGAAGAATCTCAAATGGCTGAGAAACACTTAACGAAGTGTTCAACATCCTTAGCCGTCAGGTAAATGCAAATCAAAATGACTGAGATTCTATCTTACCTTTGTCAGAATGACTAAGATCAAAATCACAAGTGACAGCTCATGCTTGTGATAATGTGGAGCAAAGGGAACACTCCTCCATTGCTGGTGGGAGTACAAACTTGTCCAACCACGTTGGGAATCAATTTGGTGCTTTCTCAGAAAACTGGGAATAGTGCTTCCTCAAGACTCAGCCATACCACTTCTGGGCATATACCTGAAAGATGCTCCACCATACAACAAGGACATTTGGTCAACTATGTTTTATTAGAAGCTTTATTCTTAATAGTCAGAAACTGGAAACAACCCAGAAGTTCTTAAACTAAAGAATGGATAAAGAAACTGTGGTACATTCACATAATTCAGTTATTAAAAGCAAGGAAATCGCTGGGCATGGAGGCGCATGTCTTTAATCCCAGCCCTCTGGAAGCAGAGGCAGGATGATCTTTTTTAGTTCTATCCATTTGCCTCCAAATTTCAAGATTTCCTAGTTTGTTTATTTTTTTGTTTTTGTTTTTGTTTTGTTGGGTTTTTTTTTTTTTTTTTTTTTTGAGACAGGGTTTTTCTGTATAGCCTTGGCTGTCCTGGATTCACTTTGTAGACCAGGCTGGCCTTGAACTCAGAGATCCATGTGCCTCTATCTCTCAATTGCTAGGATTAAAGGGGTGCACCATCATGCCTAGTTCTTTTTATGTTTAATTAAATTAAATTTTTTTCAAGACAGAGGTTCTCTGTATTAAATTAATTTTACTTTAAAGTTAGCATGCATGGGAACAGATTTCATTTTGGTAGCTTCATACATATATGACATATATATAACAGTAGGCTTCTTACAGACAAAATATAGTGGGGGTGGGGCTGGTTTTTTCATCAAGTTTTGTAACTTCTCTTAATTAGTGTACTTAGAACATTGGCCATTAATTATTGCTATAATTGAATTAATTTACTATATTTGTTACTATTTTTTATTGATTGCTCTTATTTATATGCTCTTATTTATACTTTTGTCTCCCACTCTTTCTTTGAGGTTTAATTTCCTTTTTTTTTTTAAGATTTATTTATTTACTATGTATACAGTTCTCTGCCTGCATATACACACACAGGCCAGAAAAGGGCGTTAGATCACATTATAGATAGTTGTGAGCCACCATGTGGGTGCTGGGAATTGAACTCAGGACCTCTGTAAGAGCAGTCAGTGCTCTTAACTGCTAAGCTATCTCTTCAGCCTCAATTTCTTTTTGAAGTTTATTTTACTATTTTATGTGTATGAGTGCTTTGCTTGCATGTATGTCTGTGTACCACATTCATGCTTGGTGCTCAAAGAGACCAGAAGTAGATGTTAGATCCCCTGGGACAGCAGTTACAGACAGTTTTGAGCTGTCATGTGGATTCTGGGACTCAAACCCTGGTCCTCTGCAAGATCAACAAGTACTCTTAACTGCTTAGCCATTTCTCCAGCCCTCAACATTTATTTGTTATTATTATTTTTTATATTTTTGGTTTTTTGAGGTAGGAGGATTGCTGTGAGTTCTAGGCCAGGCTTGTCTACAAAGCAAGTCCAGGACAGCCAAGGCTACACACAGAGAGACCCTGTCTCGAAAAACCAAAAAAAAAAAAAAAAAAAAAAAAAAGGGTGCTTTTCTTAAAGTTTGCAACATAGTTTTGTTTGTTTGTTTTTTGGTTTTTCGAGACAAGGTTTGTCTATGTATCCTTGGCTGTCCTGGACTCACTTTGTAGACCAGGCTGGCCTCGAATGAACTCACACCGACCCACCTGCCTCTGTCTCCCAAGTGCTGGGATTAAAGGAGTGTGCCACTGTCCAGTGCAACATGGTTTTTATAAATAGCTCATTCTTTCTCTTTTATTTGTGTGCTTATACATGTAATTGTTTTGTTTTTCTCTTGGGGTTACTTTTGCTATGGAATTTAGGCTAACTTTGTTTTTTAATTTTAATTCATTATAATTTATGCAGATTACATCCCAATTGTTATCTGGAAGCTCTTATTTTCCTGTTCCCACCTTCCATCCCTCTTCTGCCCCATTCCCCTCCCCTAGACTTCTGACGGAAGGGGACCTCCTCCTCCACTATATGACCATCTGGATAGCCTGCTTCCACTTCCTCCACTTCCTCTGTGTGTCAGCATGCTTCCCCACCAAGGGGAAGTGATCAAAACAGAGGCACTCGAGTTCATGTCAGAGGCAGTCCCTGCTCTCCCCACAACCATGGGGAATGTGCTGTGCTTTGGCTAGATCTGAACAGGGGGGACTAGATTCACTCCATGCATTGTTCTTGGTTGCTGCAACAGTATATACAGGACCCACTGGGTCCAGATCCACCAGCCTAGATGGTCTCCTTGTGGGGTTCCTGAACCCTCTGGGTCTTTCTATCCCCTCATTTTTCCATACCACTTTCAACACTCCATTCAGAGTCCAGCAGCGAGCCCCAGCATATGTACCGAGTCCCCGTTGGGTGGGGTCTCTCAGAGGACACTTTGAACTCATGAATTTGTCTTCATTAACCCAAATGCTGGGAGTATAGGGATGCACCACCACCCTTCCTGAAGCCACTTTCAAATAATCCCCCACTGTTTCATTTGTAATACAAATACTTTATGTCCTTTTTAATAATTACTGTTATGCATTATACATAGATATAAACATATATTATACACAAATATAATTTAATACATTGTCACTATTATTTTTGAACAAGTGTTTTATCTATTAGATCAATTAAGATTATGAACAGCTATTTTTTTTTGTTTTGTTTTTCGAGACAAGGGTTTCTCTGTGTAGCCTTGGCTGTCCTGAACTCCCTTTGTAGACCAGGTTGGCCTCTAACTCACAGCGATCCACATGCCTCTGCTGTGAACAGCTTTTATTTAGTTTCACTTATTCTTTTTTCAAAATAATATGTTTATTGATTCATTGGGAATTTCACATAATTCATTTCGATTCCACTCACTTTCCAGTCTTTCCATGTCTGCCACTCCAACAAAATAAAAATAAAATAAAAACAAAACAAATCATCAACAACAACCACAACAAAAAAAAACAAGTCCAATTTGTGCTGTCCATATATAAACTGGAGCATAGTCAAACTCCCAGTGGCCCACCCCCTAAAGAAAACTGAGTCCTTCTATAACTATATACCCCTCTAGAAGCCAACAATTGTGGAGAGCTATACTTCAATATCCTTATCACAATTTTTAAGAGTTCTTTTTGATGGTTTCCATTTTAGCTTTGGGGGGGCGGGGCTGGAGGTATATGGGTTGTCACAGAAGCTTTCCTGTCCCTCTTTCTCAACTGTGGATCGGTATTCATTGATATCATTGCCAAAGTCACTTCCTTGCTCTTTGCAGTCAGCTGGAACATGAATCATGGGCTTCTACATGGTTTCTGACCACAACACAAGCCATGAGCATGGCTCCCATCTGCAGTAGGACCACTGACCCAGACAACGCTCTCAGAAGTAGCCTGGGCCATTGACATCACCATGGCTTCAGATCACTCACATCAATATGGCCCAAGGGTGGCAGTATGGCCCATGGACATCAACATGGCTTCGAGTGGCAGCATAGTCCATGGCCATCTGCATGGCCTGTGTGGTTAAGACAGGCCATGGACATCAACCTGGACACCACACGCATCAGAACCCCCGACCCAGACATGGCCCTGGGTGGTGGCATGGTCCTCAGTGGTCCTTAGAGGAGGACCACTTCAAAAAGTGAATCATTCCTCATCTTGGGCCTCCATCTTGCTCAGTGCCAGGGTGACCCCACAGCTGGGCAGTGTGTTTGTAGGCTGAATCTGTGTCTATTGTTAGAACGCTCTCTCACATCTGTCACTGCCACCATGTTTCCAGTTCCACTTCACAGTGCTTCCATCTTTCTCACCTCTTTATCACATATAGTGCCCGAGAGGTGGGGAAAGGGACGGCGGCAGAGCAAACCTTCACTTACTCCTTCTTTTGTTTCTTTGTTTTTGTTTTTTGTTTTGGAGATGAAAGCTAGAATAGGGCATTAGGCCTACTAGGACTGTTATTATAGATGGTTATGAGCTGCCATGTGGGTGCTGGGAATAAAACCTGGGTCCTTTGGAAGAGCAGCCAGTGCTCTTAGCCATAAAATCTCTCCAGCCCGCTGGAGAACTTAATTGAATATTAGTTTTTTTTGCAAAGGAGGTCACTTTTAACAGGCTTCCTTAATGTTTTCTGTCTGAGAAGTTGTATCACCTTTAGTTTTGAAAGAAATGTTCACAATGTAAATAATTCTAGATTGCTTATTTATACAATTTCTTATACAACTAGATGCAATTCTAATCTATATATAGTTTTTTTTTCCTGCTGAAAGTGGTGGTAGACACCTCCGTCCCAGGACTTGGGAAGATGAAACAGGAGAATCTTGAGTTTGAGGCCAGTGTGAGCTACTTGGCGAGTCCCAGGATAGCTGGGTTAGTTAGGTAGAACTTTTCCTCTTCCCTTATGCTGTCTTTCAGATATTCCCTTCTTCTTTTGATTTTTGTAATATCTTATGCCTAGCTGCAGTGGTTTTGATTGTTGATTTAATATTCATTCTTTCTGAGGTTCTCTAACTTTTCTGAATATATAGTTTGATACTTCAGATCAATCTTGTATTTTTAAAGACATTTTGAGATACCTTCATGGTTGTCCTTGAACTTGAGACCCTGCTACTTCATCTTACTAAGCACTACGATAACTGGTGAACACCAAGCATGCTTGAATTTAAGCTATTTTTTTAAGTTTCTGTTCCTTTCTCTTTCATACTCTGCTGTATTTTATACATTGTAGTTGACTCAAAGTTCTTTTTTTTTTTTTAGTTTTTCAAGACAGGTTTTCTCTGTGTAGCCTTAGCTGTCCTGGACTCACTTTGTAGACCAGGCTGGCCTCGAACTCACAAAGATCTGCCTGCCTCTGCCTCCCGAGTGCTGGGATTAAAGGTCTGCACCACCACCACCAGGATTCAAAGTTCTTTCTACCCGTGTCCCCACCCCTGATTCAAAGGTCTTAAACATTGTGTTTTATGCTTTCTGTGGGGTACTTTTCACTTAACTTTTCAGTTTGGGATGTGTCTATTGACATATCTTTAAGCACAGCAATTCTTGCCATAGTTGTGTCCTTCCTACTAAGAATACTGTGATGGGAGCCTGGAGAGATGGCTCAGCAGTTAAGGACCCTGGTCCAACTCCCAACATCCACATGGCAGCTCCCAACTGTGTGTAACTCCAGTTCCAGGGCATCTGACACTCTCACACACACATACAAGCTGACAGAATACCAATGACCATAAAATAAAAATGAATAAATCATTAAAAAAAAAAAGAACAGTGTGATAGCTATTCCTGATTGTGAACTTGATTCTATCTAAAATTGACTAAATGGAGGGACACACCTTCGATGGATTTTTGCTTAACTCAGAGTGGGACTATCCACTTCTAACATGGATCTTCAAGACAGGAAGGCGTACTTTTAACCCTGATCTTTTGAGGCATGAAGGACCACTTCTAACCTAGGCAACATGTTTTGCTGGAAGACTATAATAAGAACTATATCTAAGCCTATGGAAGGAGGAAGCTTTTGTTTTTTGCCTTCTTGTCCTTGCCTTGGAGGACAAGTCCATTCCTTTATTGGCATTAGAGTCTATTTCTACGGTGTACATTGAAAACCAACTGAGATATCCAATCTCCTGGACTGAAAAGCTGGACCACAGCCTGTAAGTTGTTCTGAGAAACTATATATATATGTATATGTATATATATATATATATATATATATATATATATATATATATATATATATATATATACTATAAGTTCTGTTACCCTATGGAATCTTATCTCTTTCTCATATTGTCCATATATTCAAGTTCAAGTGTATTTATTCATTTGTCTTGGTTCCAGAGGTAAGAACTAGCTTTCACCATGATATCTATGCATATTACCAATGAGCATCTCTAGCCCTGCTCATTTTGCCTTATTCTTTGTGGTGGTTTGAATGAGAATGGTTCAGTTGGCTCATATATTAAGTGCTCAGCCATCACAGAGTGGAACTGTTTGAGAAGAATTCAGAGGTATGGCTGTATTGGAGTGTGTGAGTCGTTCTTGGAGGAGGTGTGTCAATAGGAGTGGGTTTTGAGCTTTCAAAAGCCTAAGCCAGGCCCAATCTCTCTTCTCTCACTGCCTTCTGCCTGTAGATCAAGTTACTGTTCCAGCACCATGCCTGTCTGCTTCCCAATAATCATGGACTAACCCTCTAAAACTGTAAGCAAACCCTGAATTAAATGTATTCTTCAATAAGTTATTTTGGGGGCAGGCGAGATGGCTCAGAGGTTAAGAGCACTGGCTGTTCTTTCAAAGGTCCTGAGTTCAATTCCTAGCAACCACATGGTAGCTCACACTCATCTGTAATGAGATCTGGTGCCTTCGTGAGGCAGGCAGGCATGTATGCAGGCAGAAAGCTATATAAATAATTAAAAAAATATTTTTGAAAGTTATTTTTGTCATGGTGGCTTTTCACAGCATTAAAGCAGTAACTGACACTTGTCTACTCTTTCTACTGGGTCCATTAACATAAAAGTCATAGTTAATTTAAATCAACAATCTTAGCATTCCAATTTCTCTGCCATATACAAATCTAGTTGTGATGCTTGCTCTGTTTCCCAAACTTTACTTTTTGCCCATTAGTACATTTTGTAATTTTTTTTTTTTTTTTGCTCAAATCCAAACATGAAAGGAACTCTGTTAATGAACATCTATGAGTTCAATGGTGAGAGGAAGCATTCTCTAGAATTATGATTAACTCTTAGTCTATTGATGGTTCCATGCCCCTGGGCTATACATTTCACATTTCTCGTCAATTTTCAGTGAGACAGATTGGATAGAGTTGGAGACATTTTGTATTTCTGTTTCCCGGATCAGTTAGACTGTCATAACAGTCTAATAGGTCAACTTCTGCTAATAATTTCTCTTGAGGACAGGCCTTGTAAAGAGCCTTGTAGGGAGCAAAATACTTTGGCCTTTTTCAAAATAGCTACTCTTCCATTCACCCCTACAGGAAGCCCAGGGTTCCCATACCCATCTTCACTGTGAGAACATAAAACTCCTAAGGTTAATTTTATGGAGTTCCCAAAAAATATATTTGTCCACAGTGAATGTATAGAAATCCATCAAATACAACTTAGATTTTTTTTCCTGTTCTATAAGAATTCCCTTGAAGGCATTTGAGATCATCTTTATAGTTGTAGTTCTCTGCGTCTTCCTGTCTCTTCAGTTTTGAGGACAAGGGATTTACTTTTGACCTTACATTTCTGGAAAATAACAAGCATTATTGACCCCCTCCCCACTTTGTTCAGTGTTTTATTAGGATCATGTGACAACTTCAACTCACTCTATTTGCTGGATAGGAAACCAGAAAATATCTGTTAGGCTTTGGGAAAACACAAACGTAGACATCTATATTGAAGAGTAAGGTATCAGCAGGCTAAAAATGTAGACTTTTCATTATGTATTAACTGTACAAATAACAAAGAGTTCTTATCTTCCCTTGGCAATGTTTAAGTTGTCCATAAGAAAAGAGTATCAAAATTGGGGGGAGGCAACAATAATGGTTTGCTTTCAGAATATAGATGCTATATTTTAAGCCATACTTTAGTTATTTCCTGTTCAATTTCTGCATCACCATTTCTTCTCCCTGTGTTATTAAAAGACAACATTCTCAGTTGAGTCCTCCACATATCAACAAGTGGCTGGAGACTTCCTTAGTGATGTAACACCCATGATCAGATGTATAAGAAAATCTGGTGACCTTTTATCTACTCTTTCACTGTTTAAATTTCAAAAGTTCTGTTCTAAGTTGTAACCTGTAAAGTCTCCAAATGTCTAATCATTTTTATTCAGTATGAATATTTTCCTCCTGTGAGGTGAGTTTTAGTCTTCTTTTCTCTGTACTCTGTTCATTCCCAGTATCTGGCCTTGCTCATACCATCTCTTCTGCCAAATGATTGTTCTGCCATCCTCTCTATAGTCCAGCGAAAATTCAGGCTTTTCCATGAAGCTCTCCACCACTGTAGCCTTTAGAGGAATATGTTCTGGTGCTTCTAGACTGCTCCTTAGCACCTCTCCATCGTGTGTGTGTGTGTGTGTGTGTGTGTGTGTGTGTGTGTGTGTGTGCGTTCGCGCGCGTGCATAGACATTTCCCTTGTTTTATGTGTTAAGCTATAAAAGAGATACAAATAGTGTATCTTATTCATATGCCCCACATCAACTAGTACAGAAGAAGGGCCACAGTGCTTTTGCATGCTCCTGACTTGTTTTTCATTACACACACACACACACACACACACACACACACACACATAAATTTATTTATATTACATCTCAATTGTTATCCCATCCCTTGTATCCTCCCTTTCCTCCCTCCCTCCCACTTTCCCCCTACTCCCGTCCCCTATGACTGTGACTGAGGGGGACCTCCTCCCCCTGTATATGCTCATAGGGTATCAAGTCTCTTCTTGGTAGCCTGCTATCCTTCCTCTGAGTGCCACCAGGTCTCCCCCTCCAGGGGACATGGTCAAATATGAGGCACCAGAGTACGTGAGAAAGTCATATCCCACTCTCCACTCAACTGTGGAGAATGTCCTGTCCATTGGCTAGATCTGGGTAGGGGTTCAAAGTTTACTTCTCATATTGTCCTTGGCTGGTGTCATAGTTTGAGCAGGACCCCTGGGCCCAGATCTGCTCATCATAATGTTCTTCTTGTAGGTTTCTAGGACCTTCTGGATCCTTCTATTTCCCCATCTCCCATGCTTCTCTCACCTAGAGTCCCAATAGAAAGGATGTCGTCCCCTCTGTCCCACTTTCCTGGTAAGTGAAGGCTTTCGTGGGACATGCCCCTTGGGCTAGTGTCCAGATATAAGTGAGTAATATACCATTTGACTCTTTTTGCTTCTGGGTGAACTCACTCATTATGATAATTTCTAGTTCAATCCATTTGTCCACAAATTTCGGGAATTCCTTGTTTTTAATAGCTGAATAGTATTCCACAGTGTAAATGTACCACAGTTTCTTTATCCATTCTTCTACTGAGGGACACTTAGGCTGTTTCCATGTTCTGGTTATTATGAATAAGGCTGCTATGAACATGGTTGAGCAAATGTTCTTGTTGTGTGCTGGAGCATCTTCTGGGTATATTCCAAGGAGCTGGTTCTTGAGAAAGCCTTATTCCCAGTTTTCTGAGATAGTGCCAGATAGATTTCCAAAGTGGTTGTACTAGTTTGCATTCCCACCAGCAATGAAGGAGTGTTCCTCTCTCCCCACATCCTCGCCAGCATGTGGTATCACTTGAATTTTTGATCTTAGCCATTCTGATGGGTGTAAGATGGAATCTCAGAGTTGTTTGGATTTGCATTTCCCTGATGACTAAGGACATTGAGCATGTCTTTAAGTGTTTCTCAGCTGTTCAATATTCCTCTGTTGAAAATTCTCTGTTTAGTTCTGAGCCCCATTTCTCAATTGGGTTATTTGGTTTGGTGGTGTTTAATTTCTTGAGTTATTTATATAGTTTGGATATTAGACTTTTGTCAGATGTAGGGTTTATGAAGATCTTTTCCCAGTCTATAGGCTGTTGTTTTTTCTGTTGACAGTGTTTCCTGCCTTACAGAAGCTTCTCAGCCTCATGAGGTCCCATTTATTAATTGATGACCTTAAGGCCTGGGCTGTTGGTGTTCTGTTCAGAAAGTTGTCTCCTGTGCCAATGTGTTCCTGATAAACACCTGGCTGGATACAAAATTAACTCAAAAAAGTCAGTAGCCTTCCTATATACAAATGACAATCATGCAGACGAAAAAATTAGGAAAACCACACCCTCCACATTAGCCACAAGCAATATAAAATATTTAGGAGTTACTCTAACCAAGCAAGTGAAGGACTTGTTTGAAAAAAAAAAATTCAAAACTCTGAAGAAAGAAATTGAAGATGACATGAGAAGATCGAATAATCTCCCTTGTTCGTGGATGGGGAGAATTAACATAGTAAAAATAGCCATCTTAGCAAAAGCAATTTACAGATTCAATGCAATCCCTATCAAAATACCTACACAATTTTTTAAAGACATTGAAGGTTCAATTCTCAATTTCATATGGAAAAACAAAGAACCCAGAATAGCACAAAACTCAAGTCCAAGTGGATCAAAGACCTCAACATAAAACCAGAGACACTAAATCAGTTAGAAGAAAAAGTGGGGAAGAGCCTGACTTGTTTTTCATGCAGGAGTGTTCTTGTTATGAATGGGAAAGCCTGAATTCAGAAAGAATTCTTGAAGTTTTGATTTTCTTTGACTGTACAATATTTTTCTACAAAGAGGCTACTTACTGAGTTATTCAGCTTGTGATTGCTAAATAGAGACCACTGGAACATATGCCAGACTATGTATAAATTTACTCTCCTTTATTTAAATCTTTTTAAAGGAGAATTCTGGTTTGCTGCTTGATTTCATGAATTTAAAATTTTTTTTTAATTTTTTTATTTTTTGAGATAGGGTTTCGTAGTGTGCCCTTGGCTGTCCTAGACTCACTTTGTAGACCAGGCTGGTCTGGAACACACAGCGAGCCACCTGCCTCTGCCTCCCTGAGTGATGGGAATAAAGGTGTATACCACCACGCCTGGTTCTCCTGAATTTCTTACGGGCAATTGCAATGTATTTATTAAAGAAACTAAACAATCAACTCTGATGACCTTTGGATTTGTCTTAGTTACTGTTCTATTGCTGCAAAGAGACACTAAGACCACAGCAACTCTTATAAAAGAAAACATTTGATTTGGGCTTACTTATAGTTCCAGAGGTTCAGTCAGTTCATTATCAGCATGGCAGGAAGCATGGCCGCACACAGACATCATGGCTGAGAATTCTATACCTGCATCCACAGGAGAGAGAGAGAGAGAGGGGGGGGGGGGAGGAGAGGAGAGAGGAGAGAGAGAGGAGAGAGGAGAGAGAGAGAGAGAGAGAGAGAGAAAGAGAGAGAGAGAGAGAGAAGCTTGAGTTTTTGGAACTCCAAAGCCCACCTCTGAGACATACTTCCTCCAACAAAGTCACACCTTCTAATTCCTGTCAAGTAGTGCCACTCCCTAATGACTATGGATTCAAATATATTAACCTGAGGGGGCCATTCTTAATCAGACCGCCACAGGATTGGTGTTGTTTTAATACCATTTCTGCTTACTCAAATTCCCTGAGATAGCTATTTTATAATTACACTTTTCTCTTTTATCACAATCAAAATTGGCTCTAGTGTTCCTATTCCTATCTCCATAAATATCTTACATGATATGTTAAATTTCTATGGCCTATACTGGTGAGTCATTTCAGGATTATTGATATTTATTTTCTTGATCCCTTTGCATTATATTATGGCTATTTCCTGCGCCACACTCAGACTAGAACAGCTTTGGGTCTTATAGAAATTACTTGTTAGTTCAGAAAGAAATTGGAAGCTAAGATCAAATTCTAATATTATCAGCCCTGAATGCCAATCTTCTTCTTCCACCTATATGATAGATAGAGGGAAATGATAAGGCTATTGTTCCCAATATTTCAATTGAATAAATTATTCTGTATTGAATATGTGTCTGTTACTTATTGCTGTAGGAAAACATCATGACTAAGGCAATTTATAAAAGAAAGCATTTACTGGGCGTAGTCGCTCACACCTTTAAATCCCAGGACTTGGGGGCAGAGCAGGTGGATGTCTGTGAGTTCGAGGCCAGCCTAGCCTACAAAGAGAGTCCAGACTAACCAAGGCTATACAAAGAAACCCTGTCTTGAAGAACAACAGCAAGCAAGAAAAAAAAAAAAAGGAAAGAAAGCATTTAATTTGGCTTATGGTTCATATGGTTAGAGTCTATAATGGTGGAGTGAAGGAATAGCTATGAATTCATATCTTGATCCATACCACAAGCCAGAGAAAAAAAGCACTAGGAATCTCATTTGTCTTTTGATATCTTAGAGCCCACCCCAAGTGACACATCTCCTCCAACAAAACCACATCTCCTAATCCCTCCCAAACAGTTCTACCAGTTGGAGACTAAATATCCAAATACATGTACCTATGAGGTCCATTTTCATTCAAACCACCAGGCAACTGGACACGTGACTACAATCAAAGGAATATGTCTGTATTCCTAAGCCATTTATCAATTTAGACTAGATCCTGTCATTTTTAGTGTTCTGTAGTTTGTTTTGTTGTTGCTGGGTTGTTTTTTGTTTGTTTGTTTGTTTGTTTTTGTTTTGTTTTGTTTTGTTTTTTCGTTTTTCCAGACAGGGTTTCTCTGTGTAGCCTTGGCTGTCCTGGACTCGCTTTGTAGATCAGGCTGGCCTAAAAGTCACAGAGATCCCCCGGCCTCTTCCTCTCAAGTGCTGGAATTAAAGGCAGGTGGCACCATCACCCAGTTGTTTACTAGATTTTTCTTGGTACTTGCCGCAATGCAACAAATATGAATCTAAACTGAACATGGTGGTCCATGCCTTTAATCTCAACATTTGTGAGGCAGAGGCATGCAAATATCCTCCAGTTTTAGGTCATCTTGGTCCCCATATGGAGTCCCAGGACAGCCATGAATACATAGAGAGACCCTGTCTCAAAAATAAAATTTGAATGTTTGTTTTTCTGATTTAGTGAAGCATGCCAAAGAAAATGAGATGGGGGGAAAAAAACCATTGTTATTATCTAAAAGTGGCAAAAGTCTGGATTTGCAGACATCAACTTTCACTAAAGAAATACTAAAAACTGAAGGAAACAAAGGGGCTCCAAGCACCATGTGTTTGTAGAAGGATATACTCTCCTTATGAAGGGGGGATAAAGGAAATAGAAGCTGGAGGACTTTTCCTATTGATTTGGGAGACTGTGACAAACACTAGCAGTGGGTTATTTACAAAGGATCACAGCAACAGCCAGTTATTATGTTCTTAGACAAGATAGCCTGAAGGACTCTCAGAGAGCAGGATGACTCAGGAGCCATCTCGCTCCCCACCCCACCCCAGCCATTTTACAGTCTTGAGAAGATGGGTAAAGAAAGGCACAGAAGAAGGGCCACTGATTTCAAACAGGCATGCAGTACTAGCTTTAGCCTATCAGACAATGCACTACTCGGAAGAAAAGTACGCTGTCTGTACTGGGGGAAAAGAAGAGCAAATCAAAGAGGGAAACAAATATAAACAGAGACAGCATTGCACAGAGAGCACCAGCCCTTAAGTTAAGTTAAACCTTTAACTCCTAGTTAAGATGGCTTTCTCTGCAAAAAATGCTGTGGAAATGGACTGAAAATTGCTGGGTTTGGCAGACATTGCTGATTTGAAAGAAGTCTATTTCATGCCTGTAGTTGAAACCTTCTCATCCGTAAATGAGTAGACTATCTTTTTGCCACAAAGCAGCATTAATAGAAAGACAGTATCATTCTTTTGTTTGTTTGTTTGTTTTGTTTTTCAAGACAGGGCTTCTCTGTGTAGCCCTGGCTGTCCTGGACTCACTTTGTAGACCAGGCTGGCCTTGAACTCACAGAGCTCTGCCTGCTTCTGCCTCCCAAGTGCTGCGGTCAAAGGTCTGTGCCACCACCGCCTGGCAACTGTATCATTCTTAAACTGCACTTATTGCAAACACCAACAAAATATAAGAAATTCCTCATAGCCAGTATGCAGATTTTCCAAATGAGAAAAAAAGTTGAACTATTAATTCACACCTTACAGTGGACAAATTTACAGACTTGCTCAGTTGACACAAACTAGAGTCACCTGGGAATAGGTCCATCAACTGAAGAATAGAGTTCGTCAGACTGGTCTGTAGCCTGTCTGGGGGGCATTTTATTGATTCCTCATAGAATCTGAATGGATCTGGGAGGGCCCAGATCGCTGTGGGTAGAACCATTCCTGGGCAGGTTGGCCTGAGCTGTATAAGAATTCAGTGTTGTGGGGCTGGAGAGAGAGGCGGGAGGAGGGAGAAGAAACACTTCAATTAATGTCAAATGTCTCTGAGGGGGTGAAAAAACATCCCCCTCTGTTTAGACTCACTATATTATGTGATTTTCTTTTTCATTATAGTAACCTTGGCAATATTTTTTCTTACTCACTTCAACTTTTACCGATTGTTCAAGAATTACTCTTCCATGGCTGGAGAGCTGGCTCAGCAGTTAAGAGCACTGACTGCTCTTCCAGAGGACTTGGGTTCGATTCCCAGCAGCCACATGGCAGTTGAAGCTCACAACTGTCTGTTTTAAGGGTTCCGATGTACAAAAGATTTTTAAATAATAAATTATTTTTTAAAAAAGAAATTACTCTTCCAGCCCTCTGTGACTCCTTCACTCATACCTTCAAAACCATTCTCAATTTTCCATTTTGTCTAGCCTTTCGAAACAACTGAAGCCAGTGACTCAGTGTCATGTCCCTCATGGGTAATCCTACCTGCCTTACTTACTGTCTGTTACTGTGATAAACACTATAACCCAGCAGGAACCTGAAGGCATGAGCTGAAGCACAGACCATAGGGGAACATTTCCTCTCCATTGCTTATTTAGCTACTATTTTTTTTTTAATGAGATAGGGTTTCTCTGTGTTGCCTTGCCTGTCATAGACTCGCTTTGTAGAGCAAGCTGGCCTAGAACTCAAAGTGATCCTCCTGCCTCTGCCTCCCAAGTGGTAGAATTAAAAGCGGGTGCTACCACGCCCAGCTTTCAGCTACCACTCTTTTTTCTTTCTTTCTTTCTTTCTTTCTTCTTCTTCTTCTTCTTCTTCTTCTTCTTCTTCTTCTTCTTCTTCTTCTTCTTCTTCCTCTTCTTCTTTTGAGATGGTGTCTCTCCGTGTATCCTTGGCTGTCCTGGAGTCACTTTGTAGACCAAGCTGGCCTTGAACTCACAGCAATCTGCCTGTTTCTGCCTCCCAAGTGCTGGGATTTAAGGCGTACGCCACCACCACCCAGCCTCAGCTACTGTTCTAATGTAGCCTAGACCAACCTACTCAGGAATGGTTCTACCCACAGTGATCTAGGCCCTCCTTTGTCAATCAAGAATCAATAAAATGCCCTATCAATTGATTTTTGCCTCTTCTCAGGTGACTCTAGGTTTTATGTGTTTGTGTGTGTGTGTGTGTGTGTGTGTGTGTGTGTGTGTGTGTGTGTGTGTGTGCGCTGTTAGAGGACAGAGTAATTTGCAGAAGTCAAAGTTCTCTCCTTTTGTATAAGTCCTGGTAGATAAAACTCAGATCATCAGGCTTGGTAGCAATTAAAATAAAATGACATTTGTAAATAAATTTGATTAGTTTTCAAACATGATTTATGAATTTAGAGGTAAATAATTTAGGAGCATAATACGTAATATGCTGTTTATATTACATCTCAAAACCCTGCATTTGGTATTGTATGTGAATGAAGAACTTGTTCAGGTTTTTATAAATTCCGTATTGTGGGCCTGCAGAGATGGCTTGCTGCCACCACTGTCCCATGTCGCTGTGCTGCGGCCATGGCCAACCCCACCACATTCTTCAACATCGTGACTGATGGCAAGCCCTTGGGCCGTATCTTCATGAAGCTGTTTGCAGGACAAACTTCCAAAGACAGTAGAAAACTTTTATGCTCTGAGCACTGGAGGGAAAGGATTTGGATTTAAGGGCTCCTTCTTTAACAGAATCATTCCAGAGTTCATGTACCAGCGAGGTGACTTCACACGCCATAACGTTACTGGCAGCAGGCCCATCTATGGGGAGAAATTTGAGGAGGAGAACTTCATGCTGAAGCATGAAGGTCCTGGCATCTTGTCCATGGCATTTTTTAAAATATCTGTATTGTGAAGACTGAGTGGCTGAATAGCAAGCATATATGGTCTTTGGGAGGCTGAAAGAAGACATGAGTATAGTAGAAGCCATGGAGCTCTTTGGATCCAGGAAATGGCAAGACCTGTAAAAAAGATCACCATTTACCACAGTGGGCAACCTAATTCTTTTTACTAGAAGCTCAGGAGAATGTCCCAAACCCATCTGATCCCAGTACCCTGTAATCTCTGGTCTCACTGAAGTTCTTTAGGTTCCATATTATCCTCATCATGTTGTAAGTCACCAAAACCTCTCATTCTACAACCCTCACAAAAGCCCAAAGTAAAACTCCTTACTTACTGATTAGGCAATCTCTTCTTTCACTTAGCCCCCTAGCATCTACCATTTTGCATTGTGTCATTATGAATTCATTTTATATGTTCTACTAATGGAGTCATGCTATGTAACCTTTTGTGCCTGGCTTCTTTCACTTAGCATACTATTTTCCAGGCTAATCCATTACATAGCGTAGATCAGTATTTCATTTCACTTCTGTGGATGAAACTATTCCATTGAATAGGTTAAACAAATCTGGTTGTTCAGCTACCTGCTGATATTTGAGTGGAAAAATATTTGGCTTAGTTTCACATTTTTGAAATGATACCTTCCCTCGTTGTCCTTTTGATGTATTTTTCTCTAATGACTAATGATGTTGAATATCTTTTTTACTTTTTTTTTTTTTTTTTTTTTTTTTTACCATTTTCAATGTAGATAACTTCTTATTTCAGAGTATTTCTGAAATTTCACAAGTTCTTTTATATGGTACAGAAGATGAAAAGATGAGATGCAAACAAGAGTTAGAAAGCCAGTGATAGGAAATTATATTTACAGAAGCACAAATGTCCTGCCTATATCTCCCAAGAATTCTATTTTTTAATATATTTTTAATTTTAATTTTTATTTTAATTTTTTGTTTTTGGTTTTTCGAGACAGGGTTTCTCTGTGTAGCCTTGACTGTCCTGAACTCGTTTTGTAGACCAGGCTGGTCTCGAACTCACAGTGATCCACCTGCCTCTGCCTCTGCCTCCCAAGTGCTGGGATTAAAGGCGGGCACCACCACCGCCTGGCTCTATTTTTTAAATATATTTTATTAATTTACTCATATTACATCTCAATGGTTATCCCTTCCCTTGTATCCTCCCATTCCTCCCTCCCTCCCACTTTCCCCTTACTCCCCTCCCCTATGACTGTGACTGAGGGGGACTTCCTCCCCCTGTATATGTCATAGGGTATCAAGTATCTTCTTGGTAGCCTACTATCCTTCCTCTGAGTGCCACCAGGTCTCCCTCTCCAGGGGACGTGGTCAAATATGAAGCGCCAGAGTTCGTGTAAAAGTCACTCCCCACTCTCCACTCAACATTGGAGAATGTCCTGTCCATTGGTTAGATCTGGGTAGGGGTTTGAAGTTTACTGCATGTATTGTCCTTGACTAGTGCCATAGTTTGAGCAGAAACCCTGGTCCCAGATCTGCCTATCATAGTGTTCTTGTAGGTTTCTAGGACCCTCTGGATCCTTTTACTTTGCCATTCTCCCGTGCTTCTCTCATAGGATGCCCTCCCCTCTGCCTCACTTTCCTGATTAAGTGAAGAATTTCATGGGACATGCCCCTTGGGCTAGTGTCCTGATATAAGTAAGGATATACCATTTGACTCTTTCTGCTTCTGGGTTAACTCACTCATTATGAGTATTTCTAGTTCAATCTATTTATCCACAAATTTCATGAATTCCTGCTCTATTTTTTAATGAACATTTAAAAAGTTCCTTCTTAACCAGGCATGGTGGCCAAGCTTTTAATCTCAACAGTCTGGAGGCAGAGTTGTGAGGTCAAGGACAACCTAGGCTACAAAATAGAGAGACCTTGTCTCAAACAAACAGACAAAAATTGTATTTTTCTCCTTAGACACATTCCACATAAATTGAAAAGACTGTACCTTCTCCCTGCTCTCCCCGCCCCCCCCCCCGGCAAAACAGGGTTTCTCTGTGTAGCCTTGGCTGTCCTGGACTCACTTTGTAGACCAGGCTGGCCTCGAACTCACAGCCATCTCTGTGGCCTACCTCTGCCTCCCTGAATGCAGAGGATTACAGGTGTGTGCCACTAAGCCCTGCCCAGTTGTTGTTCTTCTTCTTTTTCTTAATCCAAGCAAGCTTACTGTAACAAATGTGCTTACAGAAATGTGGTTAAGTTGAGAAAGCTCTGGGCCACTAGCATGAGGTGGGCAATGTGGTCCAGTGTGATGAATGTCAAGCCTAGAGTGCTGAGATGAGTGTTTCCTATTCCTGTTCTGAAATAAGTACCTGGTAGCCTTGCATAAATTACTCTCTTGGAGTCTCTTTGTAAAGGAACAAAGGACTTGGATTGGACGCCATCTTTAAAAGTATTCTACAGCCCCCAAAATTCCATTTGAAAGGTTTACAGTTAATCATTTCACATCTCAAAGGCAAATGCGTGTGTTTTCTTGTTCATATTTGTAGTAAGTGAAAACTTGCTTCAGTCAAAGCTGTGTCTACAAAGCATGAGCTTAGGAACACAGACTTTGAAGTACCAAGACCTGTTGTTTTGTGTACTAGCAGAGTGACTCGCTCCAGTTGCATTAGTGATGATCTGCCCTTTGTTCTGGGCTTCTTAATCTATGTTGATGCAACATGTGTCATGTTTGTTTATCAGACACAGTCACCTGGATCTGACAGGACATCCTTCTACTTTTGAATCAGTAGATACAATATTTTGCATCTACTGAACTTTTCCAGGCTTTTAATTCCACAACTTCCATGACCTTAAGTGATGTCACTTTGACTTTCATTTGATCTAATGGTGTGTTTTTGGTCTCTCCAGGGAAGAACTGGGTTTTGAAATACTTTCCTCCCAATCCTTCTTGCTTATAGGAAGAGTCATAAAAATTTAGAATATTAATGATCCACCCCCCACCCTGGCAATGAGGCCTCTCTTTAGACTTTCTAATGTAGGTCTCACCATTAGCTCTTTGCTACAAGTGCCAAGACTATAGACAAATGTATGCTTTGCTGTGCCTAAATGCAACATAATCCTTCCTAGGTATAGTGCATCTTCTGGACTGTTCACAAGGCACCAATTGCCAATGGAAAAGAGCATCTTGGTTGAGTATAATAGACATGGTCATCACATTAGGTAGGATCAATTCCTAATTTTCAAGGTTTCCACTTTTTTTGGAATTAAAAATATTTTTATACAATATATTTTGATCATGTTATTTCTTCTACCTCAACTCCCAATGCATCAGATAAAGGAGCTACTGAAAGTCATAATCAGATAAATGTATGGGAGAATTGATCTCATTTACATTATTTGTTGACTATCAATCTTCAATTATTTTTATTACCTCTTGGCTATTCTTCCATTTTCTTTTCTAGACATACTTCCTATCAGCACTTTTCTTGTAATTCTGCAAAGTCTTTCTCTCAGTCCTTGGTCAATCTATGCATGTCCTCAAACAGCAGAAACTTCTGTAAGCCAACAGAAACCAGAGTGATAGGAGAGGAAGGCAAAACTGTACCTGATCTGTCTTTTAAGGTTAGCGGTTTCTGTTTAGCTAAGCTCTGTCTCCTCACTGTTTCTCCGGCATAATGTTGAAATATATTGTACTCCTTGAATGGGAGGGACACCTCGCAAACTCAAATTTAAACAAAAGAATTGACCTCTGTTAGCTTTGAAACAAGGTGTGTGCCATCACTGCCAGGCTGACTGATGGAAATTTCAAAACTTAATATGTTTAATTTAAAAATGCACATAAGACTTTTCAGCATTAGAGTGTAAATTTGTTTTCTTTTTTTAAAATGTATTTATCTTATGTATATGGGTAGCTTGTCTGCAAGGACATCTTCACACCAGAAAATGGAATCAGACAGTTGTGAGCTGCTCTGTGGGTTTTGGAAATTGAACTCAGGATCCTCGGAAGAGCAGTGAGTGCTCTTAACCACTGAGCCATCTCTCTATCCCTACATTTTTTTCTTATTGGCCATTATCTTATTATTAAGATCGAAAGGAAAAGCATTGGCTCAGAAGCCCCAGGACCAAGTTTTCAGCACAAAGGAGAATTCTTTGCCCCAGAGGGACAAAGGCCAGGGAATAAGAGACAAAGTCAGGAAATGAGGATGGGGGAGAAATAGAAGGGAGCAAGGGAGAGGGAAAAAAAAGGGGAAAGGGAGAGTGAGAGGGGTAGTTGCTCTGGACAGAGAGGAGACAGACATGGCACATAGGAAACTGGCAATTTATAAAGGTACAAGGGGAAGCCCCACATTAGGATGAGGTGTTTAAGCTTAATTGGGCATTTTAATTAGGTGAGACAAAAGAGGCTTTTTCTTGCTGGACTTCAATACTTTGGGAGCTGGATCTTGGTGGTCAGCCTCAGGAGGAGGAAGTGGTCAAATAAGGGAAGAGACCTGGGGGTGGGGTGGAGGCAGGAGGGAGGATGGGGTGTGTGGAGCTTTCTGGATGAGAGAGAAGAGCAAGGAATACTAGACCCATCCTCAACATGATCTGGCTGGCCAGAGTCCCTTCAAAGATTATTACAAATTGTTTTTATTTTCTTTTGAAAATTAGAGGAAGAATATTTTTTGTTGTTGTTGTTGTTCTTTCTTTGTTTCAAGACAGGGTTTCTCTGTGTAGCCCTGGCTGTCCTGGAACTCACTCTGTTGATAGGCTGGCCTTGAACTCAGAGATCCTCCTGCCTTTCCCTCCAGAGTGCTGGGATTAAAGACATGCACCACTATGCCTTAAATTCTATTATTTCCGAGTGGTGGTACATGCCTTTAATCTCAGCACTCGGGAGGCAGAGGCAGGTGGATCACTGTGAGTTTGAAGCCAGCCTGGTCTACAAAATGAGTCCAGGACAGTCAAGGCTACACAGAGAAACCCTGTCTTGAAAGAACCCCCCCCCAAAATCTATTATTTCCTGAGTGCTGGGATTAAAAAAATTCTATTATTTCATTCAGTGAGTTTTAAATGTTCCAAAAGTAAAGAGAAAGACAAGTTTATAAACAAAGATAGTTATAGTGTACAATTTATAACACTGGAAAAATTTTAGAGACCAACTCAAATATCCCACAACCAAGTGGGATGGGAATAAATAAATTATGCAGTATATATATATATATGAAGTATGAAATGCTGATATTACATATGTAGAAAAATTTAAGACTATCTTAATCTGGGTGTGGTGGCATGCCTTTAATCCTAGAACTCAGGAGGCTGAAGCTGGTGGATCTCTGTGAGTGTCAGGCCAACCTGGTCTATATACTGAGTTCCAAGACAGCGAAGGCTACCCAGAGAAACCTTGTCTCAAAAAACAAAAAACAAAAAACAAAAACAAAAACAAACAAACAAAAAAACAAAAAAGGAAAAAAAAAGAAAAAGAAAAACAACAACAAAAAAATCTTGTTTCTCTGTCTCTAGACTTCTAGTATTGACATGTGAAAGCTACTTGGCCAGCAAGGAACATTTTCTGAGTATCAAATGAGCAAGCCTTTCTGATTGTTATCTTTTAATTTTGTAAAGGGTATGAAGAAACTGGCACATACACACTCTGGCGGAGGCTTTATCAAAAGACAGTTTGACAAATTCTTTAAAAATGTAGCATGTACTTCCTCTCTGACATCATTTCCACTTACTGATGTCTCCTTACAAAGAGGTTCTGTTTTCTGATTTTGCAAGGGTAAGGATGAAATCTTGGGCTATTGTGCAGGCTGGACAAGCATTACCATTAAGCTAGATCCAACTCGCATATAAAGAAGCTTAGCCAGATACCAAGAGACACACATACAAGACTATTAACTGCAGCACTATTCCTAAGAGTGAAAAACTAAGTCAAAATATTTTATCAGATTTTTTTCTTTCTTTATTTTGGTTTTTCGAGACAGGGTTTCTCTGGGTAGCCTTGGCTGTTCTGGACTCCCTTTGTAGACCAGGCTAGCCTTGAACTCCCACCAGCTTCTGCCTGCCCCTGCTTCCCTGGATGAGGAGGATTATAGGCATGTGCCACATAGCCCATCTTTATTAGATTTCTTAATTTTATTTTGTGTGTGACTATTTTGCCTGCATGTGCATTTGTATGTGTACCACATGCATACTTGGTGCCTGCAGAGGTCAGGAAGCAGCATCACCCCACCCCCACCCCCACATCAGAACTGGAGTTATAGATGGTTGTGACCACCACTTGGATGTCGCAGGTTAAATCCAGGTCCTCTACAAGACCCACAAATTATTTTAAAGCCTTCCTTGTTTATAGGCCTCAGGAAAAAAAATCTTGAGTGTTCATGCTGAAATGAGCTCTCAGAAGGTCGAGGTTACCCACAGATTCTGAAAGCTCCCTACCTAGGTAGCCGCCATTAGAAAACGACTTCCTTAAAATGTTTAGGTTCACCTTCAAAATACTGTATGAATGTCTTCTCGTGAAAAGGGTCTAATACAGAAGGCAGATGTTAGGGGCTGCAGAGATGTCTTAGCCGTTAAGATTGCTTCTGCTCCCTGCAGATGATCTCGGCTCAGTTCCTAGAAGTCAGTGGTTATGAAATAAGGCCTTGCTTCTCTTTCGGGTGGGTTTATGTGATAATAATCTAAGACATACTTACTCAGTCATGTTTTCTTAAACTGATGAACATCCAGGAGTTTTGCCCATTTTTTTTCCCTTTAGAAATGCATGTGTCCTAGTTTGCTTTCCGCTGCTGCAATGAAACACCAAGGACAGCTTAGGGGACCCATGGGTTCCTTTTATCTCATAGACCTTTTACCAAACAAAGCCAAGGTAGGGACCTGGAGACAGGAACTGAAGCAGAGGCCATGGAGGAGTGCGACGTACTTGTTCCCCATAGCTTGCTCAGCCTGCTTCCCCTGCCCCCACCCCCCTCATCCCATGCGACAAAGTTTCACTTTGTAGTCTTGTTGTCCTGGAACTTGGTTCCGTAGACCAGGCTGGCCTCAAACTCACAAAGATCAGCCTGCCTCGCCTCCCAAGTGCTGGAATTAAAGGTGTGTGCCACTGCCTCACAGCCTGCTTTCTTCCAGCCTGCTTTTTTAAAAATACTACTCAGTGCCATCTGCCCGTAGCTGGCAAGATCCACAGTGAGCTAGGCCCTCCCAAAGGAATCCTTAACCATGAGAATGGGGCTGAAGAGATAGCTCTGTGGGTAAAGGCACTTGGTGCCAAGTCTGACAACCTGAGTTCAAACTCTAGGCCTACAAGATGGAAGGTTGTCCTCTGACTTCTACACCCGCACAGATAAAGAAACAGTCCGCAAACAGTGCTCCACAGACTTGCCTACAAGCGTCGGATGAAGGCTTCTTCTCAGTTATGGGCCCCTCTTCCCACATGACTCTAGTTTGTGTCCTTTACAACGACAATAGAAAGCCATAAAACAGAGAAACTAACCAATAGAATCCTATCTACCTTATACATCTGTGTGAAGGTTAAAAGGTTTTTTTTGTGTTTTTGTTTGTTTGTTTGTTTTTCTGAGACATGGTTTTCTTTGTGTAGTCCTAGCTGTCCTGGAACTTGCTCTGTAGACCAGTTGAACTCAAACTCAGAGAGATCTACCTGCCTCTGCCTCCCAAATGCTGGGATTAAAGGCATGTGCCACCACTACTCGGCAGGTTAAAGGAACTAATGTGTATAATGTGTTTACTTCTGTGGCTGGCTGGCACATAGTAAATGTTCAATAAATGACTTTTTTCTTTTCTTTTCCTTTCTTTCTTTTTAATTTTTATTATTTATTTATTTCATTATTTCTGGTTTTTCGAGATAGGGTTTCTCTGTGTAATATCCCTTGCTGTCCTTAAAATCTCTTTGTAGACCTATGGCCTAAAGTTCCTACTGCTTCCCTAAATAACGGTACCAGCAAGGAACATAGTTTGTTCAACACAAGACCCTGTGCGGTGCATTTCCTATTAAACTCACAGCAGTGATTCATAGCCACCACTTCTACACAAATACTATGAACAGGTATTTTATGAGTCCATTTTCATTTAGTCTTCCTTCCGAGGAGCCTTATGAGTGACGTATATCATTATCTTGACTTTGCATGTGAAGAGGCTGAGAAACAGGCTGCATGACTTGATGTTGGATGGTTGGCCCAAGTCCAAGTCCAGGATAGGTTTCCCTCCTACTACACTGTCTCATTGACCTCCCAGCTCTACTAGTGGGTGACTCTGAGTAAAGCACACTTAAAGATGTCATTTTACTGGTCATTTAAGAATGTGACTTACTGGGATCTTCTTGTAGGTTAGAGGGAAAGGATAAAGGATTTGAGTGAGTTACAATATTGGTGATCTTTTTATTTCATAAGACCAGGCCAGAAACACAAAGATAACTTTGTTACAGATTTGATGACTTCCAGCACACCCCAATCTCTCCCTCGCCCTCTCTGTCTCCCCACCTCTCTGTCTCCCCACCTCTCTCTCTGTCCCTCTCCCTCCCTTTCTCCCTCGCTCCCTCCCTCCCTCCCTCTCTCCATTCCTCCCTCTCTCGCCCCTCTCCCTCCCCCTGGATTTATGAGCAACAGATTTTTTTCTTCTTTTTGCTAATGTTGCTAAAACAATTTTCAAGGAACACTACAGAGATTTATTTAGGGGACTAGGGAGTTAGCTTTAAAAAGGACATCAAAGGAGTTTCAAAAGGGAAACTGGAATGAAATTCACTTAAAACTCTGGTGCCAGCAGCTGTGGGTGTCTGTACAAGCTCCAGCCAGTCAATCTGGCCTTGGGGTCGGGGTCGAGGTGGGTTATTGACAATTGATAGATTCTGGGGAAAGGAGAGCTGGCTGTTGGTTTTTATTTTTAAAGGCTGTGGCCTCTAATAAATTGACCAAGCTCCAGTTGGTGGTCCTAGCCCATGAATAAATGGGGGAACAAATTGGAATTAGTGGGTCCTACAAACAAAGAAGTCATGAAGTTGGGAGAAGGGATAGAGGTGGAGGGTAGATTCAGGAGGAGTTGTAGGGGCAAGTGGGGCTGAATATGATTAGATTCTTCATGTGTTTGAAACGCTCCAGAAATTAATTAAAATATTATATATTTAAAAGCCTGGTGCCTTAATAGATTAACTTGGGAAGACCAGAGTCACTATACAAATCATCAGCACTAAAATTCCTGTTTTAGGGCATTAAAGGGCTTTCCATTTGCTTGAGTATGTCAATGAGCCTAAACAACAATGAAATATATTGGAATAAAAATAAATGATAATTAGAAAATGTAAAGTAATGTTCAAAATGCCATTTATATATAACTAGTATACCTTTGACCACTTTCGTGTTTTTTATTTGATAGAAGGGATCAAACCCAGCGACTTACACCTACGAGGCAAGTAAAGTATTACTGAACTACACTTCCAGCCCTGTCTTGGACTAATTTTTCTGTTTTTGTTTGTTTTTGTTTTGTTTTGTTTCATTTTTTCGAGACAGGGTTTCTCTGGGTAGCCTTGGCTGTCCTGGACTCACTTTGTAGACCAGGCTGGCCTCAAACGCACAGTGATCCACCTGCCTCTGCCTCCTGAATGCTGGGATTTAAAGGCGTACGCCACCACACCCGGCTCATTGGACTAATTTAGAAAACTCACTTAGTTTATTATTTTTTTCACAAGGAGATCATCTTGTGAGGTTTCTGATTTCACTAGTTGCTCCATACACACCATTAAAGAAAATATTTTGCCTGGTTATCAGGCCTGTAAAAATAAAGTTTGTTAATGGCAAACCCTAACGTAATTTCTACGTTCAAATATTACTACAAAGCCTTGCTGCTTGTATTTGGGCTCCAAGAGGAAATTATTATCCTAGTAACCCAAGAAGTAAGTTTAAGATGCTAAGACTTGGTGCATAGTCGGTGAAGAACAGTTGTTTTCTGTCCTTCCATAAATAACTAATGCCAAGAGCAGCCTGGCTATCTATTTCAGCTTCTTATTACACAAGAGCAAAGCTAGCAAAGGCTAAATAGCAGTGTCTGCTAACAGAGCAGCCTTGTTCAAGTCTACTTAGCTTTGAGACACTTTATTTCCCTATACTAAAAAAAAAAAAAAAGCTTTTAAGTGAAAAATTCACATTAGAATCCAAAGTTCATTAGGACATTTCCATATGTATTTTGCTCATATTTGTCCCTTGATCCATCCCACTGTCCTCTTCACTCCCCCCTTCCTATGGCTGAGGCCCTTCAGTACCTTTTCTGTTTTTCTATCACGTACATTCATTTTTTTTTTTTTTATGTTGCATTTGGAATCTTGACAATTGCGTCCTATAGTTTCCTAACTCTTCCTTGGTTTCCAATTTAATTTTGGTGGGATGCTACTGAGTGAACTTCGCAGCAAACCCCTGGGAGTGGTAGGAATTCCAAGCTCTATTACTCGTTAGTTTTGTGACTGAACACATTGTTTCATTCGCATCTGTTTTTTCATCTCTCAGAGATAGCAATCTTCCATCCTTGTAAGGCAAAAGAAGTTGTTAGGGCTCTAAGATGTCAGACAGCTGCCTGGGGGAGGGACGAATGTTTTGTTCTGGGGTCATAGGTCTTAGAGTTCTTTTCTTGCTTTCTTCCCTTCCTTCCCTCCTTTGCTTCCTGCCTCTACTATTTCCTTCCTTTCATTGTTAATAGATATGATAAGATCTTGAGACAGGCTTTCATTTTTGTAGCTCAGGCTGACCTCAAACTTAGATCTGCCTCAGTCTACAGAGCTGGCATCGCAGGCCTGTGCCACTACTCCTGGCTCTTGGTTTTGCTCTTGAAAAAAAAAAAAAGGAAAAAAAAAAAAAAAAAAAAAAAAAAAAAAAAAAAAACCAAGATGGCTCTGTTGAATTAGAAACATTAGAAACAATGCTCAAGATAAGGGTCTAGGGAAAATGACTGAGATACACATGACGGTTATGGGAGTCAGGATTTGGCCTGGTCCTAAGATAACAAAGAAGTCACTTAGGTTATTGTAAAGTGCAAATGCTATCTCTCACAGAGATGGGTTTTATGGCCTAGAGGTAATGCTTAGGTTTTGTTTGGGAAAGTCTGGAATAAACAAACATAATATTTTGGGGGATGCAAGCAGAGCCTGGCTCAACAGTAGCAAAAGATTACCAGGTCGTGAACTACAGTTTTCTTCCAGCACTCTGAGAGAACAGCCTTTGGAGAGATCAGCTGTGTGCTTAAAGTTTCCTGGCTTCCCCAGTGCTAAACTGTGTGCACAAGGACATTTTATGCCTTCTACCGAAACAATTTCTGTAAGCTAAGAATTAATGCAAAATATTGTACATCCATACACACACACACATGCACAGAGGGGGATAGGATAGGGAGAACAGTACTGCTGAGTATAGATGACTTTATTGTAAGCCACTATAAAATAAAAGATGGAAGGGGCATGTCCCATGAAAGTCTTCACCTACCAGGAAAGTGGGTCAGAGGGGAGGACATCCTATTGGGACTCTAGGTGAGAGAAGCATGGGAGAATGGGGAAATAGAAGGATCCAGAGGGTCCTAGAAACCTACAAGAAGAACAGTATGACGAGCAGATCTGGGCCCAGGAGCCATGTACAAACTATGGCACCAGCCAAGGACAATACGTGCGGTAAACATCGAACTCCTACCCAGATCTAGCCAATGGACAGGACATTCTCCACAGTTGAGTGGAGAGTGGGGACTGACTTTCACACAAACTCTGGTGTCCCATGTTTGACCACATCCCTTGGATGGGGAGGCCTGGTGGTACTCAGAGGAAGGATAGCAGGTTACCAAGAAGAGACTTGATACCCTATGAGCATATACAGGGGGAGGAGGTCCCCCTCAGGAACAGTCATAGGGGAGGGGAGTAAGGGGAAAATGGGAGGGAGGGAGGAATGGGAGGATACAAGGGATGGGATAAACATTGAGATGTAATATGAATGAATGAATGAATGAATGAATGAATGAATAAAAAAGATGGGCTTGGGAGATGACTTATTGGGGAAAGTCATTTGCAGAGAAGCCTGAAAACCTGAGTTCGATCCCAAGAACTCACATGGTGGAAGGAGTGTGGGATTACCTTGCCCAGTTATGTGGAAATTCCCCGCTACTTTATTGACATATAGATGACCATGGATTCTGCGCATGTTGGGAGTCAGCGATGAGTCATCTTCCCTTGGTGGCAGTGCCGTTGATGAGCTTTTAAAAGCATTTTTGAATATCATGTCTGGAACGGAATGGCTGCAGCATCCTCTGCCACTCTCTCTGCTGTGGGGAAAGGTCAAACACTGTTGGTTCAGAAGCCAGGCCATCTACAGAAGCAACCATGGTCTCTGCTAACTCCAGTACATCTGCTCCAACATACTGACACTTCATGGCAACGGTAATGTCTATGTTGATCCTCAACTTGCTAGAAAAAAACCCTTGTTTACTTCATAGTCATACTTTACCCATGTATCTTTATACACTGAGAATTCCATTATTGTTAATAAAGCTATTAAATGCTATTAAAGAAACTGTTCCTCCACATAGTTATCAGGAACTTTGGGAAAGGCATCTACCTTTTTCACAAAACTTAAGTTTTTTTCCCAATTCAGTCACCTCATCTTCAGAAAAACCCTCCTTTTCCTTCATATAGTCATGCTAGTGCCTTGGTCCCAGCTGGCCGCCACGTTTCACAGAAGCCCAGGTTGCCCAAAGGAGAGAATTAATTCCAACAAGATATGCACCCCCACACAAAATACATACATACATACATACATACATACATACATACAGATATCTTTTTAAAAGTGAAAAAGCAGTTCTAAAAGTATTGTGGAAATATTTGTTTTCATTTTGAGATATTTTGTTTGTTTTGCTTTTGTTTTTGAGACCTTCCCTCCTCTGAAACAGGTGTGTGTGTGTGTGTGTGTGTGTGTTTGTGTGTGTGTGTGTGTTTGTGTGTGTGTGTGTGTGTGTGTAGCCTTGGCTGTCCTGGAACTACTTCTGTAGACCAGGCTAGCCTTGAATTCATAGATATCCATCTGCCTCTGCCTCCAGAGTGCTGGGATTAAAGGTGTGCTCCCTCCCCACCACCACCCAGAGGCCAAGTTTCATGTAACCTTGGTTACCTTGGAGCTCACAGAGTTCCACCTGCTTCTGCCTCCTGAATGCTGGGATTAAAGGTGTACACTACCACACCTGGTTGTTCCCCCTCTTGTACAAGTAGCTAGCTTTTCTTTCTTCTTTATCCTGGCCATGGTTTAATGTGCAGGAAAAGATCTGGTAGATGATAAAGGTGACCAGACCAGAACTGTGGGCACTGATGAATAGTTTAAGTGATAAAGGTTTTGAAAATACAAGTAGCTTCTTGATCTGATTTATGCTCTACACACATACATATATGTATATATAAACAAAACCTGATAGCTTCCCCTCTTTATTTACACCTTGAAAAGCTGGAGGAACTTCTGTAAGCTGAGGACTGAGTTCAGAAGAGTTCATTTAAAATGTCTGCACTATGTGACTGATGGAAGGAAACTAGAAAGGGTATTCATTAATTCCAGTTCTTTTTCTGTTTGGTGAAACAGGTTGATTTATGTGGAACACTGGTTTTGTGCGGTACATGGGTTGTAATTCCATAGCTAAACTCTAAGTTTGTCAAAAGAGTGGATGCTTGTTTCTCCAGTTTCTTTTGTATTAACTCTAGGACCAATGACCGGTCCCTGTACACTGTAGGTACCCATGGAGTATATAGCCAACTAATAATTATCTGTTTCTGGTAATTATTAGCCAACTAATAATTATAACAAGATCTCATAAAAATAAAGATGACAATTAATTTTGTTCTTTGAAGTCCTGAGCTTTCTAGGTCAAGGTTGAGAAAGGAAAAGCACATGAGTGCTGAGACAATGTTTATTTGCACATTATATGCACATTGGTGGGTCGGTTGGAAATAAAATAAGAGCACTACAGCTTTAGAATAATTAAAACAAACTGTAAGTCTATGCTCTCAGCCAAGCACTCTTAACAATGTCATTTGTGGTGCTTCTTAAAAGTCCCAAATTCTTGGAGAAAACATCTTTCCTATCTTGGTGAGTCTACAACTCTGAATGTAAATCAATATCTATCATCTCTCATGTTTATCAACCTAAAAACTTCTATCTAGACCTAAAAAGATCTTAACTCCTAGTCGGGCATGGTGGCGCATGCCTTTAATCTCAGCACTCTGGAGGCAGAGTCAGGCAGATCGCCGTGAGTTTAAGGCCAGCATGGTCTACAAAGTGAGTCCAGAATAGCCAAGGCTACACAAAGAAACCCTGTCTCAATGACCCCTGCCCCAAAACAAAACAAAACAAAACACATCTTAACTCCTAAACAACTAAGCCTAATTGTAAAACTAAACTATCTGGTTTCAACCCCATCAGACACTTGAGAAGGCGTATGTTGTTTATTGTATATATTTGTAATAATATAAATGTATATGTAAAAGTAAAAAAAAAGTTAAAAAAAATCGGAAATTCATGGAGCATGGTTGCTCACACCTTTAATCCCAGCACTCAGGAGGCAGGGAGATCTCTGTGAGTTCCAGGCCATCCTGTTCTATAGAGACACTTCCAGGACAGCCAAGGGTACACAGTGAAACCCTGTCTCAAAAAAAAAAAACAAAAAAGCCAGCAAACTGAGGCGAACAATTTGTGTGTGTGTGTGTGTGTGTGTGTGTGTGTGTGTGTGTGTGTGTACTTCTGTGCATCACACAGGCATTCTACAAGGAAAACTAAAAACAGCAAGCAAAACACCCATAATAAGCAGAAAAAAACAGCCAGTCCACCCTTACACATTATGGAACTGTAAGAGTAGTTGACATTTCTTTCTTTTGGCAATATATTCTTGGTAGTTTGTTGTGGCTTCTTCGCAATTACAGTCTGTCTTGAAGCCCCGAGATAGGCCCTGGAATTTATTCAGAGCAGTATTTTCTTAACTCTTTGGGGAGGGGAAAAAAGCTTTTATTAAGAACAGTCTTAGAAGCAATGCAATCTCACAGTACTGCCCTGACTTTTTCTTATCAGTTATGGGCTCTTTAGCCTAGACTTAGTGACGTGCAAAACCTTGCCTTCAGGAGACATTTCATGAGAGCCAGAGGGAGAAGAGATCTTAACAAAGCTCGAGGCAAGAGAAAAGAATGACAGGCTTTGGCTTGGCTTTCAGGAGCTAGAAGCCAGCAAATGGTTTAAGATCTCTTCTATAGGAAGCACGAGGCAGTCCAGAGATAGGTATCTACTAAGGGCAGCTGGAAGATGACCTCGGGGGAACTTTCAGCCTGGGTGGAGTCCTGGGAAGCCCGCTAGGGCGTGGGCCGGTCTGCACCTCTCCACCGTGTCTGGCGCCATGCCCTTGCGGGCAGTTCTGCCCAGAACTGTGGGACCAGCATCTTAGCTAAAGGCTCTGGGGAGCCTTCAGAGACCTAAGACCCCCCGCCCCCCCCCCCCGGCAGCAGCCCTCCTCCTTTGCAGTAGCCGCCAGCTCCTCCGGGCTCCGCCTCTTTGGCGGTGACGTCCTTAGAAAGCGGGGGCGGGCGCGTGGGTGGGCCGAGCCCGCAGCCGCCTGCGATTCGGCGGGTTCAGCCACACCACCGCGCGCCCCCGCTCCTCCCGCCCCTCCGGGCGCGTCTTTTCCGGGCTCGCGCCGGGCCCCGCCTCCGTTGATCGTCCGGGTTGCGCGCGCGCCGCTGCGGCTTTTTTTTCCACTGGCCTCCGCGACGCGCCCCTCCTTGGAAGGCAGCTCCTGAGCTAGCGGGCACGCGGGCTCCTCTCCGTGAGCCTCTTTTCCCTTAAGGCCGGACCTTGTGGCGGAGAGGTGGTGGGCGAGGCAGCACCCTCGGTAAGTGATCCTGGGCTAGGGAGGCTGCGGTTCCCAGTACCCGCTGCGCCCGTGCCTAGGAGGGCCCCGATCCCTGGCGGATCCTCACCTGAGCCGCCTGGAGGTCAGGGGGAGCGCTGGGCTTCCCGGCCGCGGCCGCTGGCTCACGGAACTCCCTGGATTCGGGGGAAATAACTACTGTCACTATCTCCTCCTCGGATGCTCTCCCAGATCCTCCAGAACCCCGCCTGGCTCTTCTCTTTACCTCCTTGTACCACGAGAGCCAGGAGAACTCTTCTTCCCGGGGGTACTGGACTTTGCCAGGACTCAGTTGACAAGAGCACACCAAGTGGCTGCTAGACCTCCAAACGACCTTTAGGGCGCCCCTAGACCTCAGCTCCATTTTGTCCCCTCCCAGGCACTCTGTAATAGGGTCGAGGCGCCCGCTGGTGTGTGTGGTGCTGGTGTCTCTCTGGCTCTGGAAACATCTGCTCTCTTGAATTTGAGGAGGGTGCCTTAACTTTCGATAGATACCCTCTTAGCATCCATACCTTTAGGTATGCTAGCAAACAGCTGGATCCTAGCTGAAACATGTACCCCATGTTTTTTCCATCCTCACCCCCGCGATCAGTAAGTGCTGTATATTTTATATTAGGTTTATTCACTTCCTCTTCCTCTCATTCGAGGACCGAAAAGAACTGTGGCTGATGTCTATAGACAGAAAAACCTAGGAGAATGTGATTCATTGCCTAACCGGTTACATATTTGAAATCAGACGTCATTTCTCCTTTTTTTCTCCAGCATCTCCTTTGGAGACTTACAAAAAAAATCCTTTTGAAATTTATTTGTTCCTTCGTACTTTTCATCTTAAAAAAAAAGTCAATCCTCACTCAAGAGAAATGACGGTAAGGATCAGATTAAGGGGAAATGAACCTTGTTGAAGAAGCAAGCAGTTTGCTTTACTGGCTAATGGTTTAATCAACCACTCAGTTTCCTCTTCTGTGAAAATATGCCCAGCTGTCATGCAGTTGGATTCAAGCATAACCGAGGTTCCTTCTCCTGTTTTGTTTCTTGGACCTCTAAATTCATGCTTAGTAACATGTTGCTACGGATATTTCCTGTGCCTACTTGTAACTTTAGTTTTTCTGTTTTCACTTCGAACAAGCAAGGCTTCCAAATGTTCTTGATGTATAAATCAGCAAGTGGCGATTAATTTACAGTGCCACCACTAAGCATGCCAAGCAAAATTTGAAATGTAAGGCCTCGTCCCTTAAATTGCAAACTAGCTCATCCTTTCAGCTGAGTCTGCAAAAGTGCAAAAACATGCCACACTTCTGTTCGAATTTACCCTCTGCCATTTCCATGGAGGAACTAGCATTGTATGGTCAGTATACTTGCAAATTGGGATAACAGACCTTGACATTAAAAAAAAAAATCCCAGCTGGGTGGTGGCCTGCACTCCAAGCAGGCGGAGTTAGGTGGATCTCTCAGAGTTCAAGGCCACCCTGGTCTAGAGATGGAGTTCCAGGACAGCTAAGACTACACATGAAAACCCTGTTTGGGGGCGGGGTTGAAGCCCAGAAGCGTATACCGTACCAATTTAAAAGTTTGAGTAATTTCAGCTTTGTGGGTTCTTTTTTTTTTTTTTTCTTTGTCCTGGACTCACTTTGTGGACCTGGCTGGCCTCGAACTCACATCCATCCTCCTGCCTCTGGGATTAAAGGCGTGCGCTTTGTGGGTTCTTTAAAAAATATAATTAAAAACTAAATCAGATACAGAGATTTTGATATTATGTTGGGGAGAGATGTGATAAGTGGAGAAAGAGCAAAATCACAGCTGTGTCTAGCTATAAAAACCTTGAACAAGGCGCTTTTTGTAGTTTTCACATATCTAAATTAAATGGCTTTATGTTTGGCAGGATGATTGATTAAATACCCCATTTTGAGCCACAGGTGGGGGTGTGGTGGCGTAAGCCTTTAATCACGTCAGAGGCAGAGGCAGGAGAGTTCAAGCCCAGCCTGGTGTACAAAGGGAGTCCAGGACAGCCAAGGATACACAGAGAAACTCTTGTCTGGAAAAACCAGCAAAACCAACAACCAACCAACCAAGCAAACAAAACTACCCCATCTTGGATTCTGTTTGTATTTTAGTGCACTCCACATTAAAGCTGTGGCCAAATCTTGTTCTATCAGTTTAGAACAAACAACTCAAAGGTCTGCATATACTAGCTTCTATCAATATATGCTTTGTTCTTAGCCAGGGTGGTGGTGCACAACTTTAATCCCAAGCCCTTGGGAGGCAGAAGCAGGCTAATCTCTGCCTTTGAGGCAGACATCTAAATCCAAGGCCAGCCTGGTCTACAGAGTAGTTCTGGGAAAGCCAAGCCTACACAAAGAAATCTTGTGTCACAAAACAAAACAAAACAAAAACCCACAAAAACCAAAACCAAAACAAAACAAAACAAAAAAAACAACAAAAAACCCCCAAACCACCCAAAAAACCCAATAACAACCCAAAAAAACCAAACCAAACAAGATATGCTTAATTCTTAATTCATCTTGACTTAATGAGTTGCTACTACGCATAGAAGTAAATGAATTCAAAGCAGTTTTACAAATGTTAATTTCTACTTGCCAAAGGAAAGTATGGGTACAACACTGAGTTTTAGACACTCATGGCCATTAGAAACTTGTAAGAAGATGTGAACATACTGCCTTAAAATTGTAATTGGCAAGTAACTTTAAAAATATACAGAAGAGCTGGAGCGAGCTCAGTAGTTAAGAGCAATGGAAGAGCCCAGTTCAATTCTTAGTACCCACATGGTGGCTCACCGACTCCTTTAACTCCCAAGCTAAAGGGATCCAGCACCCACTCCTGGCCTCCATTAGCACTAGATGTGCATGTGGTCCATAGACAAACACCTATATACATAAAATAAAAATATTTAGCTAAAGTACTCCCAGCAATTTTTGGGAGGCAGAGGCAGGCAGATCTCTGTGAGGCATGGGCCACCACACCTGGGCTCTGCTGTTGTTTTTTTCTTCCTTCCTTCCTTCCTTTCTTTTCTTTATGTTGCCCTTTTATATTTACAGTCATTCCCTGTATCTCCCTGGTCTGTTTCCCATGTCTCTTGTCATTTCAAGAATACTAAGATTGTAACCATTTTAGACTGCCTCCTGCCATTAGCATCATTCCTCGGAGATTCATGAGATTTATATCCTTAATCAATAATCTGTTTCTTTTCATTACTGAGTCGTATGGCATGTCATAGATGTATGTTTAACCATGTACCTATCAAAGAACCTCTGATGTTTCCATGTATGAGCATAAATGTTCACTTCTGGGATAATTGCCTAATGATATACTTGCCAGGTTATATAGTAGTTGCATGTTTAGGTTTCAAAGTAACTGATTTCCACAAGGGCTTTTATATTTGTATTAGCAATATATGAATGATTTGTGGCTTTGTCAGCTTTTAGCATTGTTGTTACTTTTTCCTTTAGCTATTCCGATTCTCTGTAGTGCTATCTCCCTTCATAGTTATAATTTACCATACCTTAATGTCTCATGATCTGTATTTGTTAACACTAGGTCTTTTTTTTTTTTTTTTGGTTGTTGTTGTTTACTATATTTGTGCTTTGTTGTTGTTTTTAGATGGTCTTTTTATGTAGCTCTGACTGTCCTGGAGCTTTCTATGTAGACCAGAATTCTGCCTGCTTCTGCCTCCTAAATGCTGTGATTAAAGGCATGGTCTGCCTGGTTTAAGGCCTTAATTTAATTACAACATTTCTCCCTTCCCTTTCTTCTCACTAAACCCCCTCATCTGCTCCCCCCTATTCTCCTTCAAAAATGTGGCCTTTTTTCTCACTAATTGTTATTTTTGCAGGTACAGTGTGAGTGTGAGTGCTTGCGCGCCCGCGCGCGCACACACACACACACTTGAATATAATCTGTTGAGTCCATATAATATAACTTTGATCTTATGTTTCCAGTCCCAATGGATAGATACAAAACATTCCCAGCACTCGGGAGGTAGAGGCAGGAAGATTGCTGTGAATTTGAGGCCACCCTGGTCTACAGAGCGAGTCCAGGACAGCCAAGGCTAACATGGAGAGACCCTGTCTCGAAACACCAAAAAAATAAAAATAAAATAAAATTCTCCTACCTAAGGCTTAGGGCAAGAGGGGGTTGTTGGCGGAAAGATTGTGTGAGCGAGAGGATCGGGGAGTTTGGTAAGTGATCGTGTCTCCTAGTAACATCAGAAATCTCACTAATGTGACTACTCAAATGTGAGCTGAACAAGGAGGACACATGAACAAACATGCCAAAGTGGACAGGGACTAGGCCTCAACCCTGCACAAAACTCCAGGCATCCAAGAGGAAAGCTGGGAGCAGGAAAGGTGGTCCTTTCCAGGGAAGAGCACACCGATGGTTCTCCTGTGCTTAATGGTCAGCCGTGAAAACACATCTTTTCAAACTGCTTCTTTGAGAATGGTACACATGTATGCTACTGGCTATTGATAGTAGGCGCCCTTACTTCCCCCACTCCCCACTCCTCTTGTATTTCATCCCTCCCACACTATATAGCCCTCCCATTTTCATGTTCCTTTTTTAAAAAAATATAATCCACTGAACACCATGAATGCATGGGTGTGGTGCTATCCACTGGTGTATAGACAACCAACCAGACCACTGCTAGGAGCTTGAGTAAAATAGCTGTCATCCTCTTGTCTATTTTCATGTTGGGTTATTTGAAATTGTTGACTATTAAAGATGCTTTAATTTAAAAATTATTTTAAATACCGATCTTTTGTTGTTATATAGCTTGAAAGTATATTCTTTCACTTTGTGGCTTGTGTTTCCAGCCTCTTTGCAGGGACTTTGCAGAACTGTAATTTGGACTTGAAATAGTAAAAACATTGCTTGCAGGAAAAAAAATATTTTTTTTTTTACATATGACCTATGTTTCTGGTGTCAAGGGAGTCTTTTTTTGTTTGTCTGTTTGTTTTCAAAAGAGACAGGGTTTCTCTGTTTAACAGCCCTGGCTTTCCTGGAACTCTCTTTGTAGATGAGGTTGGCCTTGAACTCACAGAGATCCGTCTGCCTCTGTCTCCCTGAGTGCTGGGACTACAAGTGCCCAGCTTCAAGGGGATCTTATATACTTGCATTATTTAATTTTGCTCTTTGTGTTCTGCCTTATACCCATTATTTTTCACTGCAAGCAATGCATTCACTATTTCAGTAATTCTGGAGCTCACGTATGTTCTGTAGCATGTGGTTTTGAACTTAGCATGTGAATCTAGTTGTACATGCTTTTACCATACTAAAATGGCTGCTCTCCTTAAAAGTACCATGTCTACTTTACTAGTTGTCAAATGCAACATCGAATTAAACAGACACATAATGGGTTTCACTTTCTAAATTAAAAACATTTGGCAAGACTATAGTTTTTCTGCAGAGCTTTTAAAAAAAAATAGTTTTATTTTATTTTATGTGCATTGGTATGTAGGTGTCAGATCCCCTGGAACTGCAGTTACAGACAGTTGTGAGCTGCCATGTGGATACTGAGGACTGAACCCAGGTCTTCTGGAACAGCAGACACTACTTGTCCTTTGTTTTACCTGTTTATTTTGTATGGTGCAGGGATAGAACAGAATATTGTCCATGCTAGGCAATGGCTATACCTCAACCCTGAACTGTTTTTACAGTGAATATTAGTTTTAGGTGTTGCTTCTACTATCTCATTTTAAAAGTTGTGGGTGCCTGTATTATGGTAAGAACTTGCTGGACTAGTCTTTAATTTTAAGAATACTCATTTTTTATGGTGGTACTTCAGTAATTACTTGTCTCTTTGATGTCTCCATGTCTGCTCCAGTAAATGTGCAGTTAGGGGATCAAATTCCTACAAAGAAAAAAAAAAAAAAAAAAAAAAGAACAAACCGGTATAAGTCAGGGGACAGAAAAACACTCCCTGTGGTCAAATCCTGTCCACAACCTGTTTCTGTAAATAAACTTAAGTTGGAACCCAGCCAGATGGCTCCATTTATGTATTGTCTGGCAGTATTCACAGAGACCCTGTGGCCTCCCAAGTCTGTTTACTCTCTGGACCATTAGAGAGAGAAAAAATGCAGACGAACTCTCAGAGAAGGCAGCCTTAACTGGGACTAGTTTCCTTTATTTTATAAAGGAAAGTTTCGAGCCTTTGCTTGAATTTCAGTGGCCCAGAGGACTGCATTCGTTTTCTTTTCACCAAGCCTGGTAGTAGAATTAAGGCATGGTTAGAGAACTAGGAAGGTTGCTTTTTGTAGTTTAGGTGTGGGTTATTTCAGCTTCCGGGTATGAGAACTGGTACGATTCTAATAGAGGCCTATGCAGTTGGGTTCTTCCAAACCAGACTGGTAAGGAGTGAGCTAGGCACGGCTAAAGTTTTACACCAGAAACTGCTCTGTGAACTTTAACTACATAGTAGGAGGCTACCAAATTGAACTTCCACTGTGGTTTATTATTTTGTTTGCACGACTTCCTTCTTTTGTTAACTTGACACTTTAGTTCTTTTAAATGTCCTAAGTGTCACACTGAAGTTGGGACACTTGGCTGTACATTTGGAAGGAAGTGGATCCCATCCTACACAGAAGCATATTAAATATATTTTCAAAACATAGATGCATATTTAAGAAAAGTTTGTGAAAAAACATAAAAACAGCATAACTGACTCAAAAAAGGCAAGCAGTAGACTTTGGGGATAGCTTCTAAATATGCTGTAGAAACTTCGGCCTACCTGGTTCACTGTACTAAATGATGATGTTCATGTCTTTGGTAAAAGACACTATAAAACTGAGCAGCTGCTGGTCAGTGTGCTTATAAACCTACCATACACACACACACACACACACACACACACACACACACACACACACACACACACACACGCTTTAATGCTGAACCTATATATCTGGTTGTGCATATTGTTGGTGTGTATGCATGTGTTTTGCTGGGGATGGGGACCTGGTACCTTGTGCATGCTAGGCAACTGCTTCACCACTGCGTTATGTTCCCATGTAGTGTTTTAAAAGTATAGGACCTAATAGTCTACAAACTGGTGCAGAGTTGGCATTCTTACGGGAACAAATGAAAAGATACAGTGTGTGGGATTTGCTTCCCATCATATGGTAGGTAAACGATGGAGGTGGGGAGTGGGAGTTGAAGAAAACATAGCTCAACACATAGATAATTGTTAAAACTGGCGATGAGCATATTAGGTTCATTGTAATGAATGACACTGTGCTGTTTTTAAATTGTTGATAAATCGCTAAAAATAGTAGCTATGTAATTAGGTATGGGCAATACTATAAAATTTATTTTATTTTACTTGTTTTTTTTTTTTTTTTTTTTTTTTTTTTGGAGACAAGTTTTCTCTGTGTAGCCTTGGCTGTCCTGGACTTACTCAGCAGACCAGGCTGGCCTTGAACTCACAGCGATCCACCTACCTCTGCCTCCCAGAGTGCTGGGATTTCAGGCATGGGTCACCACACCCGGCTATAAAATTAGTGTAAATACAGAAATTTGAAAATTGTCTGCATGCTCATTGCTTTGCAAGTATCTTCAGTCCTTGAAATTTTTATCCTAAGAATTCAATTTAAATTTCTTTGTAGTCAAGAACAGCATCTTGGCTTCTTGGCCCTATACCAGAACTTTGGTGAGTGAATGTACCTTTGCCACTGATAAAATGAAATGAAGATAACCTGAAATGTTTACTATGTGACACATTAAGAGTAGTATTTCACCTGAATTGACTTTTTATGTTAACTGTTCTAATTCAAATTCGATAAAAGGATTTTTCTATAATAAGCATAATATGTAATGAGCTTATTGACCCATGAGAAAGATGTGCGGAAAATATGGATGTGAATTTATAAAAAGCAATGAAGGATTGTGAATTGGCATCTTCCGGATAGATAAATACAGTGATGAATACAGAAGAAAAGATCTTCACATTTACTCAATTAGTCGGGGAAATGCAAACCACTTTGCAACAGATACAGTCTAGAAATTATATTTTGAGCAAGTGGGGACTCACATACTATGTGATTTTTTTTTGATAAAGAATACCTGAATCCTCTCATTTAAAAGCGTACACATATTTTGCCAGGTGTGATGGCACATGCCTTTAATTCCAGCATTTCATGGCAAAGCAGGCAGATCTCTGTGAATTGAGTTAGACGCCAACTACATAGTGACGTCCAGAAAACCAGAAAAGAATTTGTGCAATTACTTTGCTGTGCCATAGATAGCATAGAACAAAGAAAAAGGGGAAAAAATCCCCATCAGAGAGACCTAGATGAACTGGCACGGGTGTTCTAAAGCATGGTAAAGGAGTTGCAGAACAGTTGCACACCATGATTCCACTAATCTGAAGGCAAACAAAGCTTATCGTGTGTATAGATAATAAAAAAAAGCTATGATTGATAACACACTGCAGAATGACTAAACCTAGAGGAAAAGGGAGTGGTTTTAGAGGAAACCTACTCTTCTATATAAATCTATAGTGTAGTTAACAGTTTTATTTGCTATTTTGTTGGTAGTTGCGTAAGTTAATCAGTAACATTTGCCCACTGGAGGGTACTTACAATTATTATATAGCAAACGCAATGGCTTGTATTGAGTGAGCATTCAGGTATTTGGATAAAGCATAACTTTTTCTCCCATGGACCCACCTTCTGATGTAGATGCTTGTCCATTACATGTTTGCATCTATGAATGGTAGCTGTCTATATGCATGCAAACATGCATGTGCAGGCACCTACATCAGAAAGTTAACAGTGGATCTGAGCATGGCATTATATTCTTGTATTTATATTTTCAAAGTGGAAAATTCTCCATGGGGTGAAAAAGTTTTTCTCTTTGTTCTATGATGGGACTATGTTCTAAGAATTGTGTTAGTCAATTTCATCATTGTGTGACTATCACAGATTGTATTTGTGCAAAGCTAGGTGGTAGAGTCCATTGTCTACAGAGTGCACGTAACTGCACTCTGTGGTTTAGATATGATCGGAGCACAATGGGCTTGCTTATACCAACACTATTACAAATGGGACTAGGAGATTTTGCTGCAACCTTTCCAGGCAATAGGAATTGGTGAAATTCATTATAGTCTCATGAGACCACCATCATGTATGCATTCTGCTGTGATGGGGATGTCTATACAGACCTTGACTATATTAACATTGTAGTTGTAGGTCAGGGCTAAGAGTGCATGCTTTGCAAACATGAGGACTGAATTCAAATTCCCATGTAAAAGAGCCAGGCATGGTTTAATGACCTTAGGGAGTGAGGGGGGTGGGAATAGATGGTGACACGAGGCTCACTGGATTGCTATTCACAACCCTAGTTCCATGTTCTGTGACAGACCCTGGCTAAAGGAAATAAGGTGCAGAGGAGTACAGCACGATACTTGATGTCTCCTGGCTTTTGCATGTATCTGGGGGCTTGTTCCTGCATACACATGCACACATACCCCCCCATACAAAATTATTGCTAAAGTAATGAGGTGTTAGTGCAATATACAGAATGTCATTAAGATTGTGTGTGTGTGTGTGTGTGTGTGTGTGTGTGTGTGTGTGTGTGTGTGTCCGTCCTTGGATTGTAGTGAAAATATTCAAATTGAACCTTGTGCTTATTTTGTGTAAAGAAATTAAGAGTAGCCGTGTCTAGATTGTGGCTAAGGTTGCTGTGATGAAGGACAATTTTGCAACTTAGAAAAGTAAAGAAAATCTAGGTTATCTGTAGTTAGATGAATCTTTGCCTGTGATAGCTCTGTTTGTAGTATAGAAAATTGAGACTTGGGAGAAACATCTTAGAGGACCAAGTTCGATTTGATTGGTTTGAGCATGCATGTCTGTATGCTGCTTTATCATGAGGCATTAATTAAACAAAAAAGGACCATTATAAACTCCCGGGTTTATACTGTGGGACCTAGAAGCAAACGTGTTATTTTTATTGCTGTTGTTTCTGAGCCAGGCTCTCACCGTTGCAGCTGAAGAACTCACCATGTAGTCCAGGCTGGCCTCAAAAGCATGTCAGGCCCCCTACCCTAGCTTCTCAAATGCTGGGATGGTAGGAGGATGCCACTCAGATTAAGGTAAATTATATTATTTTTTCATGGTTTTTTTTGTTGTTCTTTTAATCATTTTCCACAGATTCAGTAGGACATTTTGTTTAAAGAGACTATATGTGGGCAAGTTTTTTCATACGAGAAGCCTTCATGGCTACTTGTTCTTTTCGTTGTTGTTATTGTTATTGAAACAGCCCATTTTCCAAGGCCATCTTTCTGCCTCTTGGCCTTTTGGAGTTTGATTTCATATCAGGGGAATTTTCCACTCACAGATGCAGTTAATAATGTAACAGACTTTATTGGAGAATCAGCTTAAAGGCTCTGTATTTCTTAATTGACTAATAAGAAAGGGTGTTGAAAAGTTACCTGTGAATTCTGGTGGTGTTAGATGAGGCTAATGCAGGGAGAGGTATACTGAAATACCTGTTCTCTCTTGGTTGCTCTGCTTATTGCCTTTAATGTATGGTCGCATTATCGTAGTACCATGCAAAAGTAATGGCAGGCTTATGCAGGATCACTCATCTAAGAAAGCCTGGACAAGCGAGCAGGGCTGTTACTGCTGAGGGGAAGGTGAGCCTTACTTGTGCTTTGAATGCATAAGTCATTTCTGCCTCTCATTTGAACAGAAAGCTTAAACCATCCGTCAGACAGGAAACAGGAACTTGGTGAATGAGCTTAGAAACCAGTTATGGCTGAGAAGAGAAGAAAGAAGCCTCAGTAATGTTATAGCAGTGGGGTGATCCAAGTAAAAGATGCTATATTCTACATGGCCACAGAAGCTATGGAGCCAGGAACTAAGGTAAAAGAATAGTTGAGAAACCATAGCTTTACTGAAGGATAGAACTGGACAGTAGTCATAGCACTTGCCAGGTGAATATGCTTCGGAAAAGCAGAGCAGAGAAGAGAAAAGTAGGCCAGGCAGAATAGTATTCTTAGAGGTGGAGCCAGAGGCTTTCCTATTTCGTGAATTACAAACTTAGTCTAGGATGCTTTGAAAGTCTTTGGTGGAATATTTGGGATACAGAATATCAGATACCAAGACAAGACCAAAATGGTTCCAGAAAGCATTAGGATCCTCTCTACCCAGACAGTTTCTTTCTTCTTTTTTTAATATAGTTTATTATTTTATTCATGTTACATCTCAATGGTTATCCTATCCCTTGTATCCTCCCATTCCTCCCTCCCTCCCATTTTCCCCTTACTCCCTTCCCCTATGACTCCCAGTTTCTTACACAATGTATCTGTTGCTTTTCTGTGCCTGTGATCAAATACCACGGTCAAAAGGCACTTATGATAAAAATTTATTTCGTCTGATATTTCTAGAGGATAGGAATCTATGACGGCAAGGAGGCATAGCAGCCAGGGGCAGACATGGCCCCAGGAGCAAGAAGCTCAGAGATTACATCATCAACCTTGCACATGAATCTGAGAGTGAGTTGCCTCTGAAAGCCCATCCCAGTGCTAGACTTCCAGCAAGGCTGTGGCACTTCCCGAAACAGCGTCACCAACTGGGGGCCAAGTGTTCAAACACCTGACTCTATCAGGGACATTCCCATTCAAACCATGACACAAAGGTAGAGTAGAATTTCTTGGAAACAAGTTGTTTCCATAATTGGAACCTAGAAAAGACAAGGCTCAGGTGCACCTTTTGTAAGTTATGCAACCCTTAATTGGGAAGCCATGTGGTGTTTATTTCCACAAATAGAATGTTGACATTAGCGTCTTCATTCAAATACAATTATACATGCTATGCTTTTTTATTTTAAAGCAAAATGACAGATCTCCTAAGGATGTGATAGTTCAAAATAACCCCTAAAAATTTTTAGACTCTTAGGGTTTTTTTTAGTGTCAAGTATATAAGGCCAGGACTTCCATATGCAATTAGGTTTTTAAAACTATTATATAGATATTAATTTCTAACATTTTCTTTATTGCCAAGAAATTAAATATTAAATTATCTATACAGAGTATTTTTTTCTAAAGAATTCTTCTTATCTGCAGTTTCACTTTTTAGTTTCAGTTACCCACATGCAGCCTGAAAAACAGTAAATGGAAAATTATAACTCTTTTCCTAGCCCCTGTTGCTGGTAATCTCTTTTTCTGCCAAAATGCTTAGTTCAACTTGATTATAGAGATGTGTATGCAAGGAGTGACTAGTATAGATAAAGTATGGTACTACCCACAACTCCAGGCATGTAAGGAATGTCTTCTATTTTCCTCCCTAGGTAACAGGGGTGGGTACTGTAGTTGCTTACCGGTGGGAACCCCTTAAAGTACAGGCTGCTGTAGAAGAGACGGTTGCGAAACAAAAACCTTCGAAGTAAATTTCCTGCCTTCTTTTTTTTATCCCTGTATTTACTTATTTATGTTTTGAGCTGGGGGTCACACTATATCTGATTTGATCCTGGAACGCTGTATTTATTATTTGTGCCCATGTACCTTTGCACACATGGGTGTCTGAGGGCAATTGAGAATGGGGTCCCTCCTGCAGCCTTGTGGCCTCTGGAGGGCTATCATGTTCATTAGCAGCATGGCTTGTACAACTTAGCTTTCTCTTTACAGTTCTTTTGGGACTTACCTAGGGAGAACTGAATCACTGGTAATTGTCAGGCCCCGGAGTCCAAAATAGTGGGATTAAAAAAAATACTTGTTCGCTAGCACAATAGGAGTATAATAGTCAGGGAGAAATAGGCATAAGAGCTCCACATATTGTGGTAGTGCTAGCATTTGTGAGAAAAATATTCTGCCCAGTTCCTGCCTTATTTCTGTGTCACCCTACATTTCTATCTTGTTTGGGTCTATGAAGTACGCCTCTGTAATGATTGGCCTAGTGCTGCAAAGATAAAATTTAGTAAAAGAGGACATTTGTGCTTAGCAACTTCAGATAGCTGGTGCTTTTCTCAAAACGACTTGAACTGTAAGGACCGTAGGGCCTTTGTTTTATTTATCCTTGTAGGGCAGTCTTGAATGTGGGGAGGCTTGTGATTGTGTCTTGTCTTTCATTCAAGGACCACATTGCTCAAGATACTCCCTCCAGGAAGGAGGAGATAGATGATGTATGAGGTCATTACCAAAGATAAGGAGGAAGTGACAGTGAAGGCCTATACTCAGGGTGTGCCTTGAATTTGGAAAACCAGAAATTTGCAGTTTAGTTTGGGCTACGGTATTTAAAGAACAAGTTGTGTCAATCTGACACAAGCTCGAGTCATTTGGGGATGAAGGTACCTCAGTTGAGAAGATGCCCCAGTCAGATTGCCTATAGTCAAATCGGGGATTGTTTGGAGTAGTGATTGGTGTGGGAGGACTCAGCCTACTGTGGCCATTGCCACCCGTTGGTAGGTGGTTTGGGGTTGTTTAAGAAAGCAGGCTGAGCAAGCCATGAGGAGCAAGCCAGTCAGCAGTGCTCCTTTACGGCCTCTACTTCAGTTCCTTGAGTTTCTGCCTTGACTTTCCTGGGTGATGGACTACAAGCTGTAGGTGAAATAAACTCTTTCCTCCCCCAAGTTACTTTAGATTATGGTACTTACTACAGCAATAGAAAGCAAAGTAGGGCTAACTAGACTATTGTGAAGCCCTTCAGTGTTTAACTCGATGAACAGAGTCTCCAGTAAAAATCTGCAAATGTAAATATAAAGTGAGTATTGTCATATAACATTCATAATGGAACTATGATGACTTTAATAGGTTGTAAGCAACTAAATTGGGAGTAGTGACATTGGTTACAGTTTTTTTTTTTAAACAGACATTCATTTCTCCACTTTTGCATCTTTCCTAGCTAAGGATACAAACATTTTACATCTTTAAAGATACTTTCTGGATGTTGTGACATTTTATTACAAAATCATGAGAAATATTTCTTTTGTTTAGGAGGAGTGACTTTTTGTTTTTCAAGACAGGGTTTCTCTGTGCAGCCCTGGCTGTCCTGGCCTCACTTTTACACCAGGCTGGCCTTGAAGTCACAGTGATCTGCTTGCCGCTGCCTCCCAAGTGCTGAGAGGAGTGACTTTTTAAAATGGGAAAATTTAAGATGGAAAATTAGTTGTTAGAGTTTCTATTTTATGTGCACTGGTGTTTTGCCTGCCTTTATGTCTGTGTGAGCATACCAGATCCCCTAGAACTAGAGTTAACAGACAAGTGTGAGCAGCCATGTGGGTGCTGGGAATTGAACCCCAATCCTCTGGAAGAAGATGGCTCTTAACCACTGAGCCATCTCTCCAGCCCCCCTTCCCCCTTTCTGTTCCTTAACCCTAGGGCTTGTAGGTTATAGATGCCTTGCCTGGAGTTTAGTTCTCAGCCAGGTCTGAGTGCACCCCTTCTCGCTGGTTTCACTGGCACTGCCTCAGTGCTGTGGAATAACCAGGATTTTACCTGCACTGGGCACATGGCTCTTCACCTCGGTGTTCTACTTTCAGACATGTTGGCTCTGGAAGCTGTGAGACCGAAGGTGCCTTTCCCCTTTTCAAATCATCTTTGCCTTAGTGGTTAAGAGAGTCCGTTCCCAGAATCCTCACGGCAGCTCACAGTCCTCTGTAATTCCAGCTCCAGGGGATGCAGTGCCCTCTGCTGGCCTCCATGGGTACTAGGCACACAAATGGTGTACAGCCATACATGCAGGCCAACCACTGACAATCGTACGAAAAAATATCAATCTGGGGCGGGGGGGGGGGGGTAGGAGAATCTTAAGTGCAAGTTGATCTCAGGCAGCAGAGCAATAGATGATGCATTGTGCTGCTGACCTTGGCCTTGGTTTGGAAGAAGGATTAGCAGATTGCTCTATACACCGGAAAGGGCAAACTACTTTCTTTTCCCGCTGCTGCCATTGCTTACAGATGTTGCAAAGAGGAGTGAATCACTGCCTACTTTAAAAACGACATGTTTGAGATTAAATAATCACAGACATAACTGTAAAGGAATGTCTTAAAGGCAGTTTTCATTGTTGAGCCAGCAGAAGCTAAATGTATTAGGGATTTATGGGCAGTACTCACCAGTACTTAGTGACAACACTCTTAAATTTGGCAGGTTTGTTTCTTAGCTGAGCTCTGTATGTGAGTGTGTGTGTGTGTGTGTGTGTGTGTGTGTGTGTGTGTGTGTTAAACAGTGTTTCATTGACATAGAAGAAGGCCTCGCCTTTGTTTGGCATCCCTTAGTATTCTTGCACTTCATTTTTTATTTGTCTTAATTTATATTTTCTTTGTTTTTCAGTGCCAGAGACTGCTACACTTCATCCAGCTGGACTCCCAGTTCTAAGCTTTAAAAAAAAATTAAAAAAAGATTTATTTATTATGTATATAATGTTCTGCCTATATGTAGGCCTGCACACCAGAAGAGGGCACCAGATCTTATTATAGATGGTTGTGAGCCACCATGTGGTTGCTGGGAATTGAATTCAAGATGTCTGAAAGAGCAGCCAGTGCTCTTAACTGCTGAGCCATCTCTGCAGCCCCAGCCCTAAGCTTTTATTTTGGCACTTTGGTGTCTTATAGTAATGTATTTTAAATACTGAGCTGATAAAGCCTCCTTTAGATAAATACTACCATGAATCTCACCTATTGCAAATTTTATACTTCCTAAAATAATATAACTAGATGGGAATGTTGTTTGTAATAGTCAGCTGGTCAATATATGAGATTAGTCAGTTAAGCTTTCTGTTCGTGCCTTTTGAGATGGCATTTTTCGTTCCTCTGTGCTCTTTTAGAACCTCATATTCATTCTTTGTTATGCATGTGTTTTCATGGCCTGACATTTAAATGAACTTTAGAAATAAAAATTGACTTTAAGCAAGCCAGATAATGCTCTCTTTTTATAGCAGTAGCAGGTATAACTGGATACTTGGTGGCTATAATTAATAACTTTTAAAAAAAAGTCTGTAATCATATATGTGGGATGAGAGCATTGCCTCATATGTGGCCTTCTCCTGTCGTACCTTTTAATCTATATTAGGCTCCTGTCTACCTAAAGTGTTGTTTATTGAGCACCAAGTTCTATTAGGGCAGAGTACAGTTTACTTTTATGCAACATTTCCTGAATAAATGTTTGCACATGCGTTTGCAACTACTAAGGATTTGGAAAACTAGATTTTGTTAATGTATTTTTCATGTGTATGAGTGCTCTGCCTGCGTGTACGCCTGCAGGCTGAAGAGGGCACCAGATTTCATTATAGATAGTTGTGAGCCACCATGTGGTTTCTGGGAATTGAACACTTAGGACCTTTGGAAGAGCATTAGCAGCATGACTTTTACAACTTAGCTTTCTCTTTATGGTTCTTTATGGGCTGTGCCATCTCTCCAGGCCCCTGGAGTTTTTTTTTTCCCCAATGGGAAAGAAAGGATTGTTATTATCTATACTTTAACTTTTAATTCCTTCCTTTCTCAGCTCTCCATGTTATGGTGGCTACAAAACCAAATGAGTAGACTCTTAATGATCTGTTTCCTGCTTCAGTGATCTTGGTACAGCACAGTAGTGTCATGTGTATATTTACGGAAGACCCAGTGATATAATTGTCTCTACAATTTTGTGTTGTGATGTTAGAAAGTATGATGGTTTATTGCTCAAGAATTTAGTTTATATATTCTTTTCTGGGGGAGTGGAGGGAAGGGAGTTTGAGACAGAGTTTCTTTATGTAGCCTTGGCTGTCCTGAACTTGCTGAGATTACAGGAGTGCACCACTGGGTCCAGCTGGTTTGCATGTATATATATATATGTATATATATATATGTATATATACATTTCTTTTCTTTTCTTTTTGGGTTTTTGAGACAGGGTCTCTCTGTGTAGACTTGGCTGTCCTGAACTCTCTTTGTAGACCAGGCTGGCCTCGAACTCACAGCAATCCAACTGCCTCTGCCTCCTGAGTGCTGGGATTAAAGGCGTGCACCACCACAGCCCAGCATTAGTTTATATATTCTTATGCATATTTAGGGATAGTTTAACCAAATGACTTCTTTCTTATAAAATAAACCATTTAAGCCTCGGTGCCACACACCTTAATCCCAGCTCTGGCAAGGCAGAGGCAGGCGCATCTCTGGGAATTTTGAGGCCAGTCTGGTTTATAAAGCGAGTCCAGGACAGCCAAAGCTACACAGAGAAACTTTGTCTCCAAAAACTAACCCTCCTAACCCCACCCCCAACCCCCCAAAAAACTGTATACTCTATTTTAAAATGTGACATTAATACCGGTCTTACTTCTTTAAACGAACATATTTTATTTGGAACAATATTAAGCTCATAGTTAATGTATAGTGTTGGCACTATAGCCCATGTGTAATTAATACTGTTTCGCCTAATACTAGCATTGTATATGACGTAGCAGTGGCAAAGCAACTGAGAAAATTAGAATTCCCTGTGTATGTCCAAGCACTGTTTTCTGTCACAGCATCCACAAGTACTGTATATATTTAGAGTATGCAGATAAAATTATAAACATAAAGTGGGTAAGCCTTCTACTCAGAGACAACTAATGTTTTTAGCACTTTTAAGTAGATACTTTTGTCTACGTTTTTATAGAGAGTATAAATCTATTTCACACAAAATCTGCATTTCCCTAAAAGATTGGCTGCCAAACATTTTAAATACATTTTTAAAATTTGCCCTCCTTTACACTTAAATATAACTAATATGTTTTTTTCTTTGATAAACTTCATCTCATGTCTGTTTTTGTTTTGTTTTTTTGAGACAGGGTTTCTCTGTGTAGCCTTGGCTGTCCTAGACTCACTTTTGTAGACCAGGCTGGCCTCGAACTCACAGCGATCCGCCTGCTTCTGCCTCCCGAGTGCTGGGAATAAAGGTGTGCGCCACCACGCCCAGCTTCATGTCTGTTCTTTGAAAATAACTTGTTCCTTCACCATACTTTGTTGTATCTCTTTGTTCAGTTAATTCTTTATTACTTTAAGTAAAAGGATAACCATATATGTGTTTCTAATGCTTTTTTACTTAGCAAACCAGACAACTTTCAGCAGTTGTACTGCTTAATACTTATGTACGCCAAGTTGAACCACTTGTGGGGTTTAATAAATTTGTATATAGTGGATTTGTGACTTTCATAGTTTTATGTGGTTCACCCTGGATTTTGCAAATGCTTTCTACTTTTTTTCTGATCTTCTTTTCTCCGCTGAGAATTTCCACACTTACAGTAGTGTGCTGACACAAAGCTTTAGGCCAAAGTGTTAACTAAGCTTACTACCTTCCACAAGTCTCTGATTAACATAACATCCTTAAGACCTATTCCTATGATTAAAGACCTTGAATTTGAGTGTGCTGCCCATCAATATAGAAATAGACTGGAATGCTTTCAGCTTAAGCTTTGTAAAACAGCCTGATAGTTCTATCTCCAGGATTCATTTCTGTATTGGGTAGCTAGTGACAGTGCTGCCACCCAGTGGCAGTTTATAGATATGCTGCTATTATTGCTGCAATATTTTCCACCATTTCACACATTTTTTTCCCTATGTCCTTCTATGTTCATGGTTTCACCTCTTGTTTCTTTTCCTCTTTTTAGATTTATTTATTATTTATGTAGTATTCTGCCCACATGTGTACAGGAAAGGGCACCATATCTCATTACATAGTTGCGAAGCCACCATGTGGTTGGTGGGAATTGAACTCAGAACCTTTGGAAGAACAGAGAGTGCTCTTAACCTCTGAGCCATCTCTCCAGCCCTGCCTCCTATTTCTTTTCTCCACTTGTACTTGAGGGTTTCAGCTGATATTCAGGGAGCTGAACGCTAGCTGTAGAATGTGACTCTGATAGCCTACTTAAATAAGGACTTTGGAATATGGGACGCAATATTAATAATAAGTGCAAACATGCTGAGGAGATTCTTGCTTTCTCTGTTTTTATAAAGTTAGGCTTCTTTTCACAAAAAGAGCATATACTTTGAACATGGTAAGCATGTGACACTTCCTGTGTTTAATGTTTAATGGAAAGCTCATTGTGTGAGAAGAAACACTTCTATAAATATGTGAAGAGGCTCATACTTCAACCTAGTATGAAAGCTGTAGCTTAGAAATCCATCCTTGGCTTCCTCTCACCGTCACCCGCCTTGTCATTTACTAAGCATCTACTTGGAGCCTGCCCTGCTCCTGTATGGCGCTACTGAGTGTGACGGTGCTAACCACGGCAAACATGACTTCCATCATCTTGTTTTATAGTCGATTTATTTATTTATTTATTTACTTACTTTATGTTCTATGTGGGGGTGTCAGATCCCATGGAACTAGAGTTACAGATGGTTGTGAGCGGCCATGTGGTTGCTGGGAATTGCACCCGGGTCCTTTGGAAGAGCAGCCAGTGCTCTTAACCACTGAGCCATCTCTCCAGCCCAGATCTCTGTCTTCAATGAGAAACCCAAAGTAAGAGAACACAAACAGAAGTGTAAGTGCAGAGCTTAAGGGTGCTTTGAGGGCCAGTGTCAAATGCATATGACATAAATGGGCAGCCAGAGAAGGATTTCTACCAGTACTACTTAAGTTAGGACATAAAGGAATGCGGAAAAGAGAAGAATAGAATCTTTGTGGCAGAAGAAAGATCATGTGCCTGGAAAGGAGGTGAAGAATGAAAGTTAACGCTTTTGAGAAACTGTACGTCCATAACGGCGAAGGCTGTGGGCACTAGTTCTGTTCTCTCCATTTTACAGTTGTGGTAACTGGAGCTAAGAGGTCACGGACCTCCAGTAGGTGGCACAGGCAGTTCCTGAAGGTAGACTGTCTCGTTGTTGTCTCTTGACTCCTGCATTCTGTGCAGGCTGCCTCTCAGCTGAGCCATAGAGTTATATTGGAGCCTTAAGCATGGATGAAGCCTCGCTCTTGTGAGCTCCTTTTGCTCCTTTCGTGCTATGCTGACTGGTAGGCTGCACTAGAGACCCCGGTCATTACCATTCCAGCAGCTGGTGTTTATAGGCTGTGCGCTAGTTTACAAACACCCAGATTTGCTTTAGTCCTTTGTCTTTGGCTGGTGGTCAAAACAAGCATTATTTGATTTGCATTGCTGAGGTTTCCAGAAAACTGTAGATTGGAAATTATAACTGGCTATTTTTTTTTAAACAAAAGAGCACAAAGTGTTCATTACTTGCAAAGGGAGAACTTTTGTTTGATTTCTAAAGTTAATTTGGCAACATTATTTCCCTGATTTCTAAAGTGAAATTGGAACTCAGTTTCAAAAAAAGTACTATTGTCTTTTAAACTTGTATGACCTAAAAAAAAAAAAAAAAAAAAAAAAAAAAAAAACTATAAATGGAGATATTCCTTCCAGTACGTCTGCTTTATTTTATTTTAAAATATAAAATTTTAAGATGAGGAATTTACTTTAATTTGAAATCAACAATTAAAGGTTTATTCTAGATTTAAGATAGATTATAAATGTTCAATTGTACATAAACTAAAATTGTAGATTTCAGAAGACGTGTCAAAGAGTAAGAGGGGAAGGAGAGGGAGGGGAGGGAGGGAGGAAGGGAGAGGGAGGGAGGGAGAGAGAGAGAGGGAGGGAGGGAGGGAGAGAGGGAGGGAGGGAGGGACAATTTAATGGCATATAGCTAGTGCTCTCATTGCTTACAACATCACAAATGACTGTGGAGTCAAAGAGAAGTTTGTACTTGGAAATATTTTTCATATGGTGAAGGCTAGCTTTGGCTCCAGTGGTCATGTATTCTTATTTTTTGTACATGGAAACCAAAGTAGGGGATAACTAGAGATGGGTTTTTTTTTGTTTGTTTTTGTGACAGAGTTTCTTTGTATAACAAGAGCCTTGGCTATCCTGCACTCACTTTGTAGACCCAGGCTGGCCTCGAACTCACAGATATCCACCTGTCTCTGCCTCCCAAGTGCTGGGATTAAAGGTATGCACCACCATGTCAAGCTAACTAGACACATCCTAAGAATCTTTTTCCAAAAGAGAAGGAGTTAGATTCTACTCTGGGATGACAGGTATGCAACTCAGCGACAGTCCTTGGCATGCTGGGAAATGTGATCACCCTAACTTTAACCCATTCCTGATGAATCATGGATTTTTGTTGTTGTTGTTGTTGTTGTTGTTGTTGTTGTTGTTGTTGTTGTTTTGGTTTTGGGGGGACAGGGTTTCTCTGTGTATCCCTGGCTGACCTGGACTCTCTTTGTAGACCAGGCTGGCCTTGAACTCACAGAGATCCACCTGCCTCTGCCTCCCCGAGTGCTGGGATTACAGAATCATGTTTTTGTATACAGCTTCTCAAGTGTTGCTTCTCTGCAGTTACACAGAAGCAGTTTCCTTTAACGTGGACATACAATGTTATGTTTTGAGCAATCTCTTGTGTATTGCAATAATACACAATACAATAATGTGATAGCACTTGTAGTCCTTTCCTGCTTGTCAGTATAGTGAACTTCCTGCGGCTAGGTCCTGTTGAGGTTACTGCAGGGCACTTTGATAGACTTGTCAGCCTTACAGGAAGTGCTATTACTTAATGATACTTGATTGTTGTCGGAAACATTGTGAAATGAAAACTTTGAGGGAAAGAAATGATTCAGCCTTTTCTGCGTCCTACTTTGTTTTGTGAAGTCAGCCAGTGCACATTGGTAAGAGATCACATTTGCTTGGAATGTCTGAAGCAAGACTGTGTTAGGTAAGGTGATAGCCTCCAAAGTTGTCAATATTTGTTCCCAGTGGCCGGATGGTAAACAAGAGAGGACTAATAAAGCATTCATTACTGAAATCCCCTCTCTTCAAAGACCCTCTGGTTACCAGTGTGGAAAGTGACACTCTGTGCATATTATACACACACATACGCATTAAAAGACTAGTTCTTACAGGCTTCATAGATACAGGGGTCTGATCTGGTCAACTTGAAATGTCATCAGTATGGAATGATGTATAATGTGCTATCTATTAGGTTTTCTGCAATTGTCATCTATTATTTGCATTCTTGAGTGTTTTAAAAGGGAAGGTAAATGGAACTGTGGTATCCACAGGAATTAATCACACTTCCAATTGTGTGTGGAACGCTTTATAATTGTTGGCTTTTTGATACCATCTATTCCCTTAGTGGTAGTTAAAATATTTCGGGGGGGGGGGCGTGACTCACTTATGTGAGATCAAAAGAGTTTTTTTTTTTTTGGTTTTTGTTTTTTTCCTTTCCATCATTTATTTGTGCTGAGGGATGGAACTGAGGCACGTGACCTACTAGGCAAGCATTCACTGAACGCCAACAGCTCTGTGCCTTTGTTGGTCTCATTTTAGCACAGGGAATGGCAAGGATGCTTAGTCTTAGGCAAACAGCATTATAGTTATAATAAGAAAAATATGTTTATTCAGCTTTGAAAATGGTTTTTAAATGACAATATCAGGTGGTAGTGGTGCATGCCTGTAATCCCAGCACTCTGGGAGACAGAGGCAGGTGGATTTCTGAGTTCTATGTCAGTGTGGTCTACAGACAGCCAGGGTTACACAGAGAAATGTTGTCTTGTAAACTCTCCCCAAAAGAGAAAAGAAGGAAGTATTCAATCTACTTCTATTGGTATCAGTTTTAGTTTGCTACTGATTCTATTAGTATCAACTTCTATTAAATCAAGTTTTGACTCCTTTTTATTGTTTATTTTTTTGGTTTTTTGAGACAGGATTTCTCTGTATAGCCTTGGCTCTCCAGGACTCAACTTTGTAGACCAGGCTGGCCTTGAACTCACAGAGATTCGCCTGCCTCTGCCACCCTGAGTGCTAGGATTAAAGGCATGCATCACACTGTCTGGCTTGACTGCTTTTAAGTATCACTTATTCCTCTGAGTAGGGTCAAACACCTTTGGAGACATACTGATTGTCACCTGTCAACACACACACACACACACACACACACACACACACACACACACCAGCATACATTAGAAATAACTGAAAGACTTGCTTATTATTAGTGATACAAAGAACATAATTCTCTGTGGAAGCTTTAAAAAAATCTTGGATAGTCAAGGCTACCAGAGAAATCTTGTCTTGAAAAGCACCCACTCCCCCCAAAAAAATCTTGGACAAATTTAAGTAGAACATTTAAAAAGCTGCCTACAATCCTATAATGTAGACGTTTCCATTTGGTGTTGTATTTGATTTCCTCGTAGCCACAAGTGCCATCCTCTAACCATGGTGCACTGGGGGGTTGTGTATAGTATTTGATACCATGACTACATCGTTATTTTACTAATCTCCTTTTGCCATCTTCTCAAATTTTCTTGTTATCTCCAGCACAGTGGCTGTATTTCACTTTCTTTTTTATGTGTATATCTGTGTGTGCAGCTCCACCTCTCATTATTTCCTAAAAACATTCTTAGAAGTATAAGCTTCAGTTAACAGGTCATGAAATGAGCTGAGGCCTCTTGACACACATTGCCAAGTTCCTTTCAATAAAACATGTGCCAATTTATACTCTTTTCTTTTTGTTGTTGTTTTGTTTGCTTTTTTTTTTTTTTTTTTTTTTTTTGAGACAGGTTTTGTAAACCAGGCGAGCCTTGAACTCACAGAAATCCACTTGCCTCTGCCTTCTGAATGCTGAGATTATAGGCGTGTGCCACCACTGCCCAACTCCTAGTTTATACGCTTACACCCTTATTTCTTTTCTTTCTTTCTTTTCTTTCTTTCTTTTCTTTCTCCTTCCTTCCGACAGGTTTTCTCTAGCCCTGGCTGTCCTGGAATTCTGCTCTGTAGACCAGGCTAGTCTTGAATTTAAAGCTGTGCCTCTTTGGAGTGCTAGGATTAAAAGAACGTACCATCGCACTTGTCCAGTCTTTATAAACAAAAAGCTCCTTTTTGTCTGACTTTGTTGGCAGCAGTCTATTTTAGTTGGCCCTACCTGTTTTATTAAATTAAATAAAATGTTCGTCATGCAGAAGTGGAAGTAGATGCCACAGGTATGAAAATACTACACTGTAAAGAGCTGGTCGTCCCTAATGACACTTTCAGGGACAGCTGGACTTTAAGCTGTAAGATATATTTTTGTTCAATAGTTTACAGAGGAAATTGCAAAAATTCTCCTAAAAGGATTACTTCCTAATTACTTCTGGCTCATTATGTTAGTCATTTCTATAATTATACCTATTCAGACTTTTTTTCATGTGACTTTTTATAACTTCTAGATAAAGAAAAACTCACAAATTGTGTGGAAAGTCGTGATTGTATCATTTTTCTCACCCAAGATCTCTTAATTAACAGGCACTTTCTTGAAGCATTATTATCTTTCATAAATTAAAAACAATTTTTTTTTTTGTTTTTTGAGACAGGGTTTCTCTGGGTAGCCTTGGCTGTCCTGGACTCACTTTGTAGACCAGGTTGGCCTCAAACTCACAGCGATCTACCTGCCTCTGCCTCCCGAGTGCTGGGATTAAAGGCGTGCGCCGCCACCACCTGACTCATATTTTAAATGAAAGCTTGGGAGATCCATATTTGTTCATATCAGCACCACCTCCCCTCCTTTTGTTTGTTCTTTTCTTTCTTTCTTTCTTTCTTTTTTTCTTTTTTGTTGGTGTTGTTGGTGTTGTTTTTGTTTTTCGAGACCCGGTCTCTCTGGGTTAGCCTTGGCTGGCCTGGACTCGCTTTGTAGACCAGGTTGGCCTTAAACTCACAGAGATCCGCCTGCCTCTGCACCCCCACCCCTACCCCCGACTCCCAAGTGCTGAGATTAAATGTTTATGCCACCTCGCCTCACACTTCTTGAATCCCCTTGCCAGGCAGAGACTTAGTAGTCCAGTGCCTGCTGGTCTGCAGTTTCTAGTCTAGGAGCTTTTGGGTCACTATTGTGATCTAATGACACTTTGCTCATCTATTAAAAGCTTCTCTCAGCTAGTTAGTGGTTGTCTCAAAGCAGTCGAGCTGGATCTGCCACTGGTAGCAGAGCAAGCTCCTCCCAATTAACTGTCTTAAGAAAATGTGTGCTCTAGAGACTTCTGAACGGGAAATGCGTAGACTTGTTTTGCCTCATTGCTGCACATGCTCATTGGGGTTTATTTTAAGTTGGACAGCTGTCATAGCTCCACGAACAGTTTTTCTACGGCTAGATAATCATTAATAGTCCATCTTTTAAGGGTTCTGAAGCATGACTGACATAGAAAAGTTGAACATGGGGGCTAGAGAGATGGCTCAGCAGCTAAGAGCACAGTCTGCTCTTCCAAAGGTCCTGAGTTCAATTCCCAGCGGCCACATGGTGACTCACAACTATCTGTAGTGAGATCCAGTGCCTTCTTCTGGCAGGCAGGCGCACATGTGGGCAGAATACTGTATAAATAATAAAACTTTTGTAGTAAGTTGAACATGTATATGTTTTCAGAGACAAGGTCTCTCTGTGTAGCCTTGGCTGTCCTGGACTCACCTTGTAGACCAGGCTGGCCTCGAACTCACAGAGGTCTGTCTGCCTCTGCCTCCCAAGTGCTGGGATTAAAGGTGTGTACAGCTTGGTAAGTTTACAGATAAAGCACATACCATAAAGTGACCACCACCGTCTGTACAATAAACCAACCCATCACCCCCTGAATTTTTCCTCTCATCTTATTTGCACATGGCTGAAAGAATACTTTACAACAGTTCTCTCCACCCATTTTTAAGTGTGCGAGACAGTATTATTGTCTGTAGTCATCATATTGCAGAATAGAGACTCCAGGAGTTATCTTACACAACTGAAACTGTTCTTTGGCTACTATGACCTTATTTCTCCCTCAGATCCTAGTACACCCCTGCTCTATCCTCTGCTTCTATGAACTTGACTATGTTTGAATCTGTACATAGTACTGCCTCATGTGGTGCTCCTATGCCTGGCTCAGTTCCCTTAGGATAATGCCCCCTGATGTACCTGAGAAGAGTTCCCTTTTAAACTGAGTTCACTTTTTTCCATTCTGATATTTTGTTCAGGTGTTGTGTGGCCTGTAGTCCCAGCACTCAGGAGGCTGGGGAATTAGGATTGGCAAATCTAAGGCCAGCCTGGGCTACACAGAAAGGTAAAACAACTGCTTATTTTGTCTCTGTAGTCCCTAACATTGTTCATAAGCAGTGAAATTTATCCACAATATCTCTCAGTTGAAGTCTAGAACTCCCCTTGTGGCTTAGACACTTAATAAAGCTTTATCTAGCTGTGTACTAATTACCTGGGAGAGAAGTTATGTAAAATAATAGGTAGTAATAGAACTATTAGCTACGATGAGTTTCTTTTGGCATTAAAACTAGACTTCTATAAAAAGTCACATGACTAGAGCTTAGATAAAGATAGTTCTAGTGGGCTGGAGAGATGGCTCAAAGGTTAAGAGCACTGACTGCTCCTCCAGAGGTCCTGAGTTCAATTCCCAGCTACCACATGGTGGTTCACAACCATCCATAATGCGATCTGGTGCCCTCTTCTGATATGCAGGCAGAGCACAACATGCATAATAAAAAACCAAACAGATAAATAAATAAATAAAATCTTTAAAAAAGATAGTAGATTAGGCTTGTTTTGAATTCACAGAGATCCATCCACCACAGCCTCCCTAAGGCATGTGCCACCATGCCTGGGTTTTGTTTTTTGTATTTGTAATAACTAATGTTTATATTATATTTTCTCAACACATATTTGAGAAGGTACTTTGAGACCATGCATCATGGTTTGTTTCAACTTAACAAATGTTTCCTGTTGATGCTAGCATTTGCCAAGTTGGAGTCCAGAAGAGGACACTGTTTGACCTCCTCCAACTGGAGCTGCAGATGGCTGTAAGCCACCCACCCAATATGAGTGCTGGGAACTGAACTCAGGTTCTTTGCAAGAGCAGTTAAGAGCTTCTGGCTGTTGGGCTGTCTCTCCAGCTCCCAAGTATACGTTTCTTATTTTTATGGAAACATTGGAAGATACTAAATTTGCATGAAAATACAAAAAGCATACAAATATGAAAGCAGCTAGACAATGTTCGGTATAAATGTTGCAAATATGTAAAGCTTAAACATGTGTATAATGGAACCATAATTGTTTTGACATCAATATTTTATAATTTTATGCTGTATTTCACTATAGGATTTTTTAAAATTCACAAGCATTTATTAACAGAGGATTGGCAGTATCCTTAATGAGATGTGTATAAAACACCATTATTGCCTAGGAGATTTGTTTTGTTTTGTTTTTTGGTTTTTCGAGACAGGGTTTCTCTGGGTAGCCTTGGCTGTCCTAGACTCACTTTGTAGACCAGGCTGGCCTGGAACTCACAGTGATCCACCTGCCTCTGCCTCCCGAGTGCTGGGACTAAAGGCATGCGCCACCATGCCCGGCTTAAGGTATTGTTTTGAATTGGCCTGGCTTGAAATTTCTTATAGGTTTGAACACAATGTACTTATTTCCTTAATATTTTTCCACTTGGCTGTGAAACATCTTATTTTCAACCTAACACACATGCTTGAGACATTAAATACAGCAGAGCAGCTCAGGCCTGGAACATTTCCAACAGATGCTATCACAAGCTTAGTATTTACTTGACTTTTAAAAGAATGTTTTAAAACTATTGGTTAACAGACTAATTTACTTAGAGAGAGAGAGCCCAAAGCAAACACTGTAATGGTTTGTTTTCGAAGTCTGTTCTCAAGTATGAGGTTATCTGAAGTTGAACATCACTGCCACGTATTAGTAACACTTTGGCATCTCATGGAAAAATTCATGTGTTAACTCTCTCATTAGCTTTATGGATGCTGTTTTTCTCCCTTGTATTTTGGTAAATTAGAACTTGTCAGTTCTGTTTCTTGTATAATCGTAAACCTTTGACACTGTATTTTTCCACAATCCCAGGTTATTTAGTAGAAACAAATCATACGATATGCTTTCAGGGTGTGAAAATTTTGCTTAGCCAAGACATGTCAGTTTCCTTATAGGAAAACAACTCATATATTCATGAAAAAGACAATTCTGAATAAGGTTTGCCTTAGGATTTTAGCAGAATCATCTCTGCTTCTCCTCATCTGTACATTGAACCCGCTTGTGATAATTTGCTTTGGTTTTCTATGTTCAATTATTTTTGAATTTATTTGACTAGATTGTTGGGGGGCAGGGACTGGGAGAGTTCAGGATTAGTTCTGTTGGATAGGAAACTGGTTGGTTCAATTAGAAATTGGGGTTTGGTTTCTTTTTTTTTTCTGCTGGGCAGCATTACATTCTTGATTTTCCTATTTGGGGCTAGGGTCTATCGCCCCACTCTAGTTGGGTGAACCTGGGAGAGCAGGTCTAAACAAATCAGGCAATTTCTACTCTGAGAGTTAAGGAGACTCACATGAGTCAGGTGTTCAGTCACAAAGACAGGCCACACATAGCAAAAACATGTTTTCCCACAGAGGCATAGGAATAACAACGTCTTATCAGCTAAACCTGGGAGGAGCACACACTTTCCAAGAATAATTCCATGGTTTTGAAGAAAGTGAGGTCACAGACCTCTTGTCTTGTTTTCTTGGAGTGTTCTCACAAGCACTCAGAATCCCCCTTGCATGACTGCACTTTTAGACTGTGTTCTGACACTGGGCAATCAAACCCATCGCCCCATATGCTAACCAAGGCTCTATCACTGAGCTACCCTCCAGTTCCTCTTTCTTTTTACTTTCTTTTTATTGTTTGTTTGGTTGGTTTTGGTTTTTTTGGAGACAGAGTTTCTCTGTGTAGCCTTGATTGTACTGGACTCGCTTTGTAGACCAGGCTGGCCTTGAACTCACCTCTACCTCCCTAGTGCTGGGATTAAGGCCACCACCGCCCGGCTCAGTCCCTTTTCCTTAGCATGAAAGAAATGGCTTTTAAGGTTGTAGGCATTATGAAATGTTTTCTCCCTTATCCGACTTTTTAGAGCTTTATTGAATTTATGTATATGAGTGGTTTGCCTGCATGTGTGTTTGCCTACCACATGCCTGGTGTCTTGGAAGGTCAGAAGAGGGTGTTGGATCACCTGGAACCCTAACTCTGAGTTACACATGGCTGTGAACCAGCACATGGGGCCTGGGAACTGATGCCAGGTCCTCTGCAGGAGCACCAAGTGCTCTTACCCCCTGAGCCACGTGTCCTGCCCCTTCTCCCTTTGTAGTTTGCACAGAGCTGGTTTAGGGCTGGAGACTGGCGATGAGCAGGTAGTTAAAGCTGGAGTGCTCATCTGCCGAGGAGAGGACTCTGGTGCAAATATTTATTGATGGAATTGTTTTCTAAATTAAGGAGAGTGGTGGGTAGTTTTTTTATATCCCTCCACCCCCTTTCCTCCTACCTCTTCCTGCCACCTACAGACCTTTACATTGTTTTGGTTGGGTGATTTTTCTTCTTACATTGCAATGACCAGACTTTTCTATAAGAGAACTATATGGCTTGTATACAAAGCTGAAGTTTTTCCTCTACAGCATTCACCTTGGGAACTCTTTGGACTTAATATATATTTATGTATTCCTGCCCCCATGTTAATACCAAACTGGTAAGAAGAAGAGCATCTCAAATAGCGTGACTTTTATTTTATTTATTTTTTATTGTTAGAACAACTTTATTCAGAGACTTGGGGAAAAAAGGTGGATAAGCCTAGCCCACGCTGTCTGCTCTCCTCCACAGGGCAGATCTTAGAGGTCTCCGTCTAAGAGCGTGTGACTTTTATATAGGTAGGATCTCATACAGTAACTAGCTCCAGCACTCCCTCCTCAGAAGTGTATCATAAATATTAAATTGATGTTGGGAAAGGTTCTATTAAATATAATAGAAGTTACCACTTGTTGGTTAAACATTTCCATAAAAACTATTTTTTTAATAATGGAAATTTTTCTTTGAGAATTTCATACATGTATACAATTGACTTTGATAATATTCACTTTCTTCAAGGCTGTCAAATATAAATAGCCAAAACACTAAGAATGTAATATTTATATAATTCCTGATTGTGTCATGGTTCTTCTTGCTATGAGTAGTTCATTGTATATATGTGTAATGATATAAATGATATTTTAAAAAATTGAAATTTCATTTAAATATTAAAAAAAATACTATCATGGGGCAGCAGAATGGCTCAGTGGGTGAAGGTCTGAGTAGCAGTGGTGCAGGACATTGGACTCAGTAAGTTACTGGCCTGAAGAGCAGGTTTCATCTCCATTTCCTACTGCAGAGTAGATGGGACAGCAAGGCTTAAATGGTGGTGTAAACATTAACTTAATGCTCAGTGCTGCCGATCTGTCACCCTCTGGAGAAAAGCCATTCTTTCTTTTACACTTCTCATAGTACAGAAGTAGAAAGCTAATGGGTCCAGTTAACACCAGCTAGTTTTATAATGAAGGGATCAAACATGCAAAGAAAGCACCAAGAATGTGACTTGTGCTTGTTGGCATTGTCTCAGAGCTTTGGCTGCTGTCTCTCTTTTGAGTCCCTCTCAGTTAACTTATGTGAGCTCCTAATGTTACTCCTTCGAATCAATCACTCATCTTAGTAGTTTCTTGTTTTGCCCTTGGTAACTGCTTTATCCCGAGTTAAGGTGCACAGAAAATGTGAGCTGTCATCTTGTTTTCCTTTGCAAGGTTTCCTGTCCCACGTCACTGTTCTCATAAATGTTGTCTCTCACTGCAGAATCAGATCACGGGAGCTATACCTGTTCTTAAAAGCGAAAGAAGAAATCTGTAAGTATGTGTCCTTCAGGACTTAAAATGTATAATTATATCCACACTTTGAGGCTATGGAGGGAAAAAAAACTTACCAATATCTGTAATGTTAAAAAGACAATATTGGGGCCAGGCGTAGTGGTGCATGCCTTTAATCCCAGCAATTGGGAGGCAGAGGCAGGCGGATCTCTGTGAGTTCGAGGCCAGCCTGGTCTACAAAGTGAGTCCAGGACAGCCAGAGCTATACAGAGAAACCCTGTCTTGCAAAACAAAACAAAAACAAAAAACAAAAAACAAAAACAAAAAAAACACCCACAAAAACAACAAACAAACAAAAAAACCAACCAAAACAAAATAATAGGAAATATTGGGAAAAGTAAAATGGAAACACATGTTTAGATTATGCAGTTTCTAGAACTTCAACCATGTGCCACCCAGTTGTAAAAGGAGAACATTTCTTTCTTTGAGTCATAGTCCAAGATGGAGTTATAGATTGGAGTTTCAGTTTTGAGCACTGAGGTGTCCAAGCTGTTTTGGCAGGCTGAGTGGCTTCCTTGTCTGTAAAATGGGCTGGATAGGAAGCACACAATTGCTGATTCATGGTGGCAGTTCATGCACATCTCAGAAACAGAGGCTTCTTGTTCCTTATCAGGTCTTTTTCAACTGGAGGTGAATACCTATCTGCTGTACGGAAGTCTAAATATCAGCACTGTCTTTCTCTGAGGCCTTTATTCTGGACCATAATGTGGAGGAGAGTCAAATGCAACAGAGCACTTGAAGTCAAAACGTGTGAGGCTTAGAAATTGAAAATTATCCAGTGCAGTTGCTCCCCAAAGTAGATTTTTTTTTTAGGCCAATGTTAGCCAGTGGAGACATTTTTACTGGACCTCTATGAAGCATGGCAAAAAGGAACAGCATGAGTTTTCTTGTTAATGCTAGCCATTTTCAATGTAAAGGGTATACCTGCCTCATTTTGGAGAGGTATTTATTTTATCAAATGATTGCGACGGTAAATGGTAGGAGTATTTTTAACATTCACACCTAGCAACAAAGTAGCTCTCTGTCATAACCCTTATCCTTACAAACCAAACTAGTCTTTGGAGTGTTGAAATCTGAATCCAACTTTCTAATTTTACAGATGAGAAATGACAGGCTCATTTGTTTCAGACTTGACAGCTCAACAGCTCTGACGTTGCCTCTCTAGTATTTTTGGTCTTTTGAGAATTGGTCTCATTGTACTAAATTATGAACTTGCAATGGAAGATGGAGTAGTTCCTTCATGCTAATGACTGATTTCCAAGCATGGAGAAATTCAAAAGACTTAATGTTCTTACATGCCTAAATTGATGGCCCCTTGGTAGTTTGCTTTAGAAGATACTTTAAACATGGTCATAGAGGAGGCCAGAATTAGCTGGGAACTCAGTATCCTTGGGTTCTATGCTATATCAGATTGAAAAAGCACGTAGCATGTCCTTAAGGTTCACATTTCCCTTGGAAAAAAGACTGCTGCCATGGAGGGGTGTGGTGGGGGTAGGGTGGAGGGTAAATCTATCAAGCTTTTATGGTTATCTCTCCAGAGAGTACTACCTTCTTTCTCATGCTTGGGCACCAATCTACACACACACAGCAACATATTTATAGCAACTGCAGAAAGAATACTCTGAAGGTGAAAAGTAGGAATTATCAGTGAGTTAGCAGAACACCTGGCCAGTTATGTTCAGGAGTTTTCAGACAGTGCCCTATGGCACTTTGGAGGCTCTCCATCAATTGTCACAACTTTGCTCCAATCTTAGACTAGGTTTCAAAATAAAAATAATTTCCTTATTGCCTTTGCCTCACTCACCTTGGTGAAACATGGGCCAGGTAGCATCATGAATGTAAGAAACAAAAGAGTGGGATATATTCCTGACCTAACATGGAAGTGCTAACTTTGAGAATACCTTTTCATGTTTTTTTTTGTACTTGACTTTGTGTGTGTGTGTGTGTGTGTGTGTGTGTTTTCAGTCAAGAATTCATTTTTTTTTCAACGTCTGAAGCACTCATGATGAATAGTTGAAGTAAAAGTAGGGATTGTTTGGGAATTATTTCATGTGCTCCTTTGTCCTTTACTCTCATTGACTACCCATGAGATTTCAGTCTTCAACAGATTTATCAGCTTGAGTTCTTTTTTTTTTTTTTTCTTTTTCTTTTTTGGCTTTATTTTTTGAGACAGTTTCTCTGTGTAGCCCTGGCTGTCCCAGAACTCGCTCTGTAGACCAGGCTGGCCTCGAAGCATCTTCCTCTGTCTCTGCCTCCCCCTGAGTGCTGGGATTAAAGTCATGCACCACCACCACCCAGCGTGTTCTTTTTTCTTTTGTCTTACTCATAAGATATATGTGATAATGAAGATCAAAGCATGTTTGTAAAATCAACAATAACAGCAACATGAGAGAAATAGACATCACAGTGGTTAGGCAGCTTTACTGAAGAGACTTGTTTGGCCTCCCCATAAAAAATGGTTTAAGACTATGTTGTATAATTTTTAGCAGTATAAAGGACTGGAAAACAATACCAACTGAGAACCAGATGATCAGACTGCCTCCACCTCTGTCAAATAGGGAGGGCAGGTGGAGTGTTTCTTTCTCTCTCTCTCTCTCTCTCTCTCTCTCTCTCTCTCTCTCTCTGTGTGTGTGTGTGTGTGTGTGTGTGTGTGTGTATCTAATTGTATAAGTCTACCTATAACACAAAGACATTCCTTTGGGAAGTTCTACTGGCTACAGATTTTTTTCTTTTTTAACATACACTCATATTTGACAACTCTTCATTATTTGTAATACTTTATTATAATAAATATGTAAGGTAACAGGTAATAGGTACATAGGTTACAGACTGACTGTGTATATTTCTTCTTTAATAAAAACACAGTCACTAGAACAACTTTATAGTTTGGGTCTGTAAATGTGTTCCTTTTGGTTGACATGTGTTAAAATTAAAACAAATGTGTTCCAACAGAGAAAATCCTCCCAGGGAACCAAAGGCTTTACGGACAGAATGAATGTCTACACATCCATGCAATAGGTCACTTCTTTTTGCAGCAAGGCTTTGTGTACAGGAACCTGTACAAGTTATTGCTTAGCTGCCATTGTACAACTTTGTCATTGTCTTTGTGCTACCTGCTTCCCTTTTACAGCCAGAAAGCACTGCTACTTCTTTCTAAATACTTAATGGGGTGTTTTTATGTTTAATGAAGTTGGATTGTAATGTCATGCTTTGCTACCAACTTCTAATGCATATCTCCTTTGAGTTCCTTAACTTCAGGTTAAATTACATACAGTCAATTACAAACTGAAGAAATATATTTAAAAATCAGTGCTGTCTCTTATCACTTAAAAATGAGTTCTAGACATATAGTCCTACACAGTATAGATGTGAAGTGTGTAGGCAGTAACATTGGCTCCTATATCTCATTTCAACATACAGAGATAGGATCCCAATTTCACTAACCTGTGACCTAGATGAAACACGTAATGCATGCTGGGGATCTTTTTAAGGCATTATGAGAGGGAGGGAGCTCACACTAGAGCATGAAGGAGCATCTTCACCATGGCTGCTGGGGTGCTTTCTTTCCTGGGAAAAGCTGGGAAGAGACTGGCAGAATGGCGACTTCAGGAGTTAATGCTTCTCCAGGTGATGAAGTAAAAAGGGTTTGGCTAATCCTGGGAGAGACACACTCAAACATCAGTTGTAATGTTGAAATACTTTAAAGCAAAACCAGTAACTAGCTATACGTATATGTTGGTGAAGGGGAGTATGTGCGTGCACACACACACACACACACACACACACACACACACACACACACACACGCACACCCCCCCCCCACTCTCTCTCTCTCCAAAATTTTTATTTTGTCAGGTTTTCAGTTTTAATAACTGAGTTTCAAGTCTGACTATACAAATTATTTTGTATTGGTTAAAATGATTATTGTTTGCAGTATGGCAATTTGAGTTTGGCGAGACTGACCAGGAGAGTCTGGAATAGATAAGCCCATGGAATGATTTGGGGCTGCAGATTATCTTATAGCAAGAGATCTTGGTAGCTAATCTCAGTTCAGTCCTGTGAAACAAATTAGAGTGTTAACGCATCTCCTTAATGTCTGGTGTTATTTGCCAAATGTAGGTATTCATTTTTTAACATAGTATGTGAGCATTTTCGAGTTTCAAAGTCAGAATGACTGTAACAGTGTGTGAAATGTTTTTTTTAAAGAAATAAGGCACTCTACCCTTTTATAAAAATCTTGGTGATGCAACATCTATTTAGAAATACAATCTTTAAAAATATAGCAGGTATTCTTATCCATTCAATCTGTTGACATTTTATAATTTTATGATTTAGTGTTTGGCAGATGCAACTATGGGCAAATTTTCTTTAGTTGATACTTAGCTTACTCGTAAATTATGTGACTTGAAAATGTGAGTAAAATGATATTTGTATGGTTGACTATTAATTTTCAACTTATTTAACATTTTAATAAAACTTTAGGGCAGTGGTTCTCAACTTCCTATTGCTGCAACCCTTTCATGCAGTCCCTCATGTTGTGGTGACCCCCAAACATAAAGTTATTTTCATTGCTACTTCATAACTAATTTTGCTACTGTTAAAAGTCATGATATAACTATCTGTTTTTCAATGGTCTTAGGCGACCCCTGTGAAAGGGCCATTTGACCCCCAAAGGGGTTGCAACCCACAGGTAGAGAACCACTGCTTTAGTATATAAGATACATGATGCTGGTTTCTTACTTTGGTGGCAGATTCATTGATCCTGGCTTGGTTTTGTTCACTTTCTAAAGCTTTTGTAAGAATTATCTTTGGCATTAATCATCTGAAATTGGTATTGTGTCACCTGCTTCTGGTGGAGAAATTTCTTCCCTAGAATTCAGACCTTAATCAGTATGTAATATTTACTTTGGGCCCTAGAGCTGAATGTATTGCTAATGCTTTTTGTGTTTAACCTGTCTCTGGGTATTTGAAGTAACTGGAATGAAATATACTTACTAAATTGGCCATCGGAACAAAAGTAAATAAAAATATATCCGATTCTTCACTAAACCTTTTAGGATTTGCTAGGTATCTAAAGGCCTTTATTTTTGTCTCATACAATGCCTTTGGGTGAAGGATAAGTCAGTGCTCAAAACTGTTGCTAGTATTTCTTCCTATATGAGGTTGGTCACTCTTACCTACCTAGAGGTCCAGTATAAGCAGACGGTAGAGCTGTAGCACACAGACTTGCCTGCTACAGTCTAATCTCTATTCAGCTGTGCTTTGGCAAACTGTACTGTCTCTGAGTTTCTTATACCTGTAAAGTTACCACCGTAAAGGCCTTCTCTGGCCAATTAAATGAGACCATATCTTGAAGCCGACCCAACAGGAAATGCTCAGTAATTATTTATGAAGATGATTCCTACCCAGAATAGCAAAGCTTTAAAGGCACAATTAACTTTCCTGGATGCTATCCTGAAGCAGAAGGCCATCTGTCACCTGACTTCAAGGAAACACAACTCAGTTTGTACCCTAGTAACAGGGGAGTGCAGTATACTTTTCCTACAGGAAAGAGCAGCATACCTTTGTAAGGGGCATCTGTCAAAAAACAAATCCCAAAGTGCAAACATTGCAACCGTCCTGCTCTTATAGCACCAATCTTTATCCTCTGCAGTGGAGAGTATTTTAGTTTTATATTTGCCATTAAGTAACCAATAACCTTTTCAAGTTCATTTTAATTACCAAGAATTTTAAGAGCAGCATGTTTCCTAGAATTTTAACACAATTTTTTAAATTAGAGCTAAAGTTACGTATATTTAGATTATTTTATTTGTATATATTTTCAGTGTCTAATTCAGACAAGGTCCACATATTCTTATAAATACACTTATTGAATAGTTGACACATAGAAGCGCTGTTCTGCTTGGTGAGGTTTCAGCAGCAAAACCCCTCAGATCACCTTAAAAGCTTCTATTCTAATGGAGACATAGACAATAAACATGAAAAATGTGACCCAATAGTATATTACTGAAAGGAGGTAAAGAGAAAAATGAAGCAAGAAAGGGGATATTATTGTAAGAGTAGTTTTTAAATAGGTGGCTAGAGAAAGTGTAACTAGAAAGATATTACTTAATCAAAGATGGAAAATAGACAAAGAAGTACTACACACGGGTATCTTAGGAGAATAATTCAGGCAGAAAGAATAATAAGAGCAAAACCCCAGAGTCATAATATAGTGAATAAGGGACTGTAGCGGTGTGCCAGAAGAGGGCATAGTAGGAAGTGAACTAAGAAACCCGAGGAGCAGAGAATATACTCAAAGAGGCAAGGCTGAGTAAAACCCACCGGTAGAAGGATCAGTGGCACCATTGACTGTACAAATTTGAAGTGTAAGGGAATCGTCAACCTACGTGATACTTCAATCTGTGAAGCTAAATGAGATGAGCACAGGTGAGAGTGTAAATAGAGGAGCAATTAGAGGATTGGACACCGTAGTATGGAGGGGTCAGGGAAATGAGGGCAAGGAAGGAAGACTGACAGTGGCAGAGAATAGGAAGAAAATTTAAAGCTGGCATCTTGGGAGTGAAGTGAAGAAAAAAAAAAAAAACCCAGCTGTATTAAAAGCTGCTCTGGGTGAAGGAAATGACTCTGAAGCTTAAATTGACCTTTGGACACAACAGTGTGAAGGTCATTGGTGGCGCTGATCAGATCGCTTTAGATGTGTGGTATCTGGGGACGAAGACATGAGTATACTGGGTACAAGAGAAACCAAGATGTGGGAACTGGGGGACGGGTTATACAGATAGCTCATTTTAAAGATTTCCTTGGCTTGTTTGTGATGGGATTAAAGGTGAGCACCACCACGCTCCGTGGAAGGAATGGTTTTTCAGATGAAATAAATGCTAGGCTGTTAGAAGAATGTTGATGGGAATGATCCAGTAGAACAGCAGAGTGGCAAGAATGGCTAGAGCAGTACTACCATCCACAGGCATGATCCCCAGGCAAATAAGTAGGAGCCTTGACAGTTCATCCAGTCACAGAAGTGAAGTGAGCATATGGCCATAGACATATGGAGGTGAGTCCATAGGGTGATGGGGTCCTGTGGAGGCTGATTCTAGATTATTCTTAATTTATCTACAAAATAATAAATCAGGACAGCAGCTGAGAATAAGATGATGGTCTGAAGATAATGCAGGACATTTCGAAGAGTAACACAGTGGGTCCACTAGCTCAGTATGGTTTCTGTGTATCATCTAGCGAGACATTTAACACAGTGATGCATTCCTGCAAATGAAAGTGTGTGGGCACAGGTGCAGATTAGGTAGAGGGTTGGGTTGACCCAGCTTGTGGTTTAGCTGGGCCAGTAAAGCAACATGAGAGAGTGACAGTTATGCTGAGAGACTACGCCAAAGGCTGATTCTGATTGCCCATGGATTTAAGTAAGGAAGGCAAAGTGTTCCTCCAAGAAAACGACAAGGTAGGTAACTTAGTATTTCCATTTTACAGATGAAGCTTTTCAAGCTTTCACCTGTTCAAAGTCACACTTCATAGTAGACACTGAGGTCACCTGGCTCCTCAGTTAAGCATGCTCACTGCCTAGGACACCTGGTTTGTAGACAGTGGTTCATTTTAGTACAAGGGCAGAATATTCATGTGTGTCTCTGTACTAAGCACTGGAGATTATGTAGAAGGCATTTCCCTCCTACCAAGACTTAAAGCCAGCATGCAAGAGACTATATATAGATATCATAAATGATTAAAAACATACAATCTATTTATAGCCAAATAAATTATAAGACTCTCTACTTCTTTGTATTCGCTGCCCTAAATTAGACTAATTGTCATTTGAGAGTAGGGTGATACTGTTCTTTAGGGACATTGTATAAATTTGAAGACATGCCTTTTTGTCTTCATCTATTATCCCCGGGATTGAATATACTCAAGTACATTTTTATTTCAAATGCCCCTTTGTACTTTTTAGGTAATCCATTACTATGTCTTAGGGTTTCTGTTGCTATGACGACCACCATGGCCACAGCAACTCTTATAAAGGAACACATTTAATTGGGGCTTTCTTACAGTTCAGAGATTTATTTCATTGTCATCATGGCGAGAAGAATGGTAGGATGTAGGCAGACATGGTTCTAGAGAGGTATCTGAGAGTTCTGTATCTAGATTGGCAGGCAACAAGAAGAGAATATAGCACTGGGCCTGGCTTGAGCATCTTAGACCTTAAAGCTGGTCTAAGGGACACACTTCCCTTAACGAGACCATACCTACTTCATCAAGGCCACACCTCCTCATAGTGTTGCTCTCTATGAGCCTATGGAGGCCATTTTTCCCTAAACCACCTCACATTAAAGAACTTAATTTGAAGCTACGAGGTGGTGGCACACACCTTTAATCCCAGCACCTAGGAAGCAGAGGCAGGTGGATCTCTGATTTGAGGCCAGCCAGGTCTACAGAATGAGTTCCAAGACAGCCAGGGCTATGCAGAGAACCTCTGTCTAAAACAAAAACAAAACAAAACAAAAAAAAACCCTTAATTTTTAAAAATATGCATGTGAATAGCTTGTCTATGACTGTTTTTAAGGCTTATCAAGGAGTAGCAAAACACCTTTGTTATAAGAAAGAAATGTTGGAAGAAAGCTAGTGGCAGATACCTGTAAGTCTTGTAGTTGGGAGCCCAGCTGTATAGAGATGATGATGTAATCGAGTAACAGAATGAAGGGTGCATAGTTTTAGGAATGTAGGAAAGCAGATAAAGATAAGATTATTGTAGACCTAGCGGTTAAATGTCGGATGGGTTTCTGAAGGCTTGGCTTTGCAACAGACATGTGACAACTTACTTGAAGAAGTGAGTGACTAGATAGACTTGTCAGAGAGACCAAGAAAGCAAGTTCTACATTTAGGATACATCAGAATTTAAAGTTGGAAAGTTCCAAATATACTGTGTAGGCCCCAAATTTGTAGGTAAAAGTTGATTTGGGTTCATCAAATGGTTTCAGGAATCTCGTCTATGTATCAGTTCATGAATATATGAGTAGAGTTTATATGTTTCACTGGGTTTTCAAAGGATTAATTTCTTTAAAAAATTAAGGCCTACTGGTTTAGTTTGAACAGAAAACGTTGTTCAAGGTTGCATTGTCAGGTAGTGGCAGGGGCACATATTGAAACTGTGTGATTCTTAAGTTTCTTACTCATCTTACCACACTAAGGTCCAGTGTAGATCCAACTATCACCAATCCATCCTATATATCCTTGGCCGTTTTGTATTTCCTCTAAATTCGTCTGACATCTGATGTTTGCCTGGCACATTGCAGTGTCATTTGAAATGTCAGTGCTTTTGAGTGGTAGTGCTTTAGGGGTGACATTTCCGGGAGTTCTGAGTTCCTACAATATAACCAGGCTTCAAGGCAAATAACTCCATGGAGCCAGGTGTGGTGGCGCACGCCTGGGATCCCAGCACTCAGGGAGGTAGAGGCAGGCAGATATCTAATTTTGAGGCTAGCCTGGTCTACAGAGTGGGTTCCAGATAGCCAGGGCTACACAGAGAAACCCTGTTCCTGGGGGGGGGGAAGAAAGTTATAGAATAACTCCCAATTTGCCAAGTACTAGATCTATCTTATATGCTGGTTGCCTTAGGTGTCTTAACTCATAATAGGCCAGAGCCAGGACTTAACACTATTGCAGATCTACACTCCTCTCAGGCACCTGGTACAGTTTTGAGCACAGTATGGTCACTAAGAAATAACTATAATTGTATTGTTCCCATTTGGAGAAGATGGTGATCAGCATTATCTCAGAAATTTACCTTAATAAAGAAGTAAGGATAATATCCCTCGGGTGTTCTTTGCATCCTTCCTCATGCATTGATGAGATCATGAAATTGCAAGTCCTTGCCTAATATAGAGAAGAATATAAAGTACTCTTATAACTCTACCCAGAACAAAAAATGAAATTCAGAAATTCTTGCACTAAAAAAAGTTTATGTCCATAATGACTAAGCTTGAAAATGCCTGCATTTCATGCCAGTTACTTCATATTCCTATATCAAGTCAATTATATAAACTAATAAAGATCTGAGTATTTAAATTAATTGTGCTATCAACTTGCTAATATTCTTTTGTTTTTTTTTTTTTCCTATTCTCTGCCTGGTTTATTGTCTTTACCTACAGGTGTACTTTATTGTCGGCTTCCAAAGATTACTAACTTTTATCTGTATCACTAAAATTGAACTACCTTGGCTATACTGCTCCTCTTGCTGCTGCTTCCAGAAACCTAAGGCTTTAAAGAAGCCAAAGAATAACAACTAATAAGCTCCATACTAGACGCTTTTCCATAATGAAACTTAAGCTAAATGTGCTCACCATTATATTGCTCCCTGTCCACTTGTTAATAACAATATATAGTGCCCTTATATTTATTCCATGGTATTTTCTTACCAACGCCAAGAAGAAAAACGCCATGGCAAAGAGAATAAAAGCTAAGCCCACTTCAGACAAACCTGGAAGTCCCTATCGCTCTGTCACACACTTCGACTCACTGGCTGTCATAGACATCCCTGGAGCAGATACACTGGATAAATTGTTTGACCATGCTGTAGCCAAGTTTGGGAAGAAGGACAGCCTTGGGACCAGGGAAATCCTAAGTGAAGAGAATGAGATGCAGCCAAATGGAAAGGTTTTTAAGAAGGTAAAACATTTGTGTCCCTTTTATTCCTCTTAATGACAGAGGTACTGTTCACTTTGTCGTAAATTAAGTGCATTTTAAGAATGCTGACACTGTATCCCGGTGTTGGGTGAATTCTCAGAGGTCTCATAGCTTCTGAGTATTCATGCAATGGGTTTTTTGAGAGTTGTCTGTTTTGAGTAGTATTTTAACTCCTTATTTGAATAAATATTGATAGTGGAAAATGTCTCACTTTTTAACAGTTAATTCTTGGGAATTATAAGTGGATAAACTATCTTGAAGTAAACCACAGAGTGAATAACTTCGGAAGTGGACTCACGGCACTGGGACTGAAACCAAAGAACACCATTGCCATTTTCTGTGAGACCAGGGCGGAGTGGATGATCGCAGCACAGACCTGCTTTAAGTACAACTTTCCCCGTAAGCGCCTTGTGCTTTTAACAGGGGAGCGGGAGGAGTCTGCTTACATATGAAGTGTGTTCTGAGATGCTTCTGGTTTCCAAGTGGGCTGAATTTGAAAAGCATTTTCATAGCATATACTTGAGACCATGGATTTGTTCCTCCGCACTTAAAATAAGTGTATACACACACACACACACACACACACACACACACACACACACACACACACAGAGAGAGAGAGAGAGAGAGAGAGAGAGAGAGAGAGAGAGAGAGAGACAGAGAGAGAGAGAGAGAGAGAGAGAGAGAGAGAGACAGAGACAGACAGACAGAGACAGACAGAGAGACAGACAGACAGAGACAGACAGAGACAGAGAAAGACAGGAAATAAAATTACTGCAGTTAAGTGTAGGGATCAGCTTTTATTTCAAACAAAGATAGATGCTACAAAAATGTTACAATACAGCCTTATGGCCTACCTTCAACAAGCAATAACAAAGGTGCCCGTTACTGTGTGAGTTATTTCTAGTTACCAGAGGAAAGCTGAATCTCCACATCTGTTCTAAATTTAGCAGATGTTACTCAATTCCAACTGATTTTACTGTTAGTTTGTGCTGTTGTCCGGTGGGTCCTCTGGAATTTATCTACCAGCCTCGCTAGGTAACGTACAGACATCACCAGTGGTATTAGAAATTGAACCCACTGAAAAATCATGTTAAAAATCTTGTTAATTGTGGCTGATCTTCTGACTTGAGATTCTGAAAATTTCAAAAATTGGCTTATCCATTCTTTGGAGCAATGACTAATGAAAGTATGCCACAGGCAAGTTGTTGCTGGGCTACACTCTGACAGGACTTCTCCCAGGACCTTCTGACCTTAAGTATCTCAATTTGATTACTGGGACTCTGTATGGCTAAGTTTGAGGTACCTGGAGACTATGAAATCAAATCAAGTCATAAAGTGCTTTTGTGTCTATGGTGCTGTTGTCTGTAAGGCCTGGCTTAAGTAACATACCATCCTCAAAAGTGTTACATATACAATTTTCATGTTTACTTTTTCTTATGTAGTTGTGACTTTATATGCCACACTTGGCAAAGAAGCTGTAGTTCATGGATTAAATGAATCGGAGGCTTCCTATCTGATTACCAGTGTTGAACTTCTGGAAAGCAAACTGAAGGTAAATGGGAAATTCAATCATTCTGAATTTATATTTAATTTTAAACCAACATATAAAATACATGTGTATATATGTGGTATCATGTGCTAGTTTAACACATACTTACACTGTCTAATGTTCAAATCAGCTTAAAACATGTTTCCATAAATATTTTTCATTTCTTTATGATAAAAACGTTGAGTATACTTTCAGTTTTTTGAAATATATGATATATTATCAGTACAGCCAACTTGCTGTGCACTAACACCATATCTTCTTGCTCCACACCCAGCTCTAACTTAGTATCCATTAATTAACTTTTCTGTCCTACCACTCTTCTTGTTCTACCCCGCCTCTGGTAACTCCAATTCTACCCTCAACTTCAATTTGATAAGGTTTTCTTACATTTCACATGCATGAGATTATGCATTACTTACTTTTATCTTTCTGTGCCTGGCTTATTTCACTTACAGCAATGATCTTTATTGCAGCCAAGTTGTTGCAAATGGTAGGCTCCCATTCTTTCTGGTTGAGTAGTATTCCAATGTATATGTAGCATGTTTTCTTTTTCCCTTCATGAGCTGATAGCCTGTATCCATTCCTTGACTATTGTGAGTAGTATAGTATTGAACATGAGAGTATAAATGACATTGACATAATGACATAATTCATTCCTTTGGGATTTCCAATATTAAGGTTGTTATGGTCATATATTAATTTTATTTTTAAGTTTTGGAGGATCTTGGGAGTTAGGTGAAATTTTATGTGGTTTTGACTTAGGTTTCCCTGATGATTCGTGATGCTGAGAATTTTCCCATATATCTCTTGGTTATTTATGTGTCTCCCTTTGAGAAATGTTTACGTAGATCTCTTGCTCATTTTTGCTTGGGGTCTTTGGCTTTTTGTTGCTGAGTCTCTGGATCTGTATCATGTCACGTGTAGGGATTGCAGTGTTTTATCCTACCCCTTAGCTTCTTCCTGTTTCAATGACTCTTTCCTTTACTGCTCAGAAACCTTTTGGTTTCACACAATGCCATTTGTCTGCTTTTGCTTCTGTTTTCTCTACTTTTGGAGTTTACCCAAGAACAAAACAGAAACAATTGGAAAAACAAAAAATGTTTTCCCAGACTGGGTCATCTCCCCAGGCCTGTTTAATTTTGAAAAACTCATTTGTGGTCTCTTCATCTTTTGTATTGACGTCTATTTCATTTTCTTCTGTTTTATTTTTGGATTGATTTGTTGTTGATTTTCTGGGTTTTTGAGACTCAATGATGGTCTATTGTAATCTTTTTAAATGAAGATGTTGATTACTATAAACCTCACTTTTGATATTACTTTTGTTGTAGCTTATATGTTTTCTATCTTATGTCTCCATTTTTATTTAAGGAAATGAAAAAATTCCTTTGATTTCTCCTTTGATCTATTGTTTGGGTTGTCTGATTTTCATGTATATGTGTAGTTTGTAAAATGTATTATTTTCTATTTTTATTGTACTGTAGTCAGAATAGATACTTGCCATGATTTTAATTTTTTTGTTTCTTTGTTTTCGAGACAGGGCTTCTCTGTGTAAAAGCTCTGACTGTCCTGGAACTTGCTCTGTAATCCAGGCTGGCATCGAACTCACAGCGATCCACTTGCCTCTGCCTCCCAAGTGCTGGGATTAAAGAAGTATGCCGCCACCACCCAGCATCATTTTAGTTTTTAAATTTTGTTGGAAGGTGTTCTGTGTCCTATTCATTGTTTATCAGGAAGTATGTTCCGTATGTTAAGAAATGAGAATCTATGTTTTATAAAATATTTGGATGTTCAGATATTTGGTGCATATATATTTAGAATTTTTTTCACAATTGATTCCTTTAGTCTATCTTCTATCTATCTATCTATCTATCTATCTATCTATCAATCATCTACCTACCTACCTACCTACCTACCTACTGGGGCGGGGGTACACATTCTACCATGTAAATGCAGAAGTCAGAGAACAATTTGAGGGAGTTGGTTCTTCTACCATGTAGGATCTGGAGATCTAACTCGGGTCATCAGGCTTGGAGGCAGTGCCTTTACCTACTGAGTCATTTTGCTGACCTCAATCCCTTTATCATCATATAATGGATAGCCTTCCTTGTTTCTTTTTACTGGTTTTGATTTAAAGTCTGTTTTTAATCTGATGTTTAATATAGGCATGCCCTTAGAAATGTAGTGAGTTTCTTATATGTCCTGTATAGTTGGTAATGTTAATCCATCCAGTCATTCTGTCATTTAATTTTTATCTATGTACATTCTGGCTGACTATTGGAATGTAAATGCCATACTGCAACTATTTTGTGGCTTGTTTTCTAGTTTTGTTGAGGTGTTACCTCCCTACCTTATATAGTCTTGTGTGTTAAGTGGTTTACTCCAATGACGTATTTTGGTCCATTGCTTTTTATTTTTGCTTGCCTATCTTTGGTTTTTGCTTTGTGCTTACTAAGAGAGGCTTCAAAAGCACATTTTGTGACAAATAACATTAAGATGTCAAGAGACAGGCATATGATCAGAATGATAAGAAACAGAAAGAGAAAATAGTAAGAAAAAATACTTACAGTCTTATCCTGTTCTGTTTAAAATATTATCTAGTTTTACATATTTTTATATTGTCTGTCTTTTGGCATCTTAATGTAGTTGTTGATATTTCTAATTGTTTTGGTTTTAGTTGTTTTGATTCTAAAGATATGAGTGTTTTATTTAATTTTTTTATATTTTCAATAGTAGAGCACCCTGACTTTGTCTGTAATTACCATTGATAGTGAAATTTACTTAGTAAACATTTTCCAGTCCTTTCACTTAATAAGAATTTTTAAAGTGTGCCAAATTGAAAAGCTGGCTTTCATTTCTGTTCAACAGGCAGCACTCCTAGATATTAATTGTGTTAAACATATCATTTATGTGGATAATAAGACTATCAATAAAGCAGAGTACCCTGAAGGGTTTGAGATTCACAGCATGCAATCAGTAGAAGAGTTGGGATCCAAGCCAGAAAACTGTAAGTAAATCAGTTGTTCATATTTGTTAATTTTAGCAGATTAATAAAAGATGTCACATTAGTTAAAAAAAAAAAAAAAGCCGAAAGAAAGAAAAGAAAAGCTAATTCAAACTGCATATGACTGAATTTTTCCTTTTTCCTGAAGAACACAATCTTGGCTGGATTCCTTGAAGACAGCAGTCATACTTTAGCTTAGAGATGAGGCAGGGGTTTTTCTATTTTTCTTCTTCTTCAAAACAATGGTCAGACTATCATTGTTAGAATTTATATCATAGAAAAGAAGCACTGGGGCCAAATATTTCATTGTTTTTACTGTTCTGGCCAGTAAGCATGCCTGTTTTTCACTCTGGAGAGTATATATCTCAATGTACCTCCTTTGAAAGGACAGTCCAAAACAAAACCAGTGCCTCTACTGGTTTGATGTACAAATATATGTGACCTGTGGAGAAGGGTCTGTTATCCCTAGCTTCATACTGCAAAGATTGATGCATGCTTGACTGGGAACTTGAGAACCACAGGCTCCACACTGCTGCAGACCCATTTTGTCTCTAGATAGAAAGGATCCATATATTTTTGTGATACTACTTTACTTGATTAAAGAGTCATTATCATGCCAGGCGTGGTGGTGCATGCCTTTAATCCCAGCACTCAGAGGCAGAGGCAGGTGGATCACTGCAAGGCCAGCCTGGTCTACAAAGTGAGTCTAGGAGAGCCAAGGCTACACAGAGAAACCCTGTCTCAAAAACAAAAAAACAAAAAAAAGTCATTATCATGTAACATAAGAACAGCTATTTAAAAAAAACAGCTATTTATAGAGTTATGATACGTGTTGTAGTCTGTGCTACTTTACTCATGTAGGTAATTAGTATGAGGACACATATTGCATGTTTATTCAGAAACAGGTAATAAATGTCATATTGGGTACTTGGGGTCTAAAGAACAAAATAAGGTGCACACTTGCTGCTGCTTCAAGTTGATCTTCATGAGCAACCTGTGGGAGCATTTGATATAGTCTAAGTATATAACTTAGAGCCTGCTTATTTCAGTGATATGCCTTGTTCCTCCTCCCACTCCCCCAGATGGGGTTTCTCTGTGTAGCCCTGGCTGTCCTGGAACTTGCTTTATAGGTCAGGCTGACTTCAAATTTGGACATTCACGTGCCTTGCCGCTCAAGTGCTGAGGTTAAAGGTGTGTGCCACCATGCCTGGCCTCAAACCATTATTTAGAGCTAAGGTGTCTACACAGGCTGTTATCTTTTCTAGTTTTCAGTCTTAGAAATCTTTCCCAGTTCCGTATAAATCACTGTGAAGAGGTTTAGTCAGATGGGGCTTAGGCTAAACATCCTGAAAATAGGGTGGATTGTGTTGATCTGTGTCTCCCAGAAGGCCCAGACACAGAACGAGAATTCCATGTCATAAGATACTTGGTTCAGCTCAGGGTGCGGGAGAAAGTGATTTTCTCCGCCACAAGTATAATAGCTCTTTGAAACAGGCAGTGTTAACAGTTGTAGGTTGCAGCTCTTCTAGCTAAGCTGCCAGCCCCAGGCCAGGCAGCAGCTGGGAGCTTGGAGCTTCAACTGAGCCAAGCCATGTGGCTTTAGGAGCCCAACTTGGCTTGAGCAAATCTGGTGGCTGCATCAGGAGCAGCCAACCACCTGGAGACAGGAGCCTGCCCGGCAGCACCTGCAGAGGCAAGCGTGGCTAGGCAGGCGAATTCGAAGATTCAGCCATGAAGCAGAGTCTCAGATGGTCATGGCAGAATACTAGAACGAGAAGGAGTTTATTTCATGAACCAGGGACATTATTCGGGGGTGAATGTGTCTTGATTCGCTGAGGCTAGGGGTACCAGGGATACTTCATTTACATGCAGCAATACAGGCCTATCATAAGAAGGGGAACTCAGTTCTTAATTATTCTATGGACCACAGGGAAGAACTTCAAGTACAGTTAGAGGTATGGGGGCTAGTTGAAAGCTAAGGTACCAAGACACCTCATTAGCATGGAGGGTATTTCTAGGAATCCCCAGGTGCACACTGATTGGGTTTCTTACTGGGAAAAGATTGGGCCTGTAGTCTTCCTGAGGGCTATCTGGGGTTTCTTCGATTTAGGCAGAGAAGAGGGAACCCAGCTGAGGAAGGGAGCCTGTCATTTTAACACTGAACTCAGGGGCTATCCATCAATGTCAGACTTGGACCTTAACAGCAGGGTCCAAAAGGATTGGGTTTGAAATCTTTATTTCAGTCAACTGGAATTTGATAACAATCTTTCCTGTTTGTTAATCCAGAGTAATTTTGAAGTCTGTATCAATGGGTAAAGTGAAAATACCTCCTGATCAAGTAATTCATGTTGTAAACCGAAGAAAATGTGCTTTTTCGTTTATTTAGCAAGCATTCCTCCAAATAGACCGACTCCTTCAGACATGGCCATTGTCATGTATACCAGTGGCTCTACTGGCCGACCCAAGGGAGTGATGATGCATCATAGCAATTTGATAGCTGGAATGACAGGCCAGTGTGAAAGAATACCTGGACTAGGGTAAGAGAGGATCATTGAGCTTTATTAGAAATACAGAGTTCATAATTATTTGTTTAAACTGTCTTTTCAGGAGCGGTTAATATGCCTCCTTATTTTTTGTTTTAGACCAAAGGACACATATATTGGCTACTTACCTTTAGCTCATGTGCTAGAACTGACAGCAGAAATATCATGTTTCACCTATGGCTGTAGGATTGGATATTCATCTCCACTTACACTGTCTGACCAGGTGACACATTTTTCTTTGGTTCATGTTTATTTATTCAGTAAAAAGTTCTCTGTGGTATTCAGCATAGCTTTGCTCGGTCATATGGTATTAGCATTGACTTTAGCCCATATTTCAAAATTATTTTGAAATAATTACTTTCTTCTTTATGTATTAGATTTTACTCTGGAGTCTTATACTACAAAGTATATTCACTGAACCCTTGACATACTGTTCTAGACCAACTGGTTCTTTGGAAGGGGTGTGGCTTTTAGGCCTAGTTTTTTTCCCCAAATTTATTTTGGACGCATGCCACTAGCCACATCTTTAAGTAGAAATTGCTAGAATGAATTTTTTTTCAAGACAAGGTTTCTCTGTGTAGCCCTGGCTATCCTGGAATTTGCTTTGTAGACCAGACTGGCCTCAAACTCACAAGTGCTGGGATGAAGGGTGTGCACCACCACCATCCTTGGTTTCTGTGTTTTATTTAGCCACATTTCAGACTCCACATACCTATGTAACCAATTGCTCTCATGCTGCACAGCACAGATACCAGATGTTTGCACCTTTGCAGAAAATGCTGTTAGATAGCAGGGCAGCATGTCCAAGCATAGTCCTCAGCTTTACACCAGACTAGAGTTCTCCTTTATCTCTAGTGTCCATAGCAGAAAGACCAACAATAGGTAGCACATTTGAAACTGCACACTTTAAACTGATTTAAGAAAAGGAGGAGAGGACTGTAGACATGGCTCAGAGGTTAAGAGCACTGTCTGCTCTTCCAAAGGTCCTGAGTTCAATTCCCAGCAACCACATGGTGGCTCACAACCATCTATAATGAGTTCTGGTGCCCTCTTCTGGCTCACATGCAGGCTGAATACTGTGTTAATAATAAATAAATAAATCTTTAAAAAAATTTTTTTAAAAAGAAAAGAAAAGGAGGAGAAAAAAACCCATGTGGCACTTCTTACGGATCTCGCTGTTTCTTGAGCTAATTTTCTTTCCCGATTAGCCTGGTTAACACATGCTTCATCTAAATTTATAAACCAGTAAATCATTTTGTAGGAGACTCTTATTTTCATCTACTTTTTTCAGCAAATGACTTTATCAATCTTACATTATTTAATCTGACATTTGAAATCCTAGATGTTAGCTATGCATGAAATTGTGTACATTGATGTGTGTATGTGCATGTTGCCATTTGGTCACTGGCATGGTCCTTACTATGCTACCAACCAGAATATTGTCAAGTTATTTCTGTGTGATGTTAATTGATGTCTGTAGTGATCATTTTGAGATACATCTTTACCTACTGATTAAGCAAAGAAAATTAAAAAATAACTTTCATTTTTGTTTTAATGATAAGTGAGTTTTAATAGAGCTTTGCAAAAAAGTAGCTATTTTCTTGGAAGTGCAGTCTGTTATATGTGATGAGACATTATTAATTATAATCTTCAGTTCACCAAAATGTCCAAGTCTCTTGTTATCCTGCATCAGTTTCTCTACCAGGGAAGGTTGAGATGTGCTTGAAGATACACCAACAGGATAAAATACAAACCATGTACTGTTTGGATTTGCAATAGATGGAATAATACAAGATTAAATCCCATGTGTAAATTCTGTTGTTGTTATTACTTGAATAGATCTTTTACCCCCGTTTTTTGCTAAAATATTTCCCTGATTATATGTTTTTTTTTTTCACTAACACAGTCCAGCAAAATCAAGAAGGGAAGCAAGGGTGATTGTACTGTCCTGAAACCCACACTTATGGCTGCTGTTCCGGTGAGTTCAGAATAGGCATGCAACAGGCAAAGGGTCACTTAAACAAGTTCTTGTTTGAACTTCCAATTTTTAAAATGTAATACTTTAAGGTATATGTGTCCACTTAAGAATAATTTTACTTTGAAATGTTGGCAGAGATGACCCTTAAAATCATAGAAATACCAAAGTTGAAAGGTATACCTGTGAGTGTTTGCTGATAATGGTTCAAACTTCAAGATGAAAATGACCTTCAAAGTACTGAGTTAAAGTAGAAATGTACCCTACAGATCATTTTGTTTAATCTTATAATTAAAAGCAATTAAGGAAGTCCTCCACCATCCTAGAGAACTGAGTCAGCATCTCCAAGATTATGGGACAAGTTGGCGACAGAGCTGAGTCTCACACACCTCATCAAGGTGGCATCTGACCTATTATCTTCCTAAAGTTCTTCCTAAAGAAATCCATTCAAGGTGGTTTCTGGAAATAGCTTCACAGACAAATCTAGACCATCAGATGCCTCCCAGTCCCCGTGATTGTTGTTTGGATAAGGATAACTGAAGACCCTCTTTAAAGATTGATTTTTTTCCTGTTCACTTTCTGCTGGCCTATGAGTTCAGCAGCTGTCCAAGACTTTTTGGATAGTCTCTTTTCTGTTAGTTAAATCTTGTATATATTAGCCTGAGTCAGTATATCCCAAGCCTTGCTCTGTCTCTAATTTGTAAGTAACTGTTACCAAGAATCTTAATATTTAAATTTTTTGTTTCAATAAAAGTATAATAGAAATGCCTAAATAACAAGGATATAAGATTTTAAGGAAACTGTTTAGACCCCTGCCATAAAGAGAAAAGTATAAGGATTTGATTTAGCATAGTTAGGTATTATGCTGCTATCTAAGAATAAGAAAACTTATTTGAAATAATTTATTTTAAAAAACTCAGAGATGAGGGCCAGAACTCTGTGAGTTCAAGGCCAGCCTGGTCTACAAATTGAGTCCAGGATAGCCAAAGCTATACAGAGAAACCTTGTCTTGAAAAACAAAACAAAACAAAAAACTGGGCCAGGTGTGGTGGCGCACGCCTTTAATCCCATCACTTGGGATGCAGAGGCAGGTGGATCGTTGTGAGTTCGAGGCCAGCCTGGTCTATAAAGTGAGTCCAGGACAGTCAAGGCTACACAGAGAAACCCTGTCTCGAAAAATCAAAAAAAAAAAAAAAATCAAAAAAAGAAAAGAAAAACAAACAAATAAAAGTCCCTCAGAGATAAATGAATTCTTTCCATTCTAATATTTTTACATAAAATATTATTAATTTATTTGAGGATAATTCAATATATTTTCATCAAACTTGCTCCCTTCCTCTCCTCCAGAGCCACCTTCTGTATTCTTCTACCCACCCAACCTTGAGGATTTTTTATTCATTTTGGTTGTTTTGTTTTAAACCATTGAGTCCATTTTGTGTTGCCCACCTGTTCTTGGGAATGGGACCTACCGTGGAATATGGTTGAGTTAAGAGGGATCACACCATGAAAGAAAACAGACTCTCCCTCCTTCTCCAGCAGCTATCACATGCCAATACTTTCTACATGGGTAGTGGGCTTTTGTGCCCTGCATCCTTGTTGTGATTTTGCCTAGTTTGAGCATGTACTGATCTTTTGCATGTTACAATCACTGTATGTTGATACATGCACCTGCCCTGTTGTGTCTGGAAATTGATTTCCTGAAGTTACTGGCTACATCTGGCTCTTAGGGTCTTTCTGTCTTTTCTTCTGTGAAGATCCCTGATCTCTCTGTGTGTGGTACATGCATATCTCTGTCTTAGTTAGGTTTTCTATTGCTGTGATGAAACACCATGACCAAACAGTAAGTTGAAGAGTAAAGGGCTTATTTGGCTTAAACTTCTACACTGTAGTCCATCATAGAAAGAAGACCAGACAGGAACTCAAACAGGGCAGGAACCTGGAAGCAGGAGCTGATGCAGAGGTCATGGAGGAGTGCTGTTTACTGGCTTGTTTCATATGGCTTACTCAGCCTGCTTTCTTCTAGAAACCCCAGACCACCAGCCCAGGCATGCCAGCACCCATATCGCTAATTGTATCAGCCACGAATTGACTAATTATGTCAAGTTGGCAAAGAAAACCAGCCAGTAGAGTCTCATTTAGAGCTGAGCATTCCATGGTCTTTTTCTGCATGGTGACCAGTTGGAGGTCTGTTAATCACTTTACATGTTTTAAAGATTTTAGATCAACTTAGTATGTTGAACCAAAGTAAATCTTAACACTTGTGCTGAGTCATTTTCAAAATAAGTTTGTATTTTATTTTAGGTAGTGTATGTTTATGGGGTATAGTATGCTAATATGTATTATCTTTAGTTACCTAGAAGTGGTGAACAAGTCATAACATGAGTTCTGTAATGGAGGAAATAACTATGTCCATTGTCATTGTCCCAGTGATTCTCAACCTGTAGGTTGCAACCTCCACAGGGATTGCATAGAAGATATCCTGCATATCAGATATTTACATTGCGATTTTTTTTTTTTTTTTTTTTTGGTTTTTTGGTTTTTCCAGACAAGGTTTCTCTGTGTAGCCTTGGCAGTCCTGGAACTCCCTTTGTAGACCAGGCTGGCCTCAAACTCAGGTCGATCCGCCTGCCTCTGCCTCCCGAGTGCTGTGATTAAAGGCGTGCACCACCATACCCGCTACATTGTCATTCTTAACAGTAGCAAAATTAATTATGAAGTAGCAACAAAATAATTTCATAGTTGGGGAGTCACCACAACATGAGGAACTGTATTAAAGGTTTGCAACATGAGGAAGGTTGGAGACCCTTGACCCAAGAGGCTGTATGTTTCAAGGTATCGTCAATTTCAGACTGTCTTTAGTGTTGTAATTCTTTTCAAATTATTGAATGCTTTGTTTATCTTGCAGGAAATCATGGATAGAATTTACAAGAATGTTATGAGCAAGGTTCAAGAGATGAATTATATCCAGAAAACTCTATTCAAAATAGGTTATGACTATAAATTAGAACAAATCAAAAAAGGATATGATGCACCTCTTTGTAATATGTAAGTACATTTCAGAGGCCCTGTATTTTCCAGATTCTGATAGTTTCTAGTCTGACTGCAAACTTCTTGACCTAAATGGCCCTTGTGCCTCAGCTTCTCAAAATCTGGCATCATGAGCATGTGTCAATGTGCCTATAAATTTTTATGGTTTTATAAATCTGAAAGTTTGAATATGACTCTAATGATTACAACCTCAATGTATCCTTTATTCTACATCCTATTTTTTTTTTTTTTACACAAGAGTGAAAAGATTATGGACTCTGAATTCGATAGTTTTTTAAAACTATTTTTAATAATGTAGTAAATAATTATTTGTTGGGTCTCTTGAAGAAAAACTGGAGTACAGTTTTGAATAAAAGCATTGACGTTTAAAACTATGTACAATAGATATGTGACATCACTGGGTATGCACACATAGCAAAAGTGATTTTCAAGATTTATTATCTGTGTGTCTTTCTATTCTACTGTGTTCATAGAATTATAGTAAGTTGATTATAACAATGAAAGTGTAGCAGTAGAATTTTTCATTAGAAGGTTCATAAGGCAGTTGACCTAATGCTTTTAGTTTAGCATGTGTTAGAGCACAATCCCAATTATTGTACATTTGGATTTGGGGGAACTGTTGAGTGCTTTTCTGGCAGATTTTGAAGGTGTTCTTTGCTATTGCTCTGTCACCCTCCCATTACTATCATGACTTGGAGATGTCTTTGCTCAGCCACAGCGTCGAGAACTTTCATCACAGTTTATAAATTAGTCGGGTATCAAGAATAATGTGTGACAACATGACTATTCTGTTTTCCTTTCTTTTCAAGGATACTCTTTAAAAAGGTAAAGGCTCTGCTGGGAGGGAATGTCCGTATGATGCTGTCCGGAGGGGCTCCATTGTCTCCTCAGACACACCGCTTCATGAATGTCTGCTTCTGCTGCCCTATTGGTCAGGGCTATGGACTGACAGAATCATGTGGTGCTGGGACAGTCACTGAAGGTAAGCATCAGTCATGTGTTATTAGCATTGTGGAGAGCAAAATGGTTATTTTATAACTCCTTTCTGAGGAATTATTTTTTTGAGATTATAATATATTCTCCCATCTCGTTGCTTCCTTTAAACCCTCCCATGTACCTCTCCTTGCTTTCTTTCAAATTCATGGCTTAAAAAAATTTCATTATATGCATATTATATGTATATTCATTCCCTATTAGAACTGGCTTATTTTGTATACTGTTTACTCATATGCATGTTTTCAGGGCTGATCCCTTATTTTTGTTTTTCTACACAGGGTTTCTCTGTGTAGCCTTGGCTGTCCTGGACTCGCATTGTAGACCAGGCTGGCCTCGAACTCACAGTGATCCGCCTGCCTCTGCCTCCCGAGTGCTGGGATTAAAGGCGTGCGCCACCACGCCTGACTCCTCCTCCTCCTCCTTCTTCTTTTTTCTTTCCTCTTTCTTTCTTTCTTTCTTTCTTTCTTTCTTTCTTTCTTTCTTTCTTTCTTTCTTTCTTTTTTTCTTTCTTTCTTTCTTTCTTTTTCTTTTCTTTCTTTCTTTCTTTCTTTCTTTCTTTCTTTCTTTCTTTCTTTCTTTCTTTCTTTTTTTCTTCTGGTTTTTCAAGACAAGGTTTCTCTTGTAGTCCTGACTGTCCTGGACTAGCATTGTAGACAAGGCTGACTTGAAACTCACAGATAGATATCTGCCTGCCTCTGCCTCCCAAATACTGGGATTACAGACATGTGCCACTTTTTTTTTTTTTTTGAGACAGGGTTTTTCTGTGTAGCCTTGCCTGTCCTGGACATGGTTTGTAGACCAGGCTGGCCTCGAACTCACAGAGATCCACCTGCTTCTCTTGCTTCCGAATGCTGGGATTACAGGGGTGTGCTTGCCACCTTTTTTGGTTTTTCAAGACACACCCTGACTGTCTTTTTTTTTTTTTAAGACAGGATTTTTCTGTGTAGCCCCGATTGTTCTGGAAATTGCACTGTAGATCAGGCTGGCTTGGAATACACAGAGATCTGTCTGCCTCTGCTGAGATTGAAGGTGTGCTCCACCATGCCGGGCAGGGCTAACCATCTGTTATTACATATCTAACTGGTGTGCTTTTCCTGGGGAAGAGTACCTCTCTCAGTTCCAGAACTGCCTGTAGTTCTTTGTAGTGTAGGGTTGAGGCTTCCTGCACTTTGGCATGCCTGTTGTCATCCTTATTCAGCTCATGTTTAGGCCGTCTTGTTGGTGAGACTTTATGGATGAAGCAGCTTCTGACATAACTAGGAGACAGAATCTCACAACAAATTTCCTCCCTGATCTTCTGGCTCCCCTCTAGCGCCACTCCCCCCACCCAACCCCTGCATGTTCCTTAAGCCTTAGGTGCAAGAATTGTTTTGTAAATGTATACATTGGGACTGGTCTCCACAATCCTGCATCTTGGTAGGTTGTAGTCTCTGGCTGTTGCAAAGTTTCCTTGATGAAGGCTGAGAACCATACTTACCTGTGGGTATTTAGAGTGTAGTCAGGGATTATGCTGGCTTAGTAAGTGAATGGTTGTGGACTGTCCTGCAAGGTCCACGACTTCACTAGCCCTGGGTACTTGGCTAGGCTTCCAGAACCAGGCATGGATTCTCTCTTGTTGAGAGGTCTTGGATTCATTTAGAGAACTGTTGGTTAGCAGGAAGATATGCATGCCAGTGCTTCTCCCTGAGTTATCCTATCATGTTGGTCATTGCTGTAGTTCACAGGCATCCTAGCGAGGTCGGAGCATTGGTTTCTTCATTCCTTTGGAAGCTAGTGTGACAGCTTCTGGTACCATGAAAGCTAGTCCTTAGGGACGGAGACATTCAGGTTAGTTCTAACTTAGAGGACTCTGGGCCCTGTGTCTGAAATGCAGTGTCTTCAGCAATAGGGACTTATCTTATGATACAGGGTTTGTTATAAACCTTCCTAGCATTAGTCTTATAAATACTTAGTTAAAAGTATCTCATATATACTCTTTATTTTTAAGCCTAGTAATTCTGTCACGATGGTTTAATTTTTCTTTAAGCACTTTAAAAATAATTTTTCTTTCAAAATTTCATAATTAATGCAACAGATTTTGTTCAGCACTTACATACCTCCAACTTCCCCTAGGGTTCTTCACTTTCTTCCTCTATTTCTTATTATTGATAATCCTAAATCCAGTTACTGTTGCTCATATGGTATGGAATTGTCCACTGGGATATAGGCAACCTATTGATGGCCATGTTCCCAAAGGATAATGAATTTCCCTATCTCTGCAGCTGTCAATTACTAGTAACTCCATTGCCAAGGGTGGGGTCTCGAGGACTCTTTGGAATTTTGACTGGCTTAGTCTTGGTGCAGGTCTGGTATAGGAAGCACAGCTGCTGTGAACTGATATGTACAACAGCCATGTCATGTTCAGAAGTTAGCATTTCACACACATTCCCATCCACTGGCTCTTATATTCTTTCCACTCCCTCCTCTGTGCATTGGATGAAAGAAGGTTCACAACCTTCCTAATGCTGTGACCCTCTAATACAGTCCCTCATGTTATGGTGACCCCCGACCACAAAGTTATTTCCATTGCTCTGTCGTTAATGTAATTTTACTGTTGTTATGAACTGTAATGTAGAATGTTTTGGGGGGTAGAGGTTTGTCAAAGGGGTTGTGACCCACGGGTTGAGAACCACTGTTATAGATGGCTCATCTGTAGACTTCTCCTAGGCACTTAACATTTATGATTTTCTGCATTAAACATTACCTACTGTCAAAAGAAGATTTTCTAACCAAAATTGAGAGCAACACAAATATAAGGGGGTGCACACAAGTAGACAGTTTGACAGCATGGTCTCAATAATAATCACTCTTGGTGTGAAGTAGCTCTCTTACATCTCTCTTTTCTTGCTTTGTCTTTTACTTTCAATTCGCAAAGGCAGGGTATCTTACTTAACCTTGGCCGTCTTCACATTTTGAACGATGTAATTCTTTGCTTTTGTGTTCTTTCGTGTGCACTGTAATGGTATTAACACTCACATTACTAGTAGTAACTTGCCCACCCACACTGTGACAATGAAACATATCTCCGAATATTGCCACATATCTCCTGAGCACACAAAAATCCTGCCAAGTTGAGAAACAACTGGCTTATATAGGAATCTTTTTTTTTTTTTCCTGGTTTGAACTTGTATAGGTCTTATGCATGTTGTCCTATTTTCTGGGCTCATATGCATATCTATTGAGTATCAACCCAGTTGATACCAGATGATAAAGGGAAATATGTTTTCTTTAGTGGAGTATTGAACTCAAGGAAGGATGCAGGACGCATCCCAGGAGTCCTTGACCAACACAAAACATACTCTTATTTGTGTGTGTAGTGGGGGGTGCAAGCTTTTTTGCATGGGGCTTTGTCTTACTAGGATTTTGATTGTTTTGATTTTCTTTTTGGAATTGGGTGATAGGGAGGTGAGGAGGAGCTGAGAGGGGAAGGTATTATCAAAATATATTGCACAAAAATTTAAATAAAGTGACATAACCATGTGTGCACATATATTAGCACAGGCGTCCACAGAGCCCAGAAGAACATGTTGGATCTCTTGTGGCTAGATTTACAGGTAGTTGTATATAAGCCACCTGAAATCAGTGCTGGGAGCTAAATCGAGTCCTCTGTAAGAATAGCAAGGACTCTTAACCTCCAAACCATCTCTACAGCCTAGGAACTGTTTTGAAAGTGATTACTGCTGCATCTCATTGGTTATGTCCAAAAATAATAACTTTATTCCAAACTGTCTACCTATTGCTAAATTATTTGTGTGTGCCAGCGTTATCCTATCTTTGAAATCATTCCAAGCATTAATCAACTTTGAAGTCCACAAACTGTTTACTATCTTTATCTTCAATCAGATCTCCCTATTCTTTCACGAGGTTGAGCTTTCCCTTTGCACCAAAGTTGTCACCTGAACTTTAGTTGCTCTGACATGACAACCCTTTAGCCCATCCACTCTGCTTTTATAAGGCACATCTATTCCATTCACTGTTTGACAGATGTGCTGAGTCGAAACACACTTTTACCTATTTTTAAAGATGTTCTTAATCTAGCACAATCATGCCTATCTATCATTATTTTACACACCTGTCTTTCTCTCTAGGCAAGACAACCATCTCTCTTTACATAGTGCTTGGGTCTGAACCTCACTGTAATTTCTCTTCTCTTCTTTTGGAATATTCATTTTGTTTACTACTCATAGCCAATCATTATTGCCCAACTTTTATAAGATCTTTTCTGGCTGCTTCATTTTACATTGGTCTTACTGGTATCTAGAGTATTGTCGCACTTGTTATAGAAGTCTCCAGATGAAAGGCACAGGTGGTAAGGAAAGCAATGCAAGTACTCCAAATACAGAATGGAGGATGTAGCCCTAAAAGGGAGGGGTTAGCAACCCAAATTTTGTGACTATTATCTGAGGTGAATGGCATATCCATGGAGATAAGGTAAGCATTCCCTACATGTCATTGTAGAGTGATATTTTTTTTTCTTTTTTTTTTTTGAGACTGTAATTTAATTAAACATTGCCCCCTTCCCTTTAATCCTTCCACGCCCTCCCATGTCCCCTCCCTGATCTCTCTCTCTTTTTTTTTTAAATTGGCCCCTATGATTGCCCAGAAAAGCCCACAAAATGGCAATGTGAGGTGTCAAAACCACAACTTAAATGCTCTTGTGAATCCAAAGTTTTCGGAGGACCCTTTGTTCATGCACACCGTGGGAAGATGCCCTGTCACCTTAGTTTTTGATGCAGCGGGGATGGCCTCAAGGACATTTAACCATAAAGGATATTCTCACTATCATGAGACACAGTGTCTAAGACGCAGTGGCAGTTTCCTTATCTTATATTTCTTGGTTATTTCATATGTAACTCCTCTTAGAGACTACTCAAGGTTCAGTTATTGATTTCATAACTGCCTGTGGGATAAGACAAGTGGTAATCTTTCAAATGGAGGCTGCTTTGTAAGGAATGGAGCCAGGTTTTTGTAATAGGCTCTCAGATAGGACTGACACCCTTCTCTTAGCTCCTCAGCTCATTTCTGTCATCATGTATACATGCAGAGGAGGTTTTGAAGTGTTCTCTGTACCGTTTCACATACATTTCTCCTTGGGTAGTCTGTTGGTAAAGCCTCTGAGGGGCTGGGTCACATGACCCTTTGTATGTTAGCTCACAATGTTTAATATGATACTGGCTCATAATAAGCCATCCGTGGAGATGTGATTATTGCTAAGAGTAGTCACAGATTGCCAAGGAAGGGCCGATGCCTGAGAACAGTCATTCCTTGAACATTTTATTTGTAGCAAGTAGGATCAAGCATGGACCTAGATGGAGTTGGTGTGTTTATAGGCGAGGATGTGGCAGCTAAAGACAAGTAATCTGTCAGAGATACAAAGTGAGTGAGGGAGCAGGAGTTCACATTGCATTCTGTCTTGGCAGACTCCTAGGTCAATCATGGTGGACCTAGTCCTTCACTGGTAGCAGATTTTAACAAATGTAAATATCTGAAATACAGCCCTGAAAAGCAAAAGCAAACTGTGGAAACAGGACTCCAAATGCTGGAAAATGAAGACTCTCCACTGGCCTTATGGCTTCTTCTGGTCTTCTTTTAGACTCAGTATTTCTAGTGTCTTGGGTGGACACATTGGAGTTATCATATACTAATGGCTTTGTTGCCTTTTTTCCCATAGTTACTGACTATACTACTGGAAGAGTTGGAGCTCCTCTTATCTGCTGTGAAATTAAGCTGAAAGACTGGCAGGAAGGTAAGGGTTTCACACAAGCTCTTGTGACTCTAGGTGTACTGAAAGCCTCTGGGAGCCTCAAGACTTGTATTTCATTGAAGTGAGAGCTGTCTGTCATAACAAGTGACTCTTTGGTTTTGCCTGTTCCCTGTACTCACTGGGGAAAATATCTAGATTTTCTCCATTGTGATTTTCAATTTAGGAAATACTTGATGGCAAGGTGGGAAAAGTTTCTAACTGGAGCTTTCCCTGGGTTGGGATGAGATGAGACACCTTTTGAAGCACAGCTAGTGATAACATTGGGGCTGAGAGAGAAGCCCTGGATTTTCAGGTGGCAGAAAAACACACACACGGGGGGGGCGTGGGCAGGAGCGCGCTCAAGGTCTTGACTCCAGCAGATTTCCATAGACAAGTCAGATTTCCATAGTCAAGACCCATCTATGTGCCATTTACATGAAACCAGAGCTATACACACACTGTTGATAATTCTTTTTACAAAGAGCTGGAGCAAAAGTAAACCAATTTTCCTATGATAGGCATAATAAAAGATAATAAATAGTCATTAATTACAGTGAAGTGGATTATTAAATTTACAAACAATTAAACAGCCTCACCATGCCAGAGAGAGTTGATAATAACTACTGGAGAGTAATCGTCTGGCCACTGTGGAAGTTTGTAAACTTTCTTTCCATTTCCCATGGCCTCCCCTTCTCTCTGACTTAATGCTATTACCTTTCTTAAGTACTTAACGATCTGTTGTCTTTGACTGAAGCTTCCTTGAGCATAAAATCTGAGAAGTGTTGCTAGCACAACACATTGGTGACTTATTAAAACCGCTTTAAGTAGTGCTCCTGTTTGAGATTAGGTACATCAGAAGAGTCCTGTGGGCTGTAAGCTTTAATTATGTCCTCCGTGCGAAGTTTCGTGTCATGGGAAGGTTTGAGTAGGAGCTTTTCAGTTGTGATGATCACAGAGTTTTCCCTGATGTCCCTCAAATCATTCCCTTATTATACTCGTGTAACTGACTAAATGTAAACTAAGATTTTCCCATAAATACACTGTAAAAGTAAGAGTAACAAAGAGACTTCAAAAATTAATGATGAGCTGTTGAGATGAGTCAATAGCTAAGTGCATTTGTTGCCAAGCCTGATGGTCTGAGTTTGACCTTGGGATCCACAAAGTGGAAGGAAAGAACCAACTTTTGCAAGTTTTTTTCTGACCTATGTGCACCGTGGCATATGGACACATGCATGAATGTGTGCGTGCGCGCACACACACACACACACACACACACACACACACACAAATCATTGTAATAAAGAATTTGTAAAAGAACATACATTTTGTTTTAGGATAATAACTGATTATTAAATTATTTCTAGGTGGTTATACAGTGCATGATAAACCAAACCCCAGAGGTGAAATCGTGATTGGTGGCCAGAATATCTCCATGGGATATTTTAAAAATGAAGAGAAAACAGCAGAAGATTATTCTGTGGATGAAAATGGACAAAGGTGGTTTTGCACTGGTGATATTGGAGAATTCCATCCTGATGGATGCTTACAGATTATAGGTCAGTGTATAGTTCCTTTAATTTTATAACTTTAGTGAACTCGAAAGACAGTATAAGTCAGCTCATCAGCAGGGCCGATAAATTGATTTGTGACAACTTTCTAAAGTGTCTGAGCTTCATCTGTGAAATAAAGATAGCATCAGCCTCACAGGGCAGCTGCTAGCCTTAGATGCATTCATAAATGTGAAATGTCAGAGAAGTGACAAAACCATTTTAAGCAGTAGCAATATTAGTAGCAGTATTTGAGGTTAGGAAAATGACTAACAGATTCAGTAATGAGAAAACAAAAATAACAAAACAATTCCCCAAAGATCTGTTTGCTTAACTCCATGGGACTCTGTATAAGTATTTACTGTGACAAACATGCCATTTTAGGCCTTGCCTCTCCCCCTCCCTTTTTTTACCCTTTGGTTTTTCAAGACAGGGTTTCTCTGTGTAGCCTTGACTGTCCTGAGACCAAGCTGGCCTCAAACTCACGAAGATCCACCTGCCTCCTGAGTGCTGCAATCAAAAGCATGTGCCACCGTGCCCAGCCTTGGCTGTCTTGGAATCTTTGTGCCACCTCCCTCTGCCTTCTTGAGTGCTAAGATCACAGGCGTGTGTCACCATACCTAGCTTCCCTCTTTCTTTCTTTCTTTCTTTCTTTCTTTCTTTCTTTCTTTCTTTCTTTCTTTCTTTTCTTCTCTCTCTTCTTCTCCTCATCCTCCTCTTCCTCCTCCTTCTCCTTCTCCTTTTTTTATTTATTCACTTTATATCCCAATTTGTAGCCCCCTCCCTCCTCCCAGTCCCACCCTCCCTCCCTCTAACTCCCAGATGCTGAAACTCAAAGCCAAACATTTGACAAAGTGTAGGGAGTCTTGTGGGGAAGTGGTAAGAAAGAGAAGACCAACAGACTCAACTAACTAGGGCCCAGAGGGGCCTGCAGAGTCTGAAGCACCAACCAAGTACCATGAATGGACTGAGCCTAGGCCCCCTACATAGATGTAGCCAATGGGAAACTCAGGATTCATGAGGGTCCCCTAGTGATGGGAGCAGGGGCTGTCTTTGTTATGGACTGTGTTGCCTGCTTTTTGATCACTTCTGCCTGCCGGGTCTGCCTTGCCTGGCCACAGGGAAAGAAGATGCTCTCAGTATTTATGCAACTTGAGCTGGGGTGGGTGCATAGGGGGCTCTCCCCCTGATTTCTTTTTTTTAATATATTATTTATTTATTACATATTACACATACAGTGTTCTGCCTGCATGTAATGCCTGCACACCAGAAGAAGGCAGAAGATCTCATTATAGATGGCCATGAGCCTCCATGTGGTTTCTGGGAATTGAACTCAGGACCTCTGGGAGAGCAGGCAGTGCCCTTAACCGCTGAGCCATCTCTCCAGCCCCTCCCCCTGATTTCTTAATGATGACCATGCATCCACGTTTTTCCTGGTACTCCTTTTTATGTTTTTGTCTGTGAGAGTTAGAAAATGATCATTTGTCTTCAGCACCAGACTAGTGTTTTGAAAATGTGTGTTGCTTTGGTATTTTCTTTACTGAGCTTACAGGAGTAGACTTTTTAATTCAAAACACAATTCCATAAAGGACTCCAAAGGAATGTGTTCACTGTAAACATGTAAAGGTTTAAACCCTGAGTCACTATAAGTGCCACTCTGTGGGGTCTAGCCTGTCTTTTAATGCTATATTCCCTGAGTCATAGTTCTAGTGACTCACTTCATCTGCTGCTAGACTTCACAGCATCTGGGCAGATCTGTCTTCATCTTTAACAATGCGCTGCTGATTCATTTACAAACTGATGAACTTTTTCCCCCTGATAGTCATATTCATAATTCTCCCTATCCCTGCTTGCTGGGGAGCAAAGCTAGGGCTTTGTATATGTTAGAGGAGTATTATATTATGGGTCTACATCCTAAGCCCTTTTTGTTTCTCTGCCAGCACAACTTGCTTTTGAGACATGGTTCCATTAAATTCCTAAAGGTAGCCATAAACTTACTATGTAGTGCAGTCTGGCCTTGAACTCACAAGCCTCCTGTGTGTGTGTGTGTGGGGGGGGTATTTGTGCTTGTTCATATGCATATGTGCACATAGGTAAACCTGACGGAGAGAGGTTGAAGTGTTGTGTGTCTTTTTTTATCACTTCCTGGCTTCTTTTGAGACAGTATCCCACTGAGTCTGAAACTCATCAATTTGTCTGGGCTTCCTGGCAAATGAGCTTCAGGAATCTGCCTGTTTATGCCCTTCTCCCAGCACTGGGGCTTAAGCACACGTGCCACTGCTCAGCTTTTGTGGGGGTGCTGGAGAGCTGAACTCAGGGCATCGTGCTTTCATGTCAGGCACTTTATAGACCAGCATCGGTATATTTCCCTCCCCGCCCCCCGTGTGTGTGTGTGTGTGTGTGTATTAGAGAATTATTTTTATAAGCCTAATGCCATGCATGTAGCCATACATTTGTGCATTCTGGAAAAGGTAAACAATTGTGTTCCAAATATATGAATATCACTAACATATATGCACACATACAATGCATGTGCACACTGTTGCTGTAGGTTTAAAATGGAAAAGGAAGCCATTAGTTAGAGTTAGTAGAATGTCAGAAAGGGTCTTTTAGAAAAATACCTAGCATAATCCTTTTTAGAAAACCATTTTCTTTTCATACGACTACAATCCATTTTGATCACAACCCTCCTCCCTCATCCTCCTACTCCTCAGTTTCCCTACTATTACTATTGGTAGGCAACACATCATTCATACAAAGGATTTTAAATAGGCTGATAATTACTCAAGTTGAGCCATCCTGTGACAGTACTTTCTTATAGCATTGTCACTTTACAAAGAAAATGTCAAGTAGGGAAAGTGGGAATTAGCATTTGTTGAGTGTGCTTTCTACGGAAGATACTATGACATGTTTCTCTGAGGTAGGCACCATTATCATCCCTGATATGAATGTTAACTGCAATGCCAAGCATCACAGAGCTGGTATGGGATGAAGAGAATGAGCTCCCATTCTAATCTAATGCTCCAAAGTTCTGTTCCTTCCCTTTCCATCACTGTAATCAGGAGTAGAAGATCGTTGTACTATTTGGGAGTATGATAACGTGTTACAGCCTAAGTATAGTGTATAACCTTTAGCTAATACTTATCTAGTACCTTTTTATTTAACTTTTTTCATTCACTACATTTTCATCATGTTTTCACCTCCCCAAGTCCTCCCAGATCTGACCTACCTCCCTACCCATTCAACTTTGTGCTCTCTCACACTCACACACACTCTCTCTTAAAAACAAAACAAAACAAAATGAAAATGAAACAAAAAATGAAGGAGGGGAAAACAAACAAAAATACCATACCGTTGAGTGTGTGTGTGTGTATGTTGGCTAACTACTCCTAGGGATGGGACCTGTCCTGGTGTTTGGTGGATATACGCAGTAACACTCCATTGGAGAAAACTGACTTGAGACAGACTCTTGGTATATACCTCAGACTGAAATTGAACCCACTAGGAGACCACACGGGCCCAGAACTTCTGATGCTCTTGCTGTACAAACCTGATTGCTGGATCCTTTATGATATTTGATGCATTTTTTAGCAATATGCATGGGAAAATAATGTATATATAACAAGATTTTAGATGAAGTATCTTTGTAACTAAAGACTAAGGTAATAAAATTTAAATTAAATCAGAATGATGCATGCCATAATGAAATAAACAAACTGGATCTGTATTTTTTTTTTCTTACTGAAAATAGATTCTTCTCATACAATACGTTCTGACCACTGTTTTCCCTCCCTCCACAACTCCCAGCTACCCCCAACTTCCACTTCCCCCCTATCCACTCCTGCTCCTCTATCTCCCCTCAGAAAAGAGCAGGCCTCCGAGAGACAACAACCAAGGTCTGATTTAAGTTGAGGATCCATCTTTTTTGTGATTATAGATCGTAAGAAAGATCTGGTGAAGTTACAAGCAGGAGAATATGTATCTCTTGGGAAAGTGGAAGCGGCACTGAAGAATTGTCCACTGATTGACAACATCTGTGCTTTTGCCAAAAGGTAACTCTGTCGGTTCATCCATCCTTCTGTCTTTCTGTCTGTCTGTCTGTCTGCCTGTCTGTCTGTCTGTCTGTCTACCTATCTATCTATCTATCTATCTATCTATCTATCTATCTATCTATCTAGTGTTTGTTGGAAAGAACTCACGTAGGACAATTTGTGGGAGTTCTCTCCTATCACCATTCGGGTCCTGGAGGTCAAACTCGCGTCATCAGGCTTGGTCATTGTCTGGCCAGCCAAACAGTAGTTGTGATTTGTGTTTCATTTACTTACAGGTTTTTTTTTAAAAAGAACATTATTAAATAAATTTGATTGTGTATAAGCATGTATATAACTTCTCATAGAACTTTGATTGGGGGTAGGAAAATAAACATGAACGGTTCTTGAATTTATTTAACAATGTAACTCATGTATTGTGGTTCACCATGTCTTGCTAAGTGTCTAACTTAACCTATGTCACAGGTTCCTTCATGTAGGAGCCATAACAACTGAGATTTCGCATGAATAATTTTTCCAGAAGTTCACATAGGTAGTACACAGTGGGATGAATTCTCTGTCCAAGTTTTTCTAACTCTAAAGCCTGCAGAACTGAGCCATTTTCCTTTTCTATTAGTATCATATGACACGTATATTTAGTTACCGCTAATGCACTGTTAAGTTGAGTGGCTGGTGAATAATTTTTGCTCATTTTTATTTCTATTTTCATATCTAATTTTTCAGTGACCAGTCCTATGTGATCAGTTTTGTGGTTCCTAACCAGAAAAAGCTGACCCTTTTGGCACAACAGAAGGGGGTAGAAGGATCTTGGGTTGACATTTGCAATAACCCTGCCATGGAAGCTGAAATATTAAAAGAAATCCGAGAAGCTGCAAATGCCAGTAAGTAAGAATTTGCTAAGCTATTGAAGCCCATAAAAATCACATAATAAATATTTTGTAAGTTACATTTAAAATCCGTGTTAATGCCCGGCTGGTGCTCTGGAGAGGGTCCAGGGTAGATTCTCTGGTATTGGATTGTGGATGCCCTTCTAGTTTACTTTATCTCTTGGGTGACCTGAGCTGATGGCTCAGGCAACTGATCAGGACTGAAAGAAGAAAAAGGAAGGAAAGGGAAAAGAGCCCAAGGTTTCTTCTCTAGGGACTGGCTGTACTGCGGCTGAGGAGAACTTAAACTGACCACCTTTTTTCCTATGGCTGAGGCTGTAAAAGCGGCTTCTGGCTAGAAACTGCACGGGGTCGTAAAAGGAGGCTCTTTGATCTGTAGATAGGCCTCTTTGCGGAGATCTCCAGTAAGTTGGTGTAAACTTAGGCTTATTAGCCGTAGAAGGCTGATGCCCCTGAGTCTGCTAACTTATTTGCTAACCTATAGAGAAATAAGAAGTAAGAGAGAGAGATAGAAAATCAACCACTCACACACATACGTTCAAGAGAAGAGGACCACAAGAAAAGGTGGATGAAGTCAGGCGTCTTAACTTCAACTGAAGTTAAGCTGCTCAATCTTTTCTCTGTTCTCCCTCATTTTCTCCTTTGTTCCCCTTCATTTCTCTCTCGTTCTCCTTCCTTTTCTCCTTTGTTCTCCTGCTCACGTTTATTGTAGCCCATATATATACTTCTGAGAAAAGGGAATTACCTCATAGTCAGAAGAGTACAATTAATCACAAAAGCAGGTGAATTCTAAAATACAACAGGTTACATGCTTTAAATCTAAACCTTTCTTATCCATGTATCCATTACGTAAGTTCATGGTGAGTTCAAAATGACGAAGGTTGGCAGGGTCTAAGGTTAAGAGTATACAACTTATCAGTTAGGACGGACCTGACTATACATTGTCCAGCTATCTCTTAGATCTTTATGAGCTCAGGACAATAATTTTGTCTGTCTTTCACTCTAAGAAACAGAGTAAATTCAGACATCTATAGGTAACTTCATTCCACATAGGTTCACATGGAGTTTAAACAAATTTGGCTACATTTATGGTCAAATACCAGGATTCGTGGTGCCATCTGTGGTGGAGGCTTATCTGAAGCCACAAATCTGCTGGTAGGCTATCCTAGTGAGGCATCTGGAGGTCCACAAAGGTATTTATTGCAGCCATAAACTAACTTTAACTTTTAAAACTGTTTGAGCCAAATCAGCAATTCCATAATCAGGGATTAATTCATCTGGATAACAAAAAGTACATCTTCAATAAGATCCTCTAGGAAGTTTGCTCAATCAGAGCTGGTCAGTACACAGAAAATAACAATTCACACCAATGCCAGATGTATTTACTTTTGGTTTTTCGAGACAGGGTTTCTCTGTGTAATCTTGGCTATCCTGGACTCGCTTTGTAGACCGGGCTGGCCATGAATGTAGTCCTGGCTGTCCTGGACTCACTTTGTAGACCAAGCTGGCCCTAGACTCACAGTGATCCACCTGCCTCTGCCTCCCTGGGTGCTAGGATTAAAGGCATGCGCCACCATGCCCGGCTCTAATGCCAGATTTCAGAGACATGCAGCAGTGCACAATTGACAGGGTAGTCAGAGGTTGGAAGCAGTTCTGGGGTGCATCACAATACAGACCTTGCAAATATCGGATCACCTCCAGAGATCTCTCATGCCTCCTGGACTTTCCCAAATCAATGGCTCCTGACAGCATGTCAGAGGCTGGAAGCAGTTTTGGGGTACATCGTGGTATAAGACCTTGCAAACACCAGATCACCTCCTAGACAGCCTACATGCCTAGTGAGCTTCCTGAACAGGGCGGCTCTTGGCAAATCCGTACATGCATATATGCTTGGTTATATCCACTCCTTACTACTTCCACCTAACTCCCTTTAGGCTCCTTAAAACATTTCTGTCCCAACTCTTAATAGCCTTTCTTTTTCTAAAAATCTCAATTCCAGTGTTATGCATGTATGTGTGTGGATATAAAATCAACATACCAATTGAAGGATATATACTTTTTTGTTCTTTGAGAATTTTATTCATATATCCAATGAATTTTAATCATATCCCCTTCCAATTCCCCTGAAACCATTCCCAGCAATGGGTCTCCCTCCCAACGTCATGTCCTCTTCTCTTTTAATAACTCACTAAGTCCAGTTAGTGTTGCCCAGTTGTACCTGAGTGTGGGGCCAACCACTGAAGCATGGGCAATCTACCAGTGGCCACACCCCCAAAGAAAAGGTATTAGCTGCCAGGACCTCCTAACCTAAGGGTGAGGCCTTGTGAGACCCTCTGTCATCCATTGATTTGACTGGTTTGATTTTGTATAGGCCTTTGCAGGCATAACCATAGCTACTGTAAGTTCATTTGTTCAGTAGCTATTTCTTATACAAAAGACATTTCACGGCACCCCTCACCACATCGTCCATCTTTTACATTCTTCCTACCTTCTCTTCCACAGTGTTCCTAGAGCCTTGGGCAGGGAGGATGGCATTTTGAGATAGTCATCCCTTTTAGGGCTGAATACTCATTGTTACTTCTCAGTTCCTTGACCAGTTTTGAATCTGTACCTTTATCACTGCCTACTAGAAAAAAGGAACTTCTCTGAGTAAGGTTAAGAGCAATTCAGGTCTATGGATGGAGACATAACTATTTAGAAAGCAATTGGTCTGCATGCCTGTTTAGCAAAACAACAGCCTGTGACATGCCCAGGCACAAGTTTTTGACCAGATTTACAGTGCTGGGAGTGAATTCTTTCTAATGAGCTGTCCTAAGATCCATTTAGAAGATAGTTGTTTACTCTCCCCCTATGGCCACTATTGCTCTGGTGGACACATCTTGCCTGTTAGTTCAGTTTTGAAGCATTTCTTTATTATTTTGAGATATATTTCTTCTATTGTGAATTTCTTTAGAGCCTTAAAAAAAGATGTATTTATTGGTACTTACAATGTTCTAGCTGCATTTACACCTGTAGGCCAGAAGAGGGCATCAGATCACAATATAGATGGTTGTGAGCCACCCTGTGCTGCTTGGGAATTGAACTCAAGACCTTTGGAAGTGCAGCCAGTGTTCTTCAGGGCCTTTTAACATTAAGTCATGTTAGAATTTTTCTTTGGTTTGGGTTGGTGTTTTTGTTTTTCGAGACAGGGTTTCTCTGTGTAGCCTTGACTGTGCTGGATTCCCTTTGTAGACCAGGCTGGCCTTGAACTCACAGTGATCCACCTGCCTCTGCCTTTCGAGTGCTGGGATTAAAGGTATGTGCCACTACGCCCAGCTGTTTGGGTTGGTTTTGGTTTTTGGGTTTTTTGTTTTTGTTTTTGTTTTTGTTTTTTTGTTTTTGTTTTTGTTTTGTTTTGTTTTTTTAGACAAGGTTTCTCTGTATAGCCCTGGCCATCCTGAAACTGACTCTGTATACCAGGCTGGCCTCGAAATCACAGAGATCTGCTAGCCTCTGCCTCCAGAGTGCTAGGATTAAAGGTGTGCACTGCAGCACCCAAAGCATTTTTGCATCTATCAAGAGGACAAAGTAATTTGTGTCCTTGAGTTCAGTTATGCATTTATAACAGTGCATCTCTGAAATAAAGCTAACTTGATCATGGTGAATGTTTTGATGTATCTTGAATTTTGTTAGCAAGTCTTGTTAATAATTTTTTTTCATTTGTGTTAATAATTTTTTTTTCATTTGTGTTTATTGGATTGGTCTATAATTTTCTATTTTGTTGTATTCTTGATTTTTATATTAGGGTAATTGCTTCATAGCATTTTGTAATGCTATGCTCCCTTTCTATTTTATGGACCAGTTTGAGAAGCATCAGCGTTAGTTCTTGAAGATCTAGTAAAAGCCATCAGTGAATCTATCTGGACCTGGACATTTTTACTTGGGAGAGTTTTAGTTACTGCTTCAATGTCACTGATTGAATCTTATAGATAGATTAGATAGATCTGCTTAAATTTTTTATCTCATCTTGGATGAATTTTTCTAGGTTATATACACTTAGAACTCATTGATTTCTTTTAGATTTTCCAATTTAGTAGAGCATATGGTTCTTTTTTTTCTGTATTGTTTAATCTTGGTGATTCTGTGAGTTCTCTGGAGTCTCTCTTTGTTGATTTGTGGTCTTTTTTTGTTGTGATCAGATAGATAGAATTTGGGGGATTATTTCAATCTCCCCATATTTTTAAAGACTTTCTTTGTGTCTTAATACATCTTGGCATTCCATGGACTTCTGAGGAAAAACAGTGTGTCTTTTGATATATTATGTCACTTAATTTGTTTCTCTGCTTATTTTTGTTAGAATGACCTGTCACTTAATGAGAGTCAGGTCCTGAAGTCACTGACGACTATAGTGCTTGGGTAAATCTCACTTTGCACCTACTAGAATTTTACGAAATCGGGTCCATGTATATTTCGGGCATGCATGCTTAGAATTGCAATGTCCTCTTGTTGGGTTATTTGCTTAGTCAGTATAAAGTGACAGTATCTTTTTTCACTAGTTTGTGTTTGAAGTCTCCCGCCCCCCAAGGAGAATAGAGAATTGTTTATTCTGGAGGAAAACAAGAATGGTCATGGTCCTGGATCATAGATTTAGGTTACCTCAGATATGTTCAAATGAGGTAACACTTTGCTGAAGTTCTATAGTAATAGAGCAAAAAAATAAAATAAAAAAGTCATATTTTAAAACACTTGTCAAACATGTTAGTGAGGACATCAGACAGGTTTATGGCCAAGTGGGGAATCTGGCCAAGTGGGGAATCTCTGCTAGAGGCCTGATGACATTCTTAGCCTTTGGCTTGGTGAAGGCTATGAGTCTTTTTATATATTCCAAAGGGTTTGTTTACCTAATATACTTGTCAAGATGTCAAGAATTGGGCAATGAATAGTCATTAGAACAGTGACATCTCCTATTTCTTAGTTTCTGCTGTTCCTTGTGTGTTTATTCATATTTTTAAAAGGGCTACCTAAAAACACTTGGCAAAGCTTCATAGGATTCACTGAAAAGCTACCCATGTTCATCACCTCCCACCCTGGACCACTCCATTTCTCTAATGAAGCCTCTCTAATCTGTTATGTAGATGCTCTTGGTTTGACTGCCAACATTCTGATAGCCAAAGAGAGCATAGTATTGTGGGGGAGATGTAGTGAGCAAAACCTCACTGAATCCTTTTTGGCAGTCTTATTGTCAATCTCAGTTGTGTCTCATGTGCTTGAGTCCAAAAAGTAAACTACTTAACAGGATGGTGCTGGAGGGGCAGCACAGGGTGAGAAAGGACTTGAGTATCAATGTATTGTTTTTTGTGTCACCTTTCTTCCTTTGTCTTCAGAGACATGCAGTGCTCCGGGCTCCCTGCCCTAGGCTTTCCATTGAAGATGCATCTTGGCATCCTTTCTGGTTGGCAGTTGTTTTAGCCTTTTCCTCATTTCATTTACTTCATTGTAGTTAATAAGTGTTTTCATTAAAAATTATTACTTGAGACAATATCTCATTATATGTTCCTGACTAGCCTAGTGCTTACCAATTAAATCAGGATAGCCCGAAACTTGGAGTGATCCTCTTACCTCTGCCTCCCGAGAAAAGAAGTTATTTTAGGTGATTTGTTTCCCAGGAACAGTAGAGAGGAACCTTGTACTTCCTCTGTTCAGTTTAAAGCTATTGGCCTGTTTTTAATCTATTGTTTTATTTTAAAGATGAAAGTAATATTTTCCTAATTATCAATTGGCTATAATTATGAAATATTGGACAATACAGAAATTTATAAAGAAGTAGTTACTCTGGTGATTGCCTTCTGATGTATCCACTTCACTTGCCAATATCACCAGCAAATTCTAAATCAGTAGCTACCTAATTTCATTATCAGCTTTAAGTCTAAGTTTTTTCAGTATATAAGTATTTAATCTGTTCTATTTTTTAGGTGAGTAGTACTTTTCCCCACTCAATGAAATGTAACATCTTTTCTACAAAATTATTTTCTTGTGTGGCAGTTTTGCTTTATATGTATGTATGCATGCATGCATGCATGTTCAGGTGAGTGCATTTATGCATGTGGAGGACAGAGCTCATTCCTTGGAAACCATCTACCTTACACATGCCTTTAAACCCAGCACTCGGGAGGCAGAGGCAGGTAGATTGCTGTGAGGTCGAGGCAAGCCTGATCTACAAAGTGAGTCCAGGACAGCCAAGACTACACAGAAAAACCCTGTCTTGAAAAACAGGGAGGGGAGAGAGAGAGAGAGAGGGGGGGAGGGAGGGAGGGAGGGAGGGAGGGAGGGAGTCTCATAGTGAGAGACACCTGGGACTCCCTTAGTGGGCTAGGCTGGGAACTCCCCGGACTCCCTCACTCTTATTCCCCAACTCTGAAACTGTAAGTACATACCAGCATGCCCAACTTTTCTAAAGATTTATTAATTAATTTATTTATTATATACAGTGCTTTGCCCGCATGTACACCTGCAGGCCAGAAGAGGGCATCAGGTCACATTATAGATGGTTGTGAGCTGCCATGTGGTTGCTGGGAATTGAACTCAGGACCTCTGAAAGTGCAGCCAGTGCTCTTAACCACTGACCCATCTCTCAGGCCCCAGCTTTTCAAGTAGATGTTAGGGATCTGACTCAGGCCTTCATGCGCACAAGGCAAGCAGTTTAACAACTGAGCCATCTAATCAGCCTGGGTGTTGCTCTCTTCTTGGTGGTGAATTCTTAGACGTGGAATTTCAGAGTCAAAAGGAATGGACATTTTTGAAGGTTTTTTCCTTCTTTGCCAAAGTGGCTTTTATTTCTGTCACAGACATTTCCTCAGTAGTGAAGCCAAATTCCTCTTTTATTTTAAAAGACAACTTAGATTTCACTCCAGTTTTTAAAAGTTTATAATAATACTTTTTCAACCTCAATATATTTTCCCCCAAGAACTTTCTGAACCCTGAGCCCTGTAAAATGTAAAGTTTTAAATTTATTTTTTATTAATCACATTATAAAAGTACATATGTATATAAATGTGTGTTGATGCCTTCTTCAAGGTAATTTTATTGATAAATTATAAGTAAGTTTTATGTCACTGTCACCAGGCTCCCAGAACTTTCTTTGATACATATTCTGATATATATAATTTTTGAGACAGGGTTTCTCTTGTAGTCTTGACTGTCCTGGACTCACTTTGTAGACCAGGCTGGCCTGGAACTCACAGAGATCCACATGCCTCTGCCTCCCGGAGTGCGCCACCACCGCCCAGCTCTGATTTGTCCTTTAATAGAGTATTTCATAAACTATTTCAACCAATAATTTGCGCACTTGAGGTGTCTCTCCAGTTATCCTTAGCCATTCTCTTGAGGTGCTAATAAAGTAGATTACCTGAATACTTATCACTGTGTATTTAATTATATGAAGATAACTAAGGAAAGCCAAGCTGCATTGTAATCGCGAATAGACAAAGCAGAAGAAAAATCCCAGGACACACTAGCCCCCCATAACTTTCCTGTTCTTAGAGTGAGATACATAATTAAAATATAAATGATTTGGATACTGGATGATAATCATGAGCCTGGAGCTCCAGATCTAGGGAACCCAGTTCCCTGTACTAGCTTTCATGGGTTGCATATATATGTCTGTCTGTCTGTCTGTCTGTCTGTCTGTCTGTCTGTCTCTCTCTCTCTCTCTCTCTCTCTCTCTCTCTCTCTCTCTCTCACACACACACACATTTAAAAACAGCAAAAACAAAAACACTGATATGCTGCCACCTGCAGGTGATACTGTGTAATTTTTAGGTTTATTCAGAGAAAGCAGACATGGAAAATTATTTGTTCTTCATTTCTCTTCTTTCTCAATTCCTGGAGGTTACTTCATTCTTGTATGAAGCTGTGATTATCCTTTTCTCTCCTTACTATGAAATAATGATGGGGAGTTCTCAGAATGAAACCCCCAAAGCATCTCTTTTTGTTATACTTTAAATAGTAATGTAGCTAGTAACGATGAGATATTGGAAAGCTGAAATGGTGCATCAATTTTGTCAGTGTTTCCAGAGTTAGACCTTTGTAAGTAGGGAAAGTAAAACGAGACAAAAGTTTTTGGAAGCAAATCTGTACTTGAGATTTTCCTTGAGGTCCAGATGTGAGGCAGAGAACAGATATTTCAGGTACCTTTCTGTACCTGAGTCACAATGTGAGACTACGGTAGATATTGTTAACTCAAGCAAGCTTTATGGTATTTTGCTTCCTGTTTAGGCCTTACTTGGGGTAACATTATACTAAGTAGTATGAGAGATTATTTTTTATATACAGCATTATATTCTTTCAAAGGTGTTTCTAATGTCACCAAGGCTGCTAGATCGTAGCTTTGGAAATATGCACAGCGTTAATTTATGTCATTCCATGGAAAAATGAAGCTCACATGCAGAGTAACACATCTGCCCTTCAGAGTTTTAAGAATGAGCTTATTGTAATAGGCTAATGTGATCCAGTACTCTATGCTTTTTAAAAAATTCTTTACACTTGTTGTGTAGCCTTGGCCTGGGCTAGCCTGGAACTCACAGAGATCCATCTGCTTCTGCCTCCTGAGTGCTGGGATTAGAGGTATATGCCACCTGCAGCCGCTTTTATGTTCTTAATTTCTTATATTTCTCCCAACATATATTGAGTTGTCTAACTCCTACACAGTGTGTACATGTACTGTGTCTGGTCTTATACCATTTAAACACTATCATTATACCAAATAAATATCATCTTGGTTTACATTTGATGATATAAAACAACTTCTAAGGAATATTTTTCTAGAAGTTTCATTTTTAATGGAATAGTTTAATGTATTTATTGAGGGCTCTTGGTCTAGTCTATGGGTGACAGTCAGTAAAACAAAGGCCCTAATTTCATAATTACATAATTTGTTTGGAGGGAAATATAGATATTGAATGAAATGTGGTCATGATATATGAATATATAGAGAGAGCAAAGATAAAACACCTAGTTTTCTTTTTTTTCTTTTTGTCAATTTTTTTATTATTAATTTATTCTTGTTACATCTCAATGTTTATCCCATCCCTTGTATCCTCCCATTCCCCCCCCCCCATTTTCCCATTATTCCCCTCCCCTTTGACTGTGACTGAGGGGGATTTCCTCCCCCTGTATATTCTCATAGGGTATCAAGTCTCTTCTTGGCAACCTGCTGTCCTTCCTCTGAGTGCCACCAGGTCTCCCCCTCCAGGGGACATGGTCAAATGTGAGGCACCAGAGTACGTGAGAAAGTCATATCCCACTCTCCACTCAAGTGTGGAGAATATTCTTACCATTGGCTAGATCTGGGAAGGGGTTTAAAGTTTACCGCCTGTATTGTCCTTGGCTGGTGCCTTAGTTTGAGCAGGACCCCTGGGCCCAAATCTGCCTATCATAATGTTCCACTTGTAGGTTTCTAGGACCCTCTGGATCCTTCTACTTTGCTATTCTCCCATGCTTCTCTCATCTAGAGTCCCAATAGGAAGCAATCTTTGATAGTCTCCCAACCAAAAAAAGCCCAGGGCCAGATGGTTTCAGTGCAGAATTCTACCAGACCTTCAAGGGTGAGCTAATACCGATACTCTTCAAGCTACTCCAAAAGATAGAAATGGATGGAATATTGCCAAATTCATTCTATGAGGCCATAGTCACATTGATACCTAAACCTCACAAAGACTCAACAAAGAAAGAGAATTTCAGACTAGTTTTCTTTTTTGTTATGAGTAGTTAGAGGAAATCTGGCTGTTAGTAGACATTTGGATGGAAAACATCCCAGGCAGAAGAACAGCAGTATAAAGGTTCTGAAGAGAAAGGTGTGGTGTGTGTCTGTATGAGCAAAACTGCCTCTGCAGGACCTGAGAAAGGTAGTCATGTTATTAATAACTGTTTGATATACCAATAAATAAAGCTTTCATTTTATTGCATCATCTAGTCAATTATGAAAACTCTTTTACTGTTCATTTCTCCCATTTTTTATACTTTCTCCTTGCCTTTCTTCTGCCCTTCTCTTTCTTTTCTTTTTTCTTTCTTTCTTTCTTTCTTTCTTTCTTTCTTTCTTTCTTTCTTTCTTTCTTTCTTTTTTCAGTGAAATTGGGAGCGATTTGAAATTCCAATCAAGGTTCGCTTAAGCCCAGAGCCATGGACCCCTGAGACTGGTTTGGTAACAGATGCCTTCAAGCTGAAGAGGAAGGAGCTGAAGAACCATTATCTCAAGGACATTGAGCGAATGTATGGGGGCAAATAAAATGTATGGGGGCAACTCTCCTATTTACATTTGCCCAGGAGGTGGCCTGATGGTTTTTCAGTTCTAGAGTTTTAAGCCTTTGTTGATCTCTCTGTTAGAATGTAAGGTGTATCTTCTAAAGATATATTTAAAAAAAAAAAACAACCCAAATTGGTTGAAATAGTTGAGTCTACTTTAACTTAGTTTCACAAAGGTCTAGTGAAGCTGATATTGAAAAGACATTTCCCCTTTAGCTGTGTTACTAATTTTAGAGCAGAAATTGTTTTTTAAAACTTAGCCTTAGATACACTTGTTTTCTTTTTTTTTAATAAAGAAAAGATACTTCATGCTAAAGAAAATAAATTGGAGTTGGAGTAGATATAGTTGAGGAAATTTACAGCTTCCGGTGTCTATTGTCTTCCTAGTTCAGAAGTTTCCATAGTAATCATGACAGAATTATGTAGTAACACTACTCAAAGCCTAAGTGCCGCAGGGCTTTAAAATTCTCTTCCAACCACATATCTTGAAGGGGGAAAAATCAGTTGTAATGTAATATGGAATCAGTATCTTAGAAGGTATTTTAAGATCATAATTGTCATGTAGGTTAGACATAGAGTCATTGCAATATTGTGAATAATTACAGTGCCCTGAAGTTAAGAATAAAACAACATACATATACCAAAAAATATCTAGTAATATATTTGAAGGGAAGATGAACTGCTCCTTTGGGTGTTGGAGAACTAAAAATCAGCAACTGTAATTATTTAAATGTCCTAAGAGGAAAGTCTACTTTATAAAAAGTGACCTTTCTCTGTGTGATCTAGTGAAAGCCTGAGACCAGGAGGAACATGATGGAAAGTCAATCAGAACTCAACAAGATGCATTGTTTTTCTGTTAGAAAGCTCGTGGAATCATGAATACTCAGAATTAGGATCCTTGCATAGCACTGAACCTGGGAAAGAGATTTAAACTCTGAATTTATCTTTGATAACAGGGCTTGATTTTAAAATGTGCTTGTATTAAATTACATTTGTAATTTATGGTCTGTTTGCTGTTGCTGATTGATTCTTGATCAGTTGTATGCATTTCAGAAAGCCTTTCATTTTGCTTTAATTTCAGCAAAGCGGGTCATGATAAACGACTTCCTCAAAATCTTGTTCAAACCTACGGGTGATTAAATGTTTTGGATGAGCCTGGGGAAGTTAACGGGAAGAAAACACTGTTACCACTTTTCCTGTTTGTGAAGAGTTTAGAAACTGGAAATGCTAGATTTGGGAGAAGGGCAGAGTTACTTGATTAAGGACTGTCTGTGCAGTAACTTGGAGTGTGGGTTTCTTTTTAAATCTTCAGTTAAAGTGTGGGATTATATATTCTTGATAGATATTCGCACTTGAACCATAGTTACTGTAAAAAGCAAAAATTCTTAATACTGTTATTCTTTGCACTTTTTCGTAATCATTTTATACACACATACACATGTGTACATATATATATGTATATATATATATATATATGTTGCTTACATTGCGTTGTACAGATGTGGGCCACAACTGCAACAAAGTGAGTTCTTTGTGCTCTAAAATATTTATAAAGAAATTATTTAAATGTTCTGTATATGGTGGTAATAAGGAAAAAAATCATCTGGTATTATAAGCAACAGCGAAGTTTTTTTTGTAAACATTTCTTTTCAGTGTTCTGCAAAATAAAATTTGAGGCAAGTTTCCCCTGAAGTTATATGTGATTTCTCATGCTTCCCAACTTGCCTTTGAAGCGTGAAAAGACATTTTCAAGTAGACTACTATTGAGCTTCTATTTACTCCTGGCCCACTGTTTATCCTTTAAGGGTGGTTTTCTTAGGCTTTTCCAATATGTGCTTCCCATTTGGAATGGTGATTTTAAAATGTGAGTGCATGCATACTATCTTATTTCCGATACTTGCACCCCACCCACTCCCATCTCCCGAAAGCTGGAACACTGCCAACCTATCTGTTGACTAGGTCCTTAAGAATCATGTGATTAACACTTAAGGTTGGGTGCTGCTAATTCTTCATGAAAATCCAAACATGTTAAGGGACCAGGGAGATACCACTGCCCCCTGACTTTTCATCTGAAATATACATGTTTATGTAAGCAGAAATCTTTTCCATATTCATAGTGACTTTTTAAGTATTTGAGCCTAAAGATTTTGATCTCCATTTTTATACCTGTTTAAATTGTTCACAGTTATTACATGTCAGCCATCAAATAAAGCTGTGCTTAATATTGACTCTAAGTTGAACACTCATGATTTTTGCTTTAATTACATGAAAGGGTCTTGTTTCCTTGCTGTTTGTACTCATTCTTTTTTATGTAGACTGAAGGTATGATTGTATGACCTTTAAAGAAATGAAATACAGGTGAATGATTCATAGAGTTCCAAGTGAGGGAGAGTCCCATTTCTTTGTTCATAGAGACTTATTAGTAATCTTTGCCTATATTTTCCTGGTAGCAGATGACAAACGTTTCTACAGTGACAAACTAAGAACAGGTTAAAGATTGTGTGGCGTTTGGGAACTGGAGAGATATATTTTAATTTTGAATGTAGTTACAAATTTTGTATTCATATTTGTACTTTCTGTTAGAATGCACGATTGTAGGATTGTTACTTAGATTTTTGTGTTTACTCTTGAAAAGCTTTGTTCTGATTTTTAAGTTTGCACTTGAATCTTATGAAATAAATCCACCCGTGTTATCAAGCCAATTTGTTCTTTCTTATATATCAACGTAAAAATCTGTAAGTTTGAATGTTACCTGGGCCTTTTAAGTGGTGTGTTTGGGTATGTAGAATTTAAATGGTTAGAACCCATTTTGTGCCTAGCTTTGTAATCCTAGGTACACAACCTCTCCCCCTGTCTCTCTCCCACCCTTTTGCCCATCCCCCTCCCTCTTTCTTGCAGCCTTTTCTATGCTAGACAAGAGTTCTACTCAAATGTACCCTCTAAAACTTGATTATTTGGTGCTAAAGATGATAAATACGGTCTGTCTTGCCCCCCTTTGGTGGCCGTGGTGGTGCAAGCCTTTAGTCCCAGCAGAGGGAGGCAGTGACTAAGAGGGAATCTCTGAGCCCAGCCTGATCTACAAAGCAAGTCCAGGACAGCCAGGCTTCTGTGGCATAGAGAAACCCTGTCTCGAAAAACAAAGACAAAACAAAACGACAAAAATATAGACTCCTGATGTAGCCTCTGTGCTGGGATTACAGGTGTGCACCATCACATACAGCTATATATTTTTAAAGCTCAGTACAGTACTGACCTGCCTTTAGAAAGCAAAGCCATTAAAGGCCCATCAAGTTCCAAACCTAGTAGAGTTCCTTTGTTTACCTGGCCTGGCCTCAGTGGATGAGGACATGCTCAGTCCTGATGGGACTTGATGTACTGCGGTGGGTTGGTGGGGTTGGGGGTGGACTCCCCTTTTTTGAGGGCAAGGGAAAGGGACAGAGGCAAAAGAGGGTGGGAGGGAGAGATCCAGAGGAGCGGAGGGAGGGGGCTACAGGATGTAAAGTGAATATCTAAATTTAAAATAAAATTTAAAAGCAGTGCACAGCAAAATAAAAATAAAACACACGCATGGTCTAGTCCTGCCAGATGCTGCCGGAGGCAAGCAGTCTTGTGCTGCCTTCACATATAACCGATACTGCTTGTGTCTTAGAAGTAGAACTGTGAACTGACCATTGGTTCTTGGAACAGGCCGAATTTCAATATCTGAGAAGACCTCTTCGAACAGCTCCTGCATTAAACTAACGCAAAAAGAGGCAAGAGTGAAGCTCATCAAATTTTGCTAGTAATGCGTATCCGCTCATCACCGACAGCTGTGGCGAACTACTTGGCATGAGATCCTACCCCAAGAGATTCCGTGTGTGCCTGAGATAGTGATGCCCCTCTCCCTTCAGGCTGGCCCAAACTTCTACCAGGTTGCATTCTTACCCACTTTTCCCAGGGAATCAAATTTTTATTATCACGTGTACTGCACAGTGGAAACAGTTGCCGAGCACTCTCTTGGATGGACACCTGTCCTTATCTTAGTAGTACAGTCTGTGGTTTTCTTGTCTGTGGCTCCAAGCAGAGTGCCCTAGGCTCTTGGCAAATAGGTACTGTGCCAGTCTCACCCACTGTTACATCTGTGCTGGCCACAGTATATGAGGAAAGCTAGGCTTAGGATGGGTTCAAGTTGGATACGCTGGCATATTCAGGAGTTGCAAGGCAAGTGAGCAATACAATCAGATCTGCTCACGCCGTGCCCCCCAGTTTGGAGAGCAGCGGAGGTATCCAGAACCGCTCGTGTTTGGAGGCTATGGGAAGTTATGGGACCCCGTCGCACATATTTAACATTGCTGGATGAATCATGAGCCACTGAAGCATTACTGTCCAAGGACAAAGTCACAATTCAGACAGATGGCAGTCGACACAACTGGTCTTCATTTTCTCTCAGCATTGAATTTCAAGGCAGGCTCTGTCTACTCACCATGGGAACCATTTCTTTCATGGTCTGGGGCCCGATTTCAATAATCCCTAGAGGTTCCTATGCCATTTTCCAATTCAAAAGCACTCAGAGATCCCTGCTACCCACACATGGAGACCTTCCCTGCCAGTGTAGGAGTGAAGGCAAGCGAGCTCTGCTTGTTGAGTACTGCGTTCCACCAGCACAAAGCACAGTGACCATTCAGACTGTTAAAGCTCTGGCATGATAACCTTTTCCGGGGGCGGGCGGTATGCTCTGAGTTCTTCCGGGTTCAGATCAAAAGCCTCCTTCCTGGCCCCACAGCACCACTGCCTCACTCTTGAGACTGAACTAACCACAGCTGCATACTTAGTATTATGACGTGCCAGGATCTGTGCTAAGTGCAATCATTTTCATTTTTAACCTTTGCCACAGACTCATGGTAAGCACAGTTGTTATCTCCAGTGTTCCTGTAAGGATACACAGCAGAGAGTAACAGCGGCTAGGTGGCCAAGATCCAAGTCAGACACAGACTGGATCTGGTGATGATGTTGATGTTTTTGTTTTTGTTTTGAGACAGGGTTTCCCTGTGTCGCCCTGGCTGTCCTAAAACTCTCTATGTAGACCAGCCTGACCTTAAACTCGGAGATCCCACCGGCCTCTTGCCTCTGGAATGCTGGGGTGCACCATCACCACAGGGTTTTTATTACTCTTAAGCATTGTGCTTTGCTACTTACTTACTTCTCCCAGCACTTTCAGGGCCCCTCTGTTATAATGGTCTGGCATATCTTCACCCTCTCGGTAGTTTCAGCTCCACCACAGGAGGAAGCACATCATTGAGTCCCTCAGGGGCCCCAGTGACTGCAAATACTACAGAAAATTCTGAAGAGACATGAAAACTCAAGTGTGCCACCAGATGGCGCTGTGAGACGCAAAGAGAAAAGTGCTTCTCATATTTCCACTTCTCGTTCCTTTCCTACTGGATGCTCCAAGTAGCAGCACATTTTCTTCCCTTGTTCAGAGAAGACTGAGTGGGTAGGCAAGACATTTTCCAGATAATGTCCAGGCAGTAATTGGCACAAATCTAACAATTTCATTTATGACTTATGTCTTGGCCCCAAAGGGAAAGTTAACCTTCATTTTTTTTTTTTAGACGTAAGCAATTCTTTCAAATACCGCCAAGTGCTTTGTACATCCTCCGTACCATTAACAAGCTGGAAATAAAACCTAGAATTGCCCAAGGAGGCTGAACAGTGGAAAGGAAACTTTTTGTTATGGCCTAGAAAATGGTAGCTTTGGATTCTGGTGGCTTTCCTATTTAACTAAGCCCTTTCTCTTAGCTCTACCTTTGTTTTTTCAGTTGTAGGTAAACCAAGAAAACAGATGAGACTTCCTACTTGAGAATACTTTCCTCATGCTATCCTTTGTACACAGACAATAGACAGCAGGAATCTAAAGCTATGAAGAATGTTCATTTGGTAAAACATTTGTCTTGCAAGTGTGAGGACATGAGTTCAATCCCCAGAATTCACAAAAAAAGCTAGGTGTGGTGGTACATACATACACATGGACATGTGCATCTGCACATACATGAACACATATGTATGCATGCAAACACACAAAGAAAATCTTTATTTTATTTTTATAAAATATATATGCATCCAGTGGTGGCATATGCCTTTAATCCCAGGACTTGTGTGGCAAAGACAGATGGAGTTTGATGCCAGCCTTTTCTTTAGAGCAAGTTCCAGGACAGCCAGGGCTGTTATACAAGGAAACCATCTCTCTCTCTCTCTCTCTCTCTCTATATATATATATATATATATGTGTGTGTGTGTGTGTGTGTGTGTGTGTGTGTGTAGAATCACAATATCTTCCCTCATTATTCTCTTTATCTCTTTTATTGTTCTTCATAGAACTTAACATCCCCTCATATATACTAATTTGTCATATGTCTCTTCTGGTGCTAATATATACAGAACAGGAACTCACATAGTAAGTGCTTAATAAAATTTGATTGAAAAAATATTTTCATTTTGTTTGCTCTTTATAGTCTCCATCTTTTAAAAAAAAGATTTATTTATTTATTAATTATATATAGAATGCCCTGCCTGCATGTACACCTGCAGGCCAGAACAGGGCATCCGATCACATCGTAGATGGTTGTGAGCCACCATGTGGTTGCTGGGAATTGAACTCATGACCTCTGGAAGAGCAGTCAGTGCTTTAAACCACTGAGCCATCTCTCCAGCCCTAGTCTCTATAATAAAAATGAAATGTATAGCAAGATGATTAGTTTACATCCAGAACCATTAAACACTACATGGAACATGCAAGTTGTTTTCATTACTAGAGCCTGTGTTCTCTGTATCTGTCAGGGAGGAGCAGTGGGTGACAGGTCTATAGAAGCTTCTATTGCAGAGCTGGAAAGAGCACTCAAGACACCAGGTGGAAACAGACTGGAGGAAAAGCTGGGGATCCACCTGGTCAGGAGGTGATACCAGGCAGATGTACATCTTGGCCCATGCACAGTGTTTATGTCTTTAAGATCAGGCTCTATAACCATCTCAGAGTAATAAGTCTTACCTAAAAGAATTAATGCTGTATGATTCTATTTATTATGAACCTCTATTAACAGGTAAGACTAAACATCAATAGCAAAACTTTACTACTTGTCGCTGGTTGAAGGAGGCAGTTGCTTAGGAAGGGACAAGGAAGAACTTTGAGTGACGATAATGACATTTTAACATTTGCCAATTTCTTTAAAATGTACAATTAATATTTATACAGTTGATTGCATGTGTATTTTAATTCAAAAGGTGAAAAGAAAGAATCAGCTACTACTGTGATATGAGTGGAAGTGCTTAAGAATGAAGTGTATTGGTATCAGATCATGGGTACAGTGGTGGAGACATAAGGGAGGAATAGATACTGCCAGTATAGGATCTGACAGGCTGGATGGCTTGTGGGAGGCCAGACCCTTAAAATGATACTGTTAGGAGCTAGTAGGATAAGACGCAGCCATGGCAAACAATGAGCTTCAGTCCAGAGACACAATTCTTTCTAATTCTGTTTGGCTTCCTGGTCCACTGCTCATCCAGCTCCTTGTCCTGGCACTCTCTGCATGCTTCCAATTCACACCAAAAAGTAGGCGGGAGAGTTATAAAGCCACAGACTGTTCGACTATGTGACTCACTCGCTGATGTGTCTCTAGGATCCAACCCAGGGCATCCTACACAGAGTACCAAGCAGAAACTGTTGGGGGAGTGCATGTGTGAAAGATGGACAGGATGAGGTGTTCTCAATCTACAGTCTATACTTCATGCCCCTTTTCCAGCACTCTGGACTCCAGCAGTGTTTGTCATCTGTGCTTGTCCTTTGGTAACTAGCCAAACCCAACAAAGTTCCATTCAACCAACGTGCACGGAGCTGCTCTGTTGGCAAGAAAGCCTCACAGTCTCAGGGAATGGGGAAAGCATTTCCTAGCCCATGGTGCCTCAATTCTGTTTTTAAGATAACCTCGACATGGACCAGAGCCTTTTCCAAACAATCTTAATGCCCAAAAATATGATTATAAATGACTCCCCTTTGCTAACACTTGTGATTACCATTGAAGAAATAAATGAATCCTAGATGACAGATAAGCAGAAGATTATTTAACAGGTATGGATCAGGTGTAGGCTTGTAAGGGCTAGAAAACCAGTTTCATTAAGTATGGAAGGGAAGCAGGCTGGTATTCAAGACTGACCCAGGACTAGGATTTGAAGGGATGCCCACTAGTCCGTGGTGTCTAAAGGAAGCCAGAACTCTACCCCACCCCCCAGGACATGTTCTTCTTTTTCTGAGGATTGACTTATTTAAACTTTACGACTATTCACGTCTGTGTCCATTCTCTTATGCACATCCATCACACCCAATGGCGCTGAATATTTGTAATTTGTTTTCATTTGATAATACTTTCTTGTAAGGGAATTAGCCATGTCCTTGTACCTCTTCAGTACAACGCTACTTTCATAGATTTAAAAATTATTATTATACCGAGTTACATGTGGGCATTTTTATTCAAGTACTTTGAACATATTCCCCATTATGTGGCTTCTCCCCCTTTTCCTACTTCTCCCCTCTCTTCATTTAGCTCTCTTTGTTCCTCTAGACTGTTTTGTTTCTTCTTTCATGTCATCTACACATCCATGATATTATGAATCTATAAAGCTTAGGGTGATAGTGAACTTCTAGGAATCACAAAACTATTACAATAATGATTCATTTATATAAATGATAGGAGATCCATTGTCTGGAAGGCTGTGTAAATAATGAAACTACATTGTAGGAAAAGAGAAAATGACATGGAGAAATGCACAGTCTATTGAATGAGGGAGAGATTACTGGGACGGTGTGCATGCATGCATGGTTAGACACCTATGCAGGCGGGAGGATATGTACAATTGATTTTGGGAGTGCTTTGTGTTGTAAAGGATTTCTGCATTTTATGAATTTTCACATAGTCAGGAGGGATGCACTGTAAAGACAGTACAAACAAGAATATGGAACAAGGCTTCTTTCAATCAGTAACATTCATTCTGTTTGCTTTTGAGACAGGCTCTTCCTATGTAGCCTGGACTTAAACTTGGAGCAATAGTAGATGATAATACTACAGGTGTTTTTGTTTTTGTTTTTGTTTGTTTTGTTTTGATTTGTTTTGTTTTTTGTTTTCAAGACAGGGTTTCTCTGTGTAGCCTTGGTTGTCCTGGACTTGCTTTGTACACCAGGCCTTGAACTCACAGAGATCTGCCTGCCTCTGTCTCCCTGAGTGCTGGGATTACAAGTGTATGACACTGAAGCTTACTCTCATTTTGAACAAGGCAAAATACATGGAGTTTTAGACATAGCCCCCCAGGAATCTGCTCTTTTTCCAGTTCAAAGGCAGAGAGGCTGTCTATTGGTAATACGAACTTAAAAGAACATCGGGTTCCATTAAAGAAGCATGGGGAGCCACTTGAGCTTTAGAATATAGAGTGAATTGATTGCAGTAACGTTGGAGAATGACTGTAGCCAAGCAGGGAGGGTTGGGTTGTAAGCGAGGAGATTTGCCAAGAGACTCTCAGTCTGCGCGTTTGACCTGGGTAATGAGAGCATGGATTAAGCTCGTGGCAATAAAACCAGAAAGGAAGAAGCGGACGGATCTGAGAGATGCTATGCAGAAAGAATCAGAGCTGGAGATTCAAATTTGACTAAATACTTGCCAGGTAGCTGGGGAAACTATGTAAGGAGACACTTTCCAAGGAAATGGGTATTAAGAGAACATAGCTGAGGACTGAGTGTTCGGCGATTCCGACAGTTAATTGGAGGAGGGAAGAAGAGAAGCTAACAGAGAAGACAGAGAGTGATGGGTCAGGGAGATAAGAAGAGAAACTTGAGAATGCAATGCCAGGAGTGCCAGGGCTATGACAGTGGCAGGCAGGAATTGGTGGTTACAGTGTCAAGTTTACCTTTGAGGTCAAAGGAGAAAACTGAGGAGAGACCCCTGCATTTGACCACGATGTCACGGACGACTACACAAAAAGAGAGGTTTAGTAGAAAGTATTAGACAAAGGAGACAGAGGTGAGTAAATACATGAGGCTCATAGACCTTACCCATGTAAGGAGAGCAATTTGTTAGAAGTTAGAAGACCATATGATTTTCTTTGGAATCAGGCTTTCACTACACAGCCCTGGCTGGTTTGGAATTCAGTACAAAGACAGGCTGGCCCCAGACTCACAGAGATCTGCCCAATTCTGCCTCCCAAGTTCAGGGATTAAAGACATGTGCCACCAAGACTCAGCCAAATTTTATAAGTTCAGCATGGCTACTTGATGCCCTTGATCTGTTTCCTGTATGGAAAATGAAAGTAATCTTGCAAGTTTTATAAAGCTGTTGAAAAGTCCAAGATGAAATGAAGTGGTCATTATTTTGTTAGGGTGAGGAGCCTTTCCGGTACTACCTAAACCCTAGATATTTTTTTAGGTATGTTTTAACAGACAAGAAGAGTCTTTTTAGTTCCACAGTTTTACCTCTGGAGAGTTACTGCTTCAGACTGTACGTCTTGGTGTCTTGCGGCATTCATCATTCAAGTCACTTTAACAACCCTCCTCTGGGCTGAGCTCCTCTGGCCTGAGAAGCCTGGAGCATCAATACAAGTCATGTGAGAGGTCTCTGAGGCCTGTCACAAGTTATGAAGCTAAGATAGAGTGATACCAGCCTCACCTAAATACCTATAAGGCTACGGTCCCTGAGGGGAGAGTGGCTAAAGGGTGGCTGAAGCAAAGGTGCCAGAAAAGCTCTTTAAAACTATATGGAAAGGCTGGAGAGATGGCTTAGTTCTTAAGTGCACTGGCTGCTCTTTCAGAGGACTCGGGTTTAATTTCCAGCAACCACATGGAAGCTCACAACCATCTGCAATTTAAGTTCTAGGGGATCTGATACCCTCTGTAGGCTTCTGCAAGCACCAGACACACATTGTACATTGAAATCCATGTGGATAAAATACTCAGACACAAAATAAAAATAAGTATTAAGACCTCTGGCACTTAAACTTGGCCTCTGGATCAAATGGCATTTATTGATAAGGTAGCTTAGTTTGCCAGTTGTTCGTAGGGCATAGACCTTTTCGTATTTTTTTTTTTTTATTGATTGTCTCTATACAGCCAGGAATGACCATTACTACCTCATTTTTCCTACACTGCTCTTATCTACAAACAAACCCACGTCCTAGCCTACATTCAATTTAATACAGCCAAAGTTTTGACACAAGATGCCATACTGTCATCTGCAAATGTGTTGGACTACAGTCACATTTATCCTATGAAGTGCATGGCCCACAGTCCTCAGGTTAGACATGCCTGGAACTGATGTTTGTCTGATTGCCTTGTTTTCTCCCATCATAAGATAAGACTCCCTGAGACAATGTGGCTGTTCCAGAAGCCATCAGACACTAGACCTATTATCAAGCCCTGGAGAGTCACACAGCTGGGTGCTGGCTTCAATGAGAATAAGTGTGTTTTCTAGAAATGGCATTTTTTCAGGCCTAGAGACATCTAGAGAATATAGTCATAGACTGTGTTTGCCCCGTTCCTCCTAATGGTAGAATTTGATTTCATTTCTGGGAAGATGGCTTGTCCAAAGGAAGCAAGACCACATTATGCGTAGGACACACACATCTTAAGACACATGGGCGACTGTCAAAGTGTGATATCAGAGCAAGACTACTTCCCCGCAGTCTGGTGTATCATTAGCAAGCATTTTGAACAACCTAGGAGTCTTCTCCCCTGTGCTGGCCTTCTAAAGTAAGTACATGATTGGTCAATCAATCACCCAAGCACCAAATTTGGCCTGGGTATCTTTTAAATAAGACCGTAGGTGGAAGAGTGTGAGGACTAGAAGGTAAATAGGCCTTGATTATGGGAGTAACAGGTATAGATGTGACTAAGGGAGGGGCGGGGGTTCTCAGCTGTCAAATCCAGCTAGAGCTGATGGAAGACATCTGAAGTCTTGCTTGGGAGCTCCAGGGCAGATTTTGCCTTGGGGGGAGGCAGGCGGCTGCTGTATCTGGGCCAAAGCCAGGCGTGCAGGGTTGGTGGCTAGAACTTGGAAGGAATTCTCTTCCGCAGCCCAGGGTTCAGGCTTGGCCCCAGCATGCTGCCTTGCCAAGCTCTGCAGCCTGAGGCCTCACGCATTCCGAGCCCCCACCCCCTCCTCCGCCTCTCCTCTGGGCTCGCCCCATCCCTTGACCCCTTCTCCTCCCCCTACCAGCTGTCCCCTTTCTCCTAAGTGGCGAAACAGTCTGAGCCTGGAAAGAGGCGGCGGCATGCTAGAGGGGGCGTGGTGGGGAAGGGGAGGAGGAGCGGGGGTGAGGGGATAAGGAAGCCCCGACTGGTGCCCCCAGTCACTGCGCGCCTGCTGTGGAGCTGAGTGCCACCTTGCTGTTGAAATCTCTGCACCCCTTCCGGCTCTGCCTGCTCCTTTGCCTGCTTGCTTCCCCTCGCTCAGGGGGAAAGGTCAACGGCGTCCTGGAGCCTCCGTGTCACTCTCTAACAGCCATGAACTGCAGCGAGAGCCAACGCCTGCAAACCGTCTTGAACCACCTTCTGCTGGAGCTGCACCATCGGGGCAATGCCAGCGGCTTGGGCATCGGCCCCGGCCCGAGCATGGGCATGGGGGTCGTACCTGACCCTTTCGTGGGCCGTGAGGTGACCAGCGCCAAGGGCAATGATGCTTATTTCTATATACTACTCATCATGATCTTCTACGCCTGCATAGCCGGAGGCCTCATCCTGGCCTACACCCGCTCCCGCAAGCTGGTTGAGGCCAAGGATGAGCCACCCCTGGCCTGTGTCGCCCAGCAGGAATGGGTCCCCTCCGCCGGTGCATCCGCTGACCCGGAGAACGGTCAGGGCTTGCTGGCTGAGGGCGGCCACCAGTTCGCACCGGGGGCGCTGCCTGCGCTGGCTCAGGGCGCTGAGCGGGTCTAGATCCACTGCCCACTTCATTTTGTTTATCTCTGGGCCTGGCTCCCGCGCTTTTACTGCCCTTCCAGAGCTTGCTTTACCCGAGGCCCAGACGATGAGGAGAGGTCAGAACCCTTCAAGGCAAGGTCCTGGAAGGAGAAGCCACTGCCTTACTCACACCTGACCATTTTTTCTCTTCCCTCCCTTCCATGCCTGCACCCCTACCCCACACATCCAACTGAATTAAATTGCCTCTGCTCTCTTGTCTTCAGCCAGCCCCAACACCATGCTCCAGCCTTCTCGGAACAGAATCCAGCACGTCCAACACTTGGCACTGGATTTGAAGCAACGAAGTCTAGCAGAACTCTCCGGGCCGTCTAACTGGCAACTGTTCCAGGGGCTGCCAAGGACTGCTCCCTCTGCACAGCTAACAGGGTTAGCCATCACTGCCAGGCCGGCTGCAGCAGCTCCGGCTTTCTGTTGCCTTGGGGACAGAGACAAAGAACATGAAGAAACCCCAGACATCTTTTTCTTCCCTCTCTCTTCAGCAGGCTATTAGGGAGACGCTATTGTGGCATAGAAAGGACTGAAGGGGAGGGAAGGTTCAATGGGAAAGAAAGATCTATGGTCCCACGGGTATGGTGTTCTTGTCTCTCTGTTCCCCTAATTGTCATCCCAAAGGCCTGAGTATTAGTAATTTGGACATCTGGCTTGGATAATCATTATTGGTGGCTTAGCCTTAATGATTCCAAATGCTTCTCTTATATTGATTCAGTTATTACTGCAGTGTGTGCTTCATCCAACATGAGGCTCAGCCATGCCCAGCTCTGTAACCCTGGGGAATGTCACAGGCAGGTAATAAAGGTTGTTAAACAAGAACTCAAGACTCCTGTCTCAAAGATCCCAGCCTTGAGAGCCAGTACTGGATAGACAAAGACCAGTTTATTTTTCATTTGGAAAATGACGTCTGGGACTTGGGTGCCTGTGACATCTATATTTATTATAGGCCAAATATGATAGGTGTGGGGCTGGGGCAAGGGAAAGAACAGTATCTAGAGTCCCGGCTACTGAGGGTATTGAGGCACAAAAGTCACTGGAACCCATATGAGTTCAAGGCCTGTATGGGCAACATAGTGAAGATGTTTCTATGTTTGAATGGATTTTAAAATGTATTTCAGAAGTTACAACTCTTTTGTCACCTCTTCCCCTTTTTTCTTAGTTCTTCATCACTTAAATATAACAATGGTCATTAAGGATTTTCTACCTTCTTTGTGTGGTTTTGCAGAATGTGCATTAAAAAAAAACCTTCAAGGCATGGAAGGAGTTGGAGGAAGGGGTGGTGGAGATACAGCGCACACATATAAAACTTTAAATTTAATGTAATTTTTAAAAAGTCTCCGAGTCCCCTAAGTAGTAGCTGTAATCAAAGCTAACTTTTAGAGTTGCCTTTCTAATGAGATGAGATTTACACAATGTAAAATTGTAACCCAGAAGTCAGAAGTGTATGTTTTCATATGAGAGAGTTAAGACAGGGTTTCATTTCACCCTGAACTTACTATTGTAGCCCAGTCTGGCTTTGAACTCATCCTCTTCCTGCACCATTATACCTGGCTGTAGAAGTAAATATATAAGGCTCATTCTCCTTCCTTCCAGGTTATCAGAAACTTGTATAGGGCTGAAATACTTAAGCCTATGAGGATGGTTTGGACTTCATCAAATATACGTGAAATGACTTCTGAAAAGTCAGCCAGTTTGCTCAAGCACAGCTGACTTCTCAGTAAGATCATGGTAAAACTATAGGAGTCAGTTACATGCATTGATGATCTAGAAGCCTCATTCCAGCCATTGCCCTTGATCTTCCAGATCATCTGGTGTTTGACTGGAGCTATTAATAAGTTAAAGGAACTTACTTTCATTCCCAGGCTCCATTCCTTGAAGCTATGTTGGCATTGCCTCATTAGCCTAAGGTCATCTCTTTTTCTCAAAGGTGGGGGCCTGAGAACTGGGCAGGAGTCCAGGACAATGATCAGAAGAGAGAGGATGCTGCGAAAGCCACTCCATCCATATAGGGAAACCTGAGGAGGCTGTGGAGGAAGGGTAGAGATACAGGCCATGCTGAAGGGCATAGAAGGCAGTCCCCAGTGCTGTGTATTAACTGCAATAGTTCCATTGATTTCTATCACATAGCTGGCCAAAAGGGGTTGTTTTGATAATGAGATGTAATGGCTGCTTTCAGTACTGAAATTTGAGAAGTGTATTTGTGACCATTACCAATAAGTATATACCAATAAGTATATACTGCTGAAAAGAAAAGAAATAAGGTAGACAAAGTTGAAACAATACCCACAAAAAAGTATTCTAATGCCAGCGGTGAAAAACAGTATCATGTCAAGTCAGTGCTAGTTTTAAATACATTTTTAAAACCTTTCACAATGACTTAGGTGTCCTTTAAGAATTACTATACACAGAAGCTGTACAGAAGGCTCTTTTCCAGAATAGTGGACTGGCTAGAGGGAGAGTGACCTGCTTTACTGGTCAGTTGATTTTGTCAAATACTTTCATAGTTGAAAGTTTGTCTCAGGTAAAAACATTTCCCAGAACCTTGGACATTCAGATATTTACCAACCAATGCAGTGTCCATAGCATTGAAGTGATCACGTCACAGTCAACAAAACACAGATGAAAGAAATGCTAGATGGCATGGAGCTCCAGTCATGATAGCACGGCCTCCAATAACATGAGATTACTCTCTAAGTCTGGGAGACTTAGACTAGCCCTTAACTGATCTCAAAGGTGGTAAAGTTTAAAATAAAAATACAAGTGACCAATTTTCATGACACCTAAGCACATCGATCCTCTTTCCATGCAGGTTCAGATCTTTGGTCTGTAACAATAATGCAGTATTAGAGCCATGTTGCCCTGTAACTTGATGTTCTCAACAGAGGAGTCCTAGGCAATGTTTTGACTTACAATGTGCCAAAGTGCTTATGACCAGCAAAGAAATAAACAAAAGCCTTTCTTCCATTACAAGCATCTTTCTGTGTAGTACATTTTGGATTTTTTTAAAAAGAGGGATATAAATGGAGCCTTTCATTTGTTTCCAGTTACCATCTTCCTTTCAATTTGCCATTGCTTTTATAAGCCCATGATCTGCACATAATTTGAATCTGTAAAGAGGAAAGGGCTTGGGCTGCTTTCCAAACACTCTTGCCTGGTGGTTAAAGCAAATGTACTGTGATGTCTTGGAGAGAGGCAGAGGACCAGGAATCCCAAGAATTGGAGTCTAGCCATAGCTTTGCCAATTATCCAGTATTTTTTTTTTTTTTTATCAGAGTGAGCCGCTTCGTCTCGCTGGACTCAGGTCCCCAATAGCGTTGGCAAAATTGAGGATGGAATGAGTTCAAGAATGGGGAATCATTAGGAGAAATACAGCAGCTACAGATGTGTAAATCTTCACTTTATGCTTTCTTTTTTCCTTCTTTACAAAGTAAATGGGGAGGAAATAAAGGAAAGAGAAAATTCTCTACTCTGTAGAATCTACTCAGAATACTCAAAGTACATTGGCAACACCTTACTCAACTAGCAACACCATAGTTCTTTTTTTTTATTATTAATTTATTCTTGTTACATCTCAATGTTTATCCCATCCCTTGTATCCTCCCATTCCTCCCCCCCCCCTTTTCCCATTATTCCCCTCCCCTATGACTGTTCCTGAGGGGGATTACGTCCCCCTATATATTCTCATAGGGTATCAAGTCTCTTCTTGGCTACTTGCTGTCCACTCCTTGGAATATACCCAGAAGATGCTCCAGCACACAACAAGAAAATTTGCTCAACCATGTTCATAGCAGCCTTATTCATAATAGCCAGAACATGGAAACAGCCTAAGTGTCCCTCAGTAGAAGAGTGGATAAAGAAACTGTGGTACATATACACTATGGAACACTACTCAGCTATTAAAAACAAGGAATTCCCGAAATTTGTGGATAAATGGATTGAGCTAGAAATGATCATAATGAGTGAGTTAACCCAGAAGCAGAAAGAATCAAATGGTATATACTCACTTATATCTGCATACTAGCCCAAGGGGCATGTCCCACAAAAGCCTTCACTCAGAGGAAGAACACCATAGTTCTTAGCTCATCTTTCTCATTCTCAAAATCCCAGCTGAGTAGGAAACCCCGCTAACTGTCTCACCACACTACCGTGGCCTTGCAGGCCCAGAATTCCCATTTAAAATGACTATTATACAATATGCACAGTGTTGCACCAGGCACAGGGCCACAGGGGGTAGTAGAGCATAAGGGGAAAAAAGGTAGGATTCAGGGGTAGCTCGCCTCACATTTCCCTGTTGATTTGCCAAGATTACTCTGCTGAGGAAGAAAAATGAAAGAACACATCAACCCCTTTTAGCTGCTGCATTTCTCTTCACTCTTTCCCAAAAGTTTAGGATCTCACTAAAGCCTAAGAGATGGTCTCAAGTAACTGACAGCATCCCTTGGATGTGTGGATCTTGTGACACAGGTAAGAGGAAGAATAGTGTAGAATGCTCTGTGTAGGTAAGAGAACGTGGCTAACGGCTGCCAAGGGCGAACAGATGGGATGAGTCAGCTGTCAGCGTAGGTGATCTTGAACTGCTCACCAAAAATGGCTGTGGTAGAAGAATTTGCATAGCATATTGCCTTTCGGCTCTTCTCTTATTTAACTTGCAGCTTACCCAGTAAAGTGATGAGGTCAAGGTAATACTTTTTCCCCCTTGTTCCTCAGAACAAGACAGCTTACAATTGAGTGTCCTGTCAACTGGGTACTGAGGGATGATGAAGTCACACTCCAAGCTGTGTTCTGTGTCTTTTCCTATGAAGGAAATTCAGCCAGAGCAGACTGGAGGATGCTTCAGATATGCTTTGCACAATTGTGATAAAACACATATTATGCAAACTTTACAATTGTTGTCAAAGAACATTGGCTATGCTGTGCCACACTGCCCTTTTACGTCAGAGAAATAACTGAACTTTGTCATTGTCTCAGATGACCCCCACAGCGGTATTCCAATCTCCTGGGGTGTGAAGAGTGAGTTTGGCATGGGATGAATTATGGGTAAGAAGAATATGACTGAAACTTCTGGCATGCACTCTTTAACCCTCTGTCCACTAAAAGGCTACCTTCACAAACAGGACCCAAGAGTGAGCAAGGAAATATGAGGTTCTGTTACAATTGCAGTCCTAAAGAGGCTAAGCAGCAAGGAGGTCTCAAGGGGAAGATGCATGGAAATCCCTGGGAATGAAAAATAGAATAGACTTTGTGGGTGGACTGGGGTCAGGTGAGGATGGGAAAAGAAGGGATCAGGTGCGGGTGGGGATGGACACGAGAGAGTACTAGGAGAGATTATTGGAATTGGGTGCATTTTTTGTGGCAATGCAGAAACCTAGTGTAATAAAAACTCCCTGGAATCTATGAATGTGACCCTATTTAAGACTCCTAGTAATGGGGTGGGGGCAGTGCAGAGCCTAAAGTGATCATCTTCTGTAACCAGGCAGGGTTTCCTGTGGTAGGGCAGGGACATGAACCCAGCCACAAAACTTTCAACCTGTAATTTGTCCTGGCTCCAAGATGTAATGATGGAGTAATGGTGGCACTTTCACTTGTGGAAGTGGCCAACCAATGATTGGTCTAACTTCAGGCCCACACCAGAGGGAGCCCATACCTGATACTGCCTGGATAGCGAGGAACCAGAGGCTGGATAGCCCAGAGACCTAGGATTGAATCAAACACAACTGGAAAAAAGTCAACGAAATTATTCCTAATTATATTCTGCTACACTCATAAACTGAAGCCTAGACCCATAAGCATCAGAGGCTTCATCCAGCAACTTGTGGGGACAGATGCAGAGACCCACAACCAAACATTATAAGGAGCTTGAGGAACCTCCAGAAGGTGAGGAGGAAGGATTGTAGGAGCCAGAGGGGTCAAGGACACCACCAGAACACCAGACACATAACCAACTAAGCAGGGCTCATAGGGGCTCACCAAGACTGAAGCAACAATCCAAGAGCCTATGTGAGTCTGAGCTAAGTGATCTGCAGATAAGTTATGGTTCTGTAGCTTGGTACTCTTGTAGAACTCCTAACAGTGGGAGTGGGGGCTATCCCTGACTCTTTTGCTGGCTCTTGGGAACCTTTCCCTCCTACTGGTTGCCTTGTCCAGCTTTAATATAAAGGCGGTGCCTAGCTTGATAGTAACTTGTTATGCTTGGTTGATTTCCCTGGGATGCCTGCTCTTTTCTGAAGAAAATGGAATTGGGGAAGAAGGGTGTGTGTGGGGGGGGAGGGACTTGGAGGAGTGGAGGGAGAGGAAACTGCAATTGAGATGTAATATAGGAGAGAAGAATACAAAAACAAAAGAGAAAAGCAATAGGAAGTTGTCCCCCTCAGGGTTATAATAATAAAAATGCCATCATCGTATAGCCTGTACTGAGTCAAGGCCGCAGCCAACTAACAAGTTCTGCTTTGACACAGACACATCTAGATTACTCTCTGTGCTATATCTCAAGGAACTGACACCATCTTTGGAAGGTGGAAAGTTTCCACTACCAATACCATTGGCTGTTTAGTTCAAGAACCTGTCTTTTGACTTTCTTCATTGCCTATTAAAGCAAGAAAAACAGTGCTGTGCATAGAGCATAGGCTATAATCCTACACTATCTGGGGAAAGCCTACGGCTGTCTTTCGCTTGCTAGGCAACATCAGAAAAGTTAATTAACTTTCTAAACTTCTTTTCAAGTTTGTAGAACAAATGTAATAACTCTCCAGGGTTACCATGAAGATTCTATTAACATAATGCCCAGCTCTTGGCAAGAGGTGAATAAGAGTAGCTATGATTTTACTCATCTCTTTCATTTTGGCTTCCAATAGCCCCCTCACTACTACTTCAGAGCCATAAGCCTGAAAGCCATCTCCTGGTTCCAGTTTCCTTATTCCTGCCAGTATAAAAAATGCTAGTTTTACGGAGCTATGGTGGCACACACCTTTAATCCCAGCACTTGGGAGGCAGAGGCAGGCGGATCTCTGTGAGCTCGAGGTCAACCTGGTCTACAGAGTGAGTTCCAGAACAGCCAGGGGAAAACAAAGAAACAACCAGAGAAACCCTGTCTTGAACCCCACCCCCAAATGCTAGCCTTGCCTACTTTGATGAAAACTATCTTCCTCTCTTCCCTCCGGATCTGTTGTCACATTCTTCTGGCCACCATTTGAGTAAAACCCCTCAAGCGAATGGTCTACATTCTGGCTCATTCTTTTCCAGTCTTAGCTCAGTTCATTGCAATTGAGTTTTTTTTTTTTTTTAAATCTCCACTACACATATGAAACTGCTTTATCACAGCCATTAACAATGTGCTTGTTGTCAAGTTTATTGCTTGTCAAGTCACCTTTGTGACTATGTAGTAGCATTTAAAGGAATTGTTTGGTTCTTCCTTGACATTCTCCTCCTGATTTCCATAACATTCCAGTTCCCTAGCAAATCTCTTTCTTCATCGGCTCTTTCCTTCTCAGTCTCATTTGTTGATTCCTTAACCACTTAATAGCTTCACTGTGAGTCCCAACACAGTAGCGTCCTCTTCTATAAATATCGTGTTTCCAATGATGACTCCCAAATTCATAATATATCTCTGAAGTTCCTATTCTGAACTCCATATCAATTTATCTGTCTACTTAACGTCTTTCTGTGGGCATTTACCTTAACACATCCAGCTCAGTTTTTAAAAATTCATTCCATAATGTGCTAGTATGTTTGAGAAAAAATAAAAGCAACTAATGACACCTGAGACCTCATGTTAGTTAGAAGTTAGACTGATATTCACTGACAGTCTGTGTTATTAGTCTCCTGTAGGACATAATTTCATACAATGCCGATATCAGACAGTCTAGAAACCAGACACATCTATGTGACCATGCTGAAGCAAAACAAATGAAAACAGCTTCATAATGTTATATAAGCACATGCAAACCCACATTACAGTGAAACTAGGAATACTACAGGTCCAACTTCCAGCACATCAGAATGATTGACACTAATATATGTCAGATACTCTAGCTTCTCCCTTTAAAATAAGATGTCTAAGTAGAATCACTCTCACTTTCTGATAGTGTACAGTTTTACAAATGGTCCTGTCATCAACTCTCTACTTGCTTCTACCACAACAGAAGTCACACTGAGTCTGCTCCTTCCTTCACCTTCCCACATGGAACACAATAGCTAAATCTGTTGAATCTTACCCTCTAACGGGTTTCTATACATGAGCACTTCTAATGAGCTCTACTTCTAGAACCCCAGTCTATATGTCCATCATCTTTCCAGTACTACCCAAACATTACCAAAGTGATGCCAGAAGAATGGGAAACTTAAAGGCATATTATCCGCTGTCCCTACTCAAGTCATTTCTTTGTGTCCTCCGCACATTTGGCACATACTCCCAGGTCCTCAGGGAGACTGTAAAGCCCTGCCCAGTTTGACCCTTGTCAATCTCTCTAAGCATCATCTTTTGATACAGCAGTTCCTCTGTACAGTTTTTTGTTGTTGTTGTCAGTCACCCATAGTAAACTGTGGGGAAATAATTCAACGGGAATTTTTACAAAGAAACAATTTATAAATTCAAAATTGTCAGTCAGTCGTTCTGAGTAGTGTAATGAACGTGTGTGCAGTTGCACTCAGTGCCACCAAGATGTCAGTCATTACGTTGTGCCGCATAGCCACACTTCATACGTTATCTGCCTGCATGCCGTTTAGTAGTTTGCTCAGTAATCAGATAGGTTATAAGACTGTGTATTTATCGCAATGCCTGGGTTCAAGTAATATTCCTTTCTATGCAGTAATGACCGAGGGTACAAGAATAGTGATGTTGGCCATTTGAATATGCTAAAGAAAATTGTAAGCTGCAAGAGAAAGCTTTTAAAATACTAAAGTAAAATACTAGGGCATCACTAAGATCCATGTAAAAAACAAATTTTCTATCTATGAAGTTGTGAATAAGGAAAAAGAAATAGATGCTGCTTTTGCTGTCATGCCTCAGACTGCAAAAGTTACAGCCACTGTCCATGGTAAGTCTTTTCTACCCATAGACAGAGGTTTCTTTTAGCTTTAGTCAGAGAAGCTTCTCTCTGCAGTGAATTACAATGAAAGCAGAGACTCGTGGCTACTCAAGGTGCCCAGAATGACAGGATTGAGTGCTCAGCCCCTGAACAAGCCATTTATACCACGCCCTCTAAGGCATAAAGAACATCATGGAAAAGTGTACAGAAGGAATGGAACAACAAATAACGAAAAACAGAAGCCATGAATTGGAAAGAGAGCAGCAAGGGGAGAATTTGGGAAAAAGAGCAAGGAAAGGGAAGGGAGAGATGATGTACTTATAATCTCAAAGAATGGAAGAGTTGTGGGATGCTGCCTTCTGGACACAACAAAACCACTGCATCCATGAACTCACAGTGGCTATGGCTACCTGCACTATGCCTGAACAAGAGTGGAGCCTTTCAATAGCCAGATGTGGATTCAGGAGAGGCTCATGGGGCCACAATCCTCTTTGCAGTGCTATAGGATATTTATAAATTCTTGAGGGGGGGGAGGAGTCATTGTCTTCAGTTGTATGCCCACTGATAAACTAAACAGGCTCCATCTGATAGGTTCTGACACGGACACAGATGAACCTAATTAAACACAAAAGAAAAAAGACACAAATATGAGAAAGGGACTTGTAGGGAGAGAGTGGTCAATAGTGGTGGGAGGTAGATGAGAGAGGGTGGGGGAGAGTAATCAGAAAGCATCATGTACATGCATAAAATTGTTACAAAAACAATTAAAAGATGGAAAGAGAGATGTGCTATGGTGTCATATGCCTGTAGTTCCAGTCAGTTAAGAAGCTTAGGCAGGAGCATCAACTTGAACCCAGCTTGTGCAGTCTAGTGAAACTTTTCTCCCAAGGAAAGCATGAAGATGTAAAAGGCACTAAATATGTGGTGGTGGTGGTGGAACTTGGTACTGAGTGTATTAGAACATATTTGTCACAGCAAGGGGTCACCCTGCCCTTGTCTTTCCACTTTGCATTCCCTTGTTGCTGCTCTCTGGAGGTGTAAAGCATTCTTCCTGCCTCAAAGCCTTTGCAAGTTTGGTTTCTTCTGCCCACAACATCCTTCCAGTACACTTTTCATGGCGGCTTCCCTGTCATCATTCAAGTCTCAGCTCAAATGTCTCTTCCTTAACAATCTCACCTATGCTGTTCCTTCTGTTCCCACTTAATGCATCATCCTATTTCCCTATATTTCACTTTACAGTAGAAATCAATGTCTGAAATCATTGTTTATTTACCTATTACTTTATTGTTAGTGTGGCTTAGGCATGCTGTAATTTTCACAAGGGATATAAAAGGTCAATTTTTAAAAATTATTGCTTTTGTATAACTCTTTGATGTAAAATTGATGCTAGGAATTGCACACAGTTTAAAATCCTCTGTGATACATTTTTACCTATGTGTGAAATAATCACCAAAATGAAAACTATAAAACTATCCGTCATCCTCATGTTTCTTTTTTTTCTCCCATGTACCGCTCTCTTTCTAGCTAGACAACTATGATCCACTTTCTGTTGCCATGGGTTAATTTGCATTTCTTATAACAAATATAATCATTCAGTACATATTTCTTTCTTTTAGTATGCTGATTTGGGGATTCATCTACATATTGCATGTCTCAGCAGTTCATTTTTTCTTATTGTTGAATAATTACAGGGCTGTCCCCACAGCACGCATATTCAATCACTTGTTAAGGAATTTTTATGTTATTTCCATTTTTCACAATCATAACTAAATGTGCATTCGATGGATATTTGTTTGTGGGTCATGTGTGTAGACCCATGCAGACTACAGACATTTTGTGTGTCTGATTCTTTGCATCATCCCTCAGTCCTGGTGCTTGAAAAAGACTTATAAAATGTGTAGTAAATAAAAGTCTTCTAAAGGACTAAATCCCCCTTTCCAGCCAAGGTCTATGCAGACTTTTATCGCTAATGTCTCACCTGAGAATCCTGCTGTCTCCTACCCTTTCTTCCACCCACCCCAACTCCCTGATTTGCAGGCCCGAGTGCCTCCTTGGAGGTGCCTGTTTCCATCAGAGAGATCCTCCTCACCAGGCTCCGTGCCAATGCTGCTCTTTACCCTAAGCTGGCCCCTCTGGCTGTTCAACAATCCGTTCATTTCCTCGCTTGCTGACTCCCTATCACATTCCCCACAGCAGCTGCTCCTAACTTCCTGCCCTCTCCTCAAGCCCCCAACCCCAGTCCTTGCCCTCATTCTCAGGAGATGACTTCATCTCCTTCATTACTGGGAAGATTGAGGCCACCTGACAGGAGCTCCTTTGCTTTCCATCTGAGCTGTCTCTATACAGCTCTCTCTAATGCCTTCCGGCCTGCTTCACCTTGCCAAGGTTAAACGTTCCAGGGGTGTACTCTAATGATATATTTAAAAAAAAAAAAGAAATTATAAACAGCTCTCACTAAGGGCTGTGTACTGAACTAAGGGCAGAGAAAACCACTCTAACTTGTATTGAAAACTGTGCAATAAACATATGTTATTTCTTTTCCCTAAGCTAAAAGACTTTTTGGCTTGCTTGTTTGCTTGTTTGAGATAGTGTCTCTCTATGTGGACTGGCTGTCTGCAGTTCCGTAGATCGCCCAGGCAGGTCTCAAACCAACAGTCTCCTGCCTTTTTCTCCCAAGTCCTGCGAGTAAAAGCATATATTATCACACCTGGCCTAAGACTTTTCCCCCCTCCCCAATGGTGTTGAAAATGCATAAATAAAGTTGGTCTTCCATTTCGGTTGGTTCAAAATCTATAGATTCAACAGATTAAGGATCAAAAGAAACTGAAAATATGCATCTTTACTGGACATGTGGAGATTTTTTTTTTTTGGTCCAAACTGATTACTTAATTTTAGTTCATCAGTGTAAACTAGAGATGATATAAAATATAAGGAAGATTGTGCATCTGACACAGGATTTCACTATGTTGCCTGTGCTGGACTTGAACTGCTGGGCTCACAATTCTCTTATCTCAGGCCCCTGAATAGCTGGAACTACAGGCACAGAACACTATACCTGACTCATGCCATTTTATTTATATAGATATGTCAGCATCTGAAGGTTTTGGTACTCTAAGCTCCTGGAACTCATATCTCAAGGATGCAGAAGCTGATGCAGGCTCAAGTTACATTGCTCAGTTCTTTCCTTTGTCCATGTATCTGTTCAACTGCCACCTCCTCAGAGGGCATTAAACACTTTTCATCTGTTATTTAATCTTCCAGCAATCTTTGTTCAGTTGTACATTTCTTTTAACAGATAAGAAGGCTAAGGATCAGAGAGGCCAGATAACTTTGGGTCATCAAACTTGTAAGTAGCGTGAAGTCCTGGAGGTAAGACGGACTTGAGGTAAGGTATAATCTACAGTCTTCTCTCTCCACACTTCTGACTTAGAACTCAGGGGGTTATCTTATCCTCACTCCTCACTTTGTACTTAATTATCATCCTTGAATGTAATATAGGAAGTTTTCAGAAAGTAAAGTCAAAGGGAAAGGCGACAAACCAGGGGAATCCATAAAGAATTTTTTCAGACTAAAGAGTTTGATTCTCAAACTTTAATAAGCACACCCTGGAATGCTTGTTAAGAGGACAAGTTCCCTCAGACCTACTGAGGGCAAACAGAAGGTGAAGCAAGAAACACCATTTAGAGGCTGTGACAATATTCCTGAGAGAGGAAACAATGACCCATACTATTGTGGTGGCAATGGAAATAGAGAGACATGTTCAGATATTTTGTTTGGTTTGGTTTGGTTTTCTGAGACAGGGTCTCTCTGTGTAGCCTTGAGTATCCTGATCCTGGACTCACTTTGTAGACCAGGCTTGCCTCGAACTCACAGAGATCTGTCTACTTCTGTCTCCCGAGTGCTGGGATTACAGGTGTGTGCCACCATACCTGGCTACCAGATATTTTTCATTATAATAAAATATATAGGATATATATACATATATATATATATATATATTATAAAGCACTTTAAAGCACATCATGCAGATGGAATGTAGCATACTGTAGTCATCAGAGTCCGTTTTTCAACATTTTCACTAATAGAAGGTGGAACTGGCAGAACAATTTATATATTTATATATACATCCATATGATGAATGAGAGGGATATATCAAGTTCATAGGTTATTACAGTGTGTCAATGAGGATAGTGGTCATAACTAATTAAGATGAGTAAATTAACAAGTAGGATCATCTGAAAGTAGAAATAAAAGAGGTACAAAGCTAACAACATGATAATGGTGATGATAGTATAGGTCTGTGTGTGTGTGTGTGTGTGTGTGTGTGTGTGTGTGCCTGTGTCTTTGTGTCTCTGTCTCTGTCTCTCTGTCTCTCTCTGTCTCTGTCTGTCTGTGTCTGTGTGTGTGTGTGTGTGTGTGTGTGTGTGTGTGTGTGTGTGTGTGCCTGTGTCTTTGTGTCTCTGTCTCTGTCTCTCTGTCTCTCTCTGTCTCTGTCCGTCTGTGTCTGTGTGTGTGTGTGTGTGTGTGTATGTGTGCATGTAGGATAAGGAGCTCAGTCAGACAGGCCAGGTGCTAAGGAGCTACAACCCCAGCCCAAAATGGTAATTCCTCGAGACCTTCAAGAGAGAGACATGAGATGAGCCATTGGAGCAGAACTGGAGTACAGGAGGAACTCAAGGACTGTGGCCTGGACAACATGCTAGTTCAAACTTCTGTGAGACTATTTGTTATACACTGACTCAAGTTTTCTACAGTCACAGTCTCAATGAATTTTCATGCTATGGATAAGTAAACTTGCCACAGAGAAACTTGTCAAATGCACTCACATGTGACAAGGGTGGGAGGCTGGAATTCAGGCAGACTGACTATATTCAGGGACCATAGCTATCATTGCCTTGAATTAACTGTTTCGTCCTCTGTCTTGAGCAGTACAAACAAGGATGGAAGGCAGAGCTTCAAGACACAGCCAAATCTGTGGGAGTGGGAGAAAGGCTCAGGGGAATCCATTGATGGAAAAAGAGGAGGCTGGAAGGCATCGTGTGGGGAGCAAGAAAGGTGAAAATTTACTGAGGTCAATGATGAGTTGCAAGAATATCTGATCCTGGAAGGTGTTGCAACTGAATGTTGGTGATTGTCACTGGAAAATTTGTGGTTTGTGGAGAATAGAGTAAGCCAGAGGGAATGGGTTGGTGAGCAAGTTGGTGGAAAAAGTAGATTATGATTTAACACTGAAATGTTCCCTGCATGCTCATGCCTTCAACACTTGTTCTACAGCAAGTTGGCATTATTTAGGGAGGCTGTGAAATCTTTTAAGGGGTGAGCCTAGGAAGTGAGCCTTTTAAAATTATACCCAGACCCTCTGCTTTCTTTGCTCTGTTTCTTGGTCTGCCACCATATGAATAGTCTGTACTATATGCTTTTGTCACCGTGTACTGAGCTGATCTGTGATGCATTCCCTCCTATTGCAAACTGAATATCTCTGGAACTAAGAGCCAAAGCATTTTCTTGATTACGTTGTTTCTGTCAGGCACTGAGGTCAAAGTGCCCAATACAAAAGTAACTGGTACAAAACAAAAATAAGGCAGCATTGAATGTTGCAAATAAGGTGAATGTGATTGATTATTGATTGATAAATCTTTGATAGCAGTTAGTCATAGCCTTTTGAATCATGAAGACAGGTCAGATGTCCTTTTCTGCTCTATAGCTTTGGATGACGTAATGTTTTGTTATGTCTTCTTTTCTCTTCTCTTCTTCTTCCTCTTCTTCTTCTTCTTCTTCTTCTTCTTCTTCTTCTTCTTCTTCTTCTTCTTCCTCCTCCTCCTCCTCCTCCTCCTCCTCCTCCTCCTCCTCCTCCCCCTCCTCCTCCTCCTCCTCCTCTTCTTCTTTTGAGACAGGGTTTTGCTGTGTAGCTAGCTCTGGCTCACCTGCCTGCCTCTGCTTCCCAAATTCTGAGAGTAAAGGTATGCACCACCACCACATAACTTGTTATGTTTTCTTGTTGTTTTTTGTCTTGTTTTTCTTTTTGAGATGGGGGTCTCATTCCATATCCCAGGCTAACCTGAAACTCACTATGTAGCACACACTAGCCTCAGATAAGCTAGGCTGGCCTCAAACGCAGAGAAATTCTCATGAAACCCTAATTACTGGGATTACAGGCATGAACCCACAAATCCAGCTTTCTTTTGCTTCTCATTGTATAACTGTAGCAGACCTTGAAGTTATAACCTTCCTGTCTCAGCCTCCAAAGTACTAGGATCATAGTCATGTGTCATCATGCCTGGATTGTGATTTAACTTCTTGAAGTCTCAACATCCTCTATTCCAGGCACATTCTTTCTTTGCTTACCTTAGGAAACAACAACAACCACAATGAAACATTGGAGCAGAACTGGAGTACAGGAGGAACTCAAGGACTTTGGAACCTTTGATGTTGGAGTACAGTGCTCATCGGAGAGATAGAAAATTTCTCATTTCTCTCCTCCTCTTACTCTATCTCCGTGTGGTGGTTACTTTGTTGTTGTTGTTGTTGCTTTGACATCAGATAGGGTCATTTTGGGAAAAGAAAGCTTGATTGAGAAAATGCCTCTACCAGACTGGCCTGTGGGCAAGCCTGTGATGCAGTTTCTTGATTGCTGATTGATATGGGAGGGTCCAACTTACTATAGTGCCAGCTCTGGGCAAGTGGTCCTGGGTCTCAGAACAAATCAGGGTGAGTCAGTCAGTCATGAAGAGCAAGCCAGTAAGCAGCAGCACTCCTGCATGGTCTCTGTATCAGCTCCTGCTTCAGGGTGTCAGTCCTGAGTTCCTGTCCTGACAGTGACAGAGTTGACCTGAGAGTTACAAACGGAAATAATCCCTTTCTTCCCCCAAATAGCTGTTGGTCATGGTGGTTTATCACAGAAATAGGAAAACCTAACTAAGACACTCTCCGCTCTCATTTGAAGGCCTCCAGAAATACCTGTCCCCCAAATGGATGCATTGTTAAAAAGTGTCCTAAGTGTTCCTGAATCTTTCAGGATTGGGAAAGCATTTCAGACTGTTGCAAAATCACCTAGGTCAGAAACACTTATTGCTCAGGTCTCCATTTGACAAGCTGCAGCAAAATTTTCAGAATCTATATGGATGCAAACTCACCCTTTGAAAGTTGCTTTTATCTTTTTTTTTTTTTTTAAACAAAGGAAGTGGTCTTTTGGCCACTATACTTTATTTTTGTTTTATTTTATTTTATTTTATTTGAAAGTTTCTTTTATCTTATTTTAATTCATTACTGGTGACACTTGCTTCTCCTTAATTTTCATTGTTTCATGACCTCAAGACAGATGTATGCTTATTGGAGATTTCCAAGTATATGACCAACGGGTATTTATTAATCTGAGACACATTTCCCCCAACATGGAAGCTTCCATGAGGGCTTAAATCAGCAGTTCTCAACCTTCCAAGTTCTGCAACCCTTCGGTATAGTTGCTCATGTTGTGGTGACCCCCAAACATAAAATTATTTTTTGTTGCCACTTCATAACTGTAATTTTGCTACACAGAGTTTTGCCTAAGGAATCAAGACCCACAGGTTGAGAACTTGACTTAAACCATCCAGTATTGATGAAGAAACCCTCATTCCCAGGATAACAGCTGTAGCTGCCATCTGAGCAGAGAAAGAGGCTGAGTTAAGATGATGGCTCTGCCTCTTGGAGGGTCTAGGTACAGCAACACACATAGAAAGGGATTTTCTTCATGTTTTCATCACGTTTCCCTCTTCTTTTGCAAATTTCATGATTTTTCTGTCTTTGTTCCTTCCCCTTGAAGCTTTGGAGTTACCATCCCCTATTCTGTCCATTCCTGTTCCTGCACCTAAGTCAGCCTTAGAGCTGTCTGGAAGTTGGAACGCTACCTCCCTTCAACTGGAGCTGCTGCCTAGGCAGACACTCGCCATTCCCTAGTGGGAATGGATTCTCCTCCAGAAGAGACCTGGATGCAAGCTAATGATCAGTAAAGAAGAAATTGGGATAAAGGGTTTGTGGAGCTGATTCAGGGAAACCTGCCGAGGAGTCCTGTCAGCCAATCAAAATGGCATCCTTGGCTTCAGTGAAAGAAGCCTGCTCTTGGCCTGGAGAGATGGCTCAGAGGTTAAGAACCCTGGCTGTACTTCTAGAGGTCCTGAGTTCAATTCCCAGCAACCACATGGTGGCTCACAACCATCTACAATGAGATCTGATGCCCTCTTCTGGGGGGCAGGCATACATGTAGACAAAACACTGTATATATAATAAATGAATAAATCTTAAAAAAAAGAAGAAGCCTGCTCTTGTCCATCTAGAGAAAAGCAACTTTTCTCCAAGTTCAAGGACAACTCCAGTACAGTCAGCTTTTTAAACTGCAGGCTTCACATCTACAGATGGTATTAACCAGGGGACCCAGACATCTGGCAAAAACTGCACACATATTGAACACCCACAGACTTTCCCCTTGTTCATTATTTCCCACAGAATATGCCTCATAACTGTTTACAAGTGTTTACACAGCACAACAGAGCAGGTGTTATAGTCTAGAGATGATTGAGTTTACTGGCAGGATATGTGTGGATCACATGCAAATATTGTGCCATCCATTATATGAAAAGCAATTGAGCACCCACGGAAAAGGATGCCAATACCTACTTCCTGTGGATACCACAAAGACAACTCTACAATGCTGCAGAGACCACTGTCCCCCTCCCCCTTGTACAGAAAGTGAAAAGTTAGTCCACAGACTGCTGAAGCCATAGGGCAAACGTGATCATCCCTCTTTGGGACAGAAGAACAGGTGTCTCAGAGGGTGATGTTTGGTCCTTCGGAGTGGTTCTGCTGGATGGGCCTATAACACAGAAAGCCCTCTAGGCCCATCCGACCTGTGACCTGTGACCCTGGGTCACATTTATAGCCATGCTCAACTTTTTTATGCTTCTGCCTTTCTCAGCTGCTCTGGCTAGGAAGTTGGATCCAATAGGGAATACCCTGATTCTTCCTAGAGATTCCCAAAGAGATGCCTCGTAAGTTGATGTGTCTGTTCCACCACTCACTTTTCTACTCTAGAATTCACAGTGTATGCTGGGTGGTGTTGGTGAGGGTAGTCATCCTGAACATGCTGCTGTCTAAGCCTAGGCAGCTACCTGGCTGCTGCCCACTTGTTCCACCAAAGTTATGGGCAGAAACAGAAAAAGAACCATTTTTTCTTTTTTTTTTCTTTTCTTTTCTTTTTTTTTTACCTCTAATTCTCTTCCACACTGGCTCAGTGGGACCCCAAGCCAGGCCAGAACAATACTTTTAGTAACTGCTGGCTTTCAGTACACTTCTAGAAACTCACAAAGTCTCCACCAGTTCCTGGCGATTCTCCTTACCAGAGGCACTTCAGCTAGTTGATCTCCGAAAGCCAGAGAGGAGACAGGAGCCATGTGTGTCTTTCAAGTCAGCTTCTTCTTGAAACCCCAGATAAATCCTATTTTCTCTTAGAGAAACTGTCTCCTCTACAGCAAACAACCCCTCTAACCTTCTATTTGAGACAGATCAGTCACAGCTTGATACCACATACATAAGAATTCAGACATCTTTATGCCAAGGTACAGAATTTGATTTTACAGATGCACCTAGAGGTGGTGAAGCATTTTTTTTTTTTTTTTTTTTTTTTTTTTGCTTCCACTTATTGAGGACGGAGATGCCTGAACATGTTTAAATGCTAATAGGAGGATCTGGAGAGAAGAAGCAAACACTGACACTACAGGAAATGGAAGGAGATAATAGTTGGAGCCATATCCTAAGTCAGAGGCCTTGTGAAGGAAGTTTTAATAACCCATATAAGACAAGATGAAGTGTGTTCAATATACTATGGCTTCAGACAATAAGCTACAAAGGAAACCACACATAAATATTTTGTGGCAGTGGCAAGGATTCAGTTGAGAAGATCCATCATGAACGGACAGTGCAAATGCTGCAGGAGGGCTTAGCAACAGGTAGGGATAAAAGTTTCCATAATCGTAAGTGGAAATAGCCCTGCCCTTTCTGGTAATGGAAAAGGCAATGAAACAATCTGTTTTCAAGTTCTAGGTTTCCCATGACCTGTGTGAGTGTGGTACAAGCAAAGTGCCCTTTTCACATTCTTTACTTGAAAGGGCTGCTACGTGAACAAAAATGTTAGGTAAATGGCAAGCCATGTCAAGGTGTGGAAACAGAAAACCCAAAGAAAAACAAAGCAGCTCGGTTATGTGCACTTTGCTTTTGCTATGGCAATTCTGAGGACTGAGCCTACACCTCATATATGTAGGCAAGGGTTACCACTGAACTACATGCCCAGTCCTTACTATATATGCTTTGAAAGGTGCACAAAGGAAAAGTACAAAATGGAAACATTTGGGACACATAACTGAAATGTTTGAATGATGTAATTCGAGAGCAGTTTTAAAGTTACAAAAGAAAAAAGGTAAAATGGGGCTGGAGAGATGCCTCAGTGGTTGAGACCACTGGCTGCTGTTCCAGAGGACACAGGTTCAATTCCAAGCAACCAGTGGCAGCTCACAAACATCTCTACCTCGAGTCCATGGGGATCTGACATTTTCTTCTGGCCCCAAGGGCACTGCATGCACCGGATGCACAGACATACATGTAGATAAAATGCCCACAAACATAAAATAATAATAAATTATCAGAGAAATGGAGAGTTTCCATATACTGATATGTTATTATTAACTGCAGTTAATACCTTAGTATGTTTTACCACATTTATGTTCCTGGATGCCATTCAAAGCACCACAGTACATTTCCTTGTCATGTCTCCTTAGACTCGTTGGGGCTGTGAGGTTCTCAGGCTTTTGTTTTTAGATGATCGTGATGGCTTTGAGAAGCAAAGTATTTGTAGCATCTAGGCTTGTCTGGTATTTTCCTCAAGGCTATGCTGTGGTTTTTATAATTTGGTAATATTCATGCCCAGCTTGCACAATCAGCCTCAATAACAGTACATATTCATTTAAAGGTAAGCCTAGTTAAACAATGGTGGAGAAGAAAGAGACTTTGTCAGTCAAGTCGGTGAAAAAAAAAAAAAAAAAGCACCGAAATGTGTACTTCGAGCAACTTGGAAAGCATACATGTGAATGCGAAAAGTCACAGTTGCCAGACACACAGAGCAACTGCTACAACCTACCTGAGAAAGTGCTGAGGGAAAGGAGGCCCCAAAGCGGGGGCGGGGGGGGGGGGGACGGGAGGCGGTGTGTGGGGGTGGGGGGTGTGGGAGGGGGGGAGTGGGGGTTAGAGATTAGGGGCAGGAGGCGGGGCTGGAGGGCAGGGGTGGTCGGAGGGGGGATGGGAGGGTGTGTTTGAGGGGGAGGTGAGGGGGTGTGAAGGGGGTGTCTCCTAGGAGAACTGAGATCTTTCCATAACAAACATCTCCTCAATCATGATGCTTTTCTGGTTGCGAAGGATCGACTACTGGGCACCACACTGAGTGAGAATTCCTCACCACCTTCTGCGTAAATGGTGACTTGAAGGGAGGCAGAGAAACCCATCCTGACCGATTGCCAGGCATGAGTGCAGCCGCAGCACTGATTCTATTTTGGGAACTTTTCCACATATTCTGCAGCATTATATTTATACTTTGGCAAAAACAAGCCAAGGTTCAAAGCCGTAATTCCTGGCTTCTCCCTTGCACCCTGTGTTTCCAGCTAGAGACCGGCATATTCTAAGCGGGGCAGAGGATGGCTGGTTAACTAACCAGGACAACACTGGGCCATTTGTGGGGGTTTGCTCCGGATCTGAAAGAGCAAGTGCCCATGATGTGGGGTTAATGGAAGCAGAGAGGGATCAAGTCAGTGAAAAGTGAGCGAATCGAAATGTGGAATGCTTGATAATAGCGCATTCACACATTTCACTGAGGAAGGTGGCTCAGGTTACACTGAGCAACTGCAGATGCTCGATGGGGCGGGGGCGGGGGCGGCGGCGGGGGCGGGGGCAGTCAACCTCAAGCATTCGAAATCTGCTGGCTGCTTTGTGCGCACCAAGGGGCCTCGCAAGGTGGTTCCCGGTCTTGCTATCCCTTTGCTCTTTGTTCCCTCTCTGGGTTTTAGGACTTTCTCCCTATTAGGGCTCTTGTGGCTCCCTCACCTCAGGTTCTACATGAGCTTGGACTGCAAGAAGAGACTCCGCTCTCCCAGTGAAAGTGTGCGCCCCCAGGAGATGTGTATATACCGGAGGGAAGGCTGGCCCACAGCCGCCTGGTGGAAAATGAGTAAACAGCTGGAAGCACTCCAAGGCAAGATAGAATTTTAGATCCGGAGTTGGTGGGGGCAGGAAGAACCCACGGGGAGGTCCAGAGATGGTGGAAAGTGAAGGAATTTAGGCGCCCCAAGGGGATAGTAAAGAGACACACCTGGTCTAGGGCTTTGTACAAAAATGACACATTAATTAATGTCCTATTGATAAATAGGATTTGTTGGGCATGTCAAGCTTCCCCAAGCTCATTTCGTCTTTAATCGCTCAATGCTCTGAGAGAGGAAGCATCTTACTATTTTCTCCACTTTACAAAGAGGATATTGAATCCTACCGAGGTCAAGGACTTTGTCCAGAGATTCAATTAACAAATGGCAGACACTAACTTGAATCCATAGCTTGTGCAGTCATCTTTGTTCAACGTGGTAAATCAGGCATGAGGGAGGAAGGGGACCGATCTCCCAGCTCAAACTTCAAGCTCCACACAAGCTCTATTGTCTCAGGGTCAAACCTACAGCGTTCACTTCTTTTTTTCAGCGTTCACTATTAATAGTAATACTCCACCCCCACTCACATCTCCTGAATGTGAGGAGTGGGGTGTGGGGTGTGGACAGGAGGTGCTTTCGGCTACTGGGCTTTAAAGGCAAGGGGCTGTGAGAGGTGGGGCCAGTACAGATCTCTGTTCTGTTCCGTTTCCTTTTCCAAAAGATTTTCAGTATTGCTTTACCCACTGTTTTGGATTCTCACCCTCTTGTAACAAGAGGCACTTTGCTATGTCTGACCTTAATGGTTCAAGTGATGGGTAGTGCATCCAATGCTTCTGCTGGGTCATTTACCAGCAGGCGGACCTCCTCACCAATCCCAGACAGGCTGGTGGGGCCTGCATGCCTTTTCTTTCTTTCTTCCGTCGTGCCTCAGCTGCTGTCATTGACATTTTAATCAAATTGGAACCGTGGAATATAAAGATTTTCTCTTAGCTATGGGTTCAGAAAATTGCACCGTGAGGTTCTGCTTCTTTCCCACATTACTTGATCAAGCACTGGGCCAGGCTGCTGCTGACAGCTGGCTACAGCCGCCCGGGGATCAGCAGCTACCATGCTGGAAGGTTGCAGCTGACCTCAGCACCAGGTTCTAGGAGCTGCTCACACCTATCTTTTGCCTGCTGCTATTTCTCCTGTGTCCTCTTCCCATCCCTCTGTCTGTAGTCTTTCAGGTTTGCTCTCTTATCTCCAAAACACTTCTGGTAAGGTTATGTTAAAACTATTTCTTTTTAATCAATATAACAGTATCTGCAGGGGTGCAGCAAAAGCATTCCCTTCCTACATGGCCTCTCAAATACAGCCAATGTTCAGCCCGATGTCTGTTGACTGTTCTCATAACTAGTGTTAAGCACATCCATAGAAATATATCGGTGTGCACTGAGCCTTAACGCAAAGCAACATGAAGTCGCCTTTGCTGACGTTGGCTGTCTGACTAAGGAATCAGAAGAGGGGGAGGGATACGGAGCTAGATGGGAAAGGAGACCACAGAGAGAAGAAAGGTTCTACAATACAGAGTATCCATGATAACCTGTAACTCAGAAAACTTATCGTTTACTTCAAATATTTTTATTAGTATTATTTTATGTGTATGAGTGTTTTCCTATATTATCTATGTCTGTGCACTATGTATGTGTGGTGTCTGAAGAGGCCAGAAGGGGATGTCAGGTCCTCAGCAGGGCTGGAGCTAGAGAAGGTTTTGTGTTTCCACGTCAGTGCTGGGAATCAAGTCATTTGCAAGAGCAGCCAGTGCGCTATGACCATCGAACCATCTCTCCAGCATACCCTGTATTCACTGCTATCTATATTCCCACATCTGTTATTTGACTGCTTACAACCTTTGCCAGACTTTAAGGTTGTTGAATTTTTCACGGAAAAATTAAAACTTTTAAAAAAGTATAGGGCTATTCTGTTTTCTTTCATTGGAAATAAGGACTTCTCTCAATGAGATGTGTTTGGTGTGTGTGTGTGTGTGTGTGTGTGTGTGTGAGAGAGAGAGAGAGAGAGAGAGAGAGAGAGAGAGAGAGAGAGAGAGAGGGAGAGAGACAGACAGACAGAGAGACAGAGAGACAGAGACAGAGACAGACAGAGACAGAGAGACAGAGACAGAGAGGTGTGCATGAGCATAGTGTTCTCTGCCGTGTGTGTGCATGTGAAAGGCATAAGGTTTCTGTTTCAGTCACACTGCAACTGTGCCTTTTTCCTAAATCTGCCTAAAGACTCACTGGCTAACCAGTGAGACTTCCACTCCCAGATCTGTAAGATAGGCCTATCTCTGTCCACTCCGCCCCCCCCCCAGCTAGGGTTACAGATGCACACTGCACCACCAGGCTTTTACACGGGTACCAGCAATCTAAACTAGGCCTCAAGCTTGAGTTGCAAGCCCTGAGCCATCTTCTGAGCCTGTCAGTGAGACTACTGTGGCTTTCTCCATAGAAAGTTTTAACAATTTATTGTCAAATTTATTTATCTTTTGTGTGTGTGTGTGTGTGTGTGTGTGTGTGTGTGTGGTCTTTATGTTCTTTTCTTTCTTTCTTTTTAAAATTTGTTTATTTGTTATGTATACAGTGTGCATCAGATCACAGTATAGCTGGTTGTGAACCACCATGTGGTTGCTGGGAATTGAACTCGGGACGTCTGGAAGAGCATCAGTGCTCTTAACCACTGAGCCATCTCTCCAGCCCCGCCTTTTTTTCAAGACATGGTTTCTTTGGGTAGCCTTGGCTGTCCCAGACTCACTTTGTATATAATATAGTAGGCTAGCCTAAAACTCAAAGATCTGTCTGCCTCTGCCTCTGCCTCCCTGAATGTTGGGATTAAAGGCGTGTGCCACGTGCCCAGCTTGTCTTTAAATTCTTTTTTTTTTTTTTTTGAGACAGGGTTTCCCTGTGTAGCCTTGGCTGTCCTGGACTCACTTTGTAGACTAGGCTGGCCTCGAACTCACAGCGGTCTGCCTGCTTCTGCCTCCTGAGTGTTGGGATTACAGGCGTGTGCCACACCGCCTGGCTCATCTTTACATTCTTTATCTTGCTAAAGAAGGCCTCCTACACTCAAAGGTTACAAAAATATCCTTCTTTAGCTCATCTTAGACTTCCATGTGACACGCTATAGCTCTAACCCACCTGGGTTTTGTTTTGTATGTGGCACAAGGTCTAAAATTTTATTTCAATTATGTTGTCAAACTATGGGTCGATTGACTGCAGTATAAAGATGAAGTCTAGGGCATCACAGCCAGTGCTGAGCTGTGTCCCCAACCCCCTTTCTACTTTTTGTTTGGAGATAAGAACTGCTGTATTGCCCATGCTGGGCTTAAACTCATTCTATAGGCTAGAAAAACCTTGAAATTGTAATCCTCCTGCCTCAGCCTTCTGAGTATCTGGGGTCAGAGGCTTGCACCATAAGGAGGGGCCTATATCTTTGGTTGCATAATTAATTCCTGCCATGCAAAACAAAGGTTTTCAAGGTTTATAAAGAATTCAATTTAGAGACAGTTTCACTGAATCACCAAGACAGACTTGATGTTTTTCATTTGTCTTTTTAAATATATGTTTAAAAATTCATTGACAAATAATAAATCAGGTGTGGTGGTACACAATTTTAATCCTGGCACTCCAGAGGCAGAGGCAGGCAGAGCTCTATGAGTTCAAGGCCAGTCTTATCTACAGAATGAGTTCCAGGATAGAGAAACCTTGTCTCAAACCAAGAAACAAACAAACAGAGACAAACAATAATTATATATATTTATAGTGTATAATGTGACATGTTGATTATGCATACAGTGCATGTAAATTAAATCAAGTTAATTAATGCACTCATTACCTCACCAAACTATTTTTTTTCCTGCAGTGAGAACATTTCAAACCTACTCTTCTAGCTATGTTGAAATATACAATATATTTACACTGACTTCATCTGCTACATTCTACCATAGATCATTAAAACCTATTCCACCCCTCCAGGTGAAACTTCATGCTTATCTTCACTCACAATCCACTCTCTGCCCCATTGTACTTGCTGTTTCTCTGAGGTCAACACTTTGAGGTTCCACATAGCACTAATATCAGCTGCTGTTTGTGTTTCTGTGCCAGCTTTATTTCACCATTTCCCCGAGCAGAATGTCCTTTAGGTTCGTTTACCTTAGCTTTTCTATTTCAGCACCCTGCGATGCTAAGGTCATTTCTCAGATAGGCCTTCAGCAGCCCAGGCCTGGTGTGACCTTTCCTAGCAATATTTCCCACAATATTCATTGCATTTAGGTCATCTATCGGATTGACATAGATTCTTTCTGTATTTGTCTTAAAAGTCTTTTATTATTAGCTATACTTGCTGAGTTGTTTTTCAACTACTTCTCTACCTTTTACTAAAAATTGCATAAAGTTGTTTTCTTTCATTTGGAGGTGCAACGAATTAGGTAATTAAGTTATTTAAGGATTTTTACATTACTCAAACAAACCTGGCCCAGTTACTTTTTATGTGGTGCTATGATGTGTTTGCTAACATTTTATTAAAACATTTATATTAGTATTCAAAAGTAATAGCAGTATACAAGTTTTTCTTTGTTCTAGTCTTCTAAGCTTTGAAAAGTTAAGTGGAATAAATTTTATATAAAATAAATTCGAATAGGCATAGGTGGGCTATGTAGTAATGAGAGTTTTTAAAAACTTTTTACTTCTGGTGTCTAAAGTTGGTACTTTTATAATTTTAAATTAAATTCTTAGTTCATTTTTTCTTATATTTTATTAACAATAATCTCTGAGGTGGGTCTGGAGAGGTGGCTCAGTGGTTAAGAGCACTCACTGGCTGCTCTCCCAGAGGACCTGAATTTGATTCCCAGCACCCACATGGTGGCACACAACTATCTGTAACTTCAGTTCCAGGGGACCTGACAACCTTTTCTTGCCTCCTCAGACATCAGCCATGCATATGATATACTGACATATGTGCAGGCAAAACAACCATGCACATAAAAAAAATCATAACAAGTTTGAGGGTACAATTGTTATGAAGTGTTCTCTATAATGAATTTTTATCTAATTTGTAATTTTCAATTTCATTTGTTTGATCCACATTTCTCTTCATTCTATATAAATTGAAAGGATAATGTTTTGTTAGATTATTATTTTTGTATTTTTAGAATATCTGTCATTTATTCCTTGACAATTTCTCATATGTAGTTTTGTTTAAGTCAGAAAGTGTATCCTATACACAGTTCTATCTTTCAGGATTCATTGGTGTTTTTGTTGTAGCCAGCTACGTGACTTATTATTTTATTTGTGTGCACATGGTACGTGTGTCATGGTACACTTGGGAGACAATTGCAGGAATCAGGCTGCTCCTTTTCCCATGAGTGTTGTGAGGACTGAACTCAGGTTGCCAGGCTTGGGAGCAAGTGCCTTAACCCACAGAATCATCACAGGGGCTTTGTGGCTGATTTTCCATTTTTAATTGAAATTTTAATATATATGTGTATATTTGTTTTTTTTATAGAATTTTGTATGTGTCTTGGTCATTTTCATCCCTTTCCTCAACTCCTCCTAGATCCATTCCCACTTCCTTGTCCACACAACTTTATGTCTTTTCTCAAGTCTGATTTATGCTTCCCAAATACTCTTGAGTATGAGTTCTTCTTCCAGTGTAACATGGTAGACTCGCCAAGGGCTACACTTTGAGAGAAAATGGACTCTCCCTCCCTATCAATTGCCAATAGCTCCTTTGCTAGGGGTAGGACCTCATTCCTATCTTCCTTCTCTACATTAAGATTTGATTGGACTTGAGCTTGCATAGACCTTGAGCATACTGTCTAGCTGTAAGAACAGAGTTTTCTAATTACTGCAAGTCTTTATTTTAAAAATCAACTCACAGTGATGAATACAAAGATGCATGGTTGCTCAAGACACAAAGTAAAAGCAATGCATATTGGCCCAGCCCTAAACCTAAACAACCCACTCACACTATCCTTCTAAGGATCAGGAAACATTGCAAAAGGGAGATCAAGAAAATCTATGAATATTTAGAATGTATAGAGTGAAGGGCTAAGAAATTCCATTCCCTAGACTTAGTACAACTACTGTAATCACTAATTCACATCAACTGTAGTTAACTGCGTTGAATCCATAAGACCAGCTCTATCAATAGTCAGTCAAGGAAAAGGGAGGGGCTCACAGGGCCCGCCCCCTTTATCTTTGAATTACCGACTATTGATAGATTCTGGGGAAAAGAGAATCACTGTGATTAAGTGTATACCTTCTGATTCCACCATTCTACAATGGATAGCTCCAAACAGAGCCCTGGTTAAAGTTGGTGGGTCACAGGACAAAAGGAATAGATAAGAAGGAACCACAGAGATTTGTGGGGAGGGAAGAGGGGTAGACACAGGTGGTATGGAGGTAGGAAAGAATACATATGTGAATTGTAAAACATAATAAAAGAAAAAGAATGCAAATAACTAAATCTAAGGATATATGAGAAATACACTGGGTGTACAATTCAGATTCTTCATATCCTGCTGTCTTCTTTCTGGTAAACATTTTAGGAATTATATAGATTTTCTTGATGTAATTTTGTGGCTTTCTATTAAATTCTACTGTTTTTCTAGTGTTATGCACTAATTCCTACATTGTTCAAGGTTTAAGACAAATGTTACCTTTCTCATTATGAGATTTCCTTGTTTCATTTTGGTTTTGATCTTGAATTTCGTTTAATTTGTTCTTTAATAGTTACTTTCTTGCTTTACTTTTGTTTGTACTAGTCTGACATAGTCTTTCTGTAGTAGTGTTTTCTGACATTCTTTGTTTTATTTCCCCAGGAAGTAGTCATTGTAAGTACTATATAGTGGGACTTTTATTGACTTCTATTTTTTATTTTTTGATAATAAAATTTATTCTTTTTTATTATGATAACAAATGTACTTGGTCTTGTACTTTCCACTGTTTTATTACATTTGTTGCTTTAGGGGTTTTGTGGGTTTGTTTTGTTTTGTTTTACCTTCTCTATATTTATAACAGTTTCATGTGCTCATCTACCAAAGTAGGGGACCACTTTAAGGCTTTGGCTTGGCCAGATCTATAAGTTTTCATCATGAACCTCTATACATCAGAATCCCCTGAAGTGTTTGGTGGGCTGGGACCTTATAATTTTATCTCTATCAGGTTCCTAGATGACACGTAAGCTACTAGCCCAGGGACCATGCTTAGAACTACTAGCGTGGAAGAATCACTCTTCCCATTTTCATTGTATGATTTCTATGCCAGCACGTGTGAGTTCTGTGACATCGCTTTACCTAGACATAGTTGCCAAGGCAGGCATTCTTACCTAGGGCTGAGGACAAGTGTATTTGGTCTTTAAAAGCACTCCTTTCACATTCAGATGATCTAGACTCCCTTTCAGTCAGGAAGAAGCACTGGGCCCATACTGGACATCAGTCACTTTGGTAAAGTAAATTCAACCAAATAATAGAAGCATAGCCAAAGAGCTCTTCTTTTTCTGGAGACACAGAAGGCTTTGGAGATTGGGTTTGCCTTATTATACAATCCCCTGTGGGCATGATCCTTTCTATTTTGATTCTTTTGGTGACTCTAAAGCTACAGCAGTGCGAGAGGTAAGGGGAAAGAGCCTTACTGTCTTTCCAGTTGAAACGACATCCACATGTAGAACATCCTTGTAACCTTGTCACTCGTTTGCAGGGAGGCACTCCTTGATGCCCCATAATCCACAGTGCCATGCCGGTTAGTGTCCTGGGAGAAGAAAGGCAATTAGTCTCTTTTGCTTTCCTCTGTGGCTGGTACAGTTCCCTCTGTAAGTATACCACACATCTTCATCTTTGGAGAGGCTTAAGTAGTTCTCAGAGATGAGCTAATTAGTCTAAACCCGCACCTAGTTGAGAGTGAAGGAGAGTAAGGACAGTCATTGTAATGTTAGCTTAGTTACCTTAGTTACCTTGTTCCCTGACAGAGATACACTGCCTAGGTGACTGCGGACATGACAGACCTGGGGAAGTTGTCTATCCTTCTTTGATAGGCCCCCTTCTTTATCCCTTCCTTAAGTCCTCCCCTTTCACTGTTTCATTTCCCCATGTCCCTGTTTCCTCTTTCTTAGGAATATGCCCCACCCCTCCCAACAGCATAGTCTTGAAATCTGCTGACCACAAAAAAAAAAAAAAAAAAAAAAAAAAAAAAAAAAAAAAAAGTAATCATTCATGTCTCTGCTGTCTCCGGTGTCTACTGAATGTCAAAAACTCTCCTCTGCCTAAATTCTGCTGAACCTGCAGAGGGGGAGGGGCAAACTCCAGTCATTCTATTACGTTTAGTTTTTAGATCTCTGTCTCAGGTTCGTTAACCAAGATAAGTGATATAGGGGTTTTAAAGAAAAATACACATCTTCTTATTCGCTCCCATAAGCAGCCCCAGCTCGAGAGTTCTATATGCATCCTTCGCTACCTTTAGCTGAACTCATGTGTCTTGGGTTGGTTTTTCCACTGTGGTAGGCAAAATACTCAATTTAAGCAAGCTCTTATGCGTTAGTCAGCAACTTTCTGTTGCAAACAAATGTTGTATTTAACTTAATTATCTTGAGTAGTGGTATTAAGTAATTTATGGCCATGAGGGACATGCTGGACCTCTCTCTCTTAAGCTGGTTTCCAAGAGAGATACATGTGTCTTGTTTCTTTTACACAACTGATCATTTGTTTCATGCGCTACAAGGGTTTCATCTGACCTCTCCCTTCTAACTGACTAATGGGCAGATGATTACTGCAGTACATCACCTTGTCAGCTGCTTCTCTCTCTTCCTGGCAGGCATAAGGTTGGGCTTTCGATGTGAGCAGTGATCCTTGTTGCTCTCTATCACATACAGTGTGACCTTCCAAACACTCAGCTATCTTACACCCAGGATGCCCAGTTTCCGAAACTAGACCCAATCTCCGGTCCTTGAGTCCTGGCACCACACCTGGATATCAAGTGCTTTTTTTGGTCTTGCTAGATTATTCTGAGCCACCTTATCCTTCAGCTCAATTGCATATTTGTTAAGCCTGTTTCCTTCTTCACTCTGCCCCATCTCCTCCCCCCTCCCAACCCCAAGGCTGAGGTCAGTGGACAGCTGGGGCTCCTCTGCAAATATCAATAAAAGGAAAAGAAGGCTGGTGGAATTCTTCCTGGTGACATTTTTTCTTTATGGACACTGCCAGAAAAGGCATGTGCTGGGTTGATTGCCTAATTTACCCAAGGTTCAGCATTTCCACATGGTTAATAAAGCTATGTAATTATGACCTAGATTACAACATTCTTGGTTTTGGCTCCGTTCTTCTCCACTGCAAACACAGTGTAGATTCCCTTCTGTTCTATTAAAGTGCCTCCAGGTTCTCTTGGATCTTGCAGTGGTCCTGTAAGTGCACATTCAGCAAGGGAGTCACACAGTATTAAACTGAGGAGACACAGAAGATCCACTGTCTTGAATGAATTTCCTAGATTGAGGACTATCTGTCATTCATATTTTCTTCCTTGTCTCTACCTTCTCCTTTCTGTCTCTTGCCCTGTCCAGTTTCTCTTCCCAAACCAATCCCTCCTTTTCTCGTTACACACACACACACACACACACACACACACACACACACACACACACACACACACCCTTCCTCTTGTCCTCATATCAGTTTTTGGTAACTTGACCAAGTTTATTTGGCTAGTTACTCTCACTGACTCTAAAGCTTCTACTACCATGATTATATTGTCAATGTAATTTTGACTCCAGTTACTAAGGACTTTTTAAAAGTAAAAATTTGACTAACATTACAAAAATTAAAAAATTGAGTTTCATTTCGACACGTTCAAATATACTTCAGTAAACTTAGTTCTTATTCACCCCCTAATGTCTTCTCAGACGCCTTTCTTCCCTTTAATGGTCCCTTTTCTCTCTCAAAATAATCCATTCTGGCCTGGTGTGGTGGCTCACGCCTTTAATCCCAGCACTCAGGGAAGCAGAGGCAGGTGGATCGCTGTGAGTTCGAGGCTAGCCTGGTCTATAATGCCAGTCTTAAAAAAAAACCCAAATAAACAAACAAACAAATAAAACCCAAATAATCCATTCTGCTTTTTTTTTGAAACAGAGTTTATTTCTCCCATTCTGCTTTTATGCATTATATTCCGTTGCCTTACATCAATTCTTTTGTTTTGTTTTTTGAGACAGGATCTCTCTGTGTAGCCCTGTCTTTCCTGGACTTGCTTTGTAGACCAGGCTGGCCTCAACCTCAGAGATCCACCTGCCTCTGTCTCCTGAGTGCTGGGATTAAAGGCGTGAGCCACCACACCCGGCTTCAATTCTTGATGATATATCCGGAAGGTTTTCTGATAAGTTTTTTTTTTATTTATTTAAGTAATAAACCAAATTACAAAATCGTTAATGAGTTCCCTCCGGTAGGGCAGTGAATCTGATGGTACTTTTTGTTTTGTGACTGGCTTTTCTGGAGAAACATAACACAACATAACACACACACACACACATACACAGTAACATTTATGCTAAAGTCCAAATAGTGAGTAAATGAGTTTGTAGGATTCCTAATAGGAGTATGGGTGAGAGGTTACATACAGGAGCAGGGAAGACTGAAAAACAGTTACGTTACTGAAAAGCCCAACCCAAGAGAAGGGATGACTCACAAAATTTGGAACCCTGGAGTTCTCTACATAGCTTGTAGGCAGCTCGACATATCTGAGAAATCTCCTCTTGGCAGCTTGGCAACCTGGCTGGCCACTCTCCACCTCAGGCAGCTATTTACTGCCTCTAAAAGCCGAGGAGGGACGTTTAGAATCTTGCAAGTTTCAGACGTGTTTAGATGATCTCTTGAGTCTCACTAGCTTGCCCCCTTCTTCCTCCAGGGAATGCTTCAATTTGGAGGAAACTGCTAAACAACATTCGGTCTTCCTTCTAAGAGAAAGCTGGGCAACCCATAGGGACATTTTTGTTTGTCACAGTGATTCAGGGATGGTGTTAATAATAAGTGGATAGGGACTGAGACTACGCAAGCAGTATTTGAAACATTCTTACATAATAAATGATGGCCCCAAAAGATCTTGAAAGAGCTGGATGGCTGCTCAAGTGGGTGTAAAATTTGAGCATATAAATCCAGAGCCCAACTCTATTTACCATGCAACTAAAGTACATTTGAAAACGTTTAAAAGTACAGAAATTCCCAAGAATTGAGCAATTGTATAAAATAAGAGAAAGTTGTGCCTTTTTTAAAAATTGAAACTACCATGAGTTAGTTAACACTTTGGAAAACATAACAAGGGTAAATTCCATGAATCTTTAATAATACCCATTGTGGCTTCACACTCAGAATTTCTTTTCCATAAAGGTGTAAACAACTGACTCCAATATTTCTTTTGTGCAACCAAATATCCACACACTGAAATGTGAGTCGGTGCATATTCTAGATTTATAACTCTTCGTTCTTTAGACACGTTATTTTATACATAAGACATATGTAACATTAAGCTAGATTAAAATACAAAGCACCATAATAATTACTAACAAAGCACAAGAAATAGAGCACTAAGCACCTCATCTTATTATCTTCCTAAAACCTGCATACCTTAACCCTGAGGTTGGTTTTTTCCCCCTAAAGACTTTTTTTTTAATGTGCATAGGTGTTTCGCCTGCATGTATGTCTGTGCACCATGTATCTGCCTGGTGCCAACAGAGATCACAACAGGATGTCAGATCCCCTGGAACTGGAGTTACAGATAGTTGTGAACTACCATGTAGGTGCTAGGAATTGAACCCAGGTCCTCTGGAAGAACAGCCAATACCCTTACCCACTGAACCATCTCTCCAACTTCCTGAATATTGTTTTTAACTTTACTTTTACTTTAAGAAAAAATTTTGTTGTGTGTGATATCCTTTTCTTTGTGTTGGTTTTAAAAAAATAGGTTTATTGTACAATTATGTATGTCTTAAGGAAGTAAGTGTGTATGCATGTTTTAAGGTCTATAAAAATGCACCTTTCTTGTGTCTATTCTTATTCTTGGACTTCCTTTTCCCATAAATTTATTACTAAGGTCCAGTCATGTTGTTTTGTGTGACTGCATTTCATTTTTGTTGCTGCATGATGTATTTGCATGATCTATAATGTATTTATACATTTTGTTGATGAATATGTGGGCTGCCATTGCATGCTTGCTATTGTCAGATATACTTCTATCATACCGTTTTATGGTTTCTGGTGAACATTTGCAAGAGAACATATCAAGACCTGGAACTGCTGGGTTATAGAGTTTCCATATACAAGATATTGCCAAATTGCTTCTCAAAGGTGTTATACCCATTGGTAAGCAGGTCTTGGATATGTAAAAATTCTTACTACAAATCTTCATGATTTACTATTATCAGACATCTTATTTTTTGCCATTGTCTTAAAATACTGCTTATAAACTTAATTTGTAATACTTAAAATCTTAATTTGTATTTCCAAGATTGCTAACAAAAGTCACCACCATTTTCAGTAGTTATTGGCCATTTGTGTTCTTTTTCTCCTGTCAAACAGATGCTTATGGCCTTTACTCGTTTTTACCTTGTTATTTAAAATTGTTGTTCTTAATATTTCTATATAGAACTTTTGTTTTCATTTCTTATATCTAAGCATCTCCTCTACATTTGTAGCTTGTTTTCCCATGTCTTTTTTTTTTTTTTTTTCGAGACAGCGTTTCTCTGTGTAGCCTTGACTGTCCTGGACTTGCTTTTGTAGACCAGGCTGGCCTCGAACTCACAGCAATTTGCCTACACCTGCCTCCCAAGTGCTGGGATTAAATGTGTAGCCCAGGCTGGCCTCGAACTGGTGATCCTCGTGCCGCCACCTCCTTCAGCAAATCCTACCAGTGTGCACCACCACAACTGGCCCATGTTCTTTATGATATCTTTTAAACCAAATACATTCTCAGTGTAAACTTATTGGTCATTATTTTTATGGGCCTTTGTTTTTTATTAGTAGTATGTTCAGTGTCTTGTTCAGGAAATGCTTTACTTCGTCAAAGTCAGAAAGACATTCTATACTTTTTTTCCTAAGAGTTTTAAATGTTTGCATTTTCACATGTACAACTTCAGTCTATCTGGACTTTACATTGTATGTGCTATATAGTATCTGACCAATTTTGGCGCATGAAACATCCTCAGTGGTTGCTACATTATCTCTATCATGTGTCACAGCTGTTTATCTGTGAAGATCTGTTTCTGTTCTGACAATTTGCTTCACTGATGAAGGTGAGCTGTCATTACAAGTGCAACAGTGGCACTTACAGCTTGATGGTAACCAATAGCTGTCTAATTGAACTTAAGGTCTACTCAGCAGGGGGATATTCAGACTTGGCAGTGGAAACCTCATCAAATATCTGGGGTTAGGGAGACTATGGGTCTTAGAAGGGAACCTATTTATGCCACCTTAATAAACCAGTATCATTCCTAAATGAATTCTTACTAACCTTCTTAATAGCCACAGTTAAGTGTAGCTCCTACTTCTCAGCAAAGAAGCTTCTCTATGCCACATCAATCAAAATGCAGAGGACAACTGATTGTGAAGGTGCCATCCCCAGGTGATACATCTACAACATGACCTTCACACCTATAGCTCAAGAAACATGGAAGACAGGAGAGAAAGACTGTAAGAACAAAAGGACCAGGAAGTCTTCTGTGAGGTTGTGTCTCCTTAAAATAAAAGGGACATTGCACCTATGACATTTTGAGACTATGTCTGCCTGAATAGAACCTGAACAATGATAATACCACTAGACATACTAATATGCAGGAAGGAACCTTTACAGTGCTCTATGCCTAGACTATGATCTATAGTCAACTAACAACTGTGGAAAGAGGAATTAGTCTTCCCTAGGAATGAGCCTCCTAATTGCTTATCTAATACCAAGTAGCCAACACAGAAATCATACACATATAAGGAACCCTAAACAAACTCAAGAGGCTTCATTTATACATTTAAGCATGTGTGTGTGTGTCTAACAATACTAATTTAAGAAAAAAGAGGCCATGATTTGAGAAAGAGTTGGGGAGAATATGGGACAGGTTGGAGAAAGGAGAAAGGGGGGAGGGAATAACATGTTTATATTTTAATTAAAATATTTATAAAAATAAAATAAAACATGGGTTATTTGGGGAATATTCTTTTTAAAGAAATATGTGAAGAGTGGATCATTAGCTGGGCATGGGCCTCACACTTTTAATCCCAGCTCTAAGGAGTCAGAGGCAGGTGGATCTCTGAGCTCAATGCCAGTCTGGTCTACAGAGTGAGTTCCAAGACAACCAGGGCTACAGAGAGAATATTTGTCCCAAAAAAACAAAAAAGAAAAAAAAGTGGAGCTTGGAGCAATGTACCAGGGCTTGTGAACAAATGATTTGTAAGGGTGTAAAGATTTTGGTTTGGATGTCCCCTGGATGGGGAGGCCTGGTGGCACTCAGAGGAAGGATAAGCAGGCTACCAAGAAGAGACTTGATATCCTATGAGCATATACAGGGGGAGGAGGTCCCCCTCAGTCACAGTCATAGGAGAGGGGAGTAAGGGGAAAATTGGAGGGAGGGAGGGTTGGGAGGATACAAGGGATGGGATAACAATTGAGTTGTAATCTGAATAAATTAATTAAATATATATATTTTTTTTAAATTCTGGTTTGGTCTAGCGATAAGCAAGAGTGCATAACCCAGGGCACCAATTACTAAATACATACACATTTTAGATTATTGAGTACTTCTATGTCCTTTATGTTCCAGATAATCTATTGGAAAGGTTAGGCTAAGAACATCAGCAGTGAATGAAATGATCACATCAATTATATTGCTGAGTGAAAATAGAGAATCAGCATAGAGCCTACTGGTTAAGATTAAAGTCCTAGTTACTAATGGGAGAGAAAGAAGGGACCTAATTGGATGGAAAGAAGTCACAAACTTTCACTACTTGTGTGAGAATTTTCTTTATCAGACTGGCAAAAGATATCACTACTGAATAGTGCGTTTGTAGGATGCTATGGCATCCCTCAGATGGGCTATGGAAGCTGACATTGTAGCCTGGGAAATCAGGACTGTGAATGTCAAGGGCAGTCAGTGCTTTAAGAGATGGAACAAATGTTAGAAAGAGGTCGAGGATCACTATATGTCTAACCCAAAATGATAAAAAATATCCTAGAGAAAAACTGATAAATGGACCAGACATTTTTAGTAGAAAAATATCCCCTCTCACAGGTTACGATTTGTGAATGATCTAGAGACTCCTAGATAGCACAATTCAGGAGTTTCCACACCCCTACTGAGAGGAGGAGGATACTACCTTTGTTCATTATTTGTAGGCGTTCATATGGACTCTTAAGATGTTTTGATTTTGGAAGGAAGTAGATGTGGAATTAGAGCCTCACTTGTAAGCAACTAAATTGAAAAGAGAGTTGTATGTTGCATATCTGTAGCCTTCCTTCTTGACATAATGCCAGGGACTGGAAAAAGCAATCTCACCTATCCTTCCCCTGAGACATGAGGACTAGGGCTGCCTATATTTTAAGGGAAAAGAAAGAAAATAGCATCATCTCTCAAAACAACCTTAAAAATAGGGGTAAGATTGGAGGACTACTTTATACATGAGGGATATCTGCAAGATACAATGGAGGAGAAAAGGGACAGATATAGAATGGTAGAGAAAAGAAAACAAAAGAGGGGTACTTCTATAGGCCTTCGTTCTGTGGATACTGTGCAAACTTAAGGGCAGCTTACTGGAAGCAGCCAACATTCCTATCATCCCCTTAATCTTAGAGTATTCAAAACCCTGACTAAGAGCAGAACCTTCAGCAGGCGGCATACTGTGGAAGGAAAGTTGTCACAGTAGCAAGAAGACTGCATGAATAAATAAACAATCGCTAAGAGCAATATTTCTTCTGAAGAAAGGAACAGGATGCTATGAATACCTAGTGGGTTACTTTAGCCTGCGTGCTCAGCAAAGACATCTCTCAGGGTGACGATTTTATTTTTATTCTTTTAAAAATGGTTTTCATATCTATCTGTTTACTTGTTTATTATGTGTATGCATGGAGGAGGGGTGCACAGGTCACAAGACAACTCACAGGAGTCTGTTCTCACCCTCTCCACCATGTAGTTGCTTGGAATTGAGCTCTGCTAGTCAGAAACGGTAGAAAATGCCTTTACCAACTCTCACACACAGCCAATTTTATGTAAGCTTTGAAAGCTGAGAAATCAGTCATTCAATTTTCTGTAATTACATAATCGCAAAAGCCTTGAGTAGAGAACGGGTTTGGCATATTCAAGGAAGGGAGAAAGAGCCAGTATGAGTAAAATAGAATGAAAGAGACCTGTGGAGAAGGCAAGTGACAGACAATAATGATGGAGAGATAGGCAGGATCCTGAACACACAGAGTCTTGCCGATCATGGAAAGTACGAGAATTAATTGTGTGTGTCAGCTTATCCGAGTTAAGAGATAAAAGTAAGACAGTCATTCTTTGGTATTTATGAAAGGGTTGTTTTTGAAGGATAAAAAGATAAATTCTCCCCAGTATGAATATATATCATCTACTTTAAGAGTCCACACAGAACAGATAAAAAGAGAGACAAATTTACTCTTCCTTCATGAACTAGGCTACTAATTTTTCCCCCTTGGAAAGCAGAGTTATGGCTTTTTGGGCCTTCGAATACCAGAGCATGCACCAACAGGCTACAGATTCTCGGGCCAAACAGTGCTAGTGGCTGTCTTGATTACCCATTTAAAGGCAGATCGTAGGATTCCCTGGCTTCCATAATCATACGAGCCAATTCCCATAATATGCCTGATTGCCCATCTTTCCACTCTGAACATGTACACAGACACAAACACAGACACACACACACACACACACACACACACACACACACACACACAACACACACTACTGGTTCTGTTTCTTTGGATAATTCTAAATAGAGTAGGAAATTTGAATTTTATTCTAAACACAATAGGATGATTTTCCCAAAGGTTTTGTGAAGAAGATTTAAAAAAAAAATCTGATTTACTATGCCAGAAAATCACTCCAGGGGCCTTTAGATGGTTTGTGGGGTAAAGGCCCCTGCCTACAAGCCTGAAAACTGACCTGAATTTCATCCTTGTTATCCACAAAGTAGGAGAAGAAGACCAACTCCTGCAAGTTGTCCTCTGATGTCCCTCTGATGACGACAAACCCACTGTGACGTGCATCACTATACCACATGCAAAATAAGTAAAATGAAGTTAACCTCTAAACAGAAAAAAATAAATCTACCCGGGCTGTTGTGGAGACTAGAAAGGCAGAAGAAGAGGCCGAAGCAAGGTGTTAGCATGGTGGCTGGTCAAAAGTGAAAGCTGGAAAAGTAGAGAGAAGTACATTATAGTGTCATCATTTGCAGTAATTATATTCCATAAAGCCATTGTGAGTGATGCATTAATGAGTATTAAACCATTATGACTATAAAATACAGCTAGGTACATATCATAATATTTTAGTAACTTATCAAAATATAACCTCATTTTATGTGGCTTTCCATTTAAATTAGACAACATATACTGCTGATTCACTTGCGCTGAACCCTTGGCAATAAGCCTGATAATTCGTTACTGAAGAATCTTATCTAACACAGGTGTTTTCTTTGAAAAACACATCATTTCCCGGTGCATAGTTAACAGCAGTTATAGTACTGTTTAACACTGTTCTTGAGGACCATTGTAACTAATGGGGACCATAACAAAAATTGTGATAATGTGCTAAGTAGGCCCTAAAAAAAAATACTTGTTTTGAGTGTTGGAGCTGAGACAAAAAAGTAGAACATCTCATCATTGCTACCACTCTATTTGGTGGTGTGAACCTGTGAGAGCGAGGTGTATAAATGAGGCGGACTACAGTCTCATGCACTAGAGAATCTTTATTCTGAGTGCATTCTGAGAGTTGAGCAAGGTCAAGTGTGCTCTTGAGTTGAAATTTTATCCAGGCACAAGGGCAAGGTAACATGAGTTTAAGCTGTGTGCAGTCACAAGGACAAGATGATGGAGAATCCAAAGTAAAGCCCACTCCTGTTCACTACCCTTGGGAGGGGCACGAGAGCACATTCCACAAACAAACCCATGCTATGGAGAAATGGAAGTCATAAGACTTTTCTTTACTTGGAGTTTTCTCACAAGCTCTCAGAAATCTCCTCATACAGCTTTACTCAGGGTCTGTTTCCCAGCACATTTGACTTCAGATTTAAATGTGTACATCAGTTAATAAAAATATCTTCACTGCCTACAGCATGCTTGTGAGTAATCATAAGTATATTGCTAATATTTATGGAGAATTATAATTAATTTTACTAGGTGAATTCTTATATCTGGCACATCTGAATATTGAGGGTCAACTGTATATTTTTTAGATGTATTTGGTGGTTAGAAATTGATGTGAGTTAATGATGCACTGGGTGTGGCAATGAAAACTCCAGGGTTTCTGCATGGGCAACATCATACACTTCACTTAGAAATAGTTCAGTTTGAGAAGATGTCATAATGAAATCTATTATTTTGTGGACTAATTAAAGCAAAACAAACAGATCTTAGAAAAGAGTCCCAAGTTTGGCCAGATAAAAATCTAAAAATCTTAGTGGTGGTGTATTAGTCAGCGCTCTCCATAGGAACAAAGATAGAAAATTATATGTTTGGCTGAGGAGAGGGGGTGGGGGGAAGGGAGAGAGAGGGAAGTTGGTAGATAGGTTTGTATATGAGAAGGCATTTATTATTCTTGGAATTGGCTCAAGTGATTTTCAAATGTAAAAAATAAATAAATAAATAAATAAAAAGGAAGGACATGAGTGCTCCTAGGTATGTTGGAAGAGAAAGTTTATTACAGATATGTGGGAAAGCATAGCTTGAGATAGAGGTATCTAGGACAGTCCAGAGTGAACATGACCCTGAGGTGGGCCGTGTGAGGAAAGGGAAGAGGGGAGAGGGAGAGCCAGATCAAGAAGCCAGGAGAGTAAAGGGTAGGCCAAAGGGGTGGGGTAATCAAAATTGCTGGATTAGATAGGGAAGAGCAGCCTGAGCAAGGGCAGCCCAGCCCCAGCACTGGAGTGTTTCTGGGAGAGGGAAGGGTATGTCACCCATATCCTGTAAAAGGTAGGGATGCTGGGAGAACCTTGTGGCCAGGTCAGCTTTGATATGTTAAATAGCCACCTCAGCCATTTGTCCCAAGGTTCAAGACTTAACAATTATGGAGACTGGTAAATATTAGTATCTACTACTTGTAAGCTGGAGAACTAAAAGAAATGGTGGTGTCTGAATCAAAAGGCCAGATAATTGTGGGAATTTATTTGTTTAGGTTTTGCGGTTCAAATGTCTGAGAAGAAGAAGCAGCTCTGTTTCACAAAGATAAACTTCCGATCTGCCTGCCTTAACCAAACCCAGTTTATGTAGTCTGGCAGTCAGTCCAAGGCTTTGTACCATGTGCTATGCAAGAACTCTATCTACCAACTGGGCCACTTCCACAAAATCTTATTCTCCCAGAATCCTTGAAGGATAAGATGTTCCAGGCAATATTAATGTTGATCTTTTTTATTCAGTATACTAATTCAGATTTCAATCTCTGGAAGTACCTCTCATAAAAAGGAAGCATTAATGGTTCCCTGCTATGTAGGTATTGAATTAAAAAACATAAAAACGTAAACAACATGACTGCTCCTAGGTATGGTGGAAGAGAAAGTTTATTGTAGATAAAAGGGAGAGCATAGCCAGAGACAGGGACATCTGGGAGAGTCCAGGGTGAACATGGCCAGACTGAGCTGGGCCATGTAAGAAGGGGGAAGGGAGAAAGGAGAGGAGCCACCAACCAAGAGGGGTGATCTGGGCCAAGAGAGGAGACAAAAAGACCAGGTAACCAAAATGGCTGGATTATATAGGGAAAGGCAGCCCAGACCCGGTGCAGAGAAGCTTAAGGTAGGGGGATGGGGTATGCCAGCCAGGAGGGACCTGTAACAGATAGAGACTGAGCAATGCTGGGAGAACTTGGCCAACAGATTCACTTTGATATGTTAAATAGGCATCTCAGCCATTTGTTCCAGGGGTTGAGACCTAACAGGTATCTCCTAACTCACTAAAACATCACAATGAGTATAAACTCAGTAGAAATACAAGTAACAACAGGGGAAATGCTACATTGGTAAAAAGTATTAATAGCCACTTTCTCTTTTTTATTTTTCATTTTATTTATTAAATCACTTTACAGCCTGATTCCAACCCCTTCTCTCCACTCCTCTCACTCTTCCATTAAGTGCCCTCCCTTTCCTTTACCGTTCTCCTCCTTCTCAGAGAAGGGAAGGCCCCTAAGGGGTACAAACCTACCCTGGCACAGTGGTTCTTAAACTTCCTAATGCTGTGATCCTTTAATATAGAGTCTCCTGATGTGTGACCCTCAAGCATAAAATCATTTTTGTTGCTACTTCATAATTGTAATTGTGCTACTGGTATGAATTGTAAATTGCAACTATGTAGTTTCTAATGGTCTTAGATGATCCCTGTGAAAGGGTTGTTTGACCTGCCCCCAAAGGGGTCATGACCCACAGGTTGGGAACCATTGCTCTAAAGACACCTACAAAAATCATAAGAAAGAAGGAAAAAAAAAAGCCTCAGTGGAAATACATGTGACAAACACAGGGCACTGGAAATGACTCATTAATATGAGAATTTCACCATTCAATTATTCAACAGATATTTAATGAATGCCTGCCAAGCACTGTAGTAGGCTTTGAGGATTCTGCAACAAACAAAATATACAAAGGCCCTTTCCTCTTGAAACTTATATTTTAATGGGGAGAGTAAAGAAATAAAAGGAAATATATCACTTATAAAATGTGCCACATAACAAATTAAAGCAGAGTAAGAGGACAGACAGTGATGAGGAAAATGCTATCTTAGAAAGGTCCTATAGGGCGGTATTTAATTAGCTTAAAATTAAGCAAAGGAGGCCTGACCCGTGAAGAAAGGTATCTGGTTGAACAGCATGGTAGATGAACAAAACAGACTCAAATGATAATGTTCTCTCTGGAGCAGTTCATGTTCAGCAAAGAGGTCAAGTAGCTGGAGTGGAGTTACATTAAGGTGAAGTCAGAAAGGGCTGCAGTGTCAGACAGTGAGACTATTGTAAGTAATCAAAAGAACTTTGGCTTTCACTGAAAAGTGAGATACAAAACCAGAGAGGGAGAGTTCTGAGCAGGAGTGTCATAATCTGCCTTGTCATTTTTAAAGGACCATTTTCACTGTTGAACAGGGAATATACTAGGGCCAGATAGATACAGGAAGGAGAAGGATGAAAAAGACCAAAGGTGGGGCGTGAACAATAGTACAGTCCAATGATGATGGGAGCTTGGATATGGTAAAGGAAGGGCAGTAGCAGTGAAAATTGATCTAAATCTCTGGGTGTGGGAGAAAAAGCAAATTCCAGGCTAGTTCTAGGTTTTTAATCTAAGGAATTGCAAGGAGAGAGATGCCATTTTCAGAACTACTGTAAAGCTTGAGCAGGTTTCATGATAAGATTATTTCAGATTAAACATGCTGTTTTCTATCTCAAGTGTTAATGTGGTACATAGTTTAGATCTAACTTTTAGTTGTTTTTTCTCCAAGTCAGGATTTTTGTGTTGTGCATGGTAACTGATTATCCATGAGATATCAAATAAGCAATTGATTTCAAGTTTGGAGGTCATAACTGGAGGTACAAAATTTGGAGTTACCCCATTTTCTAGCAATTAAAGACATACAAAATTATTTTACCATTGATAAAGTTTGTAAAAAGAATTAAATTAATCATGTCCTATATGAATAAGGGCACAGGAAAATGAATACTCATACAGATTGTGTGAGGGTATGAATTGTGGAGATCTTGTTTGGAGGAAAATTTAGTAGTTTTTATCAAGATTAAATATATGTTTATGCTATTTACTCTTTGTGTAATCTAGGGTAGCCTAAATCCATGATCATCCTCTTTTAGTGCTCCCAGGTGCTGGGATTACAAGCATGCACCACCACACCCAGAAATATGTATTTATGGTTTTTTTTTTGTTGTTTTTTTTTTTCGAGACAGGGTTTCCCTGTGTAGCCTTAACTGTCTTAGACTCACTTTATAGACCAGGCTGGCCTCGAACTCACAGAGATCCGTTTGCCTCTGCCTCCTGAGTGCTGGGATTAAAGGCGTGCATCACCACGCCCAGCTATATATTTTATGTTTTAACCCAACAATTTTTGAAATAATCTTTTTAAAAATGTGTCTTTCTTAGCAATACAAATCTCATTTAGTCATTTTTTTTCCTTTTAAAGAGGACTTTAGTGTAGCCTCTCTGACATTTCTAGGAGACACAGTCTCACAGCAATCTTCCCATTCCTTTGGCTCTTACATTTTTTTGCCCCCTCTTCTGCATGATCCCTGAAATTTAGATGCAGGTGTTATGTTGTAGATGTATCAGTTGAGCAGAGTGTATTTATGTACTTAGGAATATGCAACTATCTGTCTGTCTGTCTGTCTGTCTGTCTGTCTGTCTATCTATTTCTGTAACAACAATTAAAGAAAAGTTCATAAATTTATGTGTGAGCAAGTAGGGGCACACAGGAGAAATTGGAGGGAGGGAAGGGGAAATGATGTAATTATAATTACAAAAATTATAAATAAAATAAAACTTGCCCAATTAAAAATGTGAATAAAAAGAGGACACAGAGTTGAGTGGGGAAAAGGGTGGATCTGGAAGAGGTTGGCAAAAGGGGGTAAATATTAAAATACATTGTATGAGATTCTCAAAAACCCTGTCTTGAAAAACCAAAAAGAAAAAAATTTGGCTATGCATGAGTGAGTGAGTGTGTAAGAAAATAAGTCAATGTTCCTCCACGATTTCTGATTCAAATTCTTTCCCTGTTTGATTTTTTAATTTTTTTTATTAATTTATTCATATTACATCTCAATTGTTATCCCATCCCTTGTATCCTCCCATTCCTCCCTCCCTCCCATTTTCCCCTTACTCCCCTCCCCTATGACTGTGACTGAGGGGGACTTCCTCCCCCTGTATATGCTCATAAGGTATCAAGTCTCTTCTTGGCAACCTGCTGTCCTTCCTCTGAGTGCCACCAGGCCTCCCCATCCAGGGGACATGGTCAAATATGAGGCACCAGAGTACGTGTGAAAGTCCCTGTTTGATTTTTTAAAAATTATTTTAGCTGTGCAGTGGTGGCACATGCATTTAATCCCAGCACTCGGGAGGCAGAGGCAGGTGGATTGCTGTGAGTTCAAGGCTAGCCTGGTCTACAAAGTGAGTCCAGGACAGTCAAGGCTACACAGAGAAACCCTGTCTCAAAAAACCAAAAAAAAAAAAGTTTATGTGTATAAATGTTTTATTGCATGTACATACATCATGTGTATGCTTGGTTCCCACAGAGATCAGGATGACACTGGACCCTCTGGAACTGGAGTTACAGGTGGGTGTTTATGAGCCGCCATGTGGGTGCTGGGAATCAAAACTGGACTCTCTGCAAGAGTAACAATCTCTCCAGCCCTCCAGCTTGATTTCTTATACTGAATTCTCTATGACGGCTTGTGATCTAGAAGAAGAAGAAGAAGAAGAAGAAGAAGAAGAAGAAGAAGAAGAAGAAGAAGAAGAAGAAGAAGAAGAAGAAGAAGAAGAAGAAGAAGAAGAAGAAGAAGAAGAAGAAGAAGAAGAAGAAGAAGGAGAAGAAGAAGAAGAAATAAACCCTTTCTTCTCTGTCTTACTTAGGATTTCTATTGTGATAATACATGACCAGAAGAAACATGGGAAGGGAAGGCTTTATTTCAGTTTGCAGTTCAACATCAGGGTCCGTCACCGAAAGAAGCTAAAACAGAAACTCAAACAGGACAGGAACCTGGAGACAGGAAGAGGCCATGAAGTAGTGCTGCTTACAGGCTTGCTCCCTATAGCTTGCTTAGTCTGCTTTCTTTTATTTTTAATTTAACTTAAAAAAAAATTATCCACTCTACATGGTTGGCTTTCTTATAGAAACCAGTATCACAATCCCAGGGGTGGCACTGCCCACTTTGAGCATGGCCCTTCCACATCAATCATATGTATATAATATGTGTGTAAAATATATATGTATATATTTGTGTATATCTGTGTGTATATATACATATATGTACAGAATACATATGTGTGTGTGTATATACACACACAAAATATATGTAAAAAGACATTCAGGAGCTGGGGAGATGGCTCAGTGGGTAAGAGAATGTACAGTTCAAACATGAGAAAAAATAATCAGGGTTATGTGTGTTTGTGATAGTGTACTGTGGGGAGTGGAGAGAGGAGGATTTCTAGGGCTTGCTCTGATTTCAAGGAAATACGGAGAATAAGGACAGAGGAGGACATCTCACATACTTATCTGGACTTGTTGCATGTAGGTACATATAACATATTATTTTATCCCTATAAAACAAAAAAGTAAATTATGCAGCCAGGTGTGTTGGCACACACGCCTCTAATCCAAGCACTTAGGGAGGCAGAGGCCTTGGCTACAAAGATAGTCCAGGATAGCCAGGGCTACACAGTGAAACCCTGTCTTGATAACCAAAAAAAAAAAAAAAAAAAAAAAAAAAAAAAAGCAAGTTACATATTTCCAGCATACAATGGCACACCATATAGAGAATGGAGGCACAGTGAGGAAATACTGGACCAAACTAAGACCAAGTCCCAGCAGGGCAAACTCGAACTTCTGTAACAGGGAGTACTTAGACTGCTGAAGCGTTCATCTCTGCGGATTGAAACACCCTTATCTCCATTGGGCTACTTCCACTCCCTGTATGGAGCTCTCCCTGACAGACATCCCGCAGCTCTGGTATCTATCACATTGTGGGGTCTCCAAACCACTCCAGGCTTCCCTTTCAGAGCTTGATGCAATGGCTTCTCACTGCTTCCATATGGAGACTCCCCTGCCACATGCCTGGCCTCTGCAACTCTTTTTTTTTTTTTTTTTTTTGCCATAGAGGAAGATTCTACAACTCCTTTATTAGTGTGTTTTTTATGATCCAAAAGCCAGAACCCTGGGGCCGATGCTGACAAGTTCAGCTGCTTACTTGCGATGCAATACAACCTCCTTCTTGAATTTTATTTGTGTGAGCTTTGATTTGTTGCTTCACTTTTAGAAGCATAAAATTCTTTAGGCCTTTTCATTTCACAAGTTGCAGGATTAGCTGGGCCACATCTTACCTCTGCCCCGCCCCCAGAGTACCACTCATTTTGTTCCATTGTGTATCAGGGCTTCTCCTCATCTCTTTCAGCACAAGCCTTGGCTCCAACATTAAATATCCTAGTGCTCTTTTTCTCCTCAGACTGTGCATTTTGTGTTTCTGTTTTTCTCTTTTTTGCTGTAGATATGAGTGAGTGAGCACTAATAACCACATGACAGAGCAATTAAGCTCTCCCCTGACAAAGAAATTACTTCAAAACTCCTCGATTTAGCCTCAGGTATAGTCTTAGAACAAGGGCAAAAAACAGCCTCAACATTTGCTAAACTATCCTAAGAATGACCTCTACCTCAGTTGCTTATTAGTGCTCTCCTCTGAAATCTCTTGAGTTAGGTCTCCAGAGTGCACATTACTTTCAGCACTATTGTCTTCCAAGCCCCTACTCTGATGGCTCATTAAGGCCTGCTTACAGCATCAAACTCTGTTCAGAGCCAAAATTCCAACATCTTTCACACTCTTTCAAAAAAAAAAAAAAAAAAAAAAAAGGAATTGTGTTCAATCCTCTTAACAGACCTTATTCCTTGTACCAGATTACGTCTTACTTTTCGATCGCTGTAACAAAACATCATGACTAAGGCAACTTATGAAATAAAACATTTACTTTGGGGTCATGATTCCAAAGTCCATGACCATTATGCTGTTATGCTGTTGAGCATGGCAGCAGGCTGGCACAGTGCTGGACCTGTAGATGAGAGCTTACAGCTTGAGACACAACAACAAGGCAGAGATAGAAACAGGGAGACACTGGGAATGGTATTAGTCTTTGGAAACCTCAAAGCCTGTCCCAAGTGGCACACCTCCAATAAGACCATACCTCCCAATCCTCCCCAAACTTGTACCAGCTGGGGACCAAGTATTTAAACATATGAGCTTATGAGGCCCACTCTTATTTCAACCACTGCACTCTACGTGGAACTACAATGAAAATAAGCAAGTGTCCATGACCATGTGTGCTTTATGTGATTGACATTGGCTTTCTTCCTATGTCTCTCTTTACCTTTTTAATAGAATAAGTAATTGATACATACTTTTATTATCATTTCATGTGTATTGGGTTTTTCTTGCATGTATATCTGTGTATCACATGTGGCCAAGAGTGGGATTCAGATCCTTTGGGACTAGAATTCTAGACACATGTGAGCCATCATTCTGGGGATGGGAATTGAATCCAGGTCCTTGGAAAGAGCAGTCAGAGTTATTAACTGCTTACCTATCTCTCCAGCTCCTTTCTCTACCTTTAAAAAAGTCTTTTACAATTACATTGCTCATGCGCGTGCATGTACACACCCCAGCCCCACCGCACACACCCCCACCATGACTTTGATTATGCTGTTTCTCTATTATTCTCTCATCCCCCTGACCCTTCCTTTCTCCTAAATCTCCCTCTTATTTACGGGCCTCTTTTGTTTATGGCCCTCTACAGTTAACTAGGGTTGCCTTCATGAGCATAGGTGGGAGTTTATTTACTTGAGCAAGGGCTATTTACAAATGAACACTGTTGCAGAATATAGCCCCCCAACTAGAGGCAGGGTCTCTCACTGTATATGGAGCTCACAGATTGCCTAGACTCGCTGGCCAGCAAGTCCCTGGGGTCCTAATGTCTCCTCTTCTGTGATGGGATTACAACCATATACCACTATGCTTTTTTGGTTAGTTTTGTTTTGTTTGGTTTTGAATATGGGTGCTGGGGATCCCAACCCAGGTTCTTTGATTACAAAGCAAGCACTTTACCAACTGAGCCACCTACACAGCTCCTGGACTACCTATCCTTTTATATAAACCATACATTACTAAGTCATTTTAAGGTAAAAATTAGAAAAATATTATTGTGACAAATATACTGAGATATAGATGTACTTAATAGTCTGTGGCTTTTCTAGCAATATGAGCTACTCATAAAATGCAAATAACATGGCAAGACTTTAACATGTTCCTCCTAGCCTGCTCTAGTTTACTTCTCTGTCACAGTGATAAGCACTGACTAAAAAAACTTGGGGGAGAAAAGGGTTTATTTTGGCTTACAGGGTCACAGGCCATCACTGAAGGAAGCCAGGGCAGGTGCTCAAAGAGGAACCTATAGGTAGGACTGAAGCAAGGCACCATGGTGGAAAGCTGCTTTTGCTCTCCATGGCTTGTTCAACCTGCTTTCATATACAGCCCAGGCCACCTGGCCAGGGGTGACAGTACTCAGTGATGTGAGTCCTCCCCTATCAATCATTAATGAAGAAAATGCTCCCACGGAGTTGTTTACAGGCCGGTGTGATGGAGGCGATTTGTCGACTGAGGTTCTCTTCTCCCAGGAAACTCTAGTTTGTGTCAAACTAGCAAAACACCAAGGAGCTCACAGTAGAAAAACTCTTAACCGGAATTTCTACTCATTGCTAAAAACTTAGAACTAAGTGGATGCCTGGCCAATTTTTATAAGAGAAAGTATTATTTTATGTGTATGTACATTTTTCCTGCTTGTATATCTGCACCACCTGTGTGCAGTGAGTGCCTGTGGGAGACAGATCCCCTGAAAGCTGGGGCTATAGAAGGCTGTGGGTCACTATGTAAGTGCTGGGAATCAAATCCCTGCTCCCTGGAAGAGCAGCCGGTGCTCCTAACTACTGACCTATCTCTCCATCCTCCGGGACCCATTTTTGGCTAGGCTAAACTCATTGTTAATATTTCATCTAAGATACAAATAAATACAACATTCACTGTTGTTTTCCGGTACCAATGATAAAGGGAGGACAGTGGTTCAATTCTAACACAGCATCAACTTAAGAGCCATACAGACTTCTGAGATGTAAGTACGTGAAAATCCTATGTATCTTTGAAGAGTTGAAAAAAAGCATTTGATTTGAAGGGCTGTGACTTCTTTTTTTCCCAAAGTGTCTGTTGACTCCCCTGCCCCTTTGAGATAGAATCCTGCTATATAGCCCAGACTGGTACAACAAATCCATAGTTGTTCTTCCTCAGACTACTGAATACTGAGATTGCAGGCATATACCACTCTACCTGGATGATGACGTGTTTTTAAGATTTATTTGATGTGGGTATGAGTGCCTTGATGTATAGGGGTGAACCATATGGGTGACTTGTGTCCACGGAGACCAGAAATTGGGGTCAGATCTCCTAGAACTGGAGTCACAGGCCAGGGAGCCAGTGTATGGGTGCTGGAAACTAACCCTCCATCCTCCATAAGAGCAGCAAGTATTCCTTGTGGGAATGATTGTTTTGAGAACTGCTGCTTAAGAGTGCCTTTACAAATCAAACGTTCTCCAAACCTGTAGCCAAATTAGTGATGTGCTTTGAGATCCTTATAATGATGTACGCCTTCTGCTTATGTACTGTATTTTCTTTTTTTTTAATTTTCATTTTTTAAAATTTATTTTAAAAATTTTATTCACTTTACATCCCAATCGTAGCCCCCTTCCTCATCTCTTCCTTGTCCCACCCTCTTCCTCCCATTCCCCTCCCCTAGTCTTCAGAAAAGGAGGAGCCCTACCAACTGACCCCAGCCTATCAAGTCTCATCAGGACTGCCTGCCTCCTCCTCCTCTGTGGCATGGTAAGGCACCCTACCAGGGGGAAGTGATCAAAGTGCAGGCAACAAAGTCCAGTTCAGGGACAACCCCTGCTCCCCTTAATAGGAGACCTATAAGAGACTGAGCTGCTTATTGGCTATTTCTGAGTGGGGGAGCCTAGGTCCTCTCCATGCATGGCCCTTGTTTGGTGCATCAGTCTCCACTGCGCTGCCCCGATCCCCCTCCCAAATTTGTTGGCTCTGTTGGTCTTCTTGTGGAGCTTCTGTCCCCTCCCGGTCCTTCTATCCCCCAACTTTTCCATAAGACTCCCTGTGCTCTGCCAGAAGTTTGGCTGTGAGTCTGAGCATCTGCTTCAATCTCCTGCTGGGTGGAGTCTTTCAGAGAACCTCTATGGTAGGCTCCTGTCCTGCTCCTTCTCTTCAACTGCTTTCAGTGTCTATTTGCCTTCTGGATGGGAATTACACACCTTTCCCAGTACTGCATTGCTCAGAATTAACTGGCTTCTAAGAAAAACACTGCAACCCATTTAAATATGCTTTGAACATTCTGATGTACCATGTTTCTTATTTTTCCTTTGGGACCCAGTTATACTCCAGACACAGAACAATGAATGTATGTGTATAAAATGTTGTGGGCCGGACCTAAGATCATTTACTGAAAACAGTGAGGCACTGAAAGCAGTGCCCATTTCACCTGCTACAAGTGTTGAAAGCCACATAGGGAGATATTGCGCTATGGTTTTGCATACCATTCTGAGTCAATCCAGCCAAGGAACAAGTTCCCCCCTGTTCAAGGCTTCTGTAAACAATTAAGATAAAAGTTCCTTGTTCCTTTTTGATATCACATTTGCTGTGCTGTTCAATAAATAGAGGATAGCCTTTGTTCAAGAGGCTCCTGTTCAATGAGATCGGGAGAGATCAGAAGTGCTCCGCACAAATCAGGACAACTCTTGTGTAAATACCACCAGGGATTAGTTTCTCTTATATTGCACCAGCTCTTAATCACTGAGTCTTCTCACCAGATCCTATTGACATATTTTAATGTAATTATTAAAGCTGAAGGAATAAATATTTCTGGAACACAACTGTATTTCTGTTTTAGTGCTTACTGAATGTGATGTTTTAGCTATTTTCTCCAGGTTAAGAGTTCCAACTTCTCATCCTAAACATCACTGGTACTTCAAATAGTTGATTCTTTGCAATGTGAATGCTTGGTAGGAAAAGAGGGAAAATAAGATGGAGTGTAGAAATGACTACGAAAAAAAGTCCCAAGTTATCTACTACTGTTTTCAACATTTTAAAGTGTGTCTTTTTTTTTTTTTTATTGAGAAGGCTTATAAAGAACAGGTTCCTATTCTGGGACCTTAAATACAAAACCAAAAACACCTTAAGAAATGCTTGAGAAAACTTGTGAAAATGAAATTTTTATTCTATTTTTCAAGTTATAAAAATATGAACATGTCAAAAATACACTTTAGTCCATATATGAGTAGTTCCAGCCATTTAAAAGTCATACAGATTATGGAGTTATAGAGTATGGATTTAGTAATTCATAACAGTTCAGTTCTGTTATTGCTAATTATACACATTTTTTGAGATTGTTCTCCACCAATAAAAAGATCAGTACTTGGGCATTTTAATTGTTTCTGCTGAGGATGTAGTCAAGAAAAAAATAAGTACTCAATAAATACTCAAAATAAGAGTAAGAGCACTCTGAATAGACTAGAATGTTAAGTTTTGATAAACACTGAAATAAGCCATGCTTTTAAATATCAGTTCCATCCCCCCATATTTCATTTAACTTTAATAATACATTAGTTACTAGTACCATGTGTATTTTTGGGCCAAAGTGAATTACTAGCTTTAAAATTGAGTGATAAAAATTTAATTTTCATTGTACTAGCATATTCATCTTAAATATTTAAAAATTGTGAAGAGTTTTAAAGTTTAACTAAAACCTAAAAAGCTATATTTTCTGTCTTCAGAAGCTAAGACATAAAGTTGATGAGATTCTTCCTTTGAAGTTTATCATGAAGACATTTTTCTCTGTTTTCTGGTTGTTTTTTTTTAACTATAGGCAGAAATGTTTTAATATTTTTTTAACCAGTGCCACACAAAAACAAATAATAAGTTTAAAGACTTAATTTTAAATAATAGGTAATACAGTTGACAGTACACAAACCAGAAGGGAAAATACTTCATGTGGTTGGTGGGTAATACACAGGAGTCTTTGGGCAAAAAAGTTGATATGGAAGACTTAAGGAGTTTAGGGTGTCCAGAGACAGCAGTTACTGCTGATCTCATACTCTTAAGCTCTTGAATAAATTAGGATAAATACTGGAAAGAAGTATGAAGGGAAGTAAAAAGATCTAAAAATCCAATTCTTAGAATAAAAGCAAATTTAGGAACATTTGGCAAGAATTCCTAGGGACTCTAGGATGCAAATTCTAAAGCTAAGTTATACTTGCAGGAGGTGGAAACCAAGTACTGACTTGACCATTTGATTACCTCTCTCATTTTTGGGTTCAGTCTTAGATTTCTACATTTTCACTCCATATTCCACACTAAAGTTTTTATTTTCACTACCATTTACCACATAAATATAGTGAATTGAAGCTGTCAAGAATGTTTCAAACTTGTTACTGCCACTAAATGCACCCAATACTCAAGTATCAACCAAGAACATTTTTTGCCCATCTATTTGATGACCTTATTCAAAAGGAAACATGTCACTCTAAGAAGACAATATGCACCATAAAACACGTACATGTAATTCAAATACATCAGAACACTATTGTAAAACTAAGTTGAACTAACTTCAAAATCTATACTTATATATTAAAACTGCATTGCCAGTGTTAATCGTAAATAGGCATGTGCTTCATTGAAAAACATTATCCTAATAACTTCCTCCTACAGAGCTTTGTTGTGCTATCTCGTAGACAGTATTACAAAAGGATTCCATTTGTGCAATAGATTGGGTTCACAGTGAGCATTTTCGTACCTAGATCATGTTTAATATTACCTTGAGAATGACAGTAGCAGAACGTATGCATAAGGCGGGTAAAAAACTATCTTTAAAGCTCTTAAGGGCAATAATCCAAACTGGCAGCTGGTCTAGCAAAGGTGCTGCTAGGAATAAAAAAATATTACATACATTTAGTTTTAGCACATACTACTTTATAGTACACTTTGCAATGAAACATATTAATTCACATTCAACTTCTCTTGCTGGAACTAATGGACCACTAGAATGGGCTTTTGCTCCTTTAAATACTAGCCCAATCCTGAAAGCGGAAGCAATCACTTGCGATCTTCCACACAATGCTGTTAGGAGTGCTCTGCGCGGTCAGCAGGAAGTTTTGGTTGAAGAGGTGCTGCTGGTTTCCATCAAACTTCACAGCCCCACTGGTCACAACAAGAACTGTAGTCTGGGACTGGGTAGCTTTCTCTTTAGCAACATAAATAGAAGAACTATGTCAACGTGCATGTCTAAATAGGCTTATGGTCTAATGTTAAAGTTTTTTCATAAATGTTCTGTACTTTGAGCCGGCATGCCAAAGTCAAAAGTTGAATATTAATATATATATATATATATATATACATATATATATATATATATATATATATGATTTTCAGTCCAGAAAGTTTTGTAGGGTACTCTCAAGTTTCAAAATAAATATTCTAAATCTAACATGACCATTTGTTTCCTATATTTCATTATATATCTAACATCATTTGTAGTTTGCTTCTGAAACCTTCCTCAGGAAATAAAAGGGGAAATGTCATTATAAACAACTAGTTAAGATAGTAAGTACCCCATCTAGAGGTAAATATAGTACACTGCATCAATCTGCTCTGAATTGAATGCTGTCACAAGTCATTCTGTCACAGAATATAGTTCTCCAAAACTTTAAAAGACACTCAACCACATCAATCTATGAAACAGCATACATTATCTTTTCTGTACGCATTCTCCTTTTCATTAACAAAAAAATCACAATCTCCCAAACTCTGGTGGTTCTCCAGGGTGAAAAGCACCTAAAAGAAGACCCAAAGCCGGACTGTATAAATTATGTTTTGTGACACTTAACTTTCTCAAATAAGCAAATATACCTACTATTAAACGTTACTGCTGCTTTGGGTGTAAATCTCAGTGTTTACTAACAGAAAATAAAGGAGATACTTTTAAAGATCCTGATCTTACCATGAACTGGTTGGCAATCTAACATATTGATCTGGAATTCGCTCGAAGGTAGCATCTCAAAAAAATCAGCAAGGGCTTCCACACCTGTTACAACATTTCCGTTCCAGATCAGAGTGGCCTTGTCCAAATACAGCCTAGTAAGTGCCTAAACATAAAAGAAAACTTTTAGAGGAGTTTTCCCTCCATAAACAGTTTCTAGAAATTCATTAAAAGAGTATAGCTAATATGTAAACATTTTCATAAGTCAGTTTCTGACTCTACTTCTTTTGCTCCCTTGCTACTGGAAAATAATGTGACCATGATATCTATCTTGCCTTAAGTAGGTACTATCCGACTTCATAAACGCAGAAATTCGTTTATGTCTAGTATTTCCACTTTAGTTTCAAGGGGAAAACTTGCATCACTCAAGTAGTAAGTGGTTTAACGTTTTGCTATTTTAAGATGAATTAAGAGATCACAAATCCCAAGCACATGCAGCCTCAAACCAGTTTTAGTTTCTCTTTTCCAATGCTCAGAATTAAGTTGTCAATTAAGCCCCAATACACTTTAATTCTAATGACTAAATCCATGTGAGTCACTTGATGCCTTTATATGTTAGGAAGAGTTCGTTTTTTAGTATTGGCATACTAAGCTCAAAAGAATCAGAAGCACTTAAAGTAGTGTGTTTGATGGTAAGTGTGATCAGGTTCAGACGAGACAGATTCCAACAGCTTTAACTCTTTTGGGCCAAGTGACACATTACTCTTTTATTCTCAAAGTTAAATTAGGTTAAAGGATCACACATACCATCCCTTCCACATAATGAACTATGCGACCTCCTTTTACTTTTACACCCTGTGTCCCAGGCTGGCCTCAAACCCAGGATCTTGTCTCAGCTTCCTAAATACACAATTATAGGTTTGCACCACCAGGGGCTTGGCTATGTTGTGCCCTTTCCTTTTACTTTATTTATCCTAGGAGAATATGGGGGGTGATTCTAGATGAGACTACTAGCAGTAGGGAGAAATGGAGACTGAGAGGCCATGTCCTAGCCAGGCAGGACTTCCAGTGGAGGGACAGGAACACCAATCCACCCAAAATTTACCCTTCCTACAAGCTGTGCAAGAGCAGGGATTGAGGGAATGGACAACCAATGACTGGCCCAACTTGAGACCCACCCCCAGAGGAGAGAGCCAACCCCTGATACTATAAATGATACTCTGCTTTACTTGCAGACAGGAGCCTAGCATAACTTGTCCTCTGAGAGGCTCCACCCAGCTACAGATTGAAACAGATGCTGAGACCCACAGCCAAACATCATGCAGAGCTTAGGGAGTCTTGTGGAAGACCGTGTTGGGGGGAGAATAGAGGGAGGGACCCAGAGGGGACAGGAGATACTCAAGAAGACCATTAGAGTTAACTAACCTATGCCCATGGGCGCTCACAGAGACTGAAGCACCAACCAAGGACCATGCACAAATTGGACCTAGGCCCCCTACACATATGTAGCTGATGGGCAGCTTGGTCTTCATGTGGGTCCCTAGCAGGTGGAGTGAGAGCTGTCCCTGACATGGACTTTATTGTCTGCTTTTGGATCACTTTTCCCTAGCTGTGATGCCTTATTTGGCCTCAGTGAAGGAGGATGCACTTAGTCCTGATGGGACTTGATTTGCTGGGGTGGGTTGGCTCCCCTTTTCTGAGGAGAAGGGGAGGGGGAAAAGGAGGAAGAAGGCAGGAGGGTGGGACCAGGAGGAGAGGAGGGAGGGGGCTCTGATTGGGATATAAAGTGAATAAATAAATTAAAAAGAGGAAAAGTTGGAATTTTTGACTAAGAGCATGGTACTAGGTAAAGTAATACCTTATCATACCTTCTATAAGCTACTCAAGTTTTTTCCCTTTTTTATATTTATTTAAAACAATTTTAAATTTAAATATATTTTATCATATTCTTTCCCTCCCCCATATCATTCCAGATCCTCTCCCAAGCCTCCCAACTTTAGTTTCTCAAAATACCTACACAAAAACCTAATATAACAAATCCAACAAAACAATACCAAAACAGAAAACAAACAACAAACCCATGAAACTGTAACCAAATAAAAGCAAATTTTAAAGAATCTGGGCATTGTAATTACTTATGCAGGTCAGACAAATGGTATTTACACACACACACACACACACACACACACACACACACACAAAATAGTATTTAAACAAAGAGCAATAGAGAATATCAAACTCACATGTCTTCTTTTATCCATTGTCTCATAGTAAATATTGACAAATTCTTCAGCAGCTCTACATGCCTGATCTACATAAGTTTTAAAATTCTAGAAGAAAATTTTCAGAAAGGTAAATTATAATTTCACTCAACCTCCAAAAGCACAAATAGGCAACAAAAATTGTTGATTTATATTCATCACTATAAAGCTGCATGCCAAATCCACTCCTATCATACAAATTTGAGTATTTTAAAGGTTAAGGCACAAATTTCAGCTTAAAAAATTGCTGCTAGTTTTAGGTATTTGTCTTTGAAACATATTCATCTCCCATTTATTTTCACTCTTCACATATAAATCTGGGCTTTTTGGAAAAAAAGAAAAGGAAAACTCACTATTATGAAACATTCACCTACAAAAGGACACCATAAAAAACTGTAACTCAGGAGTGCCTGGAGACAAGACCCTAGGTGTGAGGGGTGAGCAGTTATTGACTATACTAGGAAAGTACTCAGTTTCAATTCACGAGCAAGCTTAGAAGTGACTGAATTTTCTTAAAAGGTCGAGTACGACGTGAAAGCCTAAGCAGGCTCACTTAGAAAATTTTCATACAATATATAAACATTCACTGGTGTTTGGAAATGAATTGCACAAACCAAGAAACGAAAACTCCTCAGAGCCCTTCTCAAAAAGGGATCCCTGATTAAGTAGCTTTTTGCCCCCACCCTTTTACCAAGACAGTCCTATTCTTTGAATTAAAAATAATCTTCTATTTTTGGTTGTGAGCCTAGCCTTTAAAGGCTGAGCGATCTCTCCAGCCAAGGCTACACAGAGAACCCGTCTTGAAAAGCCAAAACAATAACAAAAAATTTAAAATAAAATAAAATAATCGCCTTTCTTTTTTTTAAAGGATCAGGCGCCCCAGTAAACGATAGGTAATTAAACCCGCCCAGGCTTCCAAATGCTGCTATCCACCCACCTGCTGGTCTTTCCCAGGACTAGGGGGCGGGCAGAGGAAGTGAGCCCCGCCCCAGGGGCTGGCGGGCCAGACCCTGATTCGCCACTTGCTCACGTGTCCAAGCCACGCTCGTGCCTCCCCCTCCCTTCTGCCGCCTCAGAGCCCGAGCTCCTCCGCACCTCTCGGTGTTGCGCACTCACCACAGCTGTGGCCATTGGGGACCTTGGAACGGTTTGCTCCGACAGCGGAGATGTCCCAGCCTCCTCACGCTTCTGGCTCGGTTGACTGCTGAAGGATGAAATGTTTAGCAAGAAAACGAAACCCGCCATAGGCACAGATTTTTCATCCCGCCCATTCTCTCCCGGAAGTAGCTCAGTCCGGTGTTAAAATCACACCTGCTCCAACTCTAAGCAGCCCTTCCCTTCAGTTCCGACTTATCCCGCCCATCCATTTTAATTATTTGCAAACTGTTTACTTTATATAAAAGAGAGAAAAAAGCTTTAAAAAAAACCCACCAAAAACAAAAATACAGAAACAAACAAAAAATAACCAACCAGTTTAAAAAAAAAACCACAAACACAAAACACCTAGTTTTTGTAATCTTAACATACAAAATGCATCTCAGTTTTCCAGCTACCTGCCTTTGCACAAGTTAAAATTAAAGAGTTCAACTATATAAGGGAATGTCTTTTCCCCAGGAGGTGGCCCAAAACTTGAAGGCCAACTAGAAACAGGAAAAGCTAGGCCACTAGCCAATAGGAAAAGGGGGCAGAACTTGTGAAAAGGCACACAAATGGCAGACTGCATGAGGTGGACCCGAAACTTGAAGGTCAACTAGAAACCAGAAAAGCTAGGCCACTAGCCAATAGGAAAGAGGGCAGAACTTTTGAAAAGGCACACAACCGGCGACTATTGGAGAGACTGAAAACTGTTTAAAGTTCTAGAACGTTCTCCATTTTGAGCCTCAGCCACTAACGATTCCGTTGGATGCCTGAAATGTTCCACTGTTTTAAACACAAGTATTTTACTGATTCCCTCTACTCTGAGGGGATTAAATGACAAGTAACCCCCCATCCCCTACAGTGTAGATTTCCATAGCGTATTTAAAACTGCCTGATGAGAAACGGTTAGGTAGTGATCACAAGCACTTTTCTAAGCATTTTACCCATATTCAATTATTTATGACAACTATGAGTTGAATGTTTTATCATCACATTCTATATTTTAAAAGGTTGTTAAACAGTGACTAGGATTTAAGCTGAAGTAATGAAAATGCCGCAGTACACCGGTTTCAGTACTCCGGCGCGGGGCGGCGCGGGGCGGCGCGAGGCGGCGCGAGGCGGCGCGGGGCGGCGCCATTTCATCTCAAAGCGGCCATCGCCAGACTTCTAACTTTTGACTCAAATATTTCTATAAACTTACTATCTGTGGCTTTGGTGTGGATCCTCATAGGAACAGCCAGGTCTTCCATAACTTTTGTCCCCATGGGACCAGTTATTACCAAATCTTTTCATACTTTGTTGAGCTCTCACGACCCACGACTGTACAACAACCGCTTTCTTCTCCAACTGTTACTGCGCGGCGCGCGCAGTTCAGTTCCAGTTACTTCCGGTGTTCCCGCTATGATGTTCTCATACTTTATTGATTACTTCCGGGGCAGATACTCCCCCGTGATGCTCTACTGTCGTTCAAATGCTAATTAGTTATGGTTTTGCATCCTTGGTTCTACCTTTTTATGGAACTGAATTACACATACAGAGTATTTATAATAGTGAAAACGAGAATGTTCTTCATGTTTCTCAGAAACTCAAGTCCAAATCTTCAAACTGATTTTTCTCCAGTGTATCTCTAATATATATTTTTATGCACCTGTGCATGGATCTTTGGATTTTTTAAAATAATGTTTGGTTCATTTCTTACTGTTCATTCCTTCAACAAATATTTATAATAATTTACTGTGGAGCACCTCCAGTCATTATGCAAAGCTCTAGCTGCAAAGCAGTGAACGTGAACGGAGTAGACATAGCCTTACAAAAGCATACAGACTAACAGGAACGGCGAACAATCAAGTGTTAACAAGTTTTAAAGGAATTCAAAGTAATGACTTCTAAGTAGCTTGTTTTGGTCACTCTCAAACATTTTCTACCTCATCTTCTCTCCATATTTCTGCTTTTCTAATGCTTCTTGCCCTTTCCTTCTTCCGTCCCTAACTCCCACGCCCCCTTACCTCTTCTATTTAAGTGTAATCAGCCTATCCCTATTCCACAGTTCTAATATTTAAAGCCTACTTTGATGTGGTTTTAATTTATTTTCCCAGAATTCTCTCCCAAATTTAAGAAAGGCCAGCAAACTACATTCTTCCACAAAATGATTCCCGTTCACTGTCATATTGGCGTTGGCTTTTCTTTAATAATGGAAGTTTTTTTGTGTGTGATTTCATTCAATCCTCACAAAACACAGAGACCTAACTATTAATATTATCTATATTTTTAAGAATTTGAGATGAAACTCAAAGAGAAAAAACAAAACTTTTGCTAGTATGAAACAGCTTGGCCTGGAGAGATGGCTCAGTGGTTAAGCTTCGCTCTTGCAAAGAGCCTCATTCAGCTTGCAACTGTCAGTAACTACAGTTCTAGGAGACCAAATTCATCTTCTGGCCTTTTCTGGTATCAGCATACAAGTGATGCATCTACATATATTACCCAACATAACAATATCCTGGTTTCCATTCTGGGGTTAAAACATCTTTAAAATATACATGCTGATTTATTCAGCAGGTTTTTTCTGTTATCTAATGTCTCCTTGCAGCCATTGTTCCTTTTTCATTAGTATTTAAAACATTTAAGTTAATAAAGCACTGTGTAATATTTCTGGGAGCCTTTATTACTCCTTTCTGTTTATTAAGCATATATTTTAAAGCGAGATTAGTTCTTTCTATAACTGCTTGTCTTGTAGGATTGTGTGGTATACCTGTAAAACACTTTATGTTGCAATATCTTAAAAAACGTGTGTGATTTTAATAGGGACATATGCTGGTGCATTATCAGTCTTAATTTGTACAGGTATACCAAAATAGTTATAACATCTAATAAATGTGTAATTACAGAATCAGCCTTTTCAGAACTTAAAGCAGTTGCCCATTGAAATTCTGGATATGAATCTATGGTATGATGTACACACTTTAATTTTCCAAACTCTGCAAAATGATACACATCCATTTGCCAAATTTCATTTCTTTGAGTACCTTTTGGGTTACTTCCTGCAGGTAACCAAGTTTGAATATATAAAGGACAAGTAGGACATAACCTTATAATTTCCTTAGGTTGTTGCCAAGTGATAGAAAATTCCTTCTTTAAACTTTTGCTGTTAACATGGTGTTTTTTTTTATGAAACTCTGAAGCCTCAAACACATTTCCTATCAATAAGTGATCAATTTCATCATTACCTTGTTCTAGAGGGCCTGGTAGACACATATGAGATCATATATGTGTTATATATAATGGATGATTTCTATTTCTGATAACTTGTTGTACTTGAATAAAGAGTGAAGTTAAGTCAGAATCACCCTGAATTAGATCAGCAGTTTCTATATGCAAAACAATTCTTTCAGGATATTGAGAGTCAGTTACTATATTAAGAGATTCTTGAAAATCTGATAACACCATCAGAATTGAATATAATTCTGATTTTTTAACTGAATCATAGGGACTCTCAATCACATTACTTATATTTTCTGACTTATAACCTGTGTTTTTTTATTCATTGTTATCTGTGCAAAATATAGCAGCAGCACCAGAAATTGGAATCCTCTTTACTATATGAGGGAGAATACAATTAGTTTTGTTTGTTTGTTAGTTTTTGTTTTTTAAATTGAAGTTGCTTGCCTTTTGGGTATCTGTTGTTAATGTCTCCCAAAAAATCACTGCAAGCTCTCTGCCAATGTTCAGTGTTCATTGTCTAAGGCAATCTCAGCATTAATAAAAGATACCACAACTTCTGTTGGGTCTGTTCTGGTTAAGTGACGAAGTCTCATTTTTTCTTTCAGAATCAATTCAGAAATATTTTCTAAATAGGTCTTAAATTTTTTACTCTGTGTATGTACAAAAATACCTATTCTAAGATAATATCTTCTCTCTGAATAAAAATTCCCATGAGAGAATGAATAGAAGGCAAATATCCAAAATACAATCTAGCTTTGGATCCAAATGATCCATGTGCACATCCTATTTCTTTTCTACCAAAGCCAATTCTCTCTCAGCCTCAGCTGATAATTTTTCTGGACTACTTAAGTCCTTATCACCTTATAAGGTTTGAAATAAATTACTCAACTTGAATAACTAACTTAATTATGGACTATAGCCAGCTAATATCTCGCAGCAATTTCTGAAAAGCATTAAGAGTTAGTAATTAGTTTCCCCAGATTTATCTTTTTGTGGTCTATTTTCTGTAGGCCCATTTTTTTTAATCCTAGATAATTAATAGAATCTCCTCTGTATTTTCTGGGAGGAAACTGTAATCCCCAACAAAGCAAAGTTCTATTTATTTTATCAAAAATCTTTTGTAACATACTCATATCTGAATCAGCCAATAAGATATCATCTATATAATGCTAAATTATGGATTGAAGAAATTTCTTACAAATTATTTCCAATGGCTGGAGCACAAAATATTGGCACAAGGTAGGATTGTTTAACATTTTTTTGTGGTAAAACTTTCCAATCATATCTCTATTGGGCAGCTTCTATTAAAGGTAGGTACTGAGAATACAAACCTCTTCCTATCAATGTTAATGTAAAGAAATCATGAAAAATCAGTCCTTCAAATCACTATAATCAGCCATTTCTTAGGTAACAAGGAAGGCAATGGGATTATAGATTGTAAAGATCCCATTGGGTGAATACTTTTATTAATTGCTCCAAGACTGTTAACATCCTCCATTTGCCCGATTTCTTTTTGATGACAAATACAAGAGAATTCTGTGGACTGGTAGATTCCTCAATATGTTGGTCATTTAGGTGCTACTGTACAAACTGCTCTAGTACCTGTAAGTTTTCTTTTTTCATAGGCCATTGATCAACCCATACAGGCTTGTCAGCCATTTTAAAGGTAGGGCAGTTGGATGAAAGACTAACACCTGCCATGTCCTGCTTATGGACAACTGGATAGTCTTTGACTGTTCTTGATAATACCTTTTAATATGTTTCTCAGAAGCATTCTTTATTTTATAGGTTGTTTCTGAGATTGGAGGAATGTTAAACTGTGTTTTCCATTGTTGAAACAAATCATGTTCCTATAAATTCATGGCTATATTAGCCACATATAATTTTTCTTTAATTTTCCTATTTGTCCTTCTGGCTCTGTATACTCAATCCAGCTTGCAATTTGTTTTACCTGAGATAACATTCCAATCCATAGAAGCTGAATATTTACTTCCTGAAGAGGCCAATCTGGGTGCTAAGATTTGGGGAAAATTATTGTTACATCTACTTCTATGTGTACTAAACCTTCAATTCCAATGCCATTTATTTTTACTTTTATCTTAGGTCTCTAAGTTTGCCAATATGTTTGTTTTGTAGCCAATCTTGAATTTTTTGTTTTATCTATTGAAGCTGTTCTGTCCTTAATTATATCCAGAACAGTGTTGTTTAAACAACAAGCACTAAATCTTTTAATTGCTCTGTGGATGAGTTTCTCCTAAGCTGACAGGGAATGATTGAGTCGAATTTGATGTTGAGTCCTGCTGCAGGGTCCCTCAGGTATTTCCCAAAGGCAAAGGGTTACCTTGCCTATCTCTTGTTGATCTTAACTCATAAGTCCAATGCCTGCCTTTTCCACACCTTTTGCATCCTCCAGAAGGCTGGGGCCTTCTTTTGGGATTATCTCTAGAAAAACCATTGTTTCTAAGAAAGGCTTGCCTACAATCATTGTTCTTTTTCTTTCTTTATTTATTTTTATGTATATGAGTGCTCTATCTACATGTATACCTGCATGCCAGAAGAGGGGAGTAGAGGGGATGGTTGTGAGCCACCATTTTGTTGCTGGGAATTGAACTCAGAACCTCTGAAAGTGCAGACAATGCTCTTAACTGCTGAGCCATCTCTCCAGCCCTACAATCATTTTTCAAATGGCCTTGCTTTCCACAATTAAAACATCTGCTATTTTGATTTTCTCAAGTCTTTTAGAAATTATTTCTCCTATCAGATTAGCATCATAAACATGGGATTTAACATCAACTGTATGTCTAATCCATTGCTCTACTGGTAATGATCTTGGCTTTATAGGTCTAATTACTCTTTTGCACACTGAATTAGCAGTTTCAAAAGCCAAAATTTCAATTAGTACTTTTTTGACTGTTGAATCTGATACTATTCTATTTATAGCTGAAGTCAATCTTTGCAAAAATTCAGTAAAGGGTTCTTTTAGGAGCTGTATAATTTTAGTAAATGATTCACATCTCTTTCCTGATTCTTCAACCTTATCCCAAGCACTTAAAGCTGCTAAATAACAGTGTAAAGGTGCAATCATTGAATTCAAGCTGCCTTTGTAAATCAACATATTGGCTTTCACCTAGTAACTGATCCTGGGAAATATCAATACCTCTGGCCTGATTTCGTTATTCTATGGCCTTCACTACCTCTTTCCACTATGGTTACCTTTGTAACTCAGGACCATATTCCAATATTGCTGTTGTCTAATCTTTTCAGTCTTGGGGGATAATCTTATTTTGAGTTGATCATGAATTTAACATCTGCTTAACATATAATGAATGCATACAATAGGAGATGATTACTTCCTTAAATCTCCCCAAATTTAATGCCTAGGATGCCATTCAAATGGATTATAACCTTGGGGGTGCCTATCATCTCCTGGTATGTCTTGTATAGTAATTAAGGCTGGTTTTCTAACATACTTAGACTGCCCCATTCCAGTGTCATTATGCTGTGGTGTGGTAGGTTCTTGTCTAAATTACTCTGTCTGTATCTGTCTATTTTCCTCAGGTCTTTCTACAGTTTGTCTAAATTCCTCTATCTGTCCTTAAGTACTTTTCTTAATCTCATTTATAAGTCTTTCTAATTTTCCTTCTAAGGCTTGTATACACTTTTCATATGTTTTTTTCTTTTATCTCTAAAGGTATTTTCTTAGAGCATGTGCAGAAAGCCATTATGGCTATTAAGAATAAAGTATAAAATAACAAAATGATAATAATCATTATCATTGGTGTTGAGCCAATTTCATTTAAGTTATTTAACTTTTCATCTAATGTTTCTATTTTTAGGCCATCTGGAGTAGCACTAAACAGGATTCTAACGACTCCAATTAAGTTCCAGCTACTTCTCATCCTTAATTTTCTTCTTGGGATTTCCCAGATGATTTACCAAATCTGATGGCATCTCTGTTGTCTTCAGCTGGAGTGATCTCTCTGTCTGCTGGGTCATGCTATTTGTTGGAGCACCAAAAATTTGTTTTAAATGAAAATCCCAATCACCATTCTATTTTACCAATAAAGACCCAAGAGCTAGATGCTGGGGTGAAAATGTGCTAGGTCAGAAAGGCAGAGAGAAAACACCTAACAGACTGTCCTACTTAGCTCATGTCATGATAGAAAAGGCACAAAAGACTCACCAGCTCAGCTGACAGCTTAGGAGGGAAGGGCCAAAAACCCAAGGCCAAAGGCTTACTAGCTCAAAGCCCAAAAATACATTAGTCTTTTGGGGCCATTACTATTCAAACCAAAACAGGACCTAATATTTTATATAGTAATTAAAAATAATTAAAAATAATATTTTAAAAAAGATCTTCCATTTGACTTATAAATGATAAGTAAAATGAGTCAAATATAGAAAGAAAAATATTGTGTAATCTTTTCTACATGAAGAACCTAAAAATTGTCATATGAAGAAAATAAAACAGTGATTATTAGGATCAAGTTAGTAGAGAAGGGAATGGGGCGATGCAGGTTAAAGGACACAAAGTAGCAGTCCAGAGAGCTAATATACAACACAGGGACCTAATTAATAGTAGTGTGTTATATTTAAAGATTGAGTAAATGAGTAGATTGCAGATGGTTTTGTTATAAAAGGAAAATGAGTAACTGTGTGAGATGAGTAGTATGCTGCCTAGCTTAAAAAGACACAATTTAATTTATATTTAAAAGAATCTATAACAAACACCCTTTTATTCTTTACATATTTATTTTTTCTAGTAGATTCAGCATTCCTGGAAATAATATTATGTAGTTTTCACATATCTTATACCCTAACCACTGACATTGAGTAAAAATTTTACAGAGCATGTGGTTGAACCTGAGTGACCAAATACAATTTCTTTCTTTTGTAAACCTCCCTATATTCCCATTCTGAATCAATTTTGTAAAAAGTGAAGGTGTGAATTAATTTCCTGTGAAGGGATTTTTTCTTCTTGTGACACAGAAGTGAAAGCATAATCCATTTTCACCTCATTACATTTCAATTGCCTCCTCTATGGGGCATTCACAAGTCTTATCTTCAAGGGAGAACAATTCTTTCAACTCCCTGCTGGAAACTTTGCCTTCATTTAATTATTTTCAGAATAAAAACAGATAATAAGTCTTTTGTATTGTTTGAGCTATGGTTTCTGGAAGTCCTGCTGGGACTCTGGTTCATCCAGCCTGCAAATGTCTTAGAAAAATATGATTATGATTGTAAGATATTTTCATGAAAGTTTCTGGCAGAGGCATGCATTTAATTAACAAGAGGACAAAGGAAAATCTGAAATTTTCCTTATCCTACTTTGCTCTACCTGTGAAGTGTTCCTCATACTAAGTATCTATTTATTTTATATTGTCTCCTTCTTATCAAATTCCAACCATCACAGATTCAAGTCAAAGCAAAGCATGACCTTTCTCTGCCTACCTTCCAAAACAGAAAAAAAAATTGATTATGGACTAATGTTCAGTTTTCTCCTGCATTTTCTGATAGTAGCATAAATCTATCAGTGTTTTCAGCAACAAATTATTTTATGGAAATAAGAATTGAACCCAGCATTTTACCTGTGCTAGATAAACACTCTACAACTGAGCTATGCCCCTAATCATTGTTTTTAGTATTTGTCTGGCATAACTTTTTTCTGTCATTTTATTTTCAATATTTCTGAGTTTTAGTATTGATGTTGTCTTGAAAACCATAAGTAAATGAATGATAAAAAGTAGATAGGTAAATAAATAAATACATACCTACACTTTTTAAACAAGAAAATGAAAAAGAGGTTCCTTCCATGGCTGGAAGAAAGTGATTCTAGAATCTATAAGTTATTAAACTTATTATTTCAAGTGCCAGGGATGTAAAACATCTCCATGAGTTGTCGGGGAAGCCCTAAAGGCCCATAAAAAAACACAGGCTTTTGTCATTTCTCTTGGTTGCCCATCAAAAGCTAGATAGATGACTATTCATATAGTCTATCCAAAAGATTCTATAAATTATTTAAAATATTTAAGCAAACAACAAATTGCTGGATAAAAATTAGACAAAATCATTTGTGTGTGTATATAATCATCATCAAACAACTAGAAGTAATTTCAAAAGATCGACAAGGTTTGTTACTACATGCCTGTAATCCCAGCTCTTGGGAGGTTGAGGCAAAAGGGTTGCTGTGAGTTCAGGGCAACTTTAACTTTAGAATGAGTTTCAGGTCAACCTAGATTATATTGAGACACTATCAAAAGAAAGTATTTTTAAGAAGACAAGACCATTTACAATATTGTAAAATTCGAGCTACTTGGGAGGAAATCTAATGAAAGTTGTTTGCTACTCTTAATGAAGCATTGCTAAGAGAAGCAAGAAACTCAAAGCAAAAAATGATACAACATATCATTGTTTTGGAAAGTCAACATTATTACAATTTTAATTTCTGTAAAGTGATCTAATATTCAATGAAATCCAAACCCAAGTCACAATGTAGCTGATTGTCAAATAAGAAAAAAAATCTGAAATTTTTGTATCAAGTTGCAAAAGATCCAGAACAGAAAAAAAAATTGAAAAAAAAATCAAAGAAAAGGTTTTAAAGAGATATTCAGAACCAAAAAATAAAAATAAATAAATAAATAAATAAAAAGAATAGCAATTCAAAAACAGTGAAACTAGGTGATGTAAAGCAAAGATCTGAGTTGTGATGAAGACTACACTGCTGTTTACTAGGGGAAAGGAATTCTTTGCAATAAAAGGTCACCTGATCTGTGCTTCAAATCACACCATGTAGTAAAGAACACAAACTACTAAAGTATAGAAGAATATCTTAAGGACCTCCAAGGTAGTCAAACTTTTCTGCACTGGGACACAATAAGGACAAATATTAAGAGGAAAAAGTGAGAAATTGCATCTCATCAAAATTAAAACCATCTTCTCATCAAAACACACCAGTTTAAAAAAAAAAAAAAAGAAAATGAAAAGCCAGAAATCTAAATAAGACATTCATAGTACATACATTTTTTTTTACTTTCCTTTAAAAATTTATTTGTTGTTATTGTATGTGTGATGGATGTATAAAGGGAGAGTGCCATGAAGTACATGTTTAGAACACTGTTGTGGAGTTTATTCTCTCTTTCCATCTTTGTGTGGGTTTCTGGGATTAAACTCAGGACACAGGGCTTATGTGGCAAGCACTTTATGCACTGAGTTATCTTAATGGCCTGTATTTATTATTAGCTGGGAGATTTTTGTAATTTGTATAAGAATGAGTATATTTTATTTAGGCTATGTAAATTTATAATTGTTCATTATATTCTTTTGTAACTCATTTTTATTAAATTATATTTATTTGTGGTGTGTGTGTGTGCGTGTGTGTGCTTCTACCGTTTGGTGTCCCATTTTTTTAATTTGCACTTTATTTGGGTCTAAGATTGAACATATGCCCTCAGGCTTGGTGGCAAGTGCCTTTTAAAAGATTTATTTATTTATTTATTTATTTTATGTAGATGAGTCTCTATCTGCATGTACACCTGCAGGCCAGAAGAGGGCATCAGATCTCATCATAGACAGTTGTGAACCACCATGTGGTTGCTGGGACTTGAACTCAGGACCTCTGAAAGAGCAGTGTTCTTGACCACTGAGCTATCTGTTCAGCCAGGCAAGTGCCTTTTTATGTTGAGCCATCTTGTCAGCCTTATTTTGCATTTTTATAGCTTTAAGATATGTCTTCATTTTAACTTTTTATTTTAGCGATCCATTTCTCCTCTGTTTTCCCTGTTAATTTTGGCAATGTTTGCCAGTTTATTAATTATTTCATAAAATTAGCTTTTGATCTGATAATACTCTCAGTTTCATTTATTCCATATTGACATGTATGGTACTCTTCATTATTTCCTTCTGCATAGTGACTTTAGCTTCTTTTGCCCCTGCCCCATTCATTCAGTTATTACGTTATTGATTCCAGATGTTTCTACTTTTTTAATGTAAACAGTTCCTGCAATAAGTTTCTCTTTGACCAGTGACTTCGTTATACACTATATATTTCAGTATGCCTAGTTATTAAAAAACAGAAACTTCCAAAACGTTTCTAATTTCCCTTGTGACTTCTTCTTTCATCTATCGACCATTTAATGCCACAGTGTTTACTTTCCACATGTTTATGGATTTTCAGTTTTTCTTCTAATGATTATTTCTGAATCCATTTTGTGGTACTCAGAGAAAATACATTGTACAAAGAATCTTCCTCAATGTATTGAGAGTATTTGGGGGAACTTAACAAAAGATCTATTACAGAGAATGGGCAGTGTGGGCTTGAGATGAATCCCTCTAGTTGGAGCTATTGAGTGTTGTACTTGTTTCTGCTGCATTTGTTTGGTTTATAGTGTTGCACATCTCTATTTTCTTACTGATCTTCAGTCTGTATATTCTACTCAGAATTAAATGAGAGGAAGAGGCCCTGGAACTGTCCATTTCACCCCTACCCCCTATAGCACTGATTACCTTTTTTAAAGAAGTTGTTTTTGGGGGGAAGAGAGGATAGGTGAATGTTTCTGTTTTATTGAAAATAGATTTTTTAAAAGCACAGAATATATCATAATTATGACTTTTCCTCCCTATGCTCCCCAAGCTCCTCCACACCTCTCTTCCTATTTGGATAAGTCCCATTTCTGTCTCTCATTAGAAAATGAACAGATTTCTAAGAGATAATAATAAAATAAAATTTAATATAATAAGATAAAACCAAATCTAGCACATTAGAATTGGACAAAACAAACAAATCAGGAGGATAGCACAAGAAAAAGAGACCTATTTGTTCACACACTCAGGAATGCCATAAAAATCACTAAACTGGAAACCATAGTATGTATGCAAAGGACCTATAGGATAAAAAGATAGAAGAAAATATATAAATGAAATAAAATTAAAATAAAAAAGATAAAAGCTTTTTTAAAAAAGGAAGATCATTGACAGACTATTATGAGACAAGGAACCTCCAAAAATACTATTGAGTTCATTTACTGTTGGCTGTCGACTGCTGGACATGTAGCCTACCCTTAAGAGTCAATGAGGACCCATTTGAGCAAAGTACACTTTAATTTTCTTCTTTTTTTAAAATTTTACTTTTTTAATAAATCTATTCTTGTTACATCTCAATGGTTATCCCATCCCTTGTATCCTCCCATTCCTCTGTCCCTCCCATTTTCCCCTTACTCCCCTCCCCTATGACTGTTCCTGAGGGGGATTTCCTCCCCCTGTATATGCTCATAGGGTATCAAGTCTCTTCTTGGTAGCCTGCTATCCTTCCTCTGAGTGCCACCAGGCCTCCCCCTCCAGGGGACATGGTCAAATATGGGACACCAGAGTTTGTGTGACAATCATATCCCACTCTCCACTCAACTGTGGAGAATGTCCTGTCCGTTGGCTAGATCTGGGTAGGGGTTTGAAGTTTACGGCCTGTATTGTCCTTGGCTGGTGCCTTAGTTTGAGCGGGACCGCTGGGCCCAAATCTGCCTGTCATAATGTTCTTCTTGTAGGTTTCTAGAACCTTTAATTTTCAAGTGGTAATCAATTGGAGATTGCTTCTGAGTTAGAGGTGGGAGCACGTGTCCACCCCTCCTTTTAGCTCTAGGACTCCATCTGTTCACACCCATGCAGGTGCTGTGTGAGCTGCCTCAGTCTCTGTGAATTCATATGTGCATTGATCATGTTGATTTAGAGGGCCTTATTTTCTTGGGGGGTCTCAATGCCACCTGGATTTTAGACTCTTTTTGCCTCCTCTTCTGAGGGGTTCCCTGAACCCTGCAGAGATGGATTTCATGGAGACCTTGTGCTTAGGGATGAGTGTTCCAAGGACTGACTCTGTCTCTCTGTCTCTCAGTCTCTGTTTCTGTCTCTGTCTCTTTGTCTCTGTGTCTGTGTCTCTGTCTCTGTGTCTCTGTCTCTCTGTGTCTCTGTCTGTCTGTCTCTCTGTTTCTCTCTTTCTTTCAGCATAATGTCTGGCTGTGGGTCTCTGTATTTGTTTCTTTCTTCTTGCAGGAAGAAGCTTCTCTGATGATGGCTGAGCAATAAGAATTGCAGGACATTATTAAGAGTCATTTTATGGCTACTTTTTAAGCGGTAGTATTTGGTTTTACCTGAGGTGGCTGGGATATTTTTTCTTAGGTTCTTGATTATCCAAGCAGTATTGGGCATGAGTTCTGTCTTGAAGAATGAGCCTTAAGTTAAATCAGATAGTGGTTGGTTACTCCCACACATGTTTAGCCACCATTGCTCTAGCAAATTTTACAAGCAGGACACCATTGTAGATCAAAAGGTTTGTGGCTGGGTTGGTGTTTACATTTCTTCTTTGGTAGCATGCAGAGTAGCTTCCTGTACCAAATATGCTAGCCCATAGGAGTGAAGGCTCTATGTACAAACAAGATCTACTTCATATTCAATAAGTTGTGTGGGTATTGTCTTCAGCAATGTGGCCCTCCTGTCAGGTTTTTTTTTTTTTTTTTTTTTTTTTTGGAGAGAAATCTATGGCCTTGGCAACAGATTGGGATGTTTGTAAGTTCCTATGGGGCCCCTTCGGGCAACAGCTCAAATAGAAAATTCCATGTATAGTTGAAAAGATATATTCTTTTGTGTTTGGGTGAAATGTTCAGTAAATATTTTTTAGTTCGATTTGGTTTATAATGACTGCTAGCTCTAGCTCTAGCATTTTTCTGTTTGCCTTTTTTTCTCCTGAGTGATCTGTCTATTGGAGAGACTGGTTTATTGAAATCTTTCACTATTGGTGTGTAAGGGTCAATAGGTGATTTAAGCTATAGTAGTGTCTCTTTTAAAAAGTTGGGTGTCTTTGTGTTTGGGTATAGATGTTAATGATTGAAGTGTCATCTTGGAAGATTTTTCCTGTAACAAGTATGTAGTGTCCTTTGCTATTTCTTCTGATTAGTTTTGGCTTGAAATCTATTTTGTCAGATATTAAAATGGCTGTACCAGCTTGATTTTTATGTCTATTGGCCTGGACTATTTTTCCATCCTTTTACTCTGAGGTGATGTCTATCCTTGATGTTAATGTGTGTTTCTTGGGTACAGCAGAAAGATAGACCCTGTTTTTTAATCCATTCTGTATGTGTCTTTTTATTGGGAAATTGAAACCATTGATGTTGACAGATACCAATGAACAATGTTTGTTGATTCCTGTTATTTTATTGTTGGTGGTGTTGGTGTTGGTAGTGGTGGTGGTGATGGTGTGTGTGTGTGTGTGTGTGTGTGTGTGTGTGTGTGTGTGTATGTGTGTGTGACATATTTTATTTTACTGGTCTTGGATAATTTATTCCTTCTTTTTATTATGTGTGGCTAATGCTATAGGTTGGAGTTTTCCTTTTATTCCTTCTGTAGAGCTAGATTTGTAGGTAGATATTGCTTAAATTTGGTTTTATCATGGAATGTCTTGTTTTTCCAGTTACTGTGATTGAAAGTTTTTCTGGGTATATTAGTCTGGCTGTCATCTCTGGTCTCTTAGAGTCTGTAGAATACCTATCCAGGCCATTCTATCTTCTAGACTCTCTATTGAGATGTCAGGTCTTAATTCTAATAGGATTGCCTTTATATATTCTTGGTCTTTTTCCAAGTTTTTATATTTTTATTTGTATTTATTTTTATATATTTATATTCATACATATTTACATATAAGTCTTTTAACATTCTTTCTTTGTTGTGCATGTTTAGTGTTTCAGTTATTATGTGTTGTGGGCAATTTCTTTTCCTTAGTGTACTATAATTTATTCAGATTACATTCCAATTATTCTCTCTTCACTTGTATCTTCCCCTTCCCACCTTCCCTCCCTCTTCTGCCCTATTCCCCTCTCCTAGACCTCTAACAGAAGGGGACCTCCTCCCCCATCACAGCTTATCAAGTCTCATCTGGATAGCCTGCATCCCCTTCCTCTGTGTGCTGCCGGGCCTCCCCACCAAGGGGAGATGATCAAATCAGGGGTACCAGAGTTGATGTCAGAGGCAGTCCCTGCTCTCCCTGGCAACTGTGGAGAATGAGCTGTCCATTGACTAGATCTGAACAGGGGGTCTAGTTTTACTGCATGCATTGTTCTTGGTTGGTGCAACAGTTTGTGCAGGCCCCCTGGGTCCAGATCCTCTGATCTTGATGGGCTTCTTGTGGGATTCCTGAACCCTCTGGGTCCTTCTATTCCCCCATTCTTCCAACCCACTCTCAGTGTTCCACCCAGAGTTTAGCAGTGTTTCTTTTCTGGTCCAGTTTATTTGGTGTTCTGTTAGCTTCCTGTATTTTATAGGTATCTCTTTCTTTAGGTTAGTAACTTTTTTTTGTATGATTTTGTTGAAAATATTTTCTGCTCATTTGCCTTGGGTTTCTTCTTCTTACTGTAGTTCTTTTATTCTTAGACCTGGGTTGTTTCCAATTTCTGGCTATGATGAATAAAGCTGCTATAAAACATTGAGCAAATGTCCTGTTGTATGTTAAAGCATCTTTTGGGTATATGCCCAGGAGTGGTATAGGTGGGTCTTGAGGTAGAACTATTCCTAATTTTCTGAGAAATTGCCAGATTGATTTCCAAAGCAGTTGAACAAGTTTGCACTCCCACTAGCAATGGAGGAGTGTTCCCCTTTCTCCACATCCTCACCAGTATGTGCTGTAACTTAAGGTTTTATCTTAGCCATTCTAATGGATGTAAGATGGAATGTAAAAGTCAGTTTTGATTAGAATCCAGGACCACCGGCCCAGGGATGGCACTACCCACCTGGGCTTGGCCCTACCTCATTGGTCACTAATTGATTTTACAGTTAGTAAGTTAGCCTTACAGTTAGCTTTACAGCTGGACCTTTGGAGCAATTTTATCCACCGAGTCTCCTTCCTCTCTGATGACTCTAGCTTGTGTCAAGTTGACATACAAAACCAGCCAGTACATTTAGTTTGTATTTTCATAGATTTCTTTATGGGATTTATTTTTCCCTTTTAGGGATTTCTGTCATATTCATAAAGGCTATTTAAGGTCTTTGTCATCTGTTTCAGATATGTTGCAATTGTCAGGGCCCACTGGGATTTGAGTTGCTGGGCTCTAGTGGAGAAATACTGTCTTGGCTGTTATCAATTGTGTTTTTACACTAGCATTTAGGAATCTAGATAGGTTTGGGAAGATTGTTAACTTAGGTCAGCAGTTCTCAACTTGTGGTTCTCAACACCTTTGGGGACGAATGACCCATTCGTAGGGGTCACCTAAGACCATCGGAACACACAGGTATTTACATTCTGATTTACAATAGTAGCAAAATTAGAGTTATGCAGTAGCAACGAAAATAATTTCATGATTGGGGAGTTAACCACAATATGAGGAACTGTATTAAAGGGTTGCAGCATTAGGAAGATTGAGAACCATTGCTCTAGGTGCTGATATCTGGTCTTGTCTTGGTTGTATGTGTGATTTGTTCCTTGGTTTTCATCATCCTCATTCTTAGCAGAGTGTGGTGGCTGTATGTTTCCTGATAAGAAATTCTTCTGGGATTCTGATAGGTGTGGTCACTGGAGGTCCCTGGAAAAACATGTTCTTAGATGTTGGGAGCTGACACTTGGGAAGGGGGATGGAGTAGGCAGGGCACAGGGGTGGTGTCCACAGGAAGGAGGAGAGCAGGGTGTTCCATGTGGATCTGTTTAGTCTTCTGGGAATAAGTCAGTGAGTAAAGAGAGGGCACAACAGGTAGTCTGCTACAGACCTGTGGATGCGATTGAAGCATTGGATGTGGAGGAGAGAAAGGAAGAGTGGAGATCTGAAGCTCACTTACCTGCTCAGCTGGTCTACTTGCTTCTCAGTCGGGCTTGGCTGATGGGTACCCAGAGAAGGTCTTCTGGAGCTGGGGGCTGGGTGAGCCTGGAGGAAGGTTGGAGGAGGAGATCTGCTAGATCCCCTGGAGATGATGGCAGAGAGAAGGGAGAGGAGGTGGCAGCAGGTGGTCTGCTACAGAGATGGGGATGACAATAGAAGATTGCATTGGAGGAGGAGAGGGAATGGTGAAGAGCCACAGGCAGACTATCTGCTTCCCTGGGTGCAGTGGCTTGTGGGCTCCCAGGAAATAATTGGTAGAGCTGGAAATTCAGATAAAGTAATGAGTGTGGGGAGTGAAGTTTAGAGGGGAAGATCTGTGTGATGCACTGGAGATGATTGGGGGTGGGGGGTGCTGCCTGGGGTAATATGGGAGAGGGAGTGACTGAGGCAACAGCAGGTGGTCTACTGCAGAGCTAGGGATGAAACTAGGGAGTTGATTTAGGGAATGGGGAGAGAGGTGAAGATCTGCAGTTAGTCTTCCTGCTTCCCTGGATGCAGTGTTTTCCATTAGGTTCTTTTTTTCTTTAACTACTGAAGTATCATTTTGTCTCCTGTTTTTCTTTCATTTTTATTGAAGAAGAAAAACACTTTCTCGTTAAGTGTTTTTATTTTTCTATTGTAACTACTTTTCATCTTGTCTTTGACTAGCTTTTCTAAAGTTTACTTCTGGTATATTTTGCTGTTGTTGTAGTTCCTTACTTAGCTTTTCAGGGGGCTCCTTTTGTGTGTCTTTAGTCAGCCTTATCATTTTTTTCATATAGTGCTTTTGACCACCGATAGTTACTTTGATTCTTATCACATGCACAGGTGGTGCCCTATCAGCTCCATGAGTGTGAGTGATGTCCAAGATCTTCATATGTCTGAGGGACATTTGCATGGGTTTTTTTTTCAGAAATTCCCATTTAGATCTTTGTCCGATTCTACAAATGGATCATTTAGAAGTGGTTTTTTTTTTTAATTGTTTGAGTTTTTTATAAATCCTGTGCATTAATCCCTTATCAAATGTATACACTGTAAATATTTTCTCTCATTGGACAACTGTCTATGTGTTGTGCCACTTCTTTTACTGTGAAGAAGGTCTTTGTTTGTTTGTTTGTTTGTTTGTTTCTTTCTTTCTTTCTTTCTTGCTATTCACAGCTAGTACTTAATTCCGATAGCAGTCTCATTACACATGGTCCCAGAACACTCAAGTAAGAACTCAAAATCAGATGTTAAAAATTGGTCTTCAAACATCATAGCCAACAATGCCACAGTTGCCTATGATCTCTCCAACATCAAACCACATCCACACGTCAGTGGCCCCGGAACCACTCAGAACAGCCTCTTTAATTGTAAGCCCTTTGAAGCTACCAGTTTTAGCACTTTCAATTATTTTTTTCATGCTCTGAATAGCTGTAAGGATTTCAGCAGGGGTTGGGGGAACCAGCTCAGTATGCCAAGGTAAAGAAGGCTTTTAATTTGATGTAATATCCTTTTTGGATTTTTACTTTTGTGGCTTGTGCATTTGGAGTCATAAAAATAATAGACTGTTTCATTGTTCTAAAATGTTTCCTCTCAGTTTTCTTTTAGTAATTTCATGTATTCTAGTAGTCTTATATTTAAATATTTATTTCATTTTAGTTGATTTTGTAACTGCTTTGGTATAAGCGTGTAATTTCATTATTTTATATGTGGACAGCCAGTTTCCCAGCATCATTTATTTGAGAGACTTTCTTTGTTATTGTGTGATCTTGCTTCCTTTGTTAAATATAATTTGGTTATAAATGTGTGGTTATTTATGGAATTCTTATTTTTTCTTTTTTTCCATTTTTAAATTAATTTATTCATATTACATCTCAATGGTTATCCCATCCCTTGTATCCTCCCATTCCTCCTTATTTTTTCACTATGTCTGTTATATCTGTGTTTATGTCAATACCATGATGGTTTACTGACTAAAGTTTTGTAGCATATTTTGATGACATAAAATGTGAAATATTTGGCTTCATTCTTTTTGCTCAATATTACTTTGGCTTTTCGAGCATGGTTCCATATGAGTTTCAGGATTTTTTTCATTTGTCTGTGAAAATAACAATGATATTTTGATAGGGGTTATATTGAATCCAAAGTCTGCCTGGTTTCAGCATATGGACATTTTAATAATATTAATCCTTCTGATCTGTAAACACAGAATATCTTTTCATTTATTTGCACCACTTTTTTATTCTTCAAAATTTTTTTACCTTTGTGTGTATATATGCATATGGTCTTGTGTACTTATGTGCACATATATGTACCTATGTCACATATGTGACAGAGATCAATGTCAGGTGACTAAGTGTCCCAGTGAACCTGGAGCTTATGGTTTCAGTTAAACTGGCTAGTCATCATTGCCTCATTATAAGTGATCACTGATCTCTGTTTTTTCTTCATTAATTAGTTAATTAATTTACTTTACATCTGGTTTGGAACTTCCCTTCCCTCCTCTCCTCCAAGTCTCTCCTTCTCACCATCCCTTCCTTACCCCTGTACCCCCTCCCTTTCTTCTCACAGAAAGTGAGACCTCCCATGAGTATCAAGCCACCTTGGCATATCAAGTAGGGCTGAGTACATCTTCTTCCTAGATGAGACTGTCCAGATAGGGAAAGGGATCCAAAGGCAGGCAACAGAGTCAGAGGCAGCCCCTGACTCCCACATGAGGACTAAACTGTACATCTGTTACATATGTGCGTGGTGGTGGTGAAGGGGCTAAATCTGTTCCATGGATGCTCTCTGGTTGATGGTTCAGTTTCTTTAAGCCCCTACGGGTCCAGGTTAGTTGATTTTTGCAGGTGTGTGTGTGTGTGTGTGTGTGTGTGTGTGTGTGTGTGTGTGTGTGTGTGTGTGTTGTCCTTGACATATCTGGCTCCTTTAATCCTTCCTCCCCCTCTTCCATAAGGTTCCTCAGGCTCCACTTAATGTTTGGCTGTGGGTCTCTACATCTGTTTTCATCAGCTGCTGGGTGAAGGCTCTCAGAGCACAGTTATGCTAGCCTCCTGTCTGTGAGTATTGCAGACTGTCATTAGTAGTAGTAATAGTGGGCTCTCTCTCATAGCATGTGACTCAAGTTGGGTTGGCTGAGTTAAAGGTTTTGTGTAGGGGTTGGTGTGCCCCATCCTGCACTGGAAGTCTCATCTGACTACAGAAGGTGGCTGGTCACTTCAGGCTTCATATTCCCTTTGCTAAGCGTATCAGCTAGGGTCACCGTAATGGACTCCAAGGAGCTTCCTCATTCCCAGAGATGTTCCCTCACCAAATTTCCTTCTCTTTCCCAGCTCTCTCCACTTTTCCCCATACCTTATTCTCACCCCAGTTGCCCCTCCCTACCCTCTCTCCCACCTATTTCCCTCCTTCCATCTATGTCAGATGTCTATTTTATTTCTCCTTCTGAGTGAGATTTAAATATCTCCTCTTGAGCCCTCCTTGATACTTAGCTTCTTTGGGTCTGTGGATTATAGTGTGTTTATCCTGTACTTAATGGATAATAACAACTTAAAAGTGAGTATATACCATGCATGTCTTTTGGAGTCTAGGTTGCCTCACTCAGGGTGATATTTTCTAAGTTCCATCGTTCCATCCATTTGCCTGCCAATTTTATGATTTCTTTGTTTTTAATAGCTGAGTAGTATTACATAGTGTAAATGAACCATAATTTATTTATCTATTCTTCAATTGAGGGACATCTAAGTTGTTTCCAGATTCTAGCTATTACAAATAAAACTGCTATCAACACAGCTGAGCAAGTGTCCTTATTGTATGGTGGAGCATCTTTTGGGTATATGCCCAGGAATGGTATGGCTGGGTCTTAAGGTAGAACTATTTCTAATTTTCCAAAGTAGTTGTACAAGTTTACACTTCCACCACCAAAGGAGAAATATTTCCCTTGCTCCATATCCTTGCCAGCCTGTGTTGTCACTTGAATTTTGATCTTAGCCATTTGGGGGTGGGGTTGAGATGGTTTTCTCTGTGTAGCCTAGGTTGCCCTGGACTTTCTTTATAGACCAGGCTGGCCTCGAACTCACAGCGATCTGCCTGCCTCTGCCTCCCAAGAGCTGGGATTGAAAGCATGTGCCACTGTGCCCGGCATTCTGATAGGTATAAGATGGAATCTCAGAGTTGTTTTTGATTTACATTTCCCTGATGACTAAGGACATTGCACATTTCTTTAAGTGTTTCTCAGCTGTTAGAGATTCTTCTGTTGAGAATTCTCTGTTTAGCTCTGTACCCCATTTTAACCCTTGAACCCTTATCAAACAGATGAGATCACATTGACAGACCAGCTTGAGCCCTATCCAGCCCCAAAGCACTCCCTTTCTTCCTTGACAAGTCCCTTCCCCTTTCTTCTAGAATATGAACTGCTGATAGTAGGAATGTGGGTGTCAACCCTTCTGGGATGCACTTTATGGTCCCCTTATCTGTCTCACTGGTAGAAGGTGTTCACCTGCCAAGTGATGCTTTTGGCCGATTCAAAGCTGAGCCTTAGCTGGTAGCTTCCTGAACAAAAGGCCCTAGGGCCTGGGGGAAAAGTCAGCCTTGGGCTTCAGTACTACACACCCATGCATGCAAGCAATCATAACAATTCACTGCTCTTTCTTATTGGAGAATTATGAGACACTGGAGAATGTGCCATAGGGCCCTGGTCTTAACTTACCTGTGCCTATCTTATTGGTAAGAGGGCTTTCTAACACATGAGCTCAATTTATTCTGGGTGCACAATGAAAAGGTAAGAGATGGATCTTTTAGCTGGTAGTGGTGGCACACTCAAATGGTCACAGGACTCAGGAGCCTCTGGCAACAGGTTATATAGTGCTGGAGGCTAGCAAGCTTCAACATATAGAGACAAAGGATGGGTGGGCAGGAGAAGTGCAAAGGGAATGGGAGGCATAGGGGGGAGACATATTTTTAAATCCAAGTTTAGAACATTAGAGATTATTATAGCTTGGATTTATCCGAGATAACAATACTGTCTCCTTAAGAAGGAGAGGAACTCTCTTAAAGAGACCACGCAGAAAAGACTTTTCCGAAAGCCAAGGTCCAATTCTTGTCATCAGGGCTGCCAGCCTGGGCATAGGGTGGCAGGAGCTGAAGAAGGTAGGGAGTTGGTGGCAGGAGAGAAAAGTGCCTACTCAGAGCAGGGTCCTGAGTCTCAGTGACAATCATGCTGCTTCTGGAAAGAATGGTAGTGGTGCCAAGCTTCAGATATTCCAGCCACAGAGGTTATAGGAGGCCCCTTCCCATCCAGCTGATTTAGATGCCCTGCAGAGTGTTCCACCACTGAGTCCAACTGCCCACCGTGAAGGGTGGGAGGAAATCACCAACTGCCGTAAGGTAAGTATGGCATTGACACAACTCATGCCTGTGAGAGCCTTCCCCTCCTATGTCTTCTCCAGCTTCACGGCATTGCTCTTTGGGAGTATGGCTTTATTAAATCACAGGTATCACCTGGACCCTTGTTCTGGACTACCTAAATAGCCTGCACTACTAGAAAGTTTAGAGGTGGCCAGCCATGATCTCTTCCCAACTAGATGATCCAGCATGGTTCTGCATGGGACCAGCTTCAGGCCTGTCTCTACAGTTTTCATCTGAGGAGTCATACCACAGGCATGTCCAGCAGGAATACCAGTGGACAGTCTCATACCCAGATTCTGCCTGGCTCCACATTCTGGCAGCTTTTCCTGTCCAGAAGCACTGCCATCTCAGGGAGTAGATGGGAAAGACTTGTCTATACCCATGTTAGGGACACCACTTACCATTATGGTAGGCCACATTCTTTGCTTGGTGGTAGCAGTAGTAGCACTTGATCAGCAGAGTGACTGTAAGGGCATTTGCTTGATGCTTTTTTCCCCCCTTGTTTCCAGATGGCAAAGTCCACACTATATTTTATGCCATTTCCCTATTAATGCTAGATAACTTTGCACTGCCCTGTGAGGAACAGCAAGTCCATTTTGTTAAGGACAAGCAAGGGATGCTTTAGCTCAGGCGTCTTCTGGAGCACAGAGCTGTGACTTGAGTGTGAGATCCTGTTAAGGGTCCAACTTCATGCTATTTCGAATATGCTTCAGAACCTTGGTCTTTGTGGCCCTGTAACCAACAGGACACATTGCTAATACCCTAGCTGGAGGCACTGGCTTCAAGTGACCTGAGTGCCACATGGAGCTTTTAGTTAGCTCACAATAATTTCTTGCTTATCCCCTTTGTTTTGTGGAATCAACTGAAATGTTCCTTCTTTCATTTCTGATGTTGACTGGCAGGGACTTTCCACCTTTTTTTCTTACATAGTCTGGCTGGGAGTTAAGGAGCTAAAAATCTAATCCTTGGTGGTTAGGATTAGAAGTCTTTACTATCGCATCTTTGACTTTAAAATAAAAAAAAATAGCTATTATTGTGTAGGGGTGGAGAGGGTGGCCAGTGTAAACATGCCACAGTGCTCATGTAGAAGCTGGAGGAAAATATCTAAGAGTCACTTCTTTTCTACCATTGGGTCCTGGGATTCAAACTCAGAGCATCAGGCTTTGTAGCTTACTGAGCTACCTCACTGATTTTGCCTTTGATTTTAAATGGGGATGTTACTTTATTATATGTCTTATGGTTGCAGATTTCTTTTCTCGTCAACCACCTTATTTCTCGGTGTACTGATGTGGAACTGTTGATTTCCCACTATTTCTTTCTGAACTAAAATTTAATCTAAAAAGCATACTTTATATCTAGCAATGCAATAGAAGTGTTAAATAGCACTGTAGGAAGAGGATTTGATACAGTAGTGTTTTAGTCAATGCTTTATTGTTACGAAGATACAGCAAGACCACGGCATTTCTTTTTAAAAAAAAAAAACATATTTAATTATGGTTGTCTTGCAGTTTCAGAGGTTTAGTACATTTTCATCATGGTGAGAAGCATGGCAGCACAACAGGCAGACACGGTATAGATGAGAGTTCTGCATCCAGGTCCACAGGCAGCAGGGAAAAAGAGAGAGAGAGAGACCCTCTGGGCCTGGCTTGGGCTCTTGAAATTTCAAAGCCCATCCCCAATGACTCATTTCCTCCAATAAGGTCACACCTACTCCAACAAGGCCACCCCTTCTAATACGTTCAAATATTGCCACTCCCTGGTGATGAAACATTCAAATCTCTGAGTCTATTGGGGCCATTCTCATCGAACCCACCAGAAGGATTAACTGAAGAAAGAACGGAAACATGACAGGTTACAGAACCCTTCCACCAGAACAATTTTGAAAATGAACATCAACTCTAAGAGGTTTAGTGTGATTAGTCCTGTCTAATTCCTACTGCACAAATGGTCAATCTAGTGATTGACCATTGATGGGATTTAAAAAAAGAAAAAGCACTGCTTCTAAGGAGTGATACATCCTGGGTTCATTTGGAATGCAAAATGGCTCTTGCTGCTTCAAACATAGAAAGCTGAGTTCACATGTACACCATAAAACTAGAAATGATGTATTTTACAGGGTTGCTGTGAAATTAAAAGTCTTATAATACTTGCAAAGTATACATGTTTATAAAATACTAGCCACTAAACACCAACTGCCATTATAACTGCTATGTGTATTATAGTAATTGCCTGATAGTCTATGTGACCCTCTTCTCTCTCTAGCCTCTTTGTGATGGTTTACATGACAGTGTCCCTAGTAGTCTCAGATATTTGAACATTTGGTCCCTAGCTGGTATCCCTCTTTAGGGGATGTTGTGAAACCTTTGGGAGCTGGAACCTTACTTGAGGAAGTACATCATTGAGGAAGGCCTGTGAGTGTTTATAGTCTCTCCATATTTCCTACTGGTGCTCTGCTTCATCCTTGTGCTTGAGGATGTGATCTCTTGGCTTTCTGCTCCAGCCTTCATGTCTCCTACTTGCTGCTATATCTGCCTTCTGTTATTTTTCTAGAACCATAAAATTAAGATAAACTCATTCTTCCTTAACTTGTCTTGGTCATATTATTTATCACAGCAGCAGAAAAGTGACAAATACATACCCCCTTATAGCTCAAGACAAAAATGTCTTGCACAGGTCAAGGTACATCTCTGCAGTAGTACTACTTACAAAAGTTCCTGTGTTCAACATCCTACAGTGGATCCCAATAGCTTACAGTAAGAGGTTGCTAATATTATTCTGTCAAAGTGCAGACAGCAAATATTCTTAGGCTTTGTGGGCTATATTTTCCCTGTTGTAATATGTCGTATGTGAATAGCATCTACAAATAATATGTTATTAACTTCACATGAATGTGTTCCAACAAATTTTTACTGAAAAATTAGTGAGTAACACGTTCCACTGGATGGCCCCACATTCATGCACGTATGGGTGGGCAGCATTAATGGGACTCAGAGTAAAAATAAAAGACATAAAGCCAGGAGGGGGACACATTGGGGAGTGAGTCCAGGATGAATTGGAGGGGGGTATAAGGTAAATATAATTAACTACGTTGTACATATAAATGAAATTCTCAAAAAACAACTAAAATATGCCTAGTTTTAAAAACTTATTATTTTATTAAAAGTCATGTTGTTTGACATCTGCTGACTCCTGGTCCATGGATTTCTGTGTTGTATTCAGGAGTCTATTGCCTGCAGCTTTGTTTCACACTGCCTGCTCCTAATATACATTCAGTGCTTCAGTCAAACCAGACAATGCTCTTTTCTCTTTGTTTACACCATTTTCCCTGTTTCCTCCCTTTACAAGCAGTGTCAGTTAAAATACTCTCTCCTGTGCCAGGCATAGGGAGGCTGAATCAGGGAGATCTCTGAGAGTTCAAAGCCTGCCCGGTCTACAGAGCAAGTTCCAGTATAGCCAGGGCTACATAATGAAACTGTGTCTCAGAAATAATCTTCCTAGCTCACTGTCTCAAGTACAGTCCTTTGTGAGCAAGCGACAGATGATCTTGCCTATAGTGTAGCATGTAGGGTTCATCCCTACAGTGATCACCCTGTAGCTACACTTTTACTTTATGAAGTTGTATTTTTTCATGGTCAAATGTGCTTTGAAATTTTATACAGACAGTTTGCAAAATAATCCTTCAGTTTTCAATTGCCTACAGTTCTGAGAAGTGAGATGAAATCCCATGCCATCCTGTGTTGTCCTGGCTGGCCATGAGTCATTTCTTTATCAAGTGTGTACAGGCTTTACATTCTAACTTCTCCTTACTCACTTAGTAGCAGTCTGGCCTATCGGCTTGATTGCTACACACTGTTTCTGCTTAAGGAACCCACGCTCTGCTTATTAAGGTCCCCAAAGCACAAAGACAATGGTCCTGGAAGTTTTATCTTAGTATGTTGATGCCATTGTTATATTTATTTTATTCTTAGTCATGCATAATCCCTTACTATGCTTGGAGTTTATTTCCCATGTAACAGAGGAAACTAACGCATCTAAGTTCTTTTCTTTGCAGATACCTATCCAGGTTACATTTCTTGGTTAACTTGGCAAACACATCCCTGCCTTCTGGGCAGTGTAATTTGAGTAGAAATGATATGCCCTATTCTCCATAGATCACCACCTCATTTGATCCTGCCCATTAGATGCAGATGATTCTTAAGGCCTAAAGCAGATCAAACATAGTCAAAGAACAGAAGCAAATAACTGGGGCATATTCTCCCAGTTCATTCCTTTTGAATGAGGAAATGGACAGAATTCAATATTTAAGTCACCACGGTGTGGGGGTTGGTTTATGACATATGCAGACTACTATCCTTTCTAATTAAGGACCCAATATGGAAGAGGATGGGTTGACTGCTAGTAGGGAAGCTGAACAATTGGGTCTAAGAAAATATGGAAACTGCAGCATCTATTAGAAGCTACATAGAATAAAATAATAGACTACTTTCCCAAGGCACCACGGGCATTGTGAACAAGTTCACTATAAGTTATGTAGCTCAAGCTTCAAACTCCTAAGACAGCATATTTCGTTTGGGTAGGATGGTTAGCAGAAGAAGGAAAGGGCATGAAGACTGGCAGTACCTAAATGGTCTACAAAATGGGAGGAGGACAAACTTTCACAAGGGAAAGTATATCTTACAACATTGCTAAATCTTGAGCTTTATGGTGGACAAACCACAATTCTATTAAGTTTACAATTTGACTTATTGTGCCTCTCAGTTTTGGATTTCCATTTGATTTTCTATTACATTATGATTTTCTGGTGACATCCATTGTGTCAGCTTTTATGTTCTTTAATATTTATAGCCCATGCCATTTAGCTGATATAACTTGGTCATAATGAGTCTTTCTATCTTGCCTGTAATTTTTCTTCTTGGTGATATTTCTTCAGATTTCTGTTAATTTTTTTCTGGCTCTGTGCCTTTGTTTTTGAACAAGTATACAGACTCTTGATGACCTTGGGTCCTTCCAAGGATGACCCTCACTGTTTTCTGTCAAGAGGCAGAAATAAAAATTATTTGAATCAATGCAGCCTCTGAGCTAAGACTGGAGACTACATCCCAATATTTGCTAGACCATATTTATGTCTAGCCCAGCATATCCCTAAGATCAAAGGAGACACAACATGAGATGCAGGCACAAGGGTTTACCAGACTCAGTGTTCTTCAAGAAGTCTCTTGTTAGCATTCAAGAACTCCGCTCTATTTTTAAAAGCCACGTTCTTCATATCTACACTTTTGTCCTTTGCAACAGGACTGGCAGGTTAAGTGATGGCAATGCCTGGGCTTTGCACAGGCCCAGCTTTCTATGTTTACTCCTCCTCCTCCTCCTCCCCAGAACCAAGGCTACTCAAATCTTAGGAGGGCTTGGACCATCTCAAATGCCAATGTTTGTTCCCTTGAGTTTGGGAACATTATCTAAAGCGATGCTGCCTTTTCTGCCTCTTTTCTTCATGTGTCTGGCCCACAGACTGACAAATTCTCTAGGGGGGCATGGAAACCTCAACATGCTTACAGTTGGGCTTGTCTGCATAGGAACTGATTACTTGTATTCTGTCTCTCCAATGTCTTGAAAGAGGAATCTGGACAGGCAGGGGCATATTTCTTCTGGTTGTTCTCCTTGTTCTCAGCAACAGTGTTTGGTTGGGTCCAAGCAGAAGACCCTTGTTTGGTACAGTATTTCTGAGAATTTTCTTTCAAATTTATCTTGTTTATTCAACCCATTATAAGAACAGCCAATTATGAGATCCAGCATTTAGAAATGAGTTCAGGAGGCTGTGTCTGATAACTTTTCTGTGTTCAGAACCTCAAGTATTATAGATCCTCAATAAGGTGGCTAGTGAACATGACAGAAAAACTACATCTGTGCATGTGCACACAACTTTCTAGCTTGCCAGGCCATGTTTGACTGCCAAATTGTACAAAAGTGCATTTACTTGATAACATCTGATGTGTGTGTGTGTGTGTGTGTGTATGTGTGTGTGTATGAAAAGTCCTAGATGTATAATGTTCTAACATGGAAAGGAAGCAATCTCTTTTTATTATGATTGTAAGATACTTATAGTATGGCCCACTACATACCTCTTTATTCTTTGAGTTAATTGTTTTGAAATACATTTTTATTTATTTACTTTGCTCATGTGTATACATGCATTTATGTGTGTTTTGTGTGTGTGTGTGTGTGTGTGTGTGTGTTCATATGTGTGCCACACAGGTCATAGGACAACTTTCAGGAGTCACCGCTCTCCTTTAACCTTCTGGGTCTCAGAGATTGAAGCCAAGTTCTCAGTCTTAGCAGAAGCAAGTATTTTTACCTAGTGAGCCATCTCACAGGCCCCACACTATTTAGTTCAGCAGGATGGTGAAAAATACCAATTTGGGTCATTTTCGGCCTACTCTTGAACCTTAGAAGCAGAAAAGGACAGATAATTCACAAAACAGGATGTGGGAGGTTGGCTTAAAAATTATGGCAACAGATTTTAAGAATGAAATCACCTATTATAAGAATATGTGCTAAATCTCATAACTTGGGAGGCAGAGGCAGAGGCAGACAAATATCTATGAGTTTGAGGCCAGCCTGCTGTACAGAGTGAGTTCCAGGACAGTCAAGGCTACACAGAAAAACCCTGTCTCATAAAAAAAAAAAAAAAAAAAGAAAAGAAAAGAAAAGAAAGTACTAAATGAAAAAAAGGTTAAAATCTTTAAAAAAAAAGTACTAAAACAAAATATTATTTTGAAGGGTCCACAAAGCTTTGAAAAAGCAATAGAATGGGCACTTTCATTTTGTTTGCTATTGGTGAGAGCACAAATTGGTCGTGATATTTTGTAAAATAATTACACCATATATACTATGAACTATACCTGATGTTCATACACACTGATGTGGTAATTTTACTTCTGAATCCATTCTAAAGTAATCATCCTAATGTACTATAAATAGGGTTATAGTTAAAGATTACACATTGCAGCATCAGTTATAATGGGAACATTGGAGACAACCTAAATCTCTATGACAGAACATAGCTGAGCTCATTTTGGAATGGACACAATGAAATGCATTATCCCTATGGCTGCAGAATATTTCAAAGGCACAATGTCCCAGACCTGTAAAGTTCCCAAGGCCTGCAAAGGAAATTGAAGCTTGACTAAAGTTGTTGGAGGTATTGGCTCAACGCATCAAGATAAATCTAAAATCCAAGTCAAGGCATGATAGGTAAATATCAAAACGTACAATGCATTGACTTTATGCACGCTTACATGTTAAATTCAGAAAAGTTTACTGGTTTGTTGAAATGTCTAGTTGACTAATACATTTGTAAGAATTCCTGAGTATCTATAATCTCTAGCAAGAAGTGTAAATATAGTCCCAATACGTGGGAGGTGGAGGCAGAAAGACCGCAAGTTCAGCGTCAGGGCCAATGAGATGTTTTAGTGTTTAGTGTGTTTCAAAGCCTCATGACTTGAGCTTGATACCTAGGTCTCACATGCTGTATGCAGACAACGGACTCTCCCAAGTTGTCTTCTGGCCTGGACTAGCTTGTTTCAGCTTGCTTGCACATGCAGTCACATGTGAACACAGCAACACCATGCATGTGCCATGCCAAACAAATTGAGAAAGAAACCCAGAAGAAATTCACTTCCATACTTCTTTAGATAGCAAGTTTGAGGCCAATCTGGGCTATCCATGAGACCCTGTACTAAATGACAACCACAAACATTTCGCCAATAAAGGACAAGTACTAATCAATGTTAGAGCTTTAAAACTCTTTACTTTAATGCATATGAGTGTTTTCCTGAATTGATGCCTTGCACTATTTGCATGCCTGCTTCCTGAGGCAGCCAAAAGAAAGTGCTAGATTCCTAGAACTGAAGTTTCGCATGTGGGTGCTGGTAACTGAACCCCGGTCCTCTGCCAGAGCAGCCAGTGCTCTTTAACAGCTATGCTATTTTTTCAAGCCTTTAAATTCTCTCTCTCTCTCTCTCTCTCTCTCTCTCTCTCTCTCTCTCTCTCTCTCTCTCACACACACACACACACACACACACACAGAGATATTTGAGGCAGGGTTTCTCTGTGTAGTCCTGGCAGTCCTGGAACTCATTTGTAGACCAGGGTGGCCTTGAACTCAGAGGTCCACTTGTTTCTGCCTCTCGAGTACAGGGATTAAAAAGATATGCGCCATCTCTGGTTGACTCAAATTTACATTTTACATTACATGTCAATGTCTGTGGGAGAAGACATGAGGCAGGGCCTCCAAAGGCAGTAGTGGAGAGGGCCTACCATAGACTTAAAAGGCCTTGAGAAAAAACACCATGATTGGAGCCCCTGCTGCATACTAGACGTGTCATCTTTAATCTCCATAAGCAAACTCATAAAGTTAGGAAAGAAGGGGATGGTATTTGAAGGCAGGTCCGGTTTGACTCTGTAGCTTGTCATTTTAATGAGAATGTGTATGTTGCAATATCATATCTAAAGCATTAACTGCACGGCGCATAATGGTGCATGCTTTTAGTGCCAGCAATTGGGGAGTAGAATTAGGCTAGTCTGTGAGTTCAAGACCATTCTGGTATAAAATATAAACCCAGTGTGGTGGCTGACACCTCTAATCAGCACTTGGGAGGCAAAGGCAGGAGGATTGTCACAAGTTTGGGCCAGCTCGTACACTAGACTGAGACCTTGTCTCAAAAAAGTAAATGCACACACGAATGTGACATTCAATGTAAACAAAATATTTTAATGATTTTTATGGTTCTACATCACAAAATGTTTTCATAAGCAACATATGAAGCCTTATATTAATATTAAAAATTCAAGTTTGAGTTTTTTTTAGTCATAACGGTGTAATAGTGACATCCTGTGGCTATGTGCTGTAATTACAGCTTTAATTTTAATTGTAGTTTCGACTCTGACCACTAGAGGACAGCACTGAGCCTTATGCTATGCTAGCTGGAGCAATATGCCACCAGTCCAGTTAAAACTGCCGAAAAACAAATCCGTTTTTAACGTTTTAAATGAATACATATATGTGCACAAAATAATACAGTCATGAAATTATCTTCCTATTGTTTTGTGCAACCTGAAGTAATACAGCAAAATTATTAAGTGTCAAGTTCTCAAACTACACTCCCTAAATTCCAGTCATGACCCCATTATTTTCTAAGTGCCTTAGACAAGCAACATAAACATATACGGGATTAGTCAGTTTCCCCACATGTAAAGTGAGGCTAGGAATTGTCTCTGCATCTTAATGTTGCTGTGAAAAATAAATGAAATAATACATAGGCAGTGCCAGTTGTGAGTCTGGGTAGAGCAATTGGTAATTATGATGTTGCTCCTGACTCCAGACTATCCTTTTTAAAGAACCAGTGTACCTCCCTTTGAGCACTATAAGCATAATAAATGTGATAAATGGAGAGAGATCTCTTTTATCACTACTGAATGAGCTAAAGACATGTCAGCAATGGGACTCAGCAGTTAAGAACATTGGCTATTCTTCCAGAGGATATGGATTCAATTCCCAGCACCCACATGGCAGTTCGTAACCATCTGTAACTCCAGCCTCAGTGAATCTGACACCCCTTCTGCCTTCGATGGGTACTACATGCAAGTGGTTTACAGACATACATGCAGAAAAAACCCATACACATAAAACTAACAAATGATTGTTCAATGTAGGGGAGGGGCTATATGGCCAATGTTCAGCCATCTTGTCAGAGCCTAGGTTCCTATTTCTCCAACAGTCTGCCATTTACCAGAAACCAGCTGACCTTGTCGTGGTTCGGCAGTTAGACACCTGTTGTGGTTTATTGTGGGGGCTGGTCATTCTAAGACCCCCCCCCCAGCTACTCCTTTTCCGGTGGGACTACTGATAAGATCAGATTAAAGGCCAGCTGCCTGTGAGCAGCAGTTCCGGGAGCTTTTTCCTGACTAACCAGATCCTTCACGATTTCCCTGGAATTTTTCTCTCTGCAATTATAGCAGCTGTAAAGGTAGACACCTGCTGGAGCATTCCAGAGTTAGGTATCCATAGCAACCCTTGCTTATGCAAATACCCATGCCTCTGTGCTTATAAAAATTCTGTGAAATTTTTCAATAAACGGGGTTTGATCAGAATCCAGACTTGCCCCCTTCTTTGTGTCTTGTGTTCTGTCCCTATACAGGAACATTCTCCTCCCCAGCATTAGTCGAACCCTGGTGGGCCGGGGCAGTTCAAGATATTTTAAGAAAACAATTTCAGTGGCATAGGGTCAATATTACACATTTTTAAAATTTAAAAGTTGTCAATAAATGCCCTCATGGGAAATAGACGGGTTGTGGAAATCTGTCTGACATCTTTTTTTAAAAAAATATTTTATTTATTTTAATCTATGAGCGATCTATCTGGATGTGCATCTGAATGCCAGAAGAGGGCACCAGATCTTATTATAGATGGTCGTGAGCCACCATGTGGTTGCTGGGAATTGAACTCAGGACCTCTGAAAGAACAGATAGTGCTCTTATCCACTGAGCCATCTCTCCAGCCCCCCTAACATCTGTCTTTAGTAGCATTACTTACTCTTCATTCATACTTATTTTTCCCCAACACATTCTCCAGGTTCTTGCACCCGATGTCTTGTCTTGATGAAAGAACTTGTCCAAGGTTTCATTATCAATGATTAACTATGAAAGTGTCATTGTGAATGTATTTTTATAACCTACACTCCAGCCTGCACCCTAGTCATGGAAGGAAGATGAGGACTGTGGGCTAATGCCATGGAAAGCCTTTGCCACATGTCCATGATATATGTCTTTGAAGTCTTCTGTAGTGTTTAGTAGGAAAAACTTCATGAAATGGAAAGAGACTGTATTTTCTTTTGTTTGCAACCATAATTACAAAAGAAAGCAGGGGGCCAGCTAGATGGGTCAGGAGGCAAAGGAACTTGCCAAGTAAGCCTGGAAGCCTGGAGTTCAACCCCCTAAATTTATGAAGGGGGAAGAAAAGAGTTAGCTCCCCCTGCAGGTGATTAATGGGAATACATATGCCTAGGACATGTTCATATCCAAGAGAAAAGAAAATAATATTTCCATTTAATGTGTTATTGTTGCTGTTTTTGGAGACAAGGTTTCTCTGTGTTGCCTTAACTGTACTGGAACTTGCTCTGTAGACCAGGCAGGCCTTGAACTCAGAGATCCACCTGCCTCTGCCTCCTGAGTGCTGGGATTGTAAGTGCGTGCCACCACCTCCTGGCCCACTGAAAGTTTTTATATGAAATTACAGCTGGAGATGTGGCTCAGTTTGTAAAGTTCTTGCTGTGCAAGCATAGAAGCCTGAGCTTATCTCTTACAACAACAACAACAACAACAACAACAAAAGCTGAGCACAGTGGCATGCTTCAGAAATCCCAGTGACGTTAAGACAGAGGCAAGAGATTCCCAAGGCTTGCTGGCTGCCACGCTAGCCAGATTCTTGTTCAGTGATAAACCCTGTATCAAAAAAGAAAAAAAAAAACAGGCAGATAGCGATTGGGAAAGACACTGAGATTCTTGTCTCTTCATATACACATACACATCCCCATGCATGCACACAACCTACCCAGACAATCCTCTTACATAAAATAGAACATTTTATAAGGGCTGAGAAGCAAGAATACCCAAAGTAACCATGATCGATGAACAAACTGTGGTGTGTCCTAGAGGGTCTAAACAAGATCTGGTATCTCCAAGATAGCGTAAACAAACTGTGGTATGGCCAAGGTGTGGTTTGTCCAAGAGAGTGAAATATTATTTTGCCATAAAAAGTAATGGAGTATTTATGAATGATACAACAAGCCTGAATCTATGAAATATGCTATGTGAAAGCAGATCAATGGTTACCTAGGCGTAAGAGGAAAGGGGAAATAAGAGTGATTTTTAATCAGGAATAGAATGTCCTTATGGGAAAATAAAAGTTGTTTCGGGATGAAAGAATGGTAATTGTACAACCTTGTGATTAGATTAGAAATCTCTAACTCTTACATGTCGTTGGCGTAAATATGGTAGGGGAATTATAATAAAGATAAGCTCTTGTAAAAATGGTTGTCTGTCGTAACCTTTACTTAATATAAGTCATTTTTACTCATTAATAGCTCAACTCTTAAAGTATGCACTCCAGAGTAGAGACCGGAATGAATGGTGAGCTGGCACCTAAAGAGAGGCATCATGGGAAAAAGCATAGATCTGAACTTTTATGGGGGGTGGTGAGGACTGGAAGTTAGCTGCCCCCCTTGGATGAAAAGGAAGTGCAGGCCCTTAAGGGGAGGTACAAGAGGGAGATAAATTTTTTTTTTTTTAAATTTCAGGAGTCAGCCTGGCCCATCATTCATACCTTGGACCAGAAACACAGCTGATAAATGGTCTGGCATTTAGAGCTGTCCTGGAGAAAGGGAGCTTTCTAGTTATTACACAGAAGGGAAAGAAGGAGGAACTCACAAGCAAAATCAAGGCTATGAGAGCCTGGCTAAAAAGCTAGAAGAAGGCCGGAGTCTGTGGAGGACGCCTACATCTCCAGGCTTCTCAGTGTTAATCTCTGGGTCAGTGCATTTAGGTCAGCTTGAACTCGGCTACAGGTGGGATCAATGTAAGGGATTAGCAGTGTCACTCTAAATCCTAATCCAGGTCTTGGTGTGGGGATGTTAGAGTGATATTCCAAAGGGTCACTATGCCTCACAATTATTTACTCTTTCAATGGACTTTGCCAACAGACCGTCCTTGGCAGGATTATGAGGGCCTGGAAGGTGTGCAGAAATGGCTGCATTGGGGTAGCTGTCCCTGAGATCTGCATGTGCAGCCTGTCCGCTGAAGACGTTTGAATAGTGATTTACATGGTAAGTAGTGGATAACTCTTGTTTATAGGAAAGACTGTGATGGGGGGGGGGGAAGAAAAACAGCCCACTTGTGAGCTCAGACCCTGCCTGAGATTTGTTACTTTTACTGCAGTATGTGGTGAAAGAAGAAAGGAAAGGAAACAAAGGGAGGGGGAGGAAAAGAGGAGAGGGAGAGGGAGATGGAGACGGAGAGAGAGACTTCAAGACACTTTTAACTCAAGATTTGGATTTTAAAACTCTCCTCCAAGCTTTCATTTACTTTCTCTCATGACTCTTTTTTTATTTCTTCCTGATGTTGTCTTAGCCAAGCTGTTAACTTGATTTAGGCTTTAACAGCCACCATCAATCATCCAGAGAAGTCCCCAGCTTGACAAGCTAGGATAAGGAGCCATTTCCCTCAGATCTAGCTGTCAGAGTCGGTCTTCGTGTATGTTTACAGAGCCGGGCTGCCCAACAGATTGGGAAAGCTACCTGAAAGGAAATGGTGCATCCCTATGTGCTAAGACCCCTGTGCAGGTTTTCATACCCATGTTGCCTAGGCAACAACCCAAGAACTGTGGATCAGTAGTGTTTTAGTACCAAAATTTCATAACTTCCGATTTCATTTTAGTCATGTCTCTGCTTCCCATTAACCCTAGGGAACCCTCCAGCAGGCTTGCTTTGTCGGCAATAGATAAAGTTCTTTTACACAAGAGTGCTATAATTTGTCTTAAAATCAAAGCCAACAACAGGTAAAGGCATGCTCTTTATTACTTCCTCTTTCCTCCTTCTTCTTCTCTCCATTTTCCCCTTTTCCATCCCTATCCCTCCTCTCATTACTCTATTCGTTCTTTTTTTTTTTTTTTAAAGGATCAGTTGTCCTCCCGTAAAGTCTTGAGTTGGGGAATCCAGATGAACTACCATAACAACAGAGGTTTCTGGTTCTTCAGGGAGACCTAGCAGAGTTAGCAGTGGCACTTAATACATGGCATTCGTGCCAGGAAGAGTGTGAGTGCAGATCTCCAGCTTGGTGCAGCATTAACTTTTCAGCTGGGAGGGAGGGGCAAGGGGCACTTTCTGGCCCATGCCTAGAGGAAGGGCCTATGTTGTAACTGTATATAAACTTTGAAAATGCTTCAAGAGCAGCAAACCTCTTAGAAATTGAGATAGGGGCAGGCATTGTGCTTAGGAAGCCTGACCTGGATTATGCCATTAGAATGCCAGGATTATACTAGAAAGGACAGCTGATGACTTTGATCTACAAGCTCTAATTTTCCTGTTCGAAAAGTGGACACTCTTCACATGCCTCCAATGTAGGCTTTAAAGTAGTACAAATCAGATATTGATAAGTTGGGATGAATGTGTCCCTGCTGCTATTTTCAACACTCTTGGCCTGAGAGGGCTAGGAGAAGCCATCAAGTGTTCTCATTCTTTCACATACCCGGGTAGATTCTTGAAAGAACATTTTCTCTAGAGTTGTTTTTCTCTCTGTTGATGGAAAGACTAGAGAGCGCTGACAAAAGAATTGGAGGCAAACTTCACTCTGCGGATTATTTTGCAAAGGTGGATACTGACCAAGGTCAAGAACACAGTCAAGGTCAAGACCAAGGTCAAAAACATCTCATTACTGCTTTTTCTTCTTCTTCACCAATTGCTCAAAAACTATTGAGCATTTCCTATGTCCCAGGCATCATGCAAGGTGCTCAGGTTCTCCATGTGTGTTTTGGGCACAATAATGATAAGTGGTGGCTTTAGGAATGCAGGCTGTCAGCAGAGTATAACTTACATGCCAGGGCCTTTGTCAAGGATTGTGAGTCAAAACTAGGAAACTGCAACTGCTAGATGATGGAAAACAATTGGGGATGAAAGGTGAGGAGGAAGCCTTTTAGAGGAGGAAGGCCTTTTGCAGGGGGATGTTGGATGGCCTTGCAAGCACTTTAATAGTGGAGTGGCTTGGAATCATCGGAAGAAGCAGAGAAGCTAGGACCAGTGAGTGCCAGAGCAGAAAGGTCACTGAAGATCCCCCAAGTCCAGTTTAGGGGGCAAAAGGAGAGCCATTTGTTGACAGCCACGTGGTGCATGGTAGTTAGTCACTGGCAGAGCTGGATCCAGAGGCCTGACCCTGTGATTGCCAACCTGAAGCATTTGGCAACCAGCAAAGAAGAGCCCATGTTATAGAAAGACAGTTGAGTTGTGTGCTTAGCATCATAACTTCTTTAACCAGCTCTCTTCAAAGGATATAACTGCATTTAACCACATTTTGCAGATGAAGAAATGGAGCACCGAGGGATGTGCTTCCAAGACTTCCACTCCCGAACCCCAGTGTAGGCTTTGTGCATGGTGTAGTGGGACTAGTGATCCCCCCACTTCCATGTTTGCAGCACTCTGCTTCAAGTCAGGTTGTTTCAGGGATAAGATTAAACATAAATTGTAGATTTCTTTCATTTAAGTAGAGAATTTTTTATTCTTTCCATTTTGCTTTGTTTCTCTGCCTCTTTGTCTAATTTATTCTTTCACAAGGAAGGAAGGACTAAAGAAGTCTTAAGCCACAAATGAGTCAATAAAATTCAATTTGAGTAGAATAGAAGGTATAATGAGGTGATCTCAATTATTTTATAGATTAGGGGCTATCTGTAAGCCTTCTATCACAGTGCCTAATCAACTGTAGTGTAAATCCTCAATCTACCATTGGTGCACCCTCAGGCAAGTTGTTCTTTCTCAGTATTCTTTCCTCATCTATAATTAATTATGACAGCAGGTACCGCTAAGAACCGTAATGAATTCTTTAAATTAAGTTGTTATTAAAATAAGATAATATATGCAAAGGGTATAGCCTACTGTTTTTTCACTACTAAGAGCTCAGTAAATTTTAGCCTTTATTACTCAGGGTGCTGATTTCTAATTTAAATGTACAGACTATGGAAAAGATCTCATCAAACTGGTGTACTTGTGCTAGAAGAACCAATTGTTTGTCTTCGTAGTCCGTTTTGTGTTGCTATGACAACATATCTGAGGCTTAATACCTTATAAAGAAAGGTGTTTATTAAGCTCACAGCTTTGAAAGCAGGAAATTCAAGATCTGGCAGCTGCATCTGCTGTGGGACTAATGGTACCCTGTAACATTTCAGGGGACATTGAATTGTAGGTGCACATCTAAGAGCTCACATAGCATGAAATACTAGGGAGAGGTACCAGGCTCACTTTATAAGAACGCACTCATGCTTTCAAGAACCCATCCATCCCTGTGTGGACACTAAGTTTTTCCAAAACTCCTTAATCCCTCTGAAAGGCCTGCGCATCTGCGCATCAACCAAAACACTGTTATGGTAGGGATGGTGCTTCATCAGGACTTTTGTAACTAATGCACAAGCTTTCGTATGAATGATAGCATTTGTCGCCTTGTTGTTGTCAGTGGGCGTCAGGTCGCCACATGGAGTTGCTTTCATTGTTGCCCATTCCCCCGGCTTGAGCAAGTGAGGGACTGTGAGCTAAAAGGCATATAATTGAATATCTTTGTCACAAAACAAACCTGAAACAGAGACCTCCCCTTCCCCACTCCATGAAATGGAGAGACTTGCAGTGGGAAGGAGGTAGATGGAGAAGCATGTGACTGTTTATCAGACCTCAGCGTGTAGCCCCCACATCATAGTTCAGCTTGTGTCTCACCCTCATGTTGCCAGCATAGCACACAGACCAGATATGTTTTTAAAATTTTTAAAAATATTTATCTAATTCCTTTTTTAAAAAATTTATTAATTTATTCATATCACACCTCAATGGTTATACCCTCCCTTGTATCCTCCCATTCCTCCCTCCCTCCCATTTTCCCCTTATTCCCTTCCCCTATGACTGTGACTGAGGGGGACCTCCTCCCCCTGTATATGCTCATAGGGTATCAAGGCTCTTCTTGGTAGCCTGCTATCCTTCCTCTGAGTGCCACCAGGTCTCCTCATCCAGGGGACATGGTCAAATAAGAGGCACCAGAGTACGTGTGAAAATCAGACCCCACTCTCCACTCAACTGTGGAGAATGTCCTGTCCATTGGCTAGATCTGGGTAGGGGTTTGAAGTTTACGGCCTGTATTGTCCTTGGCTGGTGCCATAGTTTGAGCGGGACCCCTAGGCCCATTTTTTTTTAATTTTTAATTTTTTTATTTTTATGAAAGAGAGATTAGCCTATGCTCTCTTTCAGGGTCTAGCAATGGTTCTGAAATCTTCAAACACAGGCATCCCAGAAGCACCTTCTCTGCACTTCTAGAGCAGTAAGGAGCTTCTCTTTCTAACTCGCAACCACTAACCCTGCCCCTCCAATAGTTCTTCAGCATGTTATATTCTGAGCTGCTTCTTTTCCCAAGTTGTCTCCACAGGCATTTAAAACAACCCTCACCGGCATATGGAATGTTGGCCACACTGGTTTGGTGGCTCTTTAAGATCTACCAGGTGTGCTCCAATTAAGGTTTCTCACAAGATTAGGGGTTGGAGCCAAGATAACATCCAACAGGGCTACCATAGGCAAAGTGATTGCAGATAATAAAAAAAATAGTTTGACCTGATCAGTGCACACCTGTGCTGATTATGAACCCTGAGGAGAGCCAAGCCATTATTTTTACATTTGATTCAAGCTAAGTATTTGCTAATGATTTCCCCCATTATCATCTCTCTTGAGCAATTTATGTTTTTGAATGTATATAATTGTTTAAAATTAATTTTCATTTGAGGGTATCAGTCTGTACATTGGGCTACCCTTGAGCTTACTGTAGTCTTCTTAACGTAGCTTCCTAACTGCTGTAACTACAGTACTGAGCAGTGACTTCTATGTACTGAGGGTGTTCCTGGCCTGGGGTCAACTCAAATGTGTTGTGTATTCCTTTCACAAACACAAACCTGATTTTCTTTGCTGGACACTTTGCTTCAGGAACTCCTAGTCCAGTGGGACTGTTTCTCTATACAGCTGTCCTTGTCAGGACTTATTCCCAGTGACACTGTGTAAGTACAGAGACACCAGTTGAGTTCCTTGTCCCAGCAAGAAATATAGAAAGCTTAGAATGAGAACAACACCTTCCCTCACAGTTACAAACACAAGTCCAGTGAACTCAACCTGGGAAGGTGACCTCAGTGGGAAACACTTTAATTGGTTCTTGAAGAGGGAGTTCATCATGGAGCCTGGAAAGAGAGAATAGAAAGGGGGGGATCCACACAGAAAGCATGGGGCTCTCTAAGGCCTAGGTTTGTCCCATTATGTGAGACATATGTCAGAAGAACCACATGACATTTATCAGAGCGTGAAGAAAGAAGGGCAGGAGATGGCATGGCAGAGGCAAAGACTGAAGCTTCTGCATTTGTCGTCTTGAGTTCTCCACACTTGCTGACTTTACAGCTTTCACTCTTTCTTATTTATTTATTTTTTCATTCTGGTCCTCGAACTTGCATCTTTACTCTCTGAGTCTAAGTCTACTGGACCCCCTGTGTATCTTTCATCTACTTGATTTCACAGTGTGGTACTGATAGACACTCTGCGTCCTCAAACCTTCATCATCCTCGGAATATACAATAAGCTTTTCTTTTTTTGCACCAGCTTGTATATCTTCATTGTAACCTATTTCCTTTCTGACTGCCCTTTAAGTCTTGTATATTCTCAGAGATTTTCCTTGATAGTTTCATTCCTGGAGGAATTCACCTTAATTACTTCTCCACTCCTATGCTCTTGGACTGTTATGTCTCTTCTTTTTCTTTCTTTTTGTAAAAAAAAAAATGTTTTATGCACATTGGTGTTTTGTATCAATGTATGTCTGTGTGAGAGTGGCACACCCCTGCAACTGGAGTTACAGATAGTTGAAAGCTGCCCTCTGGGGGCAGGGAATTGGACTGTGAGTCCTCTGGAAGAGCAGCCAGTGCTCCTAATTGCTGAGCCATCTCTTTACCACCACCACCACCACCACCACCACCACCACCACCACCGCCTCCCCAACATTGTTGTGTCTTACATGGGTACTTCCAAACTGTCTTGTTTTTAGTCTTGCCAGCCTTCATCCTATTCTCCACATTGCTGCTAGCAGGCATGCCTGACCTATAAGCCACGGTAATGCATTACTGGGATAGCTATGAAGTTGGCCCAAACAAAATAAATTATAAACATATTAAAATGTTATAAGATTATTTTGTAATTGGGGGATGAGTAACAGGAGCACACCTTCCTTGACCATGAACTGTGTAGATGGCAATGTCATATACAGTGTCTGCATTGCCATTATGTGTTTTCACCCGTCTGTCTCTAGGAAGGCAACATGGAGGGAAGTGGGCATCTTGAAAACCATCACGCTTATAATGTTACATCAAATATCATTCTGATGATTTTTCTAGGCCAAGCTGTAAGCACTTCCCATATGTTCCCATTGTGTTGTCACAACTCTGTGAGGTGAGTGGTTCTTATTCAAGTTGGAGCAACTGGGCTCGGAGTGAGAGCAAACAAGGAGCCTCCGTACTTTTGCAGTTTTTGACTAAAGCAAACAAATGAACAGTGGGCAGAGAAGACATCATCCTCAGAGCTAAGAAGAACCAGATGATGAAAAGTTTTACTTGGGGTGGGGAGTGGACAGTTTGACTTGGCCGACGGCATTGTTTTCATAAATGATTTTTCCTAGAGGCATTAGAAAGAGTGTAACAAATATTTCCCTCTGGTTGACAGGCACTCGGAAACACCATCGTCCATCTGCACAGGGCAGAGTAACCTCCAGTGTTTCGTCATTAGCTTGCTGGAAGGCAGCAAGGCTATGTTCCTCGGACCCTGGCCTTTTTCTCGCCTTCTGTCCTGGTTTGCTATTTCCAGCCGACTGTCAGGACAACATGGCCCACCTTCCTCCAAGTTTCTGAGGCGCCTGTACCTCCTGGCCCTATTGCCTCTCATATGGTGGGGGCAAGCACTCCCTTACAAGATAGGGGTAGTAGGCCCTTGGACATGTGATCCGTTCTTCGCAAAGGCCCTGCCTGACGTTGCAGCTGCTTTAGCAATTGAAAGAATTAGCCGGGATGTATCATTTGACAGGAGTTACTCCTACGAATATGTGATTCTTAACGAAGACTGCCAGACATCCAAGGCCCTCTCCAGTTTCATTTCGCACCAGCAGATGGCCTCAGCATTTGTTGGACCTGCTAATCCTGGCTACTGTGAGGCAGCCTCACTCCTGGGAAACAGCTGGGACAAAGGGATTTTCTCTTGGGCCTGCGTGAATCACGAATTAGATAACAAACATAGCTATCCGACCTTTTCTCGGACCCTCCCTTCTCCTATCCGGGTGCTTCTAACTGTCATGAAGTATTTCCAGTGGGCTCATGCTGGGGTCATTTCCTCAGATGAAGACATTTGGGTGCAGACAGCCAATCGAGTCTCAAGTGCTCTTCAGAGCCGCGGCCTACCTGTAGGGGTCGTCCTGACCATAGGACAAGACAGCCAAAGCATTCAGGAAGCTCTGAGGCACATTCGTCAGGCAGACAGACTTCGCAGTGAGTGTTTGCGCCTGGCTGAGGTTTAAATGTGGTTTTGGTGAAAAAACGTAACAATCTCTAAAAGGTCGTCTGCCTTCATACCCTAGGCTAGCACGTTATTTCCTAGTTCTTTATACGCATGCCTTCTTTCATGCGTACTCAGACCCCAAGAATGTGGCTTTAACAGAGCCAATTTTAGGGACTTATTAGGGATTTCAAGAACTCTATGGTCAAATGCCCCTGTATGCCAGCACTTGGTCTCAGCACCTGGTGTAGAAGAATGGCGTCAAGAGTACTGTAGCTGTACATTGTCTTTGTCCTGAGGGCCACAGCCATTTCAGACTAACCACACAATGTGCTCTCATGGTTTCATTTTTGTCCATTTTGTTTTGTTTTTTTTTTGTTTTATCATGGAGTGGAAACCTAGTTTTGTCTCCATTCTGAGTAGTTCCCTTCATGGGTGCCCAGCTCCATTTTGTCATCACATCTCACTTAGACCGTATCTTCTCCCTTCTCTCCCCTTCCTACTGAACTGGGACTCCCTGCAGCCCACAGCTCATTGGTTTGGGAGGGGGACACTCAGGTGGTGAATGAAAGCACAGCAAAGCATGCTTTGTGTTAACATGTCTCTTATTTCAAAAGGAATCTTTATGCTCGGAAATGACTCTTGCAGAGGCAATAGGCAGGCAAAATGTGCCACAGGAGACCTGACACACCGAAGCTTCAATTACCAACAGGATTTGAATTCATTTGGGGAGGGAACCTTCCTAGTTCTCTAGAATCTGATTTTTCTTCCTCCACATTTCTGACAGTTGGTTTTAACTTTTGCCTTTTCCATCCTCTTTATTTGATTTTTAAAATTAAATCTCCTCTGGAAGTGGCAATGATATATGGGAACAATGGTCATCGACAAACTGCAGCCACTTCATCACTTTAGGACCTGTAGCTTGTCAAACTGATTTCTTCTAGGATTAGCCCTGGTCCCAGTCATCTTCTTAACATAACAATGGACTTGCTAGAGAATGGTCCATCTTAGGCTGGGCTTATAACCAGAATCCATTTTAAATGTCAAGTGTCTCCACTATTGGACCTTAATTATGATCACTGCTAGAAGATGAAAGCTAGAGGCCTTCGTTGCAGGAGCTGCAGTAGTCCTCCAGTCTGTAAGCTCTAGTCTATAAGACCTTCAGTGTCAAGCAATCAGCAAAGGTCTGATTATTTCATAACAGAACTCAGTACTTCTCAAGCACAGAATTATTTTTAAAGATATAACATTTCTAGAGAGGAGCCATGCTTGAAATAAAACAACCTATTTAATGTCAGAACATTATGTTACAGAGCTTCATGGAGCCCTGTGTCATTTGTAAGTTTATATTTCATGAGTGTGCTTCATATCCCACTCATGCTAAATACTTTACTTTGAGCTGACATTTTGGTTCCTATCATGAAATGTTAAATAAATAAAATCCAGGCCCTGGGCTTCTTTTGTCAGCATACTGAGAGGAACTAGGGTTGAGTACCAACCTCCATCAAACCCTTTGAGGTGGAGAGGTAGCCTCTCTTTTCCTTACTCTTCTTGCAATAGCTGACCACTACAATTACCTGGGCATCTTTTCAAACTGACCGAAGCTACCTCCAGAGACTTGACTTGAATTGGCCTGTGGTGGAGCCCCATGCAAGTCTTTTAAAATAGCTTCCTTGGTATTTGTAAAGCACAAGGAGAGTTCAGAGTCACCGCCTTTAAGGCAATTAGAATGCAAATAAATGTTCCTCATTTGTCTTAAGAAGACTTTATTGAGTCCAAATGTATTTTTGATGATGATATGAATCAGCCCACTAATGGGATGGAGATTTTGAGAATGCGGGGAGAACCCAACAGAGACTGTTTAAGGAGCAATGAAAGTCCCTGTGTAACAAGGATGGCAGTTGCAGATGGAGGAGGGGGACTCTGAAAGAGACAATGTTGGGGGTAAAGAGAAATCTATGCTCTGGGATTATTTTTCTCTGTTTCTGACAAATATAAGCAAACACAGATGACGTGTCGTAGGAACTCACTGCTATGAGTCACAATGGGATGGGGTATGGAAGTAGAGAAGTTGAGTTGTAAATTGGGCTGTCGACTGAGTATGATTTCATGTATCTTTGTGTAGAGTGAATAAAGGAATGCATGGTTCCTGCAACCGGTACAGCTAAGTGATGGAATTTGAGTCTCTTCCAATCAGTAGGTGAGATATGACAGTAGGAATTGTAGAAGAGAAGTGAGTGTTAGAGAAAATAGGCCTTTGGGTCATTTCAAAGAGGTCTTGTTAGGTTGTGGAAATCAAGAGCTCATAATACTGTCACCCAAGATGGAAGTTCCCCACAGGATGTAACTCAATAAGATTGAGTTCTTCATAGAACACTTTGCAACACAGAATACAGTGGGAAGGGACCTCTTCCTTTGAAGACATTTGGCAATAGGTGTAAGGTTGAGTCACAGTAACAGTGATGGCACTTTTATGTGACAGTGGCAGTGGGTGGTGGTGATAGGGATGGAGGGAAATGAAGGCTCTGGTCCACATGCCACTTCTGTTTCTTATAAATTAATACTTCCAATTAAGCCATATTTCTGGAGCTTCATTGAAAGCATCTTTCTCACAAACAAGCCTGAATCATGTTTGCAGAGTACAAAGGCAATTGCAATTAAACAGTAAAGTAACAATAATAAAGCTACATACTTGTGGAAGGAGAAACAATAGAGGCTGGTTAGATGCTAGATGTTAGAAACAATAAAAGCTACCACAATCCATCCTATCTTATATATAAATAACACTCTCTAGGTTACAAGGTATTTACGCATTGACCATCTCATTTGTCAGTGTTTTCCAGGAGATAGTTTTTTTTTCTTCAAAGTTTACAAGTCCCAAGAACAAGTAGATATGTGTCGGCATTGTTAATACCAAATAATAGGGGCAATGAAGCCTTAGGGTAAGGGAATCAGCCTTTCCAGGGTAACCTATTCATTTCTTTTAAAATTTGGAAGTGATTGCCAATTATCTTTATTTCTAACAAAGTCAAGTGGAGGTATTAATCAAAGACAAAGACCTCAATTTGCAGTCGGGAATCTTGGGTGGGATTATGTAGGTTTTGCTCTGTGCCTGGGAACCTGAGTGGGTCTGCAGGCCAAAGTTCCCTCCACTCTCTGCTCCTCCAACCATGATCCCTGCTGGAGGTTTTTGTCCCTTGACACAAAGGAGCATTCATTTTCCATGCAAAGCACCTGAGGGATTGCATCCACCCCCAAGGGGTTCCTTTCTCATTCCTACAAAGGCTAGCAGGAGGCCTTACCTCTGGCTCTTCAGAGGACTTTTCAAAGAACTATTTCAATTCCTCCTGTTTTCTTATTTTGAAATCCTTTCAAGTATGAGTTTACCTGGTTGTCCGCCATTTTGGGTTTCCTTTAAATCCTTCCAAATTGCAATTGCTTGATTGTGGAAGTTAAAATGGCCTTCTCTTGTTCTTTCCAACATTAGATTCAGTTTTCCATCTTTTTAGCCAGGACCTCACTAGCTTTGTTTCTTCTATTACATTCTGGCACGTGAAAGAATAACTGATAATACCTAATAGTTATTGACAATTTATTATATCCTAGGCATTTTGAAAGGACTTCACTTGGACTAGTTCATTCAATTCTTTCAATGGCCCTATAGTATAAGGCCAATTACTGTTTTCCAATTTTATGGGTAAGACCTCTGAGGCAGCAAGGTTAAAAAACTTGTCTGATGTCAGACAGCTAGTGAATGGGTGGCTCTCAAATAAATCTAAGTGAACATCAGAATTTCCCTGAGGGCTTCTTCAAACAGTTTGCTGAATATCTTCTCCAAAACTTCTAATTCAGAGAGGCTGGGGGTGAGGTCAATAATATGCATGTCTAGTAAGTTCCCAAGGGATACTCATCCTGCTGGCTCATAGACTATACTTTGAAAACTGATCTATGGAAGGACTTTATTGCTTCCTCTCTGGTTGAGGTATGCTCCTAAAACACACACCCTGGAGAATTTGTGCTCTCTGGGTCATGTATAATTCAACCCTTCTGTTTTTCTTAATTCTAAGGTTCACTGATGAAATGATTTTAAGTGTCCCCAGTAATGTCAGGTTTAAGCCCTGTGTCCAACACTGATAGCAGTGGTATTGATATTACTTTGGTAAATGGTGCTAGTCCTGATAGGTGTTTTGGTATACAATTTGCTATAGATATATGTAAATGTACATAAATATAAGTGGCGAGACCACCTGCATTTATGAATAGATCCACTATCAGCAGTGATCAAGCCATTGAAGACCTAGCACTTGAAGAAATCTATAAACATCTAAGCTTTCCCCACTCTATTTGTGCCCTCTCTATCTCATTCCTCCTGTGCCCCCTCCCTTCAGTCTTAGCAAATCATTAAAGTAAAATAGGCTAAGTGAATGTCAGTGGACGAAAATGGCACCAAAAATGTCTAAAATGCAGGTGGAGGGCTGAAGACTGAGGGTTCCTGTTCACTGAGAGTCCACAAACATGAGAGTGGTCCCAAAGGCTTCCTCAGCACTGGTTATTAGAACTATTTCCATCTCATAAGGCATGAAACTAGGCACAGTTTTCACCACAGATGATTCTATTGTCAGTGTATCTATGTGAGATAAACTGAAATTTGCTGGTTTCTTTTAGACAAAGCCTTCCTCTGATTCAGGCTGACCTTGAACTTGTAGTCCAGGCTAGCCATGCATTGTAGGACTTCATCACAACCATCCTGCCCACTTCTCCCAAGTGCTGGGATCACAGACATGCAGAACAGTGTTTGACAAGTTTTGTCCCTTGAAGAATATAAATCATTTATCGCAAGGAAAGAGTGGGTAGAGAATTTCAGTATAAGAAGAGAAAAAGAAGAGTTGAGGAACCCAGAAACTGGCTTTTCTGGGCTTTTCATGACATTTTCTAGTAACTTTGAAGGTGAGAAAGGGTCCTACATAGCTTACAACAGGCAACCACATATCCTGAAAACATGGCTGCTAGGCAGCTGAAGTGGGGTGCACATATACCAGAGAAAGTGCTGGTATCATTCTTGTAAGATATGATCTCCAGAGGGACTATTTTTTGGTCCTTGTTTTGGCTATAAAATGGCTTGACTGTTAACAATCAAGATGGAAAGTTACAAATTAATATTATTTGTTGACCACCTGTTGACCTAAACCTTGTCTCGGATTTAAGTTTTCTGTATTCTAATCCTTTCCTGACAACTTAGAGGTCAAATCCCATTTTAATGAATGTAATTTTGAGATAATAAAAGCTATTTAGCAAAAACCATCTCATAGAACAGATGCATCCATAAATCCCTGTGCATGAAGCACTCAATCTATTAAATTAAGATGCTGTTGTTTGAATTCAGTATTTATGCTTTCCACTTTAATTGTGTTCAATGGCAAGCTTTTCCTTTGCAAAAATAGAGGCCTGAGATCATTCAATGTCAACATTTCCATTTTTTTAAATCTAAAAATGAGAGGGAAAGGTTGGGCTAGATACTCTTAAATTGTATTTCTAGTTTTGGAAATTTGGTCCCCATGACTTTTTAAACATGTTATTCATTTGTGCCAATGAGAAAAAAAAAGAAACTCAGATTGAGGAGGTAAGATAATGGAACTCAGCACTAAATATAAGCTTGCTCGTGTCTACTTGTATAAGAATATAACTTCCAATTGCTCTACTTTCTAATAGTGCAAATATGCCCATGTCCCATGTTTCTCATATCTCATGGAACCCTTAAAGAAAAATATGTGAGTGCAGACTCTTTCCTCCTAGGAAATTGTTAGCATGGAAACATCCATGTAAACAATGTGTGTGTGCGCACGCACTTGCGCGTGCGTGTGTGTATGTGTGGTGGGTATAAAAGATAAATAGACAAAGTCTCTGACCCTAAGAAGTCCAGTTTTATAGAAGAAGCTGTCATATACAAATTAGAGCAAGAAATACTGTGGTTGTCTTGATAGAAGTCAGTTTAGGGTATAGTGGTAACTTGAAGCTGGTGTAGATGTAACTTTGAGGGCAGGCAGCTTACTGTTGATTGTTTTCAAGTATAACACTCACAAAGGGAGAAGAAGCCTATGGATTATGCAGAATGAACTGAACACCAAATGCCTCATCTCCAGGACCCTAAGGGGTACTCTGGAGCTGGGACAACTAGAATTGAGATAAAGAGTTTAGGGCTTTCTATCACCATGTAAACTGCTCATTGTGCATAGACCCAAAGAAAGGATACGACATGCTAAGAAGTGTTTTAGCAAACATCTTCCCAGGAGTGAGAAAGTCTGGATTTACAGTTTGCTGATTTTTGTAGAATAAATCACTATTACCATGGCCAATTTCAAGATAATAACATTTACTGGCTTACAGATATCCTGAAAATGTAACCATGGGCTCAGTGTGAGTCAACCCCAACCAGCTTCAGTTCACTTCTAAAGCCAAGTGACCTTGTGAGAGGTGGCTCTCCTCAGCTGAGGTTAATTATTGGTGAGGCATTAGCTATTACATGCTAACCTTCTCAGCAGTTGGGGGAATGACTGTCAATCCTGAAGTGTGTGTGTCTGGATGGCTCTCACTGCATGTACTGAAATATTTGTATCTTAACAAACTCAAAGTACTTAGTTAATGGTTTCCATGCAGTAATTTCAATACCCCCTACGGAAATTAAATGGAACTGTTTGGTAACCTTGATCGAGTCAGTTTACCACTGTCTTCGCAGAAGACTTACTTGCCAAGAATACTAATGAACTAGCTAACTAAAAGTACATGGTTTAGCTAATATCTTCCCCTTGCACCATCCCCACCCAACAGATGTTTGATTTGACTGATTGGATCAAATAGATTCACATTTGATGGTATAGTCAAACAGAAAAGGTGATGCTACTTAAAAAAAACCTTTAGTTTTAATTTACATGTTCACTACTATTCAAGTGTTGGGCTTCAGAAGAGAAATGAAAAGTAGGGGTGATGTGACTTTTAATTTCTCTTCTGAACTCAACTCTTGAGTTATCAAACCTCTCTAGTACCACATTTTTCCATTCTACAGTGTGTGATTATCAACAATTGAAGCAGAATTCTTTGTATGGTTCATGACATAGCTCCAAAGATATCTTCAGAGAATTCAAAGGAAGGTCTGTGCATCCCAATACATGTAGATTCTCTTAAGTATTTGTTTCATTTAATAACTCAAATTCAGCTGGGTTTTGTGTGTGTGTGTGTGTATGTGTGTGTGTGTGTGTGTGTGTGTGTGTGTGTGTGTGTGTGTGTGTTTAAAAAAACCCATCTTATAAGTTACTGGATACACTAAAAAATTAAGGGGTGGCAGCTCTACTTCCAAAGCAAAACTTTCTAGGAGTATTTAAAAAGTGTAAAGAAAGCTTTTGAAAACACATGAAGCAATACGATAATGCCAAAGATGAGTCATTGAATATAGTTAAACACACTTAGTTCCTGAGATTAAAGGTTCCATAGAAGCATGTATAATTAATATTTACCAGTGGTGATAGCACTTGCTTTTCTTCAAGGAGCTCAGAATACTTGCCAAGCAGTATCTAATTAAACTACTCAATGTACCTGTGAAATGCACTGGATTCTGCATTTTAAAGATGTGGGCACTGAAGCACAAGTGGGCTTAAACTAAACTCATTTAACATGCCAAGGACAAAATTGGATATAAGACTTTCAGTCTCATGATCTAGCCGCCATTCTTCAACCGTGGCCCCCTCTAATCCAGTCTATTCTAGCATAGCCTTGCCAAACAACATTGTTTCATAAGTCTAGGAAGAATTAAATTGAGTGCAAAGTAATTCAAATTATAGCGAAGTTAGATTGAAAAAGTTGAACATATCATCCACAACATTAGTAGCATTTATGGATGAATATGTGTTAGTGCCATTCATTGTCTATAATGGCTTTGGTAAGAGTGGGGAACGTTAGTTAAAATATGCTGAAGTACAAATTTGGAATGAGTGGACAGCAAAGAAGCAGTAGTGGCTATGCGCCTCTCTCCGAATCTCTTTCTTATACAAGAGTAGATGCTATCCATATAGTGCTATGTAGTAGATGCATGTTATAAATTTTCTCCTTGAATTATCAGTGCCTCCTCATGAATTATTGACATCTAGAGGCAAAGTGAGGACAAGTCGTTTACCCAGAAGTACAGAGCTAATACCTAGTGCTATCAGGTTATAAACTTAATAGACCTTTAGACCTCAAGGCCTCTTTGTTTGATAACTTATACTGTCTAGAATTAGGCTCTGCAGCCCAGAGACATGCCTCTCTATACAGCTTAGAATTCCCCACATGTAACTCAGACTTAACTTAGGACCTTGTTGTTTTGCTCAACTTGTGGGCATAGGAAAGAAATCCTTTCTAAATGATTGGTTAGAATGCATTTATTTATTTCTCCTGTTTTGTTTCTGATGCTATGTTTTACTACCATGACTTTTCTCCCCCCTGGTTTCAGTAATCATCATGTGTATGCATTCAGCCTTGATTGGGGGAGAGACTCAGACACACTTCTTGGAATTGGCTCATGATCTGAAAATGACAGATGGGACTTATGTCTTTGTCCCCTATGATGTGCTGCTCTACAGTTTACCTTATAAGCGCACCCCCTACCAGGTCCTGAGGAACAACAAAAAACTCCGGGAAGCCTATGATGCTGTGTTGACTATTACAGTGGAGTCCCATGAAAAGACCTTCTACGAAGCCTATGCAGAAGCAATAGCGAGTGGAGAAACTCCTGAGGAGCTTGACTCACACCAAGTAAGTGCACATGCACAAGTTGTCATAAGCTGAGAACATAAAACAAACAAACAAACAAAAACTGGAGCAACATGGCTTTTTTTTCCTTCAGCAAATATTCTGATTATTAGTTCCCTGTCAAATGAATATCTGCCAACATTTTCCCCAATTCTGCTGGCTTTGCTTCTCTCTGGGAACTAGCAAAAGGGAAACAAAAACATACTTTAGCATATGCTGGGGATGTTTAAGGGGAGCTAATAAAATAGGGGTCTTGTCTTGTGATCCAAGTTTAGAACCAGTTCACCAACAAGACAAAAAACAGACAGTAGGCAACTGTGGAAAGCTGGGAGTGGGAGAGGTAGTCTTTCCCAGGAAGCTTGTGTGTGTGCCCACTCAATTGCGTGCGTGCGTGCGTGCGTGCGTGCGTGTGTGTGTGTGTGTGATAAAAAGGAATTGAAGGAGAAGAAAGCAGAGAAATAGGTGGAAAGCGAAGACAGAGTAAAAAAGAAACATTCAGAAGAACGAGAGGAAGAGGCAGAAAAGAAATGGAGCTGCTTATGTTAGAGATATACACATGGAAGCCTCCTCCCTCACTTCTTTCTTTTCTTACCGTTTTTTCCTCCCTTCCTCCCTGACTCCTTCCATCCTTCAATCCCTCTTTCTCTTCCTTCCTACCCTTGCTTCCTGCCTTTCTTCTTGCCTTCTTCTGTCCCCTCCTTCACTCCCTCTCCCTCCTTCTCTTCTTCTCCCTCATCTTGCCTTTATCCTGTCCTGGTCTTCCCCTCTTTCCCTCCTTCTCCTTTCCCTTCCTCCCTCCCTCCCCATCTCTCTCTTTCTTTTGGACAAGGTTGCTTTGTAACAGATTATAGTCTGGAACTTGCCCTCTTGCCTCTGCTTCCCAAGTGTTAGAATTCCAGTTGAGTCTACCGATTCCCAGCTTACATGGTAGTTTCTTTAGATTAGAAGGTAGAGTAGAAAGTCAAAATTTTCAAAAAATAGTTAGAGTGGCATGTGGACAACTTTCAAAGTTTGAGAATTTATTAAGCACATTAGCGCTATTGATTTTCACTATAAATAACAGAGGGTTCCACAAAGATTGTACTAAATAATTATTGTATTGAAAAATGTGAAACAGATAGCTCTACTGGTGGTCAACTCAGCAAACCAGTCATGTCATGTATGAACCAGTTTGCTTTCATTGTTACACTTTTCCAGTCACACCACTTTAGCTTTCCCTCATGAACTGGTTCTTCTGAAGGTCCCCAAGTGACTGGTGCAGTTCCAGACATTGCACATGGATATGGATGCTCAGAAATGCAAAATAGGAATGCTTCTTTCTTGTATTTCTGTTCACGGTTTGGAAAATGTTCCCCAGAAGTTACCCATGTAGACTTTCCCTCATACCCTCTTTGTCATAATTGTGTCTCTTGTCAATGCCTGGATCAATAATCTGGAGAGAGGAATGACACCACTGTGATTTAGTCTATCGTTGCCAGCAGAGTATGAACAAAATTGAAATTCAGTTAGCAAGGGAAAAGCGAGATTGTGTTGTGTTTAATTCTCACATTCTCCAATGACATGCTTTCAATTCAGCTTTTTTTGGGGGTGGGGTCCAGTTGGTTCTTTCTCTATGAATAAGTTAGTCTATGAAATTCAGGATTACATATGATTTCCTGCCTTGATAGCAAAGATTTCTCATATTGTTTTTCTTTTAAGAAAACTGACTACAAAAAATACCGCTAGTACTGGGTTTGTTCTGCATCCCTGATGATATGTCTATTAGAAATCTCTGTTAGTGGATACACACACACCTGAACATAACTGGTCAACAGAGTCAGGAATTACAGGATTCCCTCAAATTACTAAGAATGGTTGGTCAAACCAGTCATTCTATGTTGTAATTATGCACAAATGATTAGGTTGTTATTTTTTTGTGCCTTGTGAGCCAATGATACAGCGCCATATAAATATAATCTAAGAAGTCATCTTTTCCCTATAATCATCAGATTAAAGGAAGAAGAGACGTATATGTGTGTGTGTGTGTATGTGTATTGTGCATATATATGAACACATATATTGATATAAAAACTCAGACCTTGCACTCTAGATATTTGATTCAGTCCCTTTGAGCTTGTGCAAAACATAAGATAATTAAGGCAAAAAAGAGACACCATTAGCTCGGTTGCTAGGCAGCCTGCACTCTGCTTTAGACAAGGAAATAGAGAGCTACAACAAAGAGCACAGAGCTTATGTTTTTAAAAGGCTTCTTGGATGCATTTCTGCTCCCTCTTTTCAGGTACCTAGGCTAACCTGTACAACTAAAGAATGTAAAGAATGATGTGAGGCACAATAATTGGCCTCATGTCTCTGATAAGCAGAACCCCCATTAAAAAAATTACTCTTTAAAAAAGGTAGTTTTGAAGGCAGCTAGTTTAGCAGGAAGAGACTATAACGAGGAGTTAGGCAAACGAGTCTAAATGCCAGCTTTCTGGGGGGGAAGGTTGATCAGAGATCAATGAAGACTTAGATGAAGCCAGATAGGAGAAGAAGTTGCGTAATAACGTGACTGTAGATAAGATGTTGTAACATGTTTTCAAAAAGGCAGAAGAAAAGATTGTTTAAAAAATATTTTCATTATTAAATGATGGGTGACAGTTGTCTTATTTACATTACTTACCTGATAAATTCTATAAGGTGTAAGACATTATACAAGGTAAGCATGTATAAAAACATCGCACAGTATCCCATGAGTATGTACAATTTTGTACTTTAATGTGTTGGTTAAAAGTAAGCAATAATAAAACCATAGCTGTCAGATCTCATCCTTACTCTCTTGGGAAAGTGGCTTGGAGTTTAGGACTCTCAGTCTCCCCATCTGTAAAATGGGGAGGCCTATCTCCTGGAATTCTTGTAATGGTTAAACAAAGTAGCATGTATAAACTGAACAGCTGAATGCGCGACTCACTCCTGTATTCTTTTCTACTTTTGCCCTCCTTTGAGGGATGGTATTGTTGATTGATAGGGACCCAGCATCAATTTCCATTCTGACTTCAGCTATCTATATTTTCTTCGTTTTAAGTTTCAAAAGCTTTTACTGTTTTGAAATTTACTTTTAAAATTGTGTCTGATCAGGTTACATAAGGTTCTTTTCATACAAGTATATAGTTACTTTGAACACATCCTCTATCTTGTTCTTTCTTATCTCCCATTTATGTTTTTTTCTCCCTTAGACCGTTTCAGTTCTACTCAGGAAATCTGTAAATATACGATTTTGCATATCAGGTGTCCATGAACAGATGAATGCATAAAGAAACTGGTATAGATACACAATGAAACCTTTTTAGTCACAAAGAACAATTAATTTATACAATTTCTTATTCTTTTGAAGTTTTATGAGGGTCTTTCAGTATTTCTAGCATTTGACATTATTTGGCTTTGAGAATGTTAAATGGGTTTCTCAGACTAAATAATTGCATTCATTTGTTTAATGTTGGTCTTTCTCTGGGCTTATGTTGTTTATTACTTTTCAATCAATAGGTATACTGCTGTTCATTGAGTCATCATGTGCTAAGCACTATGATTAAGTGCAGAGAGAGGAAGCAGGGAATAAGACAGGAAAAAATTCTCTCAGTGCTATGTCGGAACAAGTTCACCGAAGCCAAATTGATTCATCTGTTAACAATTCACTGTTTAGTGACATCATTTTGGTAGCTTGAGATCAGGCACAGAGAGAGTATTCACATGACTAGAATTGATTGTGTCTATAGAATCACTGTTAACATTTACTAGCATAGTGCTATTCCTGCCTGAATAAGGCTTACATTTTAGGAACAGAGAAGAAAAATTAATGAGTAAATAAATGTTCTGGATTAGCAAATGTATTAGATATAAATTGCACTGAAAATGACACGGGTGATTAAAAAGTAGATATGTAGAGGCTGGAGCAATGGCTAAGCAGATAAGAGCCTTTGCTGCTCTTGCAGAGAACCTGGATTTGTTTCCCAGCACCCACATGGCACTTCACAACCATCTATAACTCCAGTTCCATGGAATGTGACACCTTCCTTTGGCCTTTATGGGTTCCTGCAGACATGTGATACACATTTACTCATGCAGACATATACACATACACCTAATCAAATAAATACATCCTTAAAATACAGCTATATTATTCTTTTCCCTAATAACTTTCAATGGAACTAAAGTTAACTATAGCAAATAATTCAGATACACTTAATTTATTTCTTGCTTTCTTTAAAAGGTAAAGTAGAAAGACTAAAACCAAAGAGTTTTAATAGGCTAAATATCAAAGATAAATACACATAGATTTCAAAGTTAGGAAATGTTGAAACGTTCATAGCAGCAAAAAAATTCTTCTTAAATTCCGTCTTCCACTTCATCAGAAGTATTCACTATCACAGGGCTTGGGTTTTTATTCTTTGTGCACACACACACACACACACACACACACACATGCACACACGCACATGCACACACACGTGTGTGTGTCTGTATGTATATGTCTGAGGGTATGTGCATGTGACTACAGAACTCACAGGGTCCTGCTAGGCTGGAGTTGCTGGCTACCTGACATGGATGCCTGAAACCAAACTCAGGTTGTCATAAACAGCAGTGTGCTCTCTTAACTGCTCTCACCTCCATATTATTCTAGCTACCATGCTGGTATTAGTATATCTTGATTGCTCACTTTTGGCCATTCTTTGCATTCCTATTACAGTGGAGGAAGACTGCTAGCCTTTAAAAAACATTCTTTTTGTCCTTCCAATCCTCAATATGATGCTACATTTTAAAATTAAATTCAAGTATGTTTTGCTCCCTCCTTCTTTTAGACAGTCTCATGAATCCCAGGCATACCTTGAATTTACTAGGTAGCCAAGGAAGAAATCTGTGGACTCTTGATCTTTTTACATCTCTTAGTGGCCACTACATTAGTATTTTCTTTTCATTCTTTCACATATTACACCCTAATGGAAGTTTCCCCTCCCTTCTCTCCCTCCAGTTTTTCCACTTCGACTTTCCCAGATCCACCCCATCTGCTGCCCCCTCTCAGGAAAGGGCAAGCCTCCCAATGACATCAACCAAACATGGTATAACAAGCTACAAAACAACCAGGCACATACCATCACATCAAGGCTGGACAAGGCAACCCAGTAGGAGGAAAAGGGACCCCCCACACAGGCAGAAGAGTCAGAGACAGCCCCACACTCCCACTTGTAGGATTCCCACAAGAACATCAAGATACTCAGCCATAACATATATGAGAGAAGATGTAAGTCAGGCCCCTACAGGATCCCTGAGCTCTGTGAGGCCCCATGAATCCCAATCAGTTGTTCCTATGGGTAATGTTTTTATGGTGCCTCTGGCCCATCTAGTTTCTCCAATTCTTCTTCCCCTTCGTCCACAGGACTTGTGAGTTCTACCAAATATTTGGCTATGGGGCTTTACATCTGCTCCCATCAGTTGCTGGATGAAGTCACTCTGATCTTTTTGATGATGATTTTGCTAGGTTCTGGTCCCAACACATTCTGTGGGCAGTATTTTTAAAATGGTATCCATCTCAATATCATTCAATGATGATACTGCTGAAACCAAAAGTTTATATGGGGCATATGTTACAACAGTACCAGCAAAATTTACCTTGCATGCAAAATAAACTTACTTTAATTTGCATTTCTAAGTTATTCCACGCTTTCTGATAAGACTGTAAAATCCTCTCAAAGCAATTTTATACATGGTAAAGTCCGTAAAATCCCTTCTCAACTTTGTTTTTCTTGAGGCCCTTTGCCTTCCTAGTCCCATCTAAGCGCATGCTTTTTAAGAGCACCACACAACCATTTGTCTGAAATCTCCATTTCCACATCTTACAAACTCCTGTTTCCTCTCTTTTGTATTGGATGCACAGCATTTCATAACTTTCATGACTCTCATTTTTCTTGATTTGTTTTCCCATTTATTTTGTCCAGCACATCTCCTAGTAGCTTCTGAAAAAGGAACGTGGGGTAAATACTTAAAGTTTTGTGTGTCCAGAAAGTCTTTAGTCTACCTCTGCTATATCAATCTTAGTGAAAATTTATTTCCCTCAGTCCTTTGAAGTTTATTTTTGTTTTGGGCTGAAATGGGGGCTTACTGGGGGTGGAATTGAGGGTCTCATACTAGCGTAGGCAACCACTCTATCACTGAGCTAAATCTTCAGTTTTACTTATCTTTATTTCTGATGTAATGAGCCATGATGTTGTATGAGTCTTTAACATATCTATACTATTCTTTGGTAGATGCTTTTGGTGCAGAAGCCCATTCTTCCTGGGATATTTTGTTTTTATGATTTATTTGGTAGATGCTTTTGGTGCAGAAGCCCATTCTTCCTGGGATATTTTGTTTTTATGATTTATTTGATATTAGTTTCAATAATTTTGTCTTAGTTATCTTTAGAAAGACAATTAGGTAGGAAAGATTTTCTTTTTTCTTTTTGTTTCCTTTTTGAGACAGGATTTCTCTGTGCAGCCTTGATTGGTCTGGACTCTCTTTGTAGACCAGGCTGGCCTCAAACTCACAGAGATCCACCTACCTCTGCCTTCCTGAGTGCTGGGATTAAAGGTGCGTACCACCACACCCAGCAAGAAAGATTTTCTAAACTGATCTTTTATATTAAAGATATTGAAATATTTTATTTAAATAAGTCACAAGGGCCTAGAGATGTCGCTCAGTTGGTAGAGCCCTTATCTAGTGTGCAGAAGGCTCTGGGTTTAATGCACAGTGCTGCACTCTAGGAGATAGAAGCAGGAGCATCAGAAGTTTAAAGTTATTATTGGTTATATAGGGAGTTTGAGATCAGCTTGAGATACCCTGTCTGAAACAAGTAAACAAACAAAGACACAAAACAGCAATAAATGAATAAGATAAATGAGTAGTTTTTAGTTCTATTTTTATTGTAATTCTTAATACATATTTTGAAAATTAATAGAATTCAAATTAATATTGTTATATGCACATTCATGATGTATGTGTTCATGGTATGTATCCACACTTCTACCCTTTTTCCCCTGAACACTGTTCCTCATTCCTAAAGGTGCCTCTTTTATTTATTTCTGTCCCTTCTCCCTTTTGTCTTTCCCTTTTTCTAGAGATCCCTGTTCTGTTATATACTCTTACAAGTTGACTTATTGTTTTTCTTAAATGAATGAGAACATATGGTATTTATATCTGGATTTTTTTAACCTAAGATAATGTTCTCCACTTTCATCCATACTGCTGAAAATGACAAAAATTTTGTCTGGAACAGATGAGTGTCCCATATACTTCCTTTTCTTTATCCTTTCTTCTGCTGAGATGATGCATCTGGGCTGTTCTCATAGTCTGCCTATTCTGAACAGTGCTACAATAAATACGGAGGTGCAAGTATCTTTTGTGTAGTCATTCCATCTGCTTTCTTTATATGCTGGACTGATCTTGTAATTGTTTTGTTATTCTCTTATATGCCCCATATCTCTGAATTATCTTACCTTATTGAATTTCTCAACTTTGTGCTCTTAGCCTTTTACCAATTACTTTCAAAAATGCTCAGTTACATATTTAATTTCAAAGAGTCTGTTCTATTTTAGTGGTGCTCTGTTTCATCAAGGAAAAACTACATTTGTCCTTAAGTATTTATGGAATATTGGTTTCAGAGTCTATGCATTCTCAAGTTCTTTATATTAAATCGTATAGCATTTGTATGTAGTCTATGCTCATCCTCTTGCATGCTTTGAATAACCTTTAGATAATTTATGATGTCTAATACAAGTGCTACACATGTCTTATGCTGTATTATATGGGGAATAACAAAACAAAGGAAACTTTCAAGCATACACACAATCTTCTCAAGTGCATATACATGGAGATATATGCATACAAGTTTGTATGCATGCAAATATGTCTGTTGTATTTTTTGAGATCTGCATTTGGTTGACGTTGTGGATATGGAATTCAAGGACAACAGAGAGCTCTTATTTCTTTTAAAATATCCTAGCCTCTTTAAAGTTCTCTTCTATTATTTTCCCTTAGTTCCTCGTTTTTCGTGTTTCTTTGTTCTGATCATTGTATTTTCTGTTAAAAGCTTTGCCTGGATATGTAGCAATGGGAGCATCTGCCTGTAGTTAAGAATGAAGCTTTCAACAGCAGACTTGAAGGCAGGTGTGTTGCAAGTGGCCTTCTGCAGAGACCAGCTGCCTAACCACCTGTTGGTCAATTTTATTTTGCTTGCTTGTTTGATTTTGGTTAGTAACTGCTAAGATTTGACCCTTGGGTCAGTGACTGTTTTCAGAGAGGAGACTTAGAAATCTTTACTGCCAGAAGCTGAGCACAAATTTGGGTGAAAGAAACTGATTCTCACGATCAGTCTCATGAATACATACATTAACTTCATCACTGTTGGTTGTTGGTTTTTTTTTTTGTTTGTTTGTTTTTTTTTTTTTTGTTTTTGTGCCTCATCACAATTCCCAAGTTTTTTTGCTGCCACAGTTTTGGTTCTGGAGTTTGTGTGAATCAATGTAATGTATTTCTGTTTTGTTTTGTTTTGTTTTGTTTGCGGTAGTCTCTTTGTTCTCAGTAGATGTCAGGACAGAGGAACGTCTAAGTATTCCTGATATTCAAAGAGCTTTCTATCAATGCTCAGCCTCACCTCCACTAGCATAGTGCTGAGCAAAACTAACTACCACTCCTTTTTAGTATTCCAAGAAAGCATGGCTGCTTGCCTCTTATCAATACTTCCCTCTGAAAATGCTTAGGTTTGATTGGTCTCCACACTGCAAAATCAGTTACCATTCCTACAGGGTTTCGAGAGGTCTTTGATATTACTAATTATAAAGCACTAATATTTTTTGTTCCTTCTTCTCCCTGTACCAGGAGGTCTATGGACAAATCATGAGAGACAAAAGAAGTTACAAAAGGGTCCATCTGATATTCCTTTGTGTTGCTTAGCACAGCTTTGTAATTAATTCAACAACTCAGATATAGCATGTTGGTTAAAAGCATCAAAGAGACTGCCATTAATATGTTTAAATTCTGTATCTTCTCTTCATTTTAAATTGCACATCACAATGGTACCCTCTCACAGAACTGCGAGAATTAATTGAGTGAAGACATTAATGAATTTGCCTGGCACTTAATAATTCCTCAATAAATGTTAGTCATTATTAGTCAAAAGTAGTTATGGTTATTAGTATTGTAACTCAGGAACTCTGCAGGGGATATAATAGGAAACAAAATATGAATAGATCTTTGTCCCACCCAATAAAGAGGAATCCTTTTCCCATTCGGGGATATCGAGACTACAACTGGTCACAGATTCAAGAGTGGAACAAGGGGCATAAACACCACATTTCCAGATGATGTTACCAGAGACAGAAGCTCCTCTTCATAAGTGCAAACAATATCAGGTGTTGTGTACTCAGTGGTTACTCTGTACCAAGCAATTTGATTAAGTGATCCCATTGAATCCTCAAGTCAACCCACAAATTAAATACTGCCATCTATATTTTATGGGTAAGGGAATTAAAGGTCAAAGCAGTTTCTTCAAGGTCAAGACCTGGGATTCCACACCAGACTGCTACCAGAACCTGACTGTGGAACCACACATCAGGCTTGCTGTACTTTGTTACACTTAGCGAGGATCTGATGCTAATTCTTAAGTAACAGAACCAAATGAGTGCTATTTTGATCTGAACACGTTTATGGGATTCTTTTCCATGGATATAGGAAGTACTAAGACTTTACAAGGACGTAAGGAAAGAGATCAGTAAATCACAATAGAGAGATTTCGGAGCTGGAAAGCACTGACAAACTTCCCAATTTGGTCTCAGGATGATTGGGCAAGGATTATCACTATGTACCTTTATCCTTTGGCACAAAACAGACTCCTGAAATTAGGTTTTGATGCCTGAATTCTTCCCCTTTTATTGTACTCTGACGTTTGTTTTAAATGAAAGTCTGTTAGCTACATTCACGCATTGCTGGAACACACATTTTTTTTTTTAATATTTTCTCCAAGTGCGGCCTTGTATGGTTAAGCAAAGGGAATCCTCCAGGTTTCTTAAGAGGCTCATGTTCCTTATACCTACTGCCTTCCATTACCCTAAATATGGGTGCTTAGTGGAGGACTGCTAAGCTGAAGGGGAGATAGTTTGGCTTGGAGCATTCCAGAAAGAACTCCAGCAGACTCCTTTAACATCTGTAAAGAAAGATCTCTCAAATTTCACCACAACCACAGTTGTCTTTCTACCTTACTCTATATAAAATAAGAGTATTGTGTTATGTGTACCATACAAACAGGTTGTTTTTCATTCAGCTTTTGGCCATGTCCAAGGGTTGTGATCATGAATTATTGTAAGTATCATTCTAACAGCAGAAATTCAATTACCTTTAAGTTTTAAATCTCTGCATGTGCCTAGCTTCTTTTTCAAAAGTGATGTTGCCATTTTCTAATTCAAGTAATGACTTTTTGAAGAAGTAGGTTTTAATGTTCACTTCTCAGGACCATGTTCCTTGGAAGCCAGTTTGAGACCTTCTCACGCACAATAAATCTGAAGTGATGATCATCACTTTTATCAGAGCACAGACTGCATAAATAAACAAGATAGCACCGCTCCTTACTGTGACCTTTTTCTCGTCTTTAAAAGTTCTCAAAAACTTAGAATAGAGTTATCTAGAGTTATGAAGGGAAAACCAACAATATACTTCAATTGCCATCTATTTAGAATTCTCAAATTCAGGTTCAGAGGTACACAGTACGCAGAAAGAGTATCATGAATCATCAATGGTTTTACCATAGTGGACTAAGTCATCTGTCGGGAAGGCGTTCCTGCCAATTATGTCTTGTTTCTTATCTTAGTTTTCTATTGTTGTGACAAAAGAGCATGAGCAAGGCAGCTTATAGAAGACAGTGTTTAATGGGCCTTACCATTTAAGATGGTGAGTTGAGGACTAGCATCGCAGGGAGCATGGCAGCAGGCAGATGGGCATGGTCCTGGAATAGTAGCTGATAGCTTACATCTGACCCACAGGGGGAAGGAGTAGATCAATAGATCAATTGATAGATAGAGAGCCTGGCATGAATTTTTGAAATCTCAAAGCCCAAACCCAGTGACTTGCCTTCTTGAACAAGGCCACACCTATGCCAACAAAGCCATGCCTCCTAATTTTTCCTAAACAGTTTGAGCCTATGGAGGTCATTCTCATTCTTTACTGTTTTAGTGAGAAACCAGGACAGGGCCATGGAGCATGTCCTGTAATCCCTTGTTTCATTCCGACTTCCTATTTGAATTATTTGCTGCAAATCCAATGAAAGTACTGCTAGGATTGATACTAATAGCATGCTTTGCACTTTGGACTTCTGTGAAGGGGATCTTTTCATTGCTAAGGAGATGACTGGGTAAAAGAGACCCAAGCTCCTATGGACAGTGGGCCAGGGTGACAGCTCCTCTTTTGTAGTTGAATACTGCTGGCAAACTTTTCTGGTAACTTCAAGCCCCTTTGTAGTTAGTTATGAGAGCACTTACAGAAGTTTCTTTCTGGTGTGTGTGTGTGTGTGTGTGTGTGTGTGTGTGTGTGTGTCTGTCTGTCTGTCTGTCTGTCTGTCTGCTGTCTGTCTGTTTGTCAAATATGGAGGACACAAGAGAATCCCAAAGAATAAACTTCAAGTTTCAATAATCTTAGGGAGTTGCTGTCAGCCCATTGTACCCGGGGCTGACTAAGAACACAGAGGGCAGGATAGACTAGCCAGCAGAAAGCACAGTGCAGTGTGTCAACTCAGAGGAAGAGGTGTTTTTTCCAAAAAGAATTTCAGCATTTTCTTTTGGTCATGGATAGATGTGGTCTCTTTTCCAGAAGGTTCCATGCCTTTCAAAGCAGAACACCAGCATTCTTTTCTATTTTCAGGGGCTTGCTGCCCTTTGGGTGTTTAAAAACTAGTTCTTATTTTACTAGTATTGATTTTGTACTCTGCCTTCTTTCCTTCACTTTTTGTCATAACCTACCAACATCTTTGAAAGTAGCTGGGCTCTTGCAGGAGTCATAACGCCAACCACTGTCCAAGAAAGTCAAGATAGGGGATTATTGAAAACTTCCTAAGGGATCTCTGTGTATGTTCATCCACTAAAGGTGGATATCATGTTTTCATCCGTTTCTAATCTGTTTCTGAAGAGTGGGAGTTGGGGTTGGGTAGTGGAGAGGGTTCATTGAAACAGAGTCCAGGAGATTGAGATTCAGCAGCCTAAAAAACTGGAAGAACACAGTAGCTATTTAGAAAAAAAGAAGGGCATTTATTATAGGTGTGATGGGGAAGGGTTGGGGGTGAAGATCAATTCAGTGTATGTTGAAATTTAACATGCAAGTAATATTGTTGAAGAAAGCAATTGATTATTTGAGACTGGAATATAAAAGGGAGGTATGAACTGGTTTTTCAATCTGAGAATTAAAGAATAGATATGCTATTTCAATTCATAAAATCAGAAGTGGTCATCAAAGGAGAGAGTGCACATAGAAAGATAGCTAATGACCTGACTTTGGGACACTCCAATATGAGGAGAACAGAAAACTAAATAAGAACCCATATATGGGCCAAACGAAAAATATCTGCCTACTAACTTTAGTGCATTGGCTAGGCCAAAAGTCAGGAATTTTTAGAGGAATTCAGAATCAGAAGGAACTGAGGCCAACATTTTTTGTAATCGGGAACACTAATCCAAGATATGGGAGCCCTGTATTCTAGTCCTGATTTTATAAGCGAATGAGTAAATTTGTCAGATAACTTGGCTTTTCTGAATCGCCCTTTTCTACCTATAAAGATACTTAGCCAATTGGCATAAAAGGTCATGGTAGTCAAAATTCTGTAATATCATTTTTATAGAAGACACTGTGTGAGGGACAGTCTATTGCTTCTACAAATTTTAGATATGTTAGAACCCCCAGGGAGATTTTCATATTCTTATCTCTGGGTCTCAGATTTAACACCTCAATTCGTTGCTATGAGTTTGGTTTTGATATTCTTCATGTGATGCTAATATGTAGCCATGGTGATCTTCTGTATCCTATGTAAAGCATGACACTGCCCAGTTAGCTACTGCACATTTATGCATAGTGACTTGCATTTCCAACACAAACACAGTTCCGTTAATTATAAGTACTTCTCTGTCTCTGTCTCTGTCTCTGTGTCTATCTGTCTGTCTGTCTGTCTGTCTGTCTTTCTCTCTCTCTCTCTTTCTCTCTCTCTCTCTCTCTCTCTCTCACACACACACACACACACACACACACACACACACGAAACTTGTCATGAGAGGTTAGCTATGTAGACCTTGGGATATAAAAGCAGTGAGTATCAGCTTTTCTTAGAGCTTGGTAAAAATGACTTCAGCATATCCTTTTTGACCTCCATAGTCTATCTGAAATGCTATAGGAGACCATGAGACCATGAGACTGGGGGCTGCAGTGTAGAGGGATGGTTTGATCTTTCTCTTCATCTTTTATAATAAAAACACACCGGTTACTAAAAAAAAAGTTACAAAATTAATGAGTAGTACAACATGCATAGTATACAAATGCTATCACCTTTGTGACAGTGCTGTAGCTTACTTGCTGATTTACAGTAGTTTCTCACCAAAGCTTTGCCACTTTGCCACTGGATAGGTTGTAGGATGTGTTGATTTAAACTCAAGTTGTCTAGTGGGGGGATATGCACTTAAAACTGAATCCTAGTAGCCCATTCTTTGAGGAGTATGCGACTAGTAGAGTAGGCATTTTGGACAAAGACAAGAGGAGACAGGCATGGATTGTGGCGACCCATTATTCACAATCTTGTCATATACATCTGCCTTTCCAGTAGTGCAAAGAAGTGATTTTACCATGCACAGTATACCTCTAACTTACCTGGTAAATTTCCTTTGAACTCCCTTTGTCTAGTTCACACTGATTTTTTAGTGCTTTTTTTTTAAACCCTAAATCATTTTTTAAAGTTGAGTAGCATAAACATATACTGTGTATGACTGGGCTTGCTCATAAAATTGTCACATTTGATATATCTAAAGATGTGAAAGCCATGGGGGAGAAAAACCAGAAAAATTCAGGGGAGAAATCAAGCAAGTCCTCAGAAATATGTCCCCCCTCTGGGTCTTCAGAGCTCTGCTCCGTTCAGATGTATGACACGTAATAATGAAAAGAAGCTTGGAATATACTCTGAAATTGCTCTAGGGTGAGTAGGGCTCAAGATAATTGTAATTTTTAAAAATAGGTTTCACCGTTGTTTGGAACCATCTACAATTCAATTTACCTTATCGCACGAGCCATGAATAATGCTATGAAAGAAAATGGACGGGCTAGTGCTGCCAGCCTGGTTCAGCATTCCAGAAATGTGCAGTTCTATGGATTCAACCAGGTGATCAGGATGGACTCACATGGAAATGGAATTTCTGAATATGTAATTCTGGATACCAACGGGAAAGAATGGGAACTCCGTGGCACCCACACTGTGGACATGGAAACTGAACTGCTACGGTTCAGGGGAACCCCTATCCACTTCCCTGGGGGCAGGCCCACTAGTGCAGATGCAAAATGCTGGTTTGCAGAAGGAAAGATCTGCCGAGGAGGTAAGGAACGGGAAATCACTGGTCATCAATTTAGTTCAGTGTGAGTTATAGGGGTGCTTCTTGAAGACTAGGTATATTTTAATATTGAAGCATTCACAAGGACAGACATTAACATTTCCAGTTGTACAAACATCTTGGTACTTTATCTCCTTAATTTAAAAATAATCAGAACCACATCCACAAGAGGCACTTTACAGTCTTAAAGATTCATTCACAATTTAAAAGTTAACCCATCACTGGTTTTGAAAGAGGTCTCAATCTTTCTCAAAGGCATTGCTCTAATAAAAGGAAAACGTTTTCCTCCCCTTACTTTAGTTGCCTGTGACCTGTGGTTGTTTTACTCTACTATAAAGATGCCCTGGGTATCCTCTGATACATCCAAATCCTGTCAGTCAGCTCCTACCACAAGAATACCATATTAACACCAGCTCCCGTCTGAACTGCCATGACATTAACATTATCTGCCTTACAGCTTAGCACAAAATCACTTTTTAGTTGTTTCTCATGTATTGGTTTTGTCTCTTCACTCTCCAAATACAGTGCTCCTCCAGGGCAGGAGCCACAGCTAGTAATTCTGATGTTCCTCACTGATCCAGCAGCTTGATTGACTGCTAGTAGTAGGACTGTTCTAGCTTTTGGAAGAGGGAAACTTCATCAAGTCTCTGACAGCCACAGGGTACCTTTAGAGGCATCCATCTGATTTTGATTCAAGTATCTCTCTAAACCTTTCCAAAAACATGTGCATTTTTTTGAGATCAGCTTTGACTATGATTTTACTTTAACGTGACACATCCTCTTCACTCACGTCATCATGCATGTCCCCTGAAATATTTGTAATCTATTTAAATATTTAGATTTCATAGAGATCATATATCCTTATGAAAACACTAATTGTCAAAACCAAACTCTACCTCACCCTTGAAGGGCAGTAAAGTACTATACAATTCATGAGGTCTGGGGACACAGATGGATTAAGAAGGTCTTTTATTTTAGACAACATAATGCTTACCCTTCACAGGTAAGAAACCACGCCTATTCGCAAGAATTTTATTGCTATCGAACTTAAATTAATGCACTGAAAGTTTCCCAACTGTAGACTTTTTTCCCAAAGAAAACACCCTGCTCAGCCTTAATTCATGTGATTTGTTATTGTCAGCGTGGTGAGTGGTTTTGTTTCAGAACAGTGAAATTGCTTTCTTGTCCATAAAGTCAACAAGACGAACTATGCTGTAGAAAAAATGGAATTAGGTTAGGTACATGTGGCTTGATTTTAGAGTCACCAAAAAGCACAGGGAGTCACTCTGTGGGGCACTTTATTTACTGCTTTTTTGTTTTAATGCTCTTCTTTTTCTTTTCTCTCCATCTCAGCAGGTGTCGACCCCGCCTTTGCCATGATGGTCTGCTTTGCTTTGTTTATAGCCTTGCTGTCTATCAATGGATTTGCTTACTTTATAAGGTGCATTTTTTGTTTTTTTGTTTTGTATATACAAAATTCAAGTCCACAATAGCCCTGTTAATATTGATTTCCAGGAAGTCATGTTTCAGTACAATTGCCTCATTACATGAACCACTGATTTTCTTTTCCATAGTGATTTACCATCCCTACTGGCCCCATTTAGAGTGAAGTGTTTTCATGATGCTCAGAATAACATTTGCAGTTGTATTATCAGTGGTGATGCTGCTTATGGGTAGATCAGGCTCTCAATATAATGGTGAAATAAGAGAACTAGGATTTTAAGCCTCTCTATTCCTGCTTATCTATGTTCCTTCCCCCACGCACCCCAGAATGGTATGGTAGGGGATGGTGTTGGAATATTGTAGGTAGACTTTGAATAGATTCTAATCTTCACAAATAGTGGTGCTAATTCATAAGTTTGGAGTACCTGGTCCTGCTTGATCATTCAGTGTGTAAAGGCAATTGCTGCTAAGTCTGAAGATCTGAGTTTGAGTCCTAGGACCCATAATTGTGAAACAAGTGAATCAACTTGTAGTGCCCGCGCCACCGCAGTACCCAGTCGAGGGCGAAGGCCTGCGGATTTAACTCATGCACACACGCACACACACGCACACACACGCACACACACGCACACACACACACACACACACACACACACACACACACACACACACACACACACACACACACTAACACAGCGGGTCCTTCGTGCTAAGAGAGCAGCAGCTGATGCAGCAGCCGCAGCAGCGGTTTATTATTCTCGTCCGGCCACCCCTCCAGAGTTCCAAAGAGCCTTCTATAGGCAGCAAAACAGGAAACCTCCTCCCAGGAGAAATCCCTCAAGAGGTGATTGCACACAGGAGGAAAAGTCTCGAGGATGGGAGGGGGCGCGTTCTCAGAGCAGTAAACATGACTAGCTAACCAAGATAAACACAAACATGGAAGCTGCTAGAAACAGGACATGAAACAGCAAGACAGGCAGGCAGCCCAGTCGGGCCTGGTTCCTACGCAACTTGCATAAATTGTCCTCTGACCAGTATATGCATGCTGTGGCACATGTGCACTTAACCTCCCTCCCGGCTAAGCACACACATAGACATAGAATGCATACAAATATTATAGGAGGTGTAGAGTAGCTTCATGGATATGACTAATGCTAACAGTACTTTTTTTGTTTGTTTGGTTGTTCGGGTTTTTTTTGTTTGTTTGTTTGTTTTGTTTTTTGAAACAGGGTTTGCCCGTGTAGCCCTGACTGTCCTGGAACTCACTCTGTAGACCAGGCTGGCCTTGAACTCACAAAGATCCACCTACCCCTGCCTCCTGAGTGCTGGAATTAAAGGAGTGTGCTACCACTGCCAAGCTGTGGTAAGATTGAATATTGAGTCTAGCTCCCAGCACCCATGTCAGGTAGCTCACCACTGCCTGTAACTCCAGTTCTAGAAAGTCTGATGCCCTCATCTGGCTTTTGCAGGCATTGCACTCATGCAGATAGCCATATGTACACACATATAATTAAAAATAAAATATTAAAACAAGATTGTAATAAAGATTAAATAAGCAAAAGTGAGTAAAAACACGTTCCTCAGCATGTGATTTATAGTAGGCACTCAATAAGTGGAAAAAACCTTAAGCCCTTTGTACATACTAATTGTTGAGAACCCAGGATCTTCATTTGAACATCTATGCTTCTTGTCCACTGTATCACAATCTGGATTTCTACTGTTCTTCTTCCTTGGATAAAAATCTACCCTTTATATTCATCAGCATCATAGTAAGCATCAAGTCTGTCTTCCTCCCTCAAATCCCTTAACAGGTGGTCTACTAATTTGATGACCTGTTTTCAAGACTGTTCTGAATGTCACTTAATCTGAAAATCCTTTCTTATGATCTTTGTATTTTAAGTGTTGGACTGTGTCCATGTGAGAGTAATTTGGGGGGAAATGAAAAGTGAAGTAGCTCTCTCTTTTCTACCTTGTGATCTTTTTGTAAGGGCAGGTCAAACAATAATACGGCATGGACTCACTGGGAGTGAAGCTATTTTGGTGCGTTCCAAGAGCAGGTGTGCTGAGCATATGACCTTGGACAGGTCATTTAACCTTGCTTGGCCATGATTTTATAATTTGTATGTGAAGGAATAAGATTAGATGATTCTGAAGAATCCTTCCAGTTTGCTATTTTAACAAACTTACCAAAAAAAAAAAAAAAAAAAAAAAAAGAGATCAAACCCAGCAACACAGGTGCTAAACTTCCTACTTAGTACCTCCTGTATTTAAAAATTGATCAACACACATAAAAGAATAGGCAGGTTATGAACTGTTAAGACACACTCAAGAAAGATTTGTTCAAAGGAAGTTTTTCTTATAACTTCTGTGGCTAGGACATGTCACTGCTAAGAATAGAAATTTAATATCCTTTACAGATGCCAAATAACTTAATATTTAATTAGCATTATTTGATACTCAGTAAAAATAAATGACAGACAATTAACCCCCATCCCCTCAAGAGAGATTTTAGGAGTCATAGGCTTTTTCTACCCAATATCTAACCACCTCATGGCAAGGTAAAAACTGGACTCATAGTCAGTTGCTTATATTACTCATCAACAGCCCCAAATGATAATTCTTGCTGGTCTTTTAAACTGAATGGATTGGTACTCTGGGCTTTGAGTGAGTCCAACCCATTAATCATTGGGAAGAGAAGGAAAAAATAAAAGAGCAGACCCACAAAGGGGGGAGGATTGTTTGGAGCTTGTGAGCTGAAGGGCAAAGAAGACTGGAGAGGAACATGATTGGAGAGGGACATGATTAGAGAGGAAAATGATTGGAGAGGAAAATGAGTTTGAGACAATTGGTACTTCAAGTGGCCACAGAAAACTCAGAGATGGGAGAGAGGCACATCATTCTCCCGAGTTACTTGGTCCTTGGCTCCTCAGCTAACAAAGCACAAAAGATGCCCCTTCTTTGCTGCCGTCCTCCCTCTCTCTGCCCACCACGGCTGCAATCAGAGGAGCTGAGCGGCTGATGAGTTGCTGTAATGGATGATACTTGCAGGAGAATGACTCTCTGTTCCTTCCTTTTCTGTGTGTTTTGATTGTTTAAGGGTTTTTTTCCCAGAAAGAAAGATGTGCAAAGAACCTAACCACCCCAAAACAAAGGATTCTTTAAACTTCTCTTTTCTCCCTACTCCTCTGAACCAGATTGCATTGCTTTTCTGCAAAGCTCTCCCGAGCTTTGTAATACTAATGATCATAATGATAATAATGAGCCCTGATACTTTCCTAGGGCTTCATGCTTTTCAGAGCACTTTCACATACATTATCTCATTTGATTTTCAAAACAACTCTAGAAAGCAGGTAATGTAAGGACTATTATTCAGCTAGACAGGAGACACTGAGGCCTGGAGAGGTTAAATTATTTATCCAAGGTCACCTGCACCTGGCTAATTAATGACAAAATCTGTACTGTACTCCCCCTCCAACTGGGAGTCCAATTTGCTTTCTACTAGATTGTATTTTGAAGCACAATTATTTTTTTACAGGTGTACCTGCTTTAAGACAATTTTCTACAAATCTGAAACAGATAAGTTAGGAGTGGTGTTTTACTTTGGCAAGAGATTCATGTGCTCTACCCAAACCGTCACTATAGGGCTCTTTTAATTTTCTCTGCTGGGCAGCAGTTCCCATCTAGATGAGGGATGAGGGACATATTTGTTGGCAGACGATTAGAAACACATTAATTACTTGTTTCTAAACTAGTGAAGTCACTGAGAACAATTGACTTGGTTGCCGGTACTTAAAGCTACAGTGATGTTATAGACGTTTCCTTAGGTCAGCTTGGCAAAGCATTTTGATTCAGTGATTGTTTCTTTCAGCCTAGCCCTTCCAGAGAACACATGGCATTATTGAATTGTGGGAAAACAAAGTCAATGTAGCTTTCAGCATCAGGAGAGAGAGAGAGAGAGAGAGAGAGAGAGAGAGAGAGAGAGAGAGAGAGAGAGAGAGAGAGAGAGAGACCATATACCATACAGACTAAGGTTCCCTCCTGATCGTAAGTTGCCTGGTAGACTCACCTGACTGTGCATAGACATCATACACTCTTATGTCTCTATTAATTGATTTGTGTAAAATAATTACATTAACTGCAAATTAATGGGCATGTTTGGAGAAAGTCATGATTAAGTTGTGTTTGTGTAATGCTCAGACAAGAGATCAATCTGGTTAAAGGGAGGAAAAAACCCAGCCAGCCCACTTGTTTGGAATCACATAGACAAAGCAAACAACTGGTTGAATTTTTCCACATTTCAACCTGTTGCTTTGGCAACGCACGGATGCAACTTTGCGAGACAAGTGATCTTAGGAGCAGAAACCTGGGCCCACAGCCAGGGACCAGGATTCCAGTTCCAGCTCTGTCTAAGGCTAGGGAATCTCACACAATTTGTTATTTTGCTTTGTTTCCTTAATGTGCTTTTTGTTTATAAACTGGAAATCAATGACTTTTAACTTAAGATAATTAGGATGCATAGTGTGAGTAAGAGGCTCGCAAAGCCCCTTCAAATTATCCAGAGGGGTTTTGAATGTGCCCCTGATGTGGGATCACAATTTTAGTAGTCCATGATGCTACCTGTACATCACCCTTGCTTCCTTTTTGGATATCTTTTCAATATTATTTTCATGTTTGTGCTTTTGCCTTTGTAAGTTGTAATGACCAGGGCTGTTTGTGCTTCTCTTTACTTTAGATATTACGGCGAAGGTCCATGTAAGTGAGGTATATATTTGATTCATATGTATGCCTTAGATATATATATCTATTCGAGTGAATCATCCAGCACTCCTCCCCGATCATCTTATTTCATATTTCTTTCAGGAGACGTATAAATAAAATCCAACTGATTAAAGGGCCCAACAGAATTCTCCTGACTTTGGAAGATGTGACATTTATTAATCCCCACTTTGGCAGTAAGGTAAGTAGCCCCCTTTCTGGCTGTATTGACTGATATCAGAGCCAGAAGCTATAGGTTACCATCAAAGCATGTCATATAGTTAGTTTCTATGATGATACGCTCTAAGAGTAAAATGCTCAGGCTAGAGAGATTAAAGCTAGGCTCACAACAAAGAATGTAAGAGTAAAACTCACACTCGATTGAGAACTCTTAATATAAAGACATCTCATGAAAATTTGTAAAAAAAGAAATGATCACAAATAAATGTTATTTTACATGTGGGGTTAAATAAAGAATCTTATTAAATTATTTTATGTTTGTATCTTTTTGCTATGACTTCTAGAACACATATAACTACATATGCAGCACGCAATAGTCTTCAGCCACAAAAGAATAAAATCTTGTCATTTGCAGCAACATGGATTGAACTAGAGGACATGATGTTAAAGGAAATAAGCCAGATATAAGAAGACAGTAGCACATGATCCTGCTCATATGTAGTAGGAGGAGAATGGACTAATGGAAGGGCAGAAAACAGGAAAGTAGACAGATATTAGATAACTGGTATCAAAATACATTTAGACAGGAGGAATAAATTCCATGGCTCTATAGAACACTTGGGTGACTACAATTTATAGCTTATTGTGTAATTGACAAAAGGAAAAAGAAAGAAAAAAGGAAGTAAAAAATTATGAACATAAAGAAGTGACACAGGGAGCCTGGCACAGTTGATGCACAGCTGTAATCCCAACACTCAGGGAGGCAGAGACAGGTGGATCTCTATGAGCTAGATGGCAGCCTAGTCTACAAAGTGAGTCCAGGACAGCCAAAGCTACACCGAGAAACTTTGTCTCAAAGAAAGAAAGAAAGAGAAGGAAGGAAGGAGAATAAAGAAAAAGAAAGTGGATATGGTCCACTCTGAGCAATAGTTTATCTTTGACTTCATATAACCCCTTTTAGGTAAACTTTATATTAGCCTCTAACAGCCAACATGGTTTTTATAGTTTAAGATATACTAATAAAAGTTTGGAGAAAGATGATTCAACTCATAAAAGAGATTGAGTTTCTCAAGAGTCCTGGTTAAATTTGTGTTATAATAGGTGATCTTCGTAAGGGCCTGCTACTGCTACATTTTGTGAGATTTCATGTAGTCCTTACCTCCTAGAGCATTACAGTTAAGTTAAAGACAATGAAATTTTGCAAGGAAGCCAATAGGTGCCAAATTGTACAAATGAACTGGAAATAGAATAGGACTTTAGAGAAGTCAGATCTCTCAGTGGAAAGAGCCTTTTCAGAGACCCAGATTCAAAGCTGAGTCTTGAAAGAAGGGAAGGTAGAATTTGTCTATGCCACAGATTATAGACTACTTATCAATCACTTTTCTTTGATCCTCCCAGGAGAAATTAGTAGCAAGCTTTGAAATTTCTCTCTCTCTCTCTCTCTCTCTCTCTCTCTCTCTCTCTCTCTCTCTCTCTCTCTCTCTTTATGAGCTTTTGTAAAATCTGGCTTATAAATGTTGGTATTTATTACAGAAGGGTGATTGCAAGCTAACACTATTGTGTCATATACTTCAAAACAATTAGAATAGAGGGGTTTGGATGTCCTCATCACAAAGAAATAATAAATGTTTGAGATGACAGGCAACATAAGTACCCTGATTTGAACATTATGCAATTTATGATTCCACAGCATCATACTGTGCTCCATAAAGCTGTATAGTTCTTTATCTATATATATTTAGAAGGTGGGATTGGCCAAAATTCAGTAGTAAATGGTTATCATATTTTGTAAAAGACTTACTTTCTGTTCTTTGATATGGTTTCCATTCTGTCTTCCTGTTGTCTTCAGAGCCTTGAGAGATATCGTAGGGAGAGGAAACATCACAAAAAGAAGCATGGAAAAGAAAGCATGTGGGGGGAAATCCTTTCAAGGGAGCTGGTGTGTTTCCTTATGCTAGCCTGTCTGGTTGCAATAATCACACTCATCTTTGTGTACTCTATCAAGGGTAGCAAGATGTAAAGAGAGGATGCAAAAGCATCATATTGCTTCCATGTGTCATTTACTGTTGTCATTTTACTAACCTAGATTTGAGAGTCTGGTTATCTCAGTGACAAACTGGTCAGATGCTTAAAATGACACTGAAAGTTACATGTAATTAGTTGGCTACATGAAGAATAGATTTATGTGCTAATGCCCCTTGTGGCCGTTCAAATGAACTGATGAGCTATTTAATTCACTTCCCATTTATAACCATCTGGGTTAAATCCTAGAATGATTTTGTTAAGGTGGATATCACCTTCCTAGAAATGTACTGATCACAGGCAGAACAGTCACTGAGGCTGTCCTCTATTGCCCACACCAGAGAAACACATTGATAGTTGGTTTCCAGTTTTGAAACCACTGAAGAACACTAGCGATCGTGGCAGTGGAATCTGTCTGGGTTTTTCACTCAGTATTCTTTGTATGAAATTTCCTACCTGAATCAGACACTGAAGCCAAAGCTCTGCATCAATCCCAATCTATAACTTGATACCATGATAAAAAAAGTCATTCAGTCCTGTGGTCAAAATATACTATCCAGAAGTATCATAAAGTCTTGTGGAAATGGACATGTATGTACTAAAGCTTTGATCAAAGATACAAATCTATTTTGACCCCCCTATGAATTTGGTATTAGTCACGTGAACTTAACAGTTCTTGATAGATGCTTGGATATTGGGCTCTAAAGTAGCAAAAACAGTAACTATGCTCATTTTAAAAATTAAATTAGCTTTTCAAAAAATGAACAAACCTTGCAATAAACTAGTGATTTCTACAAACATATAAAATTCACTTGGTTGCAAAAAGTATGCCAGTATTTGCAAAATGCCACAAAGAACATACTAGTGCTACGGTCAGACAGACAGATTGCCTGGGACTTAAGACAGTGCATGCACATGATGATAGGCCATTTCATTTATGGTACCTTTTGATCTGAAGAGAATAAAAACATCATTACAACTTTTTACCCCAAAAATGAAGAGATGCCAAATATCAGTAATCCTTTAGGGAATGCTGATGCTTGTTTGCTTGTTTAAGTGTTTTAGTCTAAGTGGAAAAGAATGGCACTACGGAAGAAGAACATAGCTCTTTGCTTCTAAGTCCTTTTTTGGCATTTAGCTTCTCTCAATGATTCTGAAGTGGAACAGACAGGGGAAGCATACATTTTGCTTAATTGCTCTGCAGTCACAAACTTGCAGCTGGCTGTGTTTAATCAGTCAAGAAACCAAGCCAGGAATTCCATCCAAACGGAATGTCTGAAAGTGTAAACTCTTTGAGAATACAGAATTAATTCAGCCTAGAAAAATTGCCAGGTCAGGAGAAGTCAAGTCAGAAAAGGAAGGATGTTAGAAGAGAGTGAGGCTGAAATCCAAGAGTATGTGGATTTGGGCAGATTTTATGACTTTCTCCCTTACCTTTCACATAGAGGTCTATGTCTTTATATACACACTACGTGCTCTTCTGAGATGTGAAAATAAAGACTAGAAGGGAAGCAGATGACTCCTTGGCCTTGCTCTGTTGGAGGGAGTACAGGTTGATGGAGGGGCTATGTGAGGGGTCAGGTTTTACATGTTGCCTAAATCTTGAGCTGTTAAAATTTCAGAACATTTTCTCCAGACTTTGTGATAGTCTTGAGATTGTAAAGAACTGAACTCCAGGCTAAAGCAACCAGTTGTTTTCAGTTGATCAGAGTTCACTGTAATCACAGCACTGGAAAGCATATAAGATGAATTATTGGCAAGCGAGACTGATAGAAAGCATGATGTGGTAAGAAAGAGCACAGGACAGGCAACTAGACCGTCAGCTCCTTGTCTAGGCCCTTGTATTCTTTAGCTGTCTGTTTCCTCCTTATAAGAAGGAGACTGGAGGAGCTGGGCATTGGTGCTATGTACTTATAATCTTGGTCCTGTGAAGGCAGAGGTCAAAGAATTGTGTTATTGAGGCCAATCTGTCATATACAGTGAGACTTTGAAAATGATGAAAAGATGATTATGACTACTAGTAATAACAAAAATTAATAATAATTGAGTAGATGGTGGTGTTGGTGTTGGAAGAGGACCCTTGCCTAGATAATAACAAGGGTATCTATTCCCTTATAGTCAGTGCAATTCTTTTAAAAGAATTTTAAGAAATATACAGACTAATATTGAGGTACCTGTTGACTTATCCCTCTTCACATAAATTAAGTCTAAAGGCTTATTTGAAGATACAGAGGCTTGTCTTTAAAGGTGAACACAGATTACAGGGAACTCTTTTCATTTTGTCTTTCAACTGGGAAGTTTCCAGCTCCCCCTTTCAGACTGTGTCCAAGTAAAATCAAGGAGTAAAAGATCTGGCCTTCTTCAGCCTTACACTTATCATGGGCCAATAACCCACTTACTCTGTATCTTCTTAATTGCTCCGTGGGCGACCTTCTGTCAGAAAGAAAGATGCCATTTGGCAGAGTAGAACAAAAAGGAGCCAGTACTGGGAGACAGGGGCTGACATGATTTCCTACTTCTATTTTTAAAAGTTTTGATTTTTGTAAAACCACACTTCTCTTAATGAAATCATTGAGTAGATGATATTTGGAAATTAATTTCCATCTTTTGAGTCTAAATTTTAAGTCTAGAAAGTGAGGACACCATGTAAATTACTGACAGGTAGTGTTTCTCAGCTCACATGGATAGAATTCCAATTTTCTCTATGACTCAAGAATAGCATGTTGCATACCTGTAATCTTAGCACGTGAGAAGGTGAGGTAGGAGGATTATCAGTTCTAAACCGGTTTGGATTACACAATGGGATCCTATCTCAACAAACAAACAAACAAACAAACAAGCAGACAAACAAGTAAGTTTATAGGAACTGAGCAGGTTGTATTTATACATTTAGGAATATATATTCACAAACATATATGGAACAACAACTAAAGAAAGAGAGGCAATTAGGGATGAAAGGGAAGGGTTGGAGGGAGAAAAGGGAAGGAGGAAAATGATGTAATTATATTTTAATTTCAAAAAGCTTTTAAAAAACAAGCAGGTTATCTGGGAGATAAAAATATTTGTGGATGCTAACCTTTCCTCGGTGCTATATAGAATTTAAATAAGCTACCAACTACAGCCAATAAAGAGTTCTGAATGATTATAGTGAATTAGTTTTAAATAGTTCCATGTCTTTTTTCTAATTCTTTCACAGAGAGGAAGCCGTGCCAGCGTGAGTTTCCAGATCATCTCAGAAGTTCAAAGTGGGAGGTCCCCAAGGCTGTCCTTTTCTTCAGGCAGTCTAACTCCAGCTACTTATGAGACCTCCAACATAGCAATATATGAGGTGAGATAGTGAGAGACTCGGCAGCCTTCTCAAGTTTTTCTGTGTCTATTTACAAGCTTGTTTGATTGATATTTTTGACAGTGATTTTTCCCTGGCAACTGATGTTACTAGAAACTCCATTAATATTTCAACTTGATACATTTACTAAGATTGTAGGTAAAAGACTTGAAACCCAAATAGTTAAAATGTGCCAGTTATCCCATACCACTATATGTAATAGAAGAAGTAATTCCCTGAGTCTTTTTGGGGGGGGGTTGTGAGATATCTAGAGACCCAGATATGTGGAGTAGTGTTTGAAGGTAATCTTCAAAGTCTAGATGTTTTTCCCATACTTATAATAGTCTGGTGACACAGAAACTTTAAAAATTCTTTCTTTTTAGACACCTGTACTATCTTTGGGAGTAACAGGTTACTTTGTGTTTTATAAAATAGAAATCCCCTTTGAAGTTTCTGTCATTCAAGATTTAAGATGTCACCTCCTCCCTATTGTTATTAGATATTGGAATTTGGCAACCAGAACAAATCTTGCATGAGTTGTAGAGATGAGCTGTTTCTTCTCAGCAGGAAAGAGTTAGGCAGGTGGTAACAGGGGAAGCAGACCATCCCTCTGTTCCTCTGTTCCTCCTAAGTGAGGCTTTCTCAGTGTGGTTTCCTTGTGTTCTGAGACCCTCCCAAGAGCAGCAGACACTCTCAGCTTCAATAGTAACTGCAAAGAAAGTCTAAAACAAGGATGAATTTGGATGGTTGGCTGCATTGGTTTTTTCCAAGTGAATTATTTCTTCCATCAAATAAATTATTCACAGGGGGTTTGCTAGGGATTGAACATGTTAACCTCCAAACTTTAGGTGTTGAATTTTAATGACCAGTATGATGCCATTTGAAACAGCTTGAGATATTAAGTGAAAAAGTGAGACTCTGACAAATGTGTTTTCTCTCGTCTATGGATTCTAGAGTTTTATAAATATACAAACCAGAAACAGACATATGACATGAATGTAGAAGAAAGACTGGGAGAAGGGAGGAGACGAGTGGGAGGGATAAGGAGAAGGAGGGTATGGGGGAGAGGGGATGTGAATGTGGTTAAAGCACAGGATATTCTTGAAAGAATTTGTCTTTATGAAACCTATCACTGTGCACAATGAATATGTGTCTCAAAAGGAGACAAGATTTTAAAAAGAGATTAAATCAATGTGAGAAAAGCTCTTACAAAACAAAAACAAAAACAAACAAACAAACAAACAAAAAACCCTACATACAGGATTTGGCCCACATGTCCTTATCCCTTCCACAATGTTTTTCTACTTCAAATGATGTGACAACACTGTGTTGGGTATAGGAAACAATTCTCACTCAACAATTGAATCTACTATCCCTTGGTTTTGAACTTTCTACTCTCTAGAGTGCTGATGAATACATTCTTGCTTTTTAAAACTATAGATATAAGTTGCCAAGTTTCACAAGTGGACTACCCAGGCCTACACACCCAATTAGCATAACACATTGTCTTTCGTTATACTTGAGGGTTTTATCTTAGTTTGAAACGTGAAACCTCTGGATTTTACTGTGGTTTAATCCAATCAAAAGGGAGATTTGTTTCCGATGTGAGCTTGAGGTTTTAAGGAATCTTCTTTCTGGAAAAACTAAAGGTACAAGTGATTGGCTAGCTTTGGAATGTCAAACAGAATGAGCTTAGGCCTTTACAGTTGCAATACACCATTAAGATTCTGAAAATAATAAGCAGGCTACCAAGATAAGACTTGATAGATAGCCTATGATCATATAGTGGAGGAGGAGATCCCCCTCGGTCACAGACTTAGGGGAGGGGAATAGGGTGAAAGCAGGAGGGAGGGAGGAACAGGTGGATACAAGTGAGGGGAAAACAATTTAGATGTAATCTGAATAAATTAATTAAATATAAAAAAGAGTCTGAAAATAAGTATCAGCAACTTTCCTTTTTCACTTACCAATTAGAAGATGAAGTGAGTCCTTAATCCCGGGGGCTCATTAAAAATCTCCTTCCAAAAATTAAAAACAATGCTATGTCCAAACTGCCATTTTTACCAATTGACTCTTGGTGGTATTCAGTTGGTTGGTAGGAACCTGCAAACAGGCATTTATGTATTTTTCCAAGTCCATTGATGTGCTTTTTGATATGTGCAGCCAGGTATGATAATTGCTAGACAGAGACGCCTCTAAGGCCACATCTGGCACAGCTCTGCTATGATTCTCTAACTCAGTGGACAAATCTATGTGTTGAATCATGGTGTGCTTTATTCAGTGGGATTGCAAGGTCACAGTGTAGAACTGAGAAAGAAAAAACGCCTGTTTCTGGCCTTGATGATCATGTCAGATACTTTCTTGTTTTGGAAGGTGAACAGGGAGCTGGCTATAAAACTTTCCATGAATGACTGCTGGTCAGTCAGTTCATGAGTGGGGGATCTTTATCTTCATAAAATGAGGATGATCTTTTAAAAATATTTTAGTTATTTATTTTAATGTGTGGGTGGATGTTTTGCCTGCATGTATATCTGCACCACTCGTGTGCATGACCTTAGACACCAGAAGTGGGTGTTGGAAGCAATTTATGGACTGAGCATCGCCCCAGTAGAGGATACCATTATGCAGCTCTAAGTCATTTAGTAATGACTATGTAGCTCAGGCTGTCCTTTGTGTAACAATCTTCTTGCCCTAGTCTCACAAGTGCTGGACTTATGACTATGTATCACCATGCTGGGCTATAGTAACAATCTTATGGAAAACTGACTTCTTTGAAACCGAATCTACTGGCTGATGAGACTTCAAACAATTTACAATAGAGAACCATTTGAAAAAGCTGCTGGATCCTTCTCCTTCACTTTCTCTTTCTCTTCCCCTTCTCCTCCTCCTTCCTCCTCCTCCTCATCTCCTCCTCCTCTTCTTCTTCCTCTCCTCCTCCTCCTCCTTCTTTCTACTGATTCAATTGATTTATACTCCATCTTAGACAACTCTTTAACCCTAGCCAGGCACATAAACTTCCCACACATGAACTGGCACACACACACACACACACACACACACACACACACACACACACACACACACACACACACACACACAAACATGCACATAAAGCCAAGGGAACAAACAATCTCAACCAAGCAAATGAGAGAATTATTCTTGAGAGTCCTGGGATTTCCAGATAATATGCTTATTGATGCTAAGTAGCCAAAACACAGGCTTTTCTGGATTGTACTACATCCACGCATATTTATACCCTGGTTCATGTACAGATGTATAACCTTCCACAGATAATCTTTGAATATAGAAAGGAGAGCCAGATAAGCTGATCAGTGGGAAGAAAGCAGTGCTAGCTGATGTTGTGAGGCATTTGTTACGATCTGCTCTCACAGCCATAGTCTGGGGGACTGGAGAGATGAGGGGGAACTCCCCGAATTCATCTTCTGCTTCACTTTTGACACCTTCCAACTCTCAGCCTCTCCCTATGTGTTCCTCCTTGACTTTCCTTTCCCTATACACTCATACCTTTCTCAGGGATTTTTCTTTTCTTTTTCCTCCTTCCTATAATACTTATCTTTCTCCCTTCCACCAGCCATTGTCTCTCATCATTGAGGTATAGATCAGTAAAGTTAAAAGGCCTTGATAAATCACCTGGAAAACCTCATTCAAAAGGTGGGGAAACTGAAGAGAAGGCTGATTAAGTGGCTGTGCTAAGGCTATCTGTGAGCTTGAAACAGAGACATATGTAGGACCTTGCTTTCTTGTTTTAGTTAAATCACAATGGCCATAGTGCAAAACAGATAGATTTTCAATTACTTCAGGAAACTCCCATGAATCGAATTTGATGTTTCTTCTTCTTAATTAAAAAGTGATAAGTGATAAGAGACTAAAACAAAATATTTAGCCCATATGTGTTGAAGATAAAACTTGCCCATTTCCTCCTTTTCTCTCATTTTTCATGAACGAGGATGCACAAGGACTCAATAAAAAACTCACTTACGGTGTGTGTGTGTGTATGTGTGTGTGTGTGTGTGTGAGAGAGAGAGAGAGAGAGAGAGAGAGAGAGAGAGAGAGAGAGAGAGAGAGAGAGAGAGAGAGAGAGAGAGAGAGAGAGCACTAACATTTAAGCAAACCAATCCTCTAAACAGAGGGAGCTTGACAATGAAACAGGGAACAGAGAAGGCCCTGGAAGATATTGGTGTAACTCTAGCTCTGTTATTGTCTCAGGTTCCTTTTGGACATATGAGATTAAGTTAGATATACTTAAGACACTTTCCAGCTTTCAAAAGCTACTCTTAGCTACTCTGGCCGTTGAGTAATCCAAATAGAAGGCCAATCTATGTCTCTGACTGAACTAACTCCATTAAGAAGGTATCATGTATAATCTACAAGGCAGTCAGAGCTATTAGTAACTGCTGTTCAGACTGTACATCGTATGGTGGCATCACATCTGTGAGGGCTCTATTCACAGTGACAATATATTCTAACTTAAATGGGAGTTGTACAGAAGGAGATGCAGGCATTCCAGTCTAGTGCTGGGGGGTGGATCTCAAACCTCACATCTATATCTTTACCATCATTCCCAGTGATGCATATTGCTCAGTCATTATTTTCGTTATGCTTTAGAAATTCCTTAAGGTTGCATCTTTCTCCTAACCTGCATTAGTGGATCCTAGAGTCCAGTTTGCTTCTCCCACCCTGATAGCCTTACTCAACACCTCATTAAAGAGGCTTCCATTGGCAGGGAGAGCTTGGTGATATGCAGACTACACACACTGCCAGTGGGATGTGCTCCCTTGTGACCTGGGTGTTGGGTGAGTAAATGTGGAACAGACATGCTTATAAAATGTGCATGCATTTATGCAGCCAAGACTGCTGCCCAAAAACAAAGTGCATAATTATATACTCAAAAAATTAGGACTTTTTTTTTTCACCTTGGGGGAAAACATCATTATCCAATTAGCACTAAGGTGCCATAGCAGCTGGTAGTTACTAAGGGCCAGGTGACAGCTGCCAAAAGGCTGAAGAGGCTTTTTGGGTTTTGTTCCCCCATCAGTATGTTTTATATATCGTCATATTTTGTAAGATCCCAGTTAGAGTTTTGTTCTATCGGCTTAAGGCTTAACCTCTGATAGCTGTAAAGGGTAAAGTACTTTGAAAGATAAAACTGTTAAGCTTGAGGCAGGTCCTCTTGACGCCTATGAATGCGTTTCAGATCCCTGCCTGAGAGCAGAACTTGATAAGAGAAGCTTAGTGTGAGGTAAATGGAGAGGCTATGAATGAAGGGAGCATCCCAGAGATAAGGAAAGGCTGAGCGTTGGGTTGCAAACTTGAACATGGACGATAATTACAAAGAGGACATGATAACATTCACATTTCACGTCCTATTCCTACACCTTTTGATTCCTCAGGTGTCCTGTGGGACTCAATTCTTGGTGCTGCTAAACAGTTTCCAGCTGACACTGATGCAGCTGGTCCAGGGTCACACTTTGACCATTGTGCTATAACTTCAACTGATGCTACGTTGCCTTGCTGAGCTTCCTGACAAGGAGCTTGTCTCTCATAGGTTTGTCCAGCTCTGGAAGGTCTCCTAGAGTTACTGCGTAGTTGAGGGGCTTTGAACTCCTTGCCTAGGAGAAGCTTTGTAACGGAGTACAGGGGAGTTACTAAGATGCCTGAGGCTACCATTAATTAGCCTTTGCCTCTGGCAGCTTTCCAGCTGCTTGCTACAGCTGGGTATATTCCTTAAAAAGAGAGTGGTTACACATTCCTATTTTCACAATTTGATTGCAGAGAGCTCTCTGCTTTATTATCTCTACTTGATGGCAAGTAGGTGCAGCTTGAAATGGAATCTCCAGGCTATAGGGAATAGCCATGCAGGCACTTTGAACATGAGGGAGCACAGTGTAAGACATTATCATTATCACAGAGGAAAGCAAATCTATATTTATATTGATTTATATATATTTATAATTTATATTTATATATATATTTATATTGATTTATATATATATATATATTTTTTTGGTTGTACCAAACTAAGTAGGGCTTGATGACTGATGGCATCTTGAGGCTATGCATGCAGAAGAAAATTATCAGGCACTGGCAGTGAAATGAAGAAAGACAATGACATAATTGAGTTTGGAATTGATAGGGACCTTAGAAATTGAAGTTTTGTGTTTCAAAAGTTAAGAATCAATGCTAACTACTGATATTTGATCATTACACACTGTACACATGTATCGCATTATCACATCGTACCCACAAACATCTAAACTTAAAAAAAATGATTATGAATGGAAAAAGTTGGAAATAGACTTCTGAAAGGGTCTAGATGACCTATTACTCTGGCGGTACCTGTATGGGTCAAAATAAAAAATGTTTTATGTACATTTAAATCAGTCACTTAAGATTAAGGTGTGAGAGGGCCCCCATCTCCACCCCATAGCCTGTCACTAGAGAAACTATGAATCAAGGTAAACGCTGCAAACTTTTGTGGCACTCCATCTCCCGCCTTGCATTTCCCACTAGAGACGCCTCAAGGCAGTGGGAATTGCAATCACCACCTATCACCATTAATCGAAGCAAGCTCTGTGCTACATCACTTAGCTATGAACAAATGAACTGGCCTAGCACTTTCTGCAGTTAAGGAAGACATTTCAGAGTGGTAACCTTGCTTTTTCTGGGAGCTGTACACCTGTGGCTTGTTTCCCTGGCCTGAGCGCTTTGACACTTTTAACTTTAGCTTCTTTTATGAGTTCATTTTAAGCCAGAATATGGAGTTTCTATAGGGTAGAGGGTGTGGAAGGAGAAAAAAAACCTGCTTGTATTGAATTTTACTCTAAGTCTTTTATGTGGGTGAAGCTGCTGACAACTAAGTCTCAGTGTTCTTTCCCTTTTTTTCCAGGGTGACTGGGTGTGGCTGAAAAAGTTCCCTTCTGGAGATTTTGGGGACATTAAGTCCATCAAATCGAGTGCAAGTGATGTATTTGAAATGGTATGAAAACGCCTTATTTATATACATTCCTGTTCAGGCCAGTCCTACGTAGGAGGCAGTCTTAGAAAGCCAGTGCAAGTAGAACGTTGTCATTACTAGATTGCTATGATCCTGTGACCCAGTGGCAAAGTCATGAAAATGAAAAACTCTGAATGTGAAGCAAAGAAGGAGCTTATTAGCCTGAGTCTGTCACCCAAACTCCCCGACAGCTTCCCTTCATGCCCCTATTTGCAAAATGTCTGTCTGCTTTTTACTGCCTTCCCTCCTGAGCTGAGAAGAGAATTAATTAAATGACAATACATACAATGCTTCTTGCATATTTCCGGCTTATAATTCCTTTAGAAAAAGATGTCTATTAAGGTAATTATCAATTAAGTATACCATAATCACCTACATGCCCATTTTTCAGACCTGCTAATTATTGTTTGAAATATGGTTATTTTTCTAACTCCGCTAGCTATGTTCAGAGTGTCCTTGGATGGTTGACTTAAGGAAGCAGGCTATGAATAAGTCAGGTATGATCATTTTTTAAGCCTCCTCCTTGGGGCTCCTTGTCTCCCCCGTGAACTTGGATTGGCGTCCGTAAAAGATTTGTGAATATTGTCTTTAGTTCTTTCAAATGATAGCAACAGACCATTTCTGCACATTTACAAAGCAGGCAAGTCATTCCATCAGATATGAACAAGGACCAACTCCATGCAGATCAGAGTGGAAGTGAAGAAAGAAAGGGAACGAAGGGATGCGGCCCCTGGGGATCCAGGTGTGCCCTAAGGGTTAAGATGAAACACCGTGATGTGGTGATGTGGTAGTTCCCTTACATAGGATTTTGGTGCCTGGAACTGAAGGGAAAATAATCAGAGATAAACCCAGGAAGACCAAAGACAGCTGAAACAGCCTATGTTACCGTGATTTTATGACCTGAGATGCTAACTCAAAAAGCTGTATTCAAAAAAGAGAGGCAAAATGGCCCAAACTGGGGATGCTGAATAAACAGATGAGCCAAAGTAGGGGTTGTGCATTACATTTTTTTTTTTTTTTTTTTTTTTTTTTTTTTTTTTTTTAGTGTATGTTGGCTTTTGGCATTAATTTGATTTTATGGAAAACCCCTCAGGAGCTTTTCAGGGGACTTTTGCATACTCTGCTCAGGTTTAGCACTTGCTTACAGTTTGCTTGGTTGTTTATGAGATCTACTTAACATTCGGATCATCTAAGGGCAAGTTGTAGACACTGCCCCTTTAGATTTAAATACTTTAGTGTGTGTTTTCTAAAACCAAGGGCATTTTGTGCCTCATTGTAGGTAGTACAATGATAAAAATCAAACAATTAAACACGGTATAATGCTGGTATTTAAATTACTACCCATATTTTAATTTTATCAGTGGTCTTAACATAACACAATTATAATGTAATTAATTCTTCCCATGCTAGTTTATGCTATAGGTTCCCGTATTGTCGTTGACTGTATGTCTCTTTGGGTTCTGTTAATATGACAATTTCTCAGACTTCTATTTCTTCATCTTAATATTTTTGAAGCATTCAGATCAGTTATTGGTAGAGCGACCCTCCACCTGGGTTTGCCTAGTATTCACATGGTTTGCTTTACACATCTTTAGCTAGATAATTTCGGGAGTGATGTCGTTTTGGGGCACTTTATCCAGAAGGCACACAATGTGGCTGGTGATGTTAACTTTGACTGTATGGCTGAGCTGTATAGCTTCCTGGCCAATGAGTTATTTTTCCTCATTGTAATTATACATTATTTTTTGCACAATTTGAATCTATAGAAATAGTTTGCTCCTTTTTGAGATAGGATCTTACTTAGTAACCCAGGCTCGTCTGTAACTCACTTTGTAGTACAGGCTGGCCTCCAAATCATAGCAACCATCCGCTCCTAGCCTTACAGGAGCTGAGATTAAAGGTGTGAGACACCATGCTTGGATCTTTTTTATTTTTTACAGCCCACTCTTATTCACTATTTTACTTACTAATTGATAATTTTATAGTACTAAAATTTTCTGTACTTATTGGCTGACATTTATTATAAGAAAAACCTTCCCTTCTCCCCTAGTCTTTATATTATTTTAGTTTTTAATAATTATACATGCATAGGCTTTCCAGTTGGTTAGTTTCCAGTTTGCCAAATTTCTGGTCCAAAAAGAAAAGGAGTTAACACAGTGCACTTCTGTCCAATGTTATCTGTAAGTCATATATATGTCCTTCTACTTCTGATTGTCAATTTTTTTTATCACGTTGTTTTCTTCTACCTATTGAAATGGTTGTTATTCATCCCCTTATTCTGTTAATATAGTAAGTCACATTGCTTTAAAGTAAGAATTGAACAAACGTTGACATAGCTGGGATAAGTTCCACTTGGTCATTACATAGTATCTTTTCAAGTACTCTGGATGCTATTTTTAGGTATTTTTTTGCAGCTATGTTTATCAGAAAGATTTATTGATTTTTAAAAATCTTACATATCCTCACGAAATTCCTGTCAATGTTTTTTATTTACTATTAAAATTTCCTTATTGTTTAATTCTATGATTTTTTTCTTTGTCTACTTTGATGCTATAGTGCTAAGGGGATGCACATTAGTGTATTAATACGTATCTGCAGTAGTGTCTGTGTGAAAAAATAAATACCCAATTTTGAATGTTTTCTAATTGTACTTTCATTATGAGTATTTTCTTTTCTTTCTTTTTTAATTACCTATGTAATATCACCAAACAGAGAGTTGAAAGAATTCTATAAAATTAGCTTCCTGAGATCCAATATGAGTCAGCTTCAGGACACAGCTACACATGCATATTTATGATAGCATGGTCTTAGCTTTTATCATTACAAAACACTCACTTTTAGCTCTGGGAATACTTATTTGCCTGCCATGGTTTATTCAATAATAATATGGCCACTCCAGCTTTCTGATTTGATTTTGTGGGTTTTTTTGTTTTGTTTTGTTTTGTTTTGTTTTTGGTGTTTTTTGAGACAGGGTTTCTCTGTGTAGCCTTGGCTATCCTGGACTTGCTTTGTACACCAGGCTGGCCTCAAACTCACTGTAGTTCTCCTGCCTCTGCTTCCCTGAGTCCCGAGTGCTGGGATTACAGGCATGTGCCACTGTGCCTGGCTGTGTTCTATTTTTCTATCTTTTTACTTTCAGTCTATTTTTTTTGGATTTAATGTTCATTTCTTTCAGGAAGCATACATCTGTTGTTGGGTTTTGTTTTGTTTTGTTTTGTTTTGTTTTGCCTCCCCTCTGCTGTTCTGTAACTCCTACCCAGTAGCAATAGTCTTCAGTACATTGAGACATCGACTGAAGTAATCCAGAGTTTGATCTGTCAGTTCTCCTCTAGTTCATCTAGTTCTCTGTTTTATTTTGTTTATTTTTCTTGCCTTCCTTTGGACTAAAATTATGTGGAGGGACTTCAGCTTGTTTCTTATATTTTCATTTTAGGTATACTTTATTGAATTTTTAAATTAATTGCTCTAGAGAGTTCTGAATGTATTTTTAAATTAAATTAAATTTATTTATTTATTCACTTTATATCCTGATTGTAGTCCCTTCCTCCTCTCCTCCCAATCCCCCCTCCCTCCCTCTTCCTCCATCCCCTCTCCTCTATTCCCTTCAGTTTATCAAGTAGCATCAGGACTGAGTGTCCTTTTCCCCTGTGGCCTGGCGAGGTAGCATTTGAACTTGTCACAATATACTTAGAGTTAGTATTAGTACCCCGTTCCCTAAAATATGGCAACTTTGTAGACACATTGGTCTTTCCAGCTTGTCTCCATTCTTTGCTTTATTGTTTGAATGTATACTGCCTTCATGTATATCATGAACCACATAATGCGGGGCCAATATTGATTTTAAATGTCCATATATATTTTATAGAAATTAAGACAATTAAACAAAGTACATTCCTTTATATTTGTCAATATGTTTACTGTTTGTTATAATTTTTATTTTTTTCCTAATTGTTCCAACACTGCTAGAAAGAGGTGGGAACAAAAAGAGGTATAAATTCTTAAAAGTCAGGGATTAAGAGATGGCTTGGCAGTTTAGAGTAATGGCTTTTCTTTCATTGGACCCTACTTCAATTCCTAGACCCTGTGCTGGGTGGCTCACAATCATCTGGAACTCCAGTACTTGGGGATCTGCCACATTATTCTGACTTTCATAGGATCACAACAGATGTGCCATACACTCTTACACACATATATACACAAAAATAAAAATTTAAAATGTAGTTTTTAAAAAGCTCAAAAAGGCCCTTGGCTTTTGGAATACACTGGTTGGTGATATTAGACCATAACATTTCTATTATAAGAGCCAGGTATGCAGTGGTACATACCTGTAATCCTAGCACTTGGGTAGGCAAAGGCAGGCGGATCTCTGTGAGTTCAAGGCTGGCCTGGTCTACAAAGTGAGTCCATCAAATGCTACACAGAGAAACCTTATCTTGAATAAAACACCACCACCACCACCAACAACAAAAACTCCCCAAAACCACAAAAACAAAACAAAACAAAAAAACCCAAAACAAAACAAAACAAAACAACAACAACACCCCAAATGAAACAAAAACAGGGTCTTCTTGATTAGCAGATGATCCTCCTTCAAAATGGTGGTTCAGGAATCCAGGCTATAGCCATCTTATGGCTCTCCTATGTCCTATGACCTTATCAACATGTATACTTATCTACAGATTGGAAAAATAATATACAAGGGAGTATATTTGCTTCTTAAAAGCCTTAACCTAGAAATGGAGCATAGCCCTTCTCTTCTATCCCACTGCGTGTACTTCACATTGATATGAAGACTAGGGAATGGGAGTTAAATTATTTTCCTAATCCATTTTTATTATTTCTAGAACACACTTCCAGAGCCCAGTAGTTTTGGCTGTTTGCTTTGTCAGAGAATGAAATCTTAGAAGATGCTTAAATTGTTACATGTAACCTGAGGTTGAAGCAGACTAATAACTGCCACGGGTGTCAGGCTTTTTGTACACACTTCGTACACACATGAGATAGTCAATAGTTCTCATTCCTATGATGACTAACATAATTTGCTGAGATTATCTTGTTGAAGGTTTTACATTATAATCTGGACCAGTAAATGGACAGTCATCTTCTCTAAACTCTATGTGATAGTCATTGAACTCTTTCTTTCATTTCCCATCTATTGACATGAGATTTGTAGCTCCAATATATGTCTATGATCTAACCTGCTTTTATTCATTCAGTGTTGCTATCATTCTAAATCTCTGTGTACCCGAATGTGTGTACACTTACATATATGTAATTATATATGGCTGGAGAGTTGTACTTCCTGTAATCAGGGGACTGGTTTCAAAAACCCTTCAGATACCAAAATCTGTGAATAATCAAATCTCTTAAAAAAAAAAAGGGGGAACACTACCTTGTATCCAACCTATGAATACCCTACTATATACATTGTCATGATTATTTGTAATGCCTATTACAATATAAATTTCATGTGCAAAATTGTCATATTGTTTTGAGAGTAACAAAAGCTATGTAGATGTTGAGTGTAAATACATTTTTTTCAAATATTGATCTATAAATTAGATTATTGTGCAGTTAATGTACAACTCATACACATATATGTATGTTCGTGTGTATTTATGTGTAAACAGGTTTGCATAGTACTGTTCTATGATCAATAAATGTAATGGCCAATTTAACCAACATTTTCTTCATGTTATCTGACTTCTCTGATATTTAGCTTATTTGTGTTTTATAATGCTAATGATATTGGTCTAAACAGAACTTCCTTTATTTTACGGCCTCCCTCTTAAGACACTTTTAATGTGAGCTGATCCTTATTTTTCTATCCTTAAGTGCTGATATAATTTTTCTTTTTCTTCTCTATAATGTCCTTGGGTATTCTCATGTGCACATTGATTTTATCTAAAATTTACACACTTACATTCCGTCCATCTGATCTCAGATCATACCTGTTTCCTGAAATCTAAACCACAAACACGTAACACTCTAAAGGAGTTGCAAGCAATCAAACAATAGTGGCACACACCTTTAATCCTAGCACTTGGGAGACAGTGGCATGTGAATCTCTGAGTTCAAGGCCACCCTGGTCTACAGAGCAAGTTTCTGGGGCAGCCAGGGCTGTTACACAACCCTGTCACAGGAAGGGGGAGAAGTTCCAACTTGATGTTCATGGATAATTTCGCTGTGGAACTATTGGCGTTCTCCACAGGGAAGTTTGATTTTTCATTTGCCTTGGTAGATTATGTAAAATTTGAGCCTAAGATGGGAATTCATGTTCAAGTAATATAATGACAGAAGAAGCAAGGTAGAGCAGAGGGAAAAGATAAGTAAATGTTTGATCTCACCTGGAGGCTAATAATACTATAATGTCATGGAGGACATTGTGAAGCACACAGTAAACGACATGGTCTCATGTAGGCTGAATTTGTGTGCTTTCCCCATTGAATCTTTGCCTGAGGTCTGTGAGTGGGGCCTTGCCTCTTAATAAGGTGGCTCTAGGCCATAGGACAGTTTTCTTGAGATGGTAGTGCATGTAAACTGTTAGCTAACATGTACAGCAGCTAGATAGAGAATGAAGAGTAAACAGTATACAGGATACGGGTGGAGCACCTCAAAACCTGCCATTACACTTTCCTCAAAGCTCCTGTATTGATGTATATCATGACTGTCTATTTAGAAACCCAAGAAGAAGTCTGCGAATGATTATGGAGGGGTACTTTTTCCTGTCTTACATCTATGTAATTGAAATATTAATAACGTATAATTAAATTACATACCAGGGTTGTCTATGAAATTATATAACACATATGAAAATGAAATTATGAGGCCAGGCATGGTGGCGCACACCTTTAATCCCAGTACTCAGGAGGCAGAGGCAGGCAGATTGCTGTGAGTTTGAGGCCAGCCTAGTCTACAAAGTGAGTCTAGGACAGCCAAGGCAACACAGAGAAACCTTGTCTCAAAAAACTAAAAAAAAAAATTATGATATTTACTCCATGGCTCATTGCCCCTGTCTATTGCTCTAGCTCGATATTTTCTATTCTCTCCATTGTACTGTAGTCCGGGAAGACTAAACCTGTTGTGGTTCCCTCAACTCAGAAGTATTTTGCTCCTCCAACTTTTATGTTCTTCAATAAAGCTAGTTATCAATTCTTTGGAAAGCTTCCTTTGATACCTGCCTCCCTCACTTCTCTCTGGATGAGACATTTAACCTCTCAGAGCTCACTCAACATCTTATGGTTTCTCTTAAAACACATTACATGAGGAAATTTAATTTTCAGATCACTTTCCGGTTACTTTGTGCTGAGTATGAGCTCTCTGGGACAAGTGCCTGCGTTGTTTTTATTCTTTTCTCCTATATTTTATTTAACTTTTTACAGTTTGTATAAAGATGGTGGTCTTCATCATGACATTTTGCACAGCCTTATTGGTGTACATTTTGTGTATTATAGGCAACAGTCAGCAAGTGAGACAAGACAGCTGTGACTGGTCTCTGTATGTCTTCTTTGCAGATGAAAGACCTGCGGCATGAGAATGTCAACCCTTTATTGGGCTTCTTTTATGATTCAGGGATGTTTGCCATTGTGTTGGAATTTTGTTCTCGAAGGAGCCTAGAAGACATACTGACAAATGATGATGTGAAACTCGATTGGATGTTCAAATCATCACTACTGCTGGACCTCATTAAGGTTAATGGCAAAACTAAGGGAGTCTTGGGTTTTCCTCACAGATTTGAAATTTACGAAGAATTTGGCTTGTTGTTTTTGTTCTATATTTAGGTTAGGAATGTAAGATTTTGAGATGTTTTCTTTCCTGTGGGTTATTGTGATCATTTCACTCCTCCACCTTGTCTCCCAAGTCCTGACTCCCCACCACCTCACTGCCCTTTTGCCCATATGCATTATAGAGTGTTGATAACAGAAAGTATCTGTCTGTGTTCCTTCTCAATTTGAGGGACAGACTTCTCTCTCTTCTTCTGTTTACTATCAAGCTCTCCTATGCCTTTAACCATATTTCACTTCTCTGCTTTGTGGATATGGGGAAGCACTCATTCCCAGAATCTTTAACAATGTTTAAAATCAGCTGCTAGCTTTCGTTTTCTAAAGACGTGTCACCTTGTAGGAGTAGATGATGAGACTTTGCAAGTCTGTGTGGCTGTGAACCTCTCTGCCATAGGACAAACTGATTATATAAGGTAGCACCTCCACTGTATGTCCATGGAGTACTACAATGGGAATCTATGCAAGTTCCATAGATGAGCTTCTGTAGAGCCAATGAACTCTATGATATGCCATAAAGCTCTGTCTATGTCTATTTTAATGGACTCAGACTAAATAATTGATTACTTGTTGAACTATGTACATGTTAATCACAGCCTTGCAAGAAGATATGGAAGGGAAAGACATCTCTTTCTCATTGTAAGATGGCCATGATTAACCCTCTTACCCAGAGGCTCAGAGATACTAAATCAGGCAGTCTTTATTTTACAATGTCTACCACATGTAGTTGGTTCTTAATACACATTTCTTAGCTGACTATTAAGTGGCAGAGCTGATAATAGAATGCTGTGATGATTAATATTGTCTTACCCAATGCAAATGAAAATCTCCTAATTCTTATTCTATTGCCATTTCTACTCTGTAAGCAAAACCCAGCTAGTTAAAAGAGAGGTCTCTAAGTGACAATCTTCTTCGGTCCTGTGATGAGTAATATTCAAACACTAGTTGGCCTGGGAAAAATCTTGCCCATTGGAGACTGGGCTTGCAGTTAGTGGAGACTATGGCCTTCCTGAGAGCACAAAATAGAAAGCATGGGAATATGAAAGGGTATCAGGATGCAAAGCAGAGACAGTTAACTGCAAGGACATTTGGTATCATCAATTCTGAGATGACTGCACTAAAATACAGATGTCTTTCTGTGCAGAAGGATTAAGCACATCTGATGGAGAGTTCTTATACATCACATTTGAATGTCATGTTAATGCTTTCAAGCAACTTTAGAGTCCAAAATACCTAGATTTCTTCTCCATTTAGATATTCTTTTATGTAAAAATAGTACATTAAATTAACATTTAAACTCAAACACTATGATACATATGGGAAAAATATTGATATTTATCTAACTCTGTTCTTCTTTCATCACCTCTACCCTAAGTTAGTTACTTATAACAATTTTGTTTGTTTCTAATACACATGCCATCACATAACTTGGCAACTCACTATTTTGTACTTTCGATTTGGTTTATAGTTATATTAATATCAGTACATACTGATTGACATTCTTTGTAAGTATTGCAGAATTTTCAAGCATAAACATGTATGCTAAATCTAGCTACTCCTTTATTGGTTAGTTTATTTCCAATTACACACCATAAAATCAAAGCTGCAGTGTATGTTCTTGTCTGTTTGTTAACATATATGCAAGCATACATGCTTTCTCCGAAGAATTGAAAGCTCTACAGTATACATATTTTATTTCTTTGTAGCTCCTGTTAAATTGCCAACCCTCTAAGCCACATCAAGCTTCCACTTCTGCTGATAATGGATTGAGAGTTGTATTAGAACTAGTGAGGAAAATCAGAATTTCCCATTTCCTGGCAATTTCATGTGAATGGATCCATCTTGTGCTTTAAATATCAACAGGTCTCCCAGTAGCACATAATTCTCAATAAACATAAGATATGATTCTTAATCAAAGCCAAACATTTTAAAGCTAGAATGGACCTAAACATCTTATCAAAGGTTTCCCTTGTTTGTGAAAAAGAGAAAAAAGTCTGAATTCTGGATCATAATCATCGATGCCATTAATAATCCCAGAAATTAGCTCTAAAAGCACAAAACAGCGAAAGAAATGCCTAAATAAATTTTGTTGTATCATCTACAGGGAATGAAATACTTACACCACAGAGAATTTATTCATGGGAGGCTAAAGTCTCGGAACTGTGTGGTAGATGGGCGTTTTGTACTAAAAGTGACAGATTATGGCTTTAATAACATTTTAGAAATGCTGAGACTCTCTGAAGAGGAACCTTCTGAAGAAGGTAAGCAATGAAGTGTACCCTCGGATGTACACAGGGTAACTTGAAGGTTCAAATGAAACTATGCATTGAATTAAAGCCTTAGGGTGATTTCAACTCCTCACTTTTGTTGAAAATCCAGCCTCATTTCCAAGCCAAGAGACTTGAATGAAGTCTGCATGCTGTAACCTCAGTGCAGCCTTTCCTTCCAAACAAAGCCATTGCAATAATGCTCTGTCCCCGCTGAGACAGGATTAGACTGTATTGTTTAGACACCCCAGCAGTCCGGGGAGAATCTTGATGAGTGCTAGGCACACAGTAGGCGCTCAATAAATACTTGTCAGATTGAATGGAGAGTAATTTAGAAGCTGGACTCCCACAAAGTATATTCTAGAATGGGATGTCACTAGAGCGTATCAGCACCGTGCAAATGAGTGCTCTATGGATTTTGTCTATGGCTTCAGACAGAGTGGCACACTTGTAAGTGAGTGGGCATGCTGGTGACATCCATTTTGTATTTTTGCCTTCTATCTAGTGCACCAGAACACTAAGGAATGCCTGGCAGAATCTTACCTCATCAAATCAAAAAGAGAAATCTGAGGTGTGGGAGAGCAATCTTCCAAAAGGGGTGGGGAGGGGATGTAGAAAATGGTGGTGGGCTGACAAGTGTTAAAACTGCTGACTTCGTTATACATTATACATGCCCAGATGGAGAGCCGGTCATTAAGGGCATCATATTTGCACTTCTCAAAATGCATACAACGCTAACTTGTACGAATCCATCTAGTCCAGCTCACCCATTTACAGACACAGAGGCTCACGAGTTACTCAAACCATACAGCAACTTCACAGCAGTTCAGTTCAGATTTTCACCCAGTCAACAGACCTCAGTGTTCTCTTTCTCTGTCCATTCATGTTTTGGAAGAGTTGAAAGTCTTGAAAATGATAGTGACAGCTGTGAGATTTTCCCCTCTCTCTTTCCCGCCCTGGTCCTGACATAGCTGTGTGGTAATTACTTGTCTAATTCTGGTTTGAATGCCTGGTTTGCCATGTGTCTTACTTTACACTAGGGTGTTGGGATAATAGCTGCAGAGATGGCAGGTACTTGAAATGTTCTATAAAAATTAGACATGTAGAAAAGGCAAAATCCAATACTTTCCCGTAATTCCATTTAATTCACATTAGGACTGGCAAAACTTTCAACCTTAGAGACATCTGTTCTTAAAGTGGGGAAAGGATGTCTTCAATTTGTGTGTCGCTGTGCCTATGTCGGTGTGTATGCCTCTGTGTGAGCGCAAGTATGCGCGCATGCACACGCATGCACATGTGTGTGTATTGTTTACTATCGCTGTCTGTATCTTGGTTTCTCACTCTTATTTTACTTCACTCTCCAAACTGCAGCCTATTCATCACATACTGCAGCCAGAGGGAACTTTCTAGACTGTAAATCTGATTTTGTTATAAGTGTCCCTCACTGAATGGCTTCCCATTGCCTTTAGGTTAAAGTTCAAATTCCATTATATGATATGTGAGTCTTACTTGATTTGGACTTACCCATTCCCTGCCCCCCCCCCCCCCCCCGCCTGCTGCCCCCCCCCCCCCCCCCCCCCCCCCCCGCGCTCTGCTGAACTCCTTCAGGTTGTTTATGTATGCCAAGCTCTCTCTTCCTTCCAGCCCTTTCACATGTGCTGTGCTTTCTGCCTGGGATACTCTGCCTTTCTCATCCTCATAAACATTTATCTGACCATAGCTAAGTTGACTTCTTTTAGGACTCAGCTTAAGTATTGTTGTATTAAGTGGTTTCCTGTGACCCCCTTATGCCCAACTAAGCTGCTCTCTTCAAGATCTTTAAGGTCCCCACATTCACTGTGGATTTGTACTTTGTTAGCAATCCTTTACTCAGTTGTCCTTTCCTTACACCTGAACCGCCATGAAGGTAAGAAGCAGGTTGGAGTCCCTCACGTCTGTGTCTGCTTCTCACTTCCCATAGCAATTGTGGTTTGAATGTAGGGAAGAGACAACCAAGTACAGTATTATACAGTATTACTAACAATGTACAAATCCACAGTGAATGTGGGGACCTTAAAGATCTGAAGAACTCTTTAGCTGGGCAGAAGGAGTCGTAGGCACATTGGGTGGTGCTCAGGGAGAGTTGTGGAAGAGTTGGGGGAAGAATAGAAGGGAGGGCACAGAGCTCCACAGGAACACCAACAGAGGCAACTAATCAACGCCGGGGGTGGGTGGGAGTGGGTGGGTGGGTGGGGGTGGGATCTTACCAAAACTGAAGTACCAAACAAGGACCTTGCATGGACTGGACCTAGGCCCCCTACATAGATGTAGCTAATGTTACACCTGTTTGATCTTCATGTGGGTTCTCTAGTAAGGGGAGCTGGGGCTGTCTCTGATATGGACTTTGTTGCCTGCTTTTCAATCAGGCCCCCTTGTGAGGCTGCCTCACCAGGCCACAGGGGAAGAGGATGCACTCAGTCCTGATGTGACTTGATGAGCTGGGGTGACTTGGTGGGGGTGGCTCTCCCTTTCTGAGGAGTAGGGGAAGAGGCAAGATAGGAGAAGAGGGAGTGTGGGACTGCGAGGAGAGGAAGGATGGGGCTACTATTGGGATGTAAAGTATAAACAAACAAATAAATAAAACATTCATTAGATTAATGGATGAATGAAATAAAATGAAATGTTGCAACTGGTCTCCAGCCTTCAATGATGAGGTTTATAGAGTCTTGTAATTGGACAATGTTTGAAACTTACTTAGCTCAACTTTTGCTTCAGGAAAATTGAGGTTCAGATGAGAAAACTGACTAGGGTCAAGCTGGTATTTTTAAACCCAGGTTTCTTGACTTCCAGTTGTATAATTTTTTTAAGGCTGTATTATCATGGGTCTTCAAAGCTGACTTTACCAATACAGCAAGCTCAGAGGAAGTGGTGTCTGCAGCTGATACAAAAGAAGCCAAAACAATTTTTTTTCTAGTCTTTCTGACAGTCCACGACTAATGGTAGCTAGTGGCTCTTATTTGGTTCTGGAGTGGAGATGAGGATGGTTGGGAGGTGAGGATGAGTGTTCATCACAGTCCTGTCTCAACTGTATGAATGCAGTCCAGATACAAGCTCATTTTAGCCATTAACAACAGAGACACCGGTGCTCTCTCAAAGCACTATATGGTAATGATTGTAGTTAATCACCTAGCTTTTTGCCAGGCAGTTTGCTTGCTTCCCCTTGTATGCTTTTAAATGTACAGGGAGCACATGCCATGAACAAGGACGGTTTTTTGTTTTTGCTTTCAAATATCTACTCTGGCTCTCCTTCCTCAACCCCCTCCGCTTGAAATCCGACAGTCAGAGAAGGCATTCCTTTGACTAAAGGATTATCCAGTCACATCAGTATTTTTGTAACTATCATTCTTTCTAGGGAGGGAGGCATAAGAGCAAAACCACTGCCATAGGTGAACCTGTCCTGTGAGCATAGAAGTCAGTGTTGGGTGGGAAGTCAGAGGTGCATGCTGATGGGAACAGATACTTGAAAGGCCAAGTGAGAAGAGGGGTACATGAAGAAGCAAGAAGGTCTATGCTCTAGCCCTTTTATCATGGCGGTCTAAAAATAGGCTATATTGCTCTTTCCTGGATCTTTACTAACAAAATACATCATCTCTGTTTTCTCTTCACCTTCTTGCATCATAAGAACTTGTCTTCTAGACTCCCTTCCTAATGCTCCCACATTAGATGTGATAATGATAAATAGCTACCTCCAGCCCTAGCCCTGGCCCTAGCTTCTGTATCCAAATCCTGGCCATAGCATCATTATCTGAACCCTGGCCCTAGCATCACTATCTGAACCCTGGCCCTAGCATTACTATCTGAACCCGGGCCCTAGCATCATTATCTGAATCCTGGACCTAGCTTCTGTATGTGTTAGCAGGCATACTCCAGCTTTCTGATCTGAACATGAACATATTTATGTCAACTCCTCTTTCACAAAGCCCAGGGAAGGGAGGTGCCTGACCCTGTCACTTCCTTTTTTATATTGTAGCCTCCCTCCCGCCACAGTATATATCGTTCCTGGCTCTGCTGCTGCACTGCACCCCCATTCAGGTCTCTTTCACTTCGGGGACAGCTCTTACTCTTCTTCCTAGCTGATTGCCCTGACTCCAGCCTTTCTCCTTGCATCCAGCTTGTGCAGGTTGCCAGATTAATCTTCCCAAACAGAGATTTCATCAAATCTCTCTTCAGCTCCAGCACCCCTACTGCCTTTTGTATTCACTCCAAATGCCTTCTCATTTGGCTCTCAGGGCCTCTCACCTTCTGCCCTCATTCTTCTAGCTACCCTCCCTACCCCCACTTCATCAAGCCCATTATTCCTTAACAGAGCCCTTCTCTTCGGGCCCTCCACTAATCTACTTACCACCTTTCTACCACCCCGAACAATTTGCTCCTTTCTGCCTCTTGTTCTTTTGCACATACTGTTCTTTCTTCCTGCAAAGCCCTTACCTCTTAGCTGTAGAAGCTGCACCCTTGACCTTCTTAATGGGCACATTTGAGATTTAACTTTTCCAGGAAGCCTTCCTGGATTAATTTTGCGAGCTCAGATGTTTGTTACTGTAAATCTGATGAAATTACCCATATTCAATGATTTTTCAACTCACAGAAATGGTGATTTTTATATAGTCCAACAACAACAATGACAACAACAAAAACCCAACTCCTCTCTTGACTTTCCCTTTTATATTATAAAAGTCAATTTCTTTATACGTTAAGGTACCAGCTATGAAATAGTCCAATGCTCTGACTGCTAAAAACTATGAAAGAAGAGATACATTTTACCCCATATAGGGCCTGAAGTTCAGCAGAACACAGCCATTACTCAAACTTGGTTTTTATTTTTTAATATATTTTATTAATTTATTCATGTTACATCTCAATTGTTATCCCATCCCTTGTATCCTCCCATTCCTCCCTCCCTCCCATTTTTCGCTTACTCCCCTCCCAAACTTGGTTTTTAATAGATCCATTTCCTTGTCTTTCATAGTTGTTCTCATCACTATTAGCCCTTTTGTATTGCACTACGGGATGCATATGGATGTCTTACCCTCTGGTCTGTGAATACTTCTTGGGCAGAGTAAAGGTTTGATTCATGATTGGCACCATTTTTCCACATAGCATAGTACCTGGCACATAGTAGACGATAAGTATTTGAAGAACCAGGTAGTAGCTGCTGTACCCTTTTTTGCTCTATAAGAAACACAGGAGGCCTGAGGATGTTCTAATCCTCTCAGAAAAGACCTGGAGAAAGCAAGTTGTGAATCCCTGAGCCCCGGCACAATCAAATTACCAGACACATATAGATTTTAGCAAGCAGGAAATCCATGGCAACGAGTCTGGCAGTGCCCTTGCCTTTCCATGGAAACCTGCCAACTGCTACTTGCAGCTCAAGAGAGTGAAAAAGCAAGCATCATATAGTGCTTCTCCTTCTGCAGTCCTGACCATCCCCACACCTTTATACTGTGTCTTGCTGCATGGTTGTGGGGTGTGGAGAGAGTAGTGTGCTTTCTGTACGTTTGTGTAATCCCTTAGATTAATAGATTCAGACCCCGAGGGGCCCTAGCATGCCAGTCTGTTTAATAAAAATATAAAGCAGTTAATAAAACAGCACCCTTAGAGCCCTTTAGGGCATTGCAGATGTCAGTTAATCCTCCTTGCATTTATTAGATAATTCTTCCTTTGCAGAACTGCTGTGGACGGCCCCCGAACTGTTAAGAGCCCCTGGGGGCATCAGGTTAGGTTCATTTGCGGGAGACGTCTATAGCTTTGCCATCATCATGCAAGAAGTGATGGTCCGGGGTGCCCCTTTCTGCATGATGGATCTGCCTGCCAAAGGTAAGCAGGAAGTGAGAAAAAGACACTAGGGGACCACTGTGTCCAATATTAGCAAGCCGACCCAGGCTGTCATATTTGCCAGAAGACTGTGTCAATAGCCTGCTAGCTTGCAAAGAAATAGTCTGTTATATGAAGGTAGGGCTTGGAGCCAGACAGCTTTAGGCATGTGGAAGAAATTCCTTCACCCAGGAAGCTAGTCATTCTGCAAACTTGGACATAAGCCAGGGTCTTTAGCACCTTTGTCAAATTTCTAGTCTGCACTACCTCCAACATGCAGTACTGCTGATCCTCTGAGATCCTTCTTACCAAGTACTTCGGTACTGACCATGATTCTCTGTGATATCAGTCTTCTCCTGTAGCACGCCATAGATTTTTCAGGCCGGTCTCCCGTTGAAACCTATGAGTGTTAGGTATGATCCATCAATTGAGGATAAAAATCAATGACTGAAAGTTTTGGGGGTAACAAGATAGCTGCATATTCTCAAAGTGTGAGCTTGCAAGATGCTTCGTAGCTACAAATGTAAGAATAGTAAGTTTGTAACTTGAAGCTCTTGGTGACGTCACCTTAACGAAATGATCAAGGTTGCCATCACCTATACCAAGACAGATCTACATCATGTACCCTTGACATGATGCACTTAGGTAAGTGCATCACCTTTGTGTGCATCATCTGTTTTGTGCTAAGATAGGTACATCCCTTTTGTGGTGCGTTGTTTCTGAACAAAGCAATAGCAAAAACAAAAGCAAAGCAGAGCCTCAATCCTAGTTGAAAGACATTTTACAAAATAACTGACCAGTACCTGGGCATGGTGACATAATCCTGTAATCCTAGTTCTTGGGAGGTTGAGGTTGGGGTGTGGCAAATTCCAGGCCAGTGTGAGATATACAAATCAACAAACAACTGGTCAGTCCTTATGAAGGTGCAGCTAAACCATGAAAGATAGGAAAAGAATGAAGAATTATCACCGTTTGGAAGAGACAAAGAAACAACACTTACATGAAGAAAAAGGTCTGGAATTGGACTGTGGAACATAAAAACATATACTAGAGAAAACGCTGATAAAATCTAAGTAAGGGCTGTGGTAATAGTATTATACAAATGCCAATGTCCTCAATGTTCTTTTGTGTTCACATTACGGAAAGCTCAGTAAGAAGTATGCAGGCAGTTGCTAAAGTACCATGACAACTTCTCTGGAAGCCTAAATTTACTTCAAAGTAAAAGGATGCTAAAATGTAGGAAATATTACTAAGTTATGTTTCTGTCTTTTGCCGGGGTCAGCATCCCATGTCACACCTCTATTTAAAGCCCTCCAACTTTTCTTCACCTGTCTCTAAATGAAGCCTAAGCTCCTGATATGCCATGCTGGCTATTGATATCCCATTTACTTTCTGCCTCTCTGAGTTTATTTCTTGCCACTTCTAGTATTCTAGTGCCTTGAGAGTACATGGTCTCCCCCACCCCTGTGCCTTTGCGCATGCCATTCATAATACCTGGGATTTCCTCACTTCCTTCCCAAGTGACCTCATTCAACTCCTGTCGCCAACTCTGGAAATTGTCTTTTGACTTGTTCCATGTGCATCAGGTAGCCCCATCTGTTCTTATCTGTATCCATTTGTTCTGGCTAACACGTGTGTGATGTTTTTCATTGCTTATCTCCATGGATTGTGAATCCTTAAGGCTAGGAACCATGCTGGGCCTTAGCAGAGAGCAGACCCAGTCAGCTGCATGGATTCTGACAAAAAGTAGCCTTTCTGGAGCAGTCTTTTTTCAAGGGGGTTCATTCCTATGAAATCCATGACACTGAAAGTCCCTTATATTGGCTGCTCTGAGTTAAAGGAGTAAAGGCTGTGCTGTAGAAGGAGCTGAGAAATCAGAGGCAAGAACAGGACTCCTTAATGTGTTAGGATATGCAACAGCACCGCGGAAGTGTTACAGAGGTAGAAAGGGCCATCAAAGTTGTGTTGTAGATGGAGAGGTTCAAAGTTAAGGGCAAGGGACTCGACTTGTGTTGCTACACAGCCTGATATGGTGCCACGCCACTCCCAGTCTCCCGACCATGTGAAAAACAACTGTGAAGAAGGGGAGCAGTCCCTGCCGTCCCTCTGGCCTCAACAATTCCTGGGTGGAGCTACCCATGAACAACAGCAATGGCAATGACTACGGGAATGTGAAGAATGGGGGCCTGGAGCACATCCCTTCTTCATCTTCCATCCACAATGGAGACATGGAGAAGATCCTTCTGGATGCACAGCATGAGTCAGGACAAAGCAACTCCAGAGGCCGTTCTCAATGTGGCAGCCCTTGACCACAAGAAGATGGACACATCATGTTTGCTGTTCAGATGCACACTAGCAAGGACCACAGCTCTCAGTCTGAATAAGTTGTAGACAGAGAGAAAGAAGTTGAGGCTTTGAAGAAAAGGGCAGACTGGGCATCAGAATGGTCCAATAGACCCTAGAACATCCCATCCAAAGAGTTCCATTTCGGACACCCTAAACATGCTGTGTCTCTAAGCATAAGGAAGAGTGGAGCCATGAAGAAAAGGGGCATTTTCTCTGCAGAGTTCCTAAAGGTCTTCATCCCATCTCTCTTCCTTTCTCACGTGTTGGCTTTGTGGCTCGGCATCTATATTGGAAAATGACCGAGCACACCGTCTGCTAGCACCTACTGAGGCAAACGAAATCCCTGGAAACACGTGACCTGTGAAGTGGTGTATTGTAGTTTGAATTTGGGACCTATTGTAACCTTATCTTTACATACCCAAGTCCAGTAACTCTCAATCCAGTATTTTACTCAAACTCTGTCGAGGCATTTTACTAACCTTGTTCCCTTTTTGGCCTGTAAGACACTTTAGAGATTCCTAACAGAGTTTACTGTTGTTTAGAAATTTGCAAGGGCTTTTTTCAGCAATGCCACCAGCAGATTATAATCTTGTCAACAATGCATCGTCTCCTCTTAGTAGCACCAGGCCACACTCGCATCCTTCATGCTAGAAGCTGTGTTCTAGCCGTGCAACTACATCTCTTTCTAAATGACATCAGGTTTGCAAACAATACTATAAACGCTTTGTTTAGTCTTTGTTTTGTTTTCCAGGACAAAAATAAGTGTAGCTAAGCTTGGATTTATAGTTATTAAAAAGAAAACCAACCCCCCAAAAAACAATACACAAGGAAAAATATCCTGGAAAATAAAAATTACTTTAAACAAACAAACAAACAAACAAAAATTAAGGGCAAGGCGGGTGCAGTGGCTCATGCCTGTAATCCGAGCACTCAGGGAGGCAGAGGCAGGCAGATCTCTGTGAGTTTGAGGCCAGCCTGGTCTACAAAGTGAGTTCTGTACAGCTAAGGCTACACAGAGAAACCCTTTCTTCAAGCAAGCAAGCAAACAAACAAACAAACTCCGAACAGTTAAGAGCATTGGTGAAGAGGAGACTTGGGATGAGTAGTGAGTCTAAAGAAATAGTTGGGGGCCATGTTAAAGAACTGGAGTTTATTCTGTTAATAGAAGTCATGAAGGGATTTTGAGTAAGATGCATATTTTTAGAATGGTTTGGGGAAGTTCAGACTGGAAGGAACAAATTAATTAGAGGTCCAGTGGATAGTGACGTTGAGAGGTAATGACTTTTGTCCTATTTATAAAGTTTTCTGTGTTTGTAAACAAACAAAAAACCCAGACAGACAAAACAATAACAACAACAAAACCAAACTCAGTTTGGATAAACTAAGCCTTTGGCCAATAAAGACTTGGTCTATGTAGGGTGCTATGATCTTGCAGTTGAGACCTGAGGCTTTGAAAGCAGAGCAGTGTAATAAATGAAGATTGCTTGAGTTCTGACCTGTATTCTGTCACTACCTATTTGACTTTTGGCAAGTTACTTACTCTATATGTTCCAATTTCACATCTACAGACAGAGTACGTGTGCTTATCTCATCTGTTTGTGCTGAGCATCCAATGGAACAACACAAGCCAAGTGCCCATGCTATGTAGCTAGGCATCTAACAAATGTTCCATTCAAAGTGGCATTTATTGGCCAACAGCCTTGAGAGTCACAATAAGGCCCTGAGTTGTTCACTGCTGTTCTTAATTCCCCTGGTTTAGTGATTATCCAGGGCCAATCACATGCACCTTGTCTGGATATAGGCTGACAGAGAAGGCCCCGTGTCTTTGTTGTAATAACTGTGAGACTTAGGTGAGTTGGGGACAGTTGAAAGGGATAAGATATTGCAGTTGCAGTAGTAGAGTTGGTGTCAGATAAGCCACATCTACAACCTAGCAGAAGCAGGATAACACGGTAATGGCGACTGAATTCCACTAACAGTGCAATTGATGAGTTTCTCACTCCGCTCCCAAAAATTTGACATGGCCTTCTCTGAGACATAGTCAACATTAAAGCTACCTAACGAGAGGTCAAAGAGAAGGTATCTTCAGGTTTTTCTCCCAACAAAACCTTCTCTTGGCTGAAACTCAGCTTCCTGTTAAATCCTGTGCCTTTCTCATGATTCACGGACTTTTCTCTTCTTGTCCCTTGTCAGAAATCATAGACAGACTTAGAAAGCCTCCTCCTGTGTATAGACCAGTGGTTTCTCCTGAGTATGCCCCTCCAGAGTGTCTCCAACTGATGAAGCACTGCTGGGCCGAGGCTGCAGAACAACGACCAACTTTTGATGAAATATTTAACCAGGTAAATCTATTAGTGTTACCACTGCCCAGTAGTTAGCCACCCTGAGGCTAAACTCACTGGGACCTTATATTGTGGAAGGGGTCCCTTATGAAGGAAACGGGACATTCTCCTCTCTTTAAAAAGCAGCTCAGGACTGGCTTTGAGGTCTTCAAGGCTGGAAGATGGCCAGCACATCCTCTGTGAGGCCAAGGGTTGGTTCTGGTGCTCTTCTGTGCCTGAACTGTCTTTTCTGAGCATCCAAACTCTGCTCTGAGCCATATGTATGTCAATGACAGATTTAAACTACCAGGTATTTGGAAGAATTAGCATTGCAACTATGGGAAGGGGAGGCTCATGAGCACATGTGGTACTCACATGGCCATGATTCTTTAAAAGTTTCTAGGGAACTCTGAGGAGTACACTATTTAGAATCTAAACATTAGATGATGCTGGGTTGTTTTTGTAGGGTCAGAAAAAAAAATCTGTCATGTTTGAAAGGGTGTTCAAGTGGAACACAAAAGTAGAAGACTTTATAGGCTCCCGGAGCAACTGGAAAGAATGGGTTCATGAAAGTGATAACACTCTTCTTAAGATACTGCATTTATAAAGAGGTTGATACTTTTCCTAGAGTCTGAGCTAGGAAGAGGGTGGAAGGAAAGACAGAGTTCCTCTGTTGGCACATGCAGTTTAAGGTTTGTTGACTTGTCTGATACAGAAATCGCAGGCGCTCTCTGTGAGTGCTGTGTCAGCTTTGGAACAGAGGCATTTGATCCTGGCTAGAGTCCAACAGTGAGTTACTTTATGACTGGCAGGTATCTGAGGCAGAAAAGAGAAAGACTGCCTGAAAGCCTGAAAGGGTCCTGCTTTTGAAGTCATCCGTGTCCTTCAGCTTACAATACTTCCATTAGTCTGCCTGGAATACTTGAGGACACTCTAGCGGGTGTTCAGTGGTATGGAAAAAGCAAAAGACCATAAAGGTCACGTTTCTAAAAACTTACCATAAGGCAGGAGGAAAAGCCATTTGTCCTTGTGTTGATGTTGGAGATGTTATTTCAGAAGGCAGCAGAGAAGTCGCTGATAGACAGGAACAGTGCCCATCATGCGACTTTCAAACAAAACATTACTGGGGCTACTCTCACTGAAATACTTCACTGGAAGTTTATTCTGTTGATGACCAGAGTAGCCTCCTCATTTCCTGTGTCTAATATAACTTGAGTGTAAAGAGGTGAATGACTTTTCTAAGTCAGGCTATAGGGTGAGCCCAGCAGATCCAAACTGGCTGGTGAGGATTTTGGTGAACATATAGATGTGTACCAAGTTCAGAAGGAAGTTCCTTTTGTCCACTTTGGCACAAAGAGTGTTATGCAGAGCATTTGTAACCATTATTTACAAAGTTTGTTGGGCAGAACCTTCAAAGTCAACTCAGCAAAGCCACTACCAATCTTTTGTGGTTATGATCATGGTATCCAAAACAACATGGAGGAAGCTACCAACTCATGACTCTAGTGTTTATGCTAATAAGTTCTTTACAGATGGACACAATCCCAAGATGGTATATTGAACATTCCCACCAAGCAGCTACCTCTTAGGAATCAGGGAAAAGCACAGGCCAAAACTACCTGAATTTCTACATGACCCTGGCTTATATGAAAGACTGGTACTAGGTGGAATCATTTAGTATTAGACTTCATGTTAAGAAGTAGAGGAAATTTTTTCTATGTTAAAATATGAGCACTCTATGTAGTCAAAACTCTCCTTGACAACACGATATCATTGAGGTTGATAACTGGAATGATAAAACATTAGATCCTGCTCCCTTTCTCCATCTTATGTTACCTACAATTCACTTGGGCTCTAGACCAAACACTGTTTCCTCAAAAATGGCTACTATTGTTATAGCATTTCAGAACTAAAGGAGCTTGCTCTGAGGCCCTGTGCTCAGACTTGAAAGGATCAGAAGAAGTAGGGGAATATTTTGGGACTAGGGGATGGACAGTGCTCTGTGACTGGGCCAGTGTGACGATGAGACTGAATGTTGACCTTTCCTGTTCATATCTGGCCTCATCTCTCCAGATGTGGCACTTCAGAGGAAAAAGATTTGTGATGAGGCCTGCTCATCATCATTATTGAGTTTGGGGTTCAAACAGTCATAGGCTCTTCTTTCTCGTTTATTTTCAGTTTAAAACTTTCAACAAAGGGAAAAAGACTAACATAATTGATTCCATGCTTCGGATGTTGGAGCAGTATTCCAGCAATTTAGAAGATTTGATCCGGGAACGGACTGAAGAACTGGAAATTGAAAAACAGAAAACGGAAAAGCTTCTAACACAGATGCTACCACTGTATGTGTGAACACCCGAGGAGTAGGACTCCTTATGACAGTGTATTTTTTTTTTTAAAGAAGGAAAAGTTACTCACCAGCTAACTGTTCCCTCCCCCTATCCTTCACCTCTCTCTTCCCAGTGGCTTTGAATCACACCTTCAAATCAAAGTAGAATTGGAAAACAGGGAACCAGACCATGCATCTTAATTCCTTACTTCCTGTGGAACGCGATGGTCATTTCAGCTTAGGGGGACTTGGGTTTTCTACATGTCACTTCATCACAGAGCCAAGAGTGTGGCCAATTTAAAACAAAGCAAAACAAAACAAAACACACAGCTGCTTGAGCTTCTATAGGAAAGAAGCAGGCCTGTTTCCAGGGGACTTTCTCCCTTACCGGTGGCTAGAATTTCCATTTTCTCCCCAAGTAACATGGTCTTTAAGGAGATAAATGCTGAATCTAGTCTCATGGAAAACTAAACACCTGGGAACATTCTCCCAAGAGAGAGGATAAAGTAGAAACCAGGGAGCTGAAGAAACTCCATGGAGACAGAAACCAGATCGTCGTTTTCAGTGCTATATTCCAATACCTGGTTCAACACCTGACACATCATTTGTACTCAATATATATTTGTTGAATAAGTGAGCAATTTAATCGCTTAACCAGGTGAAACTCTTTCTCATCATCTCCTTGACAATGATTTTTAGAAAATTTGTCTTTGGTGTGGGGCACATAAGGAGGCTAATCTCTTCTTAGGGATAGCTGTGTCTGTTTTTCAGATCAGTTGCTGAATCCCTCAAAAAGGGCTGCACAGTTGAACCGGAGGGATTTGACTTGGTCACCTTGTACTTCAGTGACATTGTGGGCTTCACTACCATCTCGGCCATGAGTGAACCCATTGAAGTGGTGGATCTTCTGAATGACCTGTACACACTCTTTGATGCCATCATTGGTAGTCATGATGTCTATAAGGTATGCTAATTAGCAGACTAATGCTTTCTAGCATGCAACTTTTTACTATGTGTATTCCAAAAATGGAGCATGCAATTTTATAGAATGTTGTCTTTTAGGAATGAAAATTAAATTAATACATCCCTCCATTAGTATTCTGTTGGGAATGAAGGTCAAATAGAACAAGTCTAAAACAAGGAATAGATTACCAGAAAGACTTCTTTTGAGATCTTTTCTAGAGGAGACCTATTGTAGTTCATTGGATGACTCTCTGCAATGTAGAAAGTGTTGTCCTGGGTAATGAAAATGATACGGAAATAGGAAATTTTCTTATACTTGATGGATGCTACAGAGTGCATCTTGATAAAGTTGATGTTGATATAATACATGCTATGAAAATTTTAATCTTCTCCTTAGTTATTATTTTTATACAAATGTGACTTTGGGAGATTGATGCAGGATAACGCAAAGTACACCTATTCATCCAAGATTTGAGGAAGTAACTATTCACCATGTCCCTTCCTCCCAACGTAGTTCTACTCTTTTTTTTTTTTAATCAAAAGTTGCAGAATAGGAGGAGACAACAAATGACTCCTTTCACCCATTTTGGCACTATGCTTCTTTACTGTTATTCTTTTTGTGTGATATATTGTCTCTAGGTAGAAAATGACTAAAGATCTCATACTTCTGTAGAGACATTTCCATGTTGTCAGGAACATGGATTCCCATCATATTGGAAAAAGGATGCCTCAAGTGTCCCAAAGTTTAGATGACTCTTATGTCCTAGGAACCATGCAAAAGCTGGAGAATAGGTCACTTCATTTATTGAATCTGTCACAATAGCCTCAAATGGTCCAGCTTTCAAATGACACATGGGCAGTGTATTTATCTCAGAACAGTCAGGTAGAGACCCTTATGGCTAAACTATACAATCTAAATAGGGTTCAGAAATAGACATCATACCTGCCAATCAGCAGGACCTGCAAACAAATCAAGAATGCGCATGGAAACTACTGTGGAGGGAAAAAAAATCTATGGAATCAGGCTACCTGTCTTAACTTGTTGAATTCAAGCAGCCCAGAGAGAAAAACAAATCACTGAAAGCTAATTCAGTTGCAACTAAAATCAAAGATGAGTCAGCACGTGCAGTAACCCAGCCACTAGTTTAATCAATCCTGTTGATTCTGCTCAGGCAATCATTGGGGGTCCTGGGGACGAGGCCATTAGCTATTTTGGTACTTCTTGGCTGTAATACAGTTAGTGGGCTGGTTTTAAGATGGAACAGGGCTCTCAGAATCCAAAAATGGAATCTAAATCTTCAAGCTTGTTTATTAATAACAGCTCAGTGCAAAGGAAATAAAAATTGAACCATCAGTGAGTCACCAAGCCTGTGGTTATTTTCATTTTCCTTATCCATAAAACTGGAATCACCTCCCCTGAAACTTGATAATCTAAAATGGATGTGAGAAGTCTACGGCAGGCATTGGTGATTTGTTTGAGCTCCCACTTTTTCCATTGCCTCACCTCACCCAGATCCTTTGCTTCCCTTGAAGTATTCTTTGATGGATGCATCCCATAATTCCTCATAGCTCTCTACATATTAATGTTCATCTGTGCCAGATTTTGTGTTCTTTTGATGTCCTCACTTATATCATTGGGGTCTCTGGAGGTGACAATTTATCAGAACTAAATGGTCAGCTACCATGCTCTGATAATAGCCAACCACTTACTTACCATATGCAAATAACATTTGCCTTGTAACCCTTCCTTTTTTTGGTCAATCTGTCATGTCAATTTGAGAGCAAGAATCTTCCCTCTAACCCATATCAGAGCTGAGAGACGGAAAGGAAGCACACAGAAGTAAAAGTTCCAGACGGTCAAATGTCCATTATTATTGGTTATTTAGAAAGTCATTATGTGAGCCCTGTTGCTGAATCTTGAACTTCCTTTTATGAACCTGAATACTAACCATAATCCTAAACTGGCTTCAGGACCATACTTTTTGTTGATGTTGATGGTGTTGTTGTTGGTAGTGGTGGTGATAGCTTGCACTTAATATATGTTATCATCTGCCTGCTCAGTTTTAAGCACTTTGATGTTCATTAAGTTGTTTAATTCTAAAAATCATATGAGGTAGGCATTGGCATTATCTTATTTTAAAGAGGGGCACACTGGATGGAGCAAAGAGGGATTAAGTGACTTGCTCTATGAGTGTAAGTGGTGAAGCTGAGATTACACTCAAGGCAGTATGTCTTGAAATTTTCATTGATTTTTTTTTTAGCTGTAGTCAAACTCAAAGTAGGCCAGCATGACTGGCACACTTCATAGAAGTCTTTTCAGTTTGCTTATGACTTGAATTTCCCTGAAAAATTTCCATGTAGTGAAAAGAGTGAGCATACTCTGTGGGGAAGATAAGGAGCAGAGACTTGTTTCTTACAGAATAGTCAAAGGCCAGGGTGAGTGCCACTCAAGGATATAGCAGTAGGAGAGAAGATGATTGATGGGGAAAGACCCAGTTCTCATACTCAAAAGGTTTGTGAATTTGACTGTCATATTAGCATGGCAAATCAGAGGGTCCAGACTCTTCTTGTTCTCTTCCTTTCCCTGTTACTTCCCCCAAGGTTGCCTTGTTACCTAAAATTAGCTAAAGAAAGGCTTTGTCTCTAACAGTATCTTGGTTACATTTTGCCTGAATAATTTACCAGGGACATCCTAGGGGCAGTGCCAGTTTCCCTTCATACAGGAATTTGCTGAAACTCCATATTTTCCTAGGCTCATTCAATAGGCTTTGAAGTAGCTATACTTACTTCAGAATGCTTGCTTGTGAGATCTATACATCAGTATTTTAACAAGCTGCTTAAATGATTCTGATGTACAGCCAGGCCTGTAAATTATTGACAGTCCTACTCTTCCTTCCTCACTTTACATATGTGGCTTCAATCATACTCCTGAAACCCTGTGGCGGGGGTGTGGGGGGAGTAATATGATGAAGCTGCATGCTTGTTAATCCCACTTTTTAATAATTCCCAGGTAGAGACCATTGGAGATGCCTACATGGTGGCCTCAGGGCTCCCAAAGCGGAATGGCAGTAGACATGCTGCTGAGATTGCAAATATGTCCCTGGATATCTTGAGCTCTGTGGGCACCTTTAAGATGCGACATATGCCAGAAGTGCCAGTCCGAATACGAATAGGCCTGCACTCAGGTAACAGAAGCTAGTGAAAGCAAGAGAAACCATTTTCCACATGCCTCAATGAAGACTTAGAAGAGGAAGGATATATATATATATATATATATATATATATATATATATATATATATATATATATATATATATTCTCTGCTTCTGGACAGCTGGATTATCCTGGTGTCCAGCAATGCTTTGCATTTTTCTGCCTATCCAGTTTTCCCTCTCTCCTCCACCTATAGCACTGCACTGGGCAACAGGCCCTGTTCTACAGCACAGATGCTGCAGCCAACCCTTCTGCACCATCATTTCTATGTTTCACTGCGCTACAAGATCACCAAGTCTTTGTGTTCCTTAAGATAATGTAATCAATCAATCAATCATCAATCAAAAGCATTTTCCTCTTGTATTCACCCCACCTCAAATAAATGTTGCCATGCCCCACTCCACCCCCCATATCTTTTCTATTTCACTACTGTGTACATGCTGGGGACTGCCGGCTATTTATTTTTTTATAAACATGTTTTTAAAACTTAAAATACAATTGCATTACTTCATTTTTAAAAAAGGTTTATTTATTTACTATGTATACAGTGTTCTGCCTGCATGGATACCTGAACACCAGAGGAGGGCATTAGATTACATTATAGATGGTTGTGAGCCACCATGTGGTTGCTGGGAATTGAATTTAGGACCTCTGGAAGAGCAGTCAGTGCTCTTAACTTCTGAGCCATCTTGCTAGCCCACAATGCTTCCTTTTAATGCTATAGCTCCAGGACAATTTTTTCCCTTTGGCTTCACCTATATGTGTCAGACTTCCTGATGACATTTCCACCTGAGTATTTTATTTGGTTCTCAGACTCCACTGTCTAAAACAGAATTATTTTCTTTCCATACAAACGTCCTCTTTTTTTTTTATCTTTTTAAAAAAAATTTTATTCTTCTTACATCTCAATGTTTATCCCATCCCTTGTATCCTCCCATTCTTCCCTCCCTCCCATTTTCCCCTTACTCCCCTCCCCTATGACTGTGACTGAGGGGGATTACCTCCCCCTGTATATGCTCATAGGGTATCAAGTCTCTTCTTGGTAACCTGCTGTCCTTCCTCTGAGTGCCACCAAGTCTCCCCCTCCAGGGGACATGGTCAAATGTGAGGCACCAGAGTACATGTGAAAGTCATACCCCACTCTCCACTCAAGTGTGGAGAATATTCTGACCATTGGCTAGATCTGGGTAGGGGTTTAAAGTTTACCGCCTGTATTGTCCTTGGCTGGTGCCTTAGTTTGAGCAGGACCCCTGGGCCCAAATCTGCCTATCATGTGGATAAATGGATTGAGCTAGAAATGATCATAATGAGTGAGTTAACCCAGAAGCAGAAAGACTCAAATGGTATATACTCACTTATATCTGCATACTAGCACAAGGGACATGTCCCACGAAAGCCTTCACTTACCAGGAAACTGGGACAGAGGGGAGGACATCCTATTGGGACTCTAGATGAGAGAAGCATGGGAGAATAGCAAAGTAGAAGGATCCAGAGGGTCCTAGAAACCTATAAACATCCTCTTTTGTGTTTTAAATTTCATTTAGTGTTACTGCAAATGACCTGATTATCATCCACGAAGCTATTTTTGACTCCTCCCTTCCTCTCACCTTCAATATTAAACCAACTACTAGTTAGTTTATTGTACTGTGTACGTGTTTATGTCACAGTACTTGTGTCAAAGTCAGAGGACAATTTTCTTCTATCATGGAACTCAAACTCAGGTTGTCAGACTTGGTGGCAAGTGCCTTTGCCTTCAGAACCATCTGGCCAGCTCCAACTATTAGTTTTTAAACTTTTTAATACTTTCAAATGTTTTGTAAGACCGTCTTGTGTCACTTTGACAATGGCTGCCCAAGTCTAGGCCACCAGAATCTCCTTCCTAGATTGTGGGGCATCATTTTGCTTCCATACTTGCCTCTCTCCTTTCAGCCTTCCCATGACAATCAGCACAACCCATGTTGACTTGTTTGTGCTTCTGTTAGATTTTAAGCTCTTTGGCAGCAGAACTATATCTTGTTCATATTTTCACATCAAACGCTTACCATATAGCAGCTGCTCACTCTTTCCCCAAGGCAAAGTCCCCTGTTTGGTATACTAATTATTTCAAATATAACATATTCATATTTTCAGACTGTCTTTTCTGAATGACTGCACACAAAATTAGAGTGCTGTGCCAACTTAGTCATCATAATCAATCAGAGAGCCAACAGTTCTATTAGTTCTCTTAACATAATGTCTGTCTTTTAGGTTTCCATTTTGGCTGCCTCCCCTCCAACTTCCACCTTCCTTTCCAATGCTTTGTGTTTGTTTCTAGCACACCAGATGTCTAGTGGCTTTTCTATAGGGTCATCTACCCCCTTCAATGCATCTAAAATACTGAGTTGAGAGGAAAAAAGATAAAGAATATTCTTTATATAATAACCTTTGCTCACAATTCTCTAATGGGCCAAGGACTTTATTTTGTACAACTCATCCAATCCAATCAGATCTATAGTCTCTCCTCAGATGCCTGAACTGGTAGAATGTTTTTTTCTATGAGCTTCCCAAAAGTCCATACACGCTGAAATCCAAATCACAAGCCTTTGATTTCCGTCTCTTTCTTCTGTTACTGAATCCTAGTCACCTTCCAAGAGTCTGGGAAAAGCTTGCCTACAGGAACCTTCTTCATTGAGTCAGGTCCTAATAAGTAACTCTGCATTTTGTAAAATACTCCAGTTCTGTCTGTACAATTTCTTGGTCCCAGCCCCATTGCCATACACCATTGCTTAGTATCCTCCTGCTTGGTAGTCTCTTCTCTTCACCTAGATTTGAAGAACTGATATAATTTAGATCACACATTATTTATTTTTGACTTCCCATAGTGCCTGCCATGGTACCTAACTAGATGCCACTGAATGAGAAAGAAGTGAATTAAAAGGAAAAGAAACATAGTTTCAGTTCTAATTTGTTCTTATTTACAACAGACTGGAAAAAAAAAAGGCTGAAAAATTTAAACATAGAAAAAGCAAAAATAACAAAGATAAAGATGTGGGACTTTCTGTAGACTGTTAAACTCATTTTTCTGTATGCCTCCTGAAGTTTTTTTTTTCAGTTATCTTGAACATGTAACACGGCAATAATAGTGTAAGAACAAGAATTCCTGTAAGGACAAATGGGAAATAATTTTAGATAATATCTGCACACTGCTCTTCCACACCCCTACGACAGATAATGGAAAGTCAGCTCTACTTGTTTACACATTTTTTGATTGTCTGAACAATACTTTTCTTTGTTATTACAGTTGGGAGATAGACTTATGAGATTCTTTCTTCTACCCCTAAGGCACAAGAAACAGTCACATTTCCCCTCTTGCAGCAAACCTGTTTGGATTCTGAGTCCTTGTTTAGGCTTCTCTGGTTTGATGTTGATGTTTCTTTGTCCTTGTTGACAGATAGTGACATCTTGAGTAGAATTGTTATTAGAATAGAGGTATAAATATAAAAGGCACTCATGTCTAGAGAATAGTAAATTTGCTTCTCCCCCTCCCCCCGTAGATCAGAGCTCATTATTCAATCATCAGTCTTCCTTTAGATTTCTCGAACAGTTTGATGGAAGCGTTGGCACTTCTACCAGGCCACTCCCACCCTGCTTGCATGGCTCTTCTATTAACACTGAATACACACCTGTTGACTCCAGTCCCACTCTCCTGCTGTTCAATAGGGCCTGTTGTTGCTGGAGTGGTGGGCCTCACCATGCCCAGATATTGCTTGTTTGGAGACACTGTGAACACAGCTTCCCGAATGGAATCAACAGGGCTACGTGAGTATCTGTAAATGACTGGAGTGGGGCCATCTTCCGATTATGAAAGTGATTCTTCAAGAGAAGGGAAAGAAAACGGGGTATTCATTGTTTTAGTGTTCTTTTAAGAAAAAGGGCTAGGTAATTCAAGAAAATTAAGGGCTATCACACATTTCCCTGGTGTCTAATAACAAACCAGTAGGGGGTGATGTTGGGCTGAACATGTAGCTATCTTGTTCTAGAAATAAAGCTGTAGCTAAGGGCCACTGAAAAATCCAGTTAATTTGATCCAAACAACTTCAAAAGTCTTTTGGGCAAAAGAAAGAATTGGCCAGCTCAGTAGGTGTGAGGGATTCATGTAGAGAAGAGAACTAGGTAAGAGATTGACATTTTCAGTTTTCACCTAGTTTGTGGAGGCCCATGAGCCAGCTGCGTCCTAGCTGGCTGCTCCTCGTGGCTGCTTGAGTCCAATTTTTGAACTAGTTAGGACCCCAGGAGTTCCTGGTTTATCAAATAAGCCCCTAGAACTTGGCCAGTGATAATCCTTCAATCTAAGGAGCTTGAGATTCCAAAATAATTAATCCCAACCTGCCTGTACATAAAATCTTTAGCTTCTCTCTAAAACATTCATAATAGCAAAGATCCTACTTCTTCCTCCTCCTTTATTTGCATATAAAGCTGTACAAATTATTCTTCCATTTGTTTGTTATGGGCGAGATGCTTTATCAACCGTTTCTTGGTTGTCACTGTCTTTGCTGAGATTGTCAGCATCACACTGTGCCTTTTCATTTCTACCATGGCTCAGCAAACCAAAATTTCCACCCTATTATAAGAAATACATATAGAATAGCATTAAACCCTATGTAGAGTTTTCATGGAGCTTTTGTTTTTAAGTGAGAGAAATAAATCATTTAAACCATCAATAGCCCTGGCCCTGTAAACTACTAGGCAAGACAATCTTCACCTCAACTTTAGCAACATACTGAAACAAGTCCCCGAGGATTCGGTGGCCTGTAGCACAGCAGGTGGTGCCCTATTTGACCCCACTTCACATCACTCATGTACAGAAACAGCTTTATACAATGGGTCTAGTCTTAGCCTATCTAGCCTGTGCAGCCATGATTAAGAAACATCACGGAACTTAGAAACTGTTTTCAGAATAAATGTTCTGGCGTCTGGGAAAGTCTTTCAAACCCTGCAGCTATGGCCATGGAAGAAGCCATCCAGGAACCACCGAGTGAATATGACTTTGCATATGACTTTGCTCTTGAAGTGCAACCCAGGATAGAGTGAAAATGATCATGGAACTGCAATGCAGATTTGGCACAATGCTTGCAACTGATGTAAGATTGTAGAAGGCTGAAGTCATATTCTAGTCGGCACTAGGGAAAACTCCACACATTACTCTTTGGAAAGAGAGAGCTGAGAACAACAATTGAATTCTGAGATTTAGTTAGATAGCATCTTGTCTAATGGTCAGGCATGAAGAGAAAATGAATAACCCACAGTAAGCGTTTAGTAAGCCCTGGCTTTGCAGGTGTGGAATACAATGAAGCATGCTTGTATGATCTAGTGTGCAGGAACCTGCTTCCTGTGCTTTTCTGAAGGCTTATGACTATGAACCGAATGTGCCAGTAAGCTCCACCACTATGAAGGTCTGCTGAGAGGCAGCCTCTGACCTCATGTTGGACGGGACACTGGGGTGTGTAATATGCTTCTTGATTAAAAAAAAAATCAGTTCCATCAGTATCTCTTTTGTTTCCAGTTAAATAGAGTGAGATTGTTGAGTGGGAGTGATTAGGGACTTACAAGTGATCCTCCTTATTACATAGCTAGACAGTGGTTAGAATCAACTGCCTTTTGAAATCCCTGCCCCATAGGCAGGATCACCCTACTTCAAGATTTCCTGAAACTCAAGGCTAGTGGAATGGCACACAGTGCAATGGATACGCTTGTCAGAAGTGTGGTTCTTAGGAACAGGATAACCTTTTCTGAGCAGATGAGTGTGCATCGATGAGAAAGACAACGAATGATACTGAGCTGTTAAGGAAAGTCATTGTGAAAATACACAATAATGCTTTCCTGTTCTTTTCAGCCATGCCTCCCTCCTCAGATTGTAACTGCCTTCTAGACGGACAGCTTCTGCGAGTACATAGGAGAACATAAGACTCGATCTCAACAAGGTGTCAGGTCACACACAGTGAGAGTCAGAAAGCTCAAGGACCTTATCTCAGGGGGCAAGTGGTTGGTTTTCAGTCCTAAAGGAATTTGGAAAGATCTAGCTCCCTAATGTAAGGCTCCTATCACATGTTGAAATCCAAGACTGGAACTGAATACATTCATGCACATCTGGAGCACTCATTGCCCATTAAAAAAAGTTAGGGTTGTCTGATGCTCACAAAATACTGATGGACAGAAAGAAATAAGCCTATTTCTCACCGACGTTTAAAATATGATCATATTAACAGATGGCTGTAAGTTTACCTATTCTGAAAAAGATGCCTTTCAATGGGAAGTAGAATTATATAGGTCTAGAGAATTCAGCCTTAATAATAGCACATGCAACAAGCTGCTGAAGCTAAACTCCCCTCAGAAGAAGTTATATTGTAGCTGGGAGCACAGTGGTGGTTGCTGCTTTCTCCCTCTCAACCTTTGAGTTAAATTAACACCTTGCTATTGCATGACCTTTCATCTGAGATAGTGTCTAGGAGTCTAGTGGGTGCTACTGCTAACACCTTCTTTGGGCCTGATGAGGTCATCACTTCTCCTCTTTCCATTCAACTAAAACTAAAGCTCTTTCTTTCTCCCCTCTCAGCGCACCCCCTGGAGGGGGCTTTTCTGAGAGCTTCCTATACTCAGAAGCGGGGGACATTCATTACATTGTTAAAGTCTCATTGATTTTACCAGTGAGAAAGGAGCTAAGTGATGCATCTCCTCTTTTTTACAGCATACCGAATTCATGTCAGTCTCAGCACGGTAACAATTCTTCGAACTCTGAGTGAAGGCTATGAAGTAGAGCTTCGTGGAAGAACAGAGCTCAAGGTACCATGACCTTTTGTTTGAGGAATCAAACCCCATGGACACAACCTGCATTCCGAGAGGTCATGGTCTGTTGAAAAAGCTCCCTTGGGAGTCTGAGACTTGGAGCTTACAAGTTGGGCAGATTCTCGAGTTCCAGCTGAGGTTTCTTTGTGCTTCACTGTTTTTCTTTTTGAAATATTAACCTCAAATAGGGTGCAGGACAATGGAAAATCTTTGATTCGCCCCCTCCCCTCAGACTATAAATTCTATATTTCTATCTAAAAGAACTGTCCAGAACTTGGTTTACTAACAAGTTATGGTATTATTTTGATTGTCTAATTTCCATTTTATTTACTCGTTGGCACTTCAGAACATAGTCACAGTACTGGTGAATTTAGATTTTCTCTTAGACCACTCAGTGACCACCCTTTCTCACTTTTTAGTGGCCCACTTTCAGTGGCCCCCTTTCTCACTTTCAGTGGCCAACTATATATACAGGTCTTTCTCCAAGGCCATGGGTACTAGAAGGGTGGGGAATGGGGCCAGAGTCTGTTTATATGAAAGACACATGTTTAATGAGATCTCTCTACTGAGGCTCTTACTTGACCTGAAATTTGGCACTAGGATAATCCAACCTCCCTTTTGGAATTTCCACGGAATTTTCTTCATCTCCTTCTAGCCTTGTGAGCCTAGGATTCCAGGGATCTGATACTCTAACTTGCTCTATTTCTGAAAAAGAACCAAGACCCAGAAAGGCAAAGCCTTTTTACAGGTTAACATTGTCATTTGTTAGTAGAATCAGGGCAAATCTTGAAAAGCCTGATTTGCTTCTGTGACAGCACGGTAAATGAAGATGTTTTTTAAGTGATTATCTATGAGAAAGCAAAGATGGGTATAAGGGCGGTGGAATTTGCTTCTCTTGTTGGCATGCTTTCCCTGAATGGTGATGATTTAAGTGTAATTAGATTTTAGGAGTTAAAGACAGGAAGGCCTACGTCTAGTTGATTTGCCCCTTTTCTACCTCATGTTAGTTCAGTGCTTCCAATAAGATCTTTAATATCTTCTGGCAGATGGGATGACTCACTTCCAAGGGGACAGAGGCTTTTTATCACTTCTGCAGAGAACTCACACAATGACATGATGGGGTAGGGTTATTACCTGGGCAGCAAATCAGATTGCTCAAGGCTTTTGTGATTCAACTGTATTGGTCTGTCATTTCCCAGCAGCGAGGGACAAAGGCAGCTTGGCTTCCTGAAGCACTTTTCTCCCTATTTCTCGGTACAGAGATTTCACCTAAAAGCCTAAGAACTGAAGAGCCCTCACTTTTGAGATTGAAAAAGAAGAAAAAAATGGCTCTAGTCCCATGGTTTTTTATTGCCCTATGGGTTCTAGGTAGGAGCAGTTGCATCTTTAGAAGTTTCAAGCACACAAATGGGAAATGAGGCTTAACGTGAAAAAAGCCCTTCGTAACCTGAAGGTTCCCCAATTCCAGGGATTTTGGGAAGATGTTAGAGCAAGCATGAGGAAGAATTGGACCTTAGATTTTAGGGTGGCAGGAGCCTCATAAGAGGGAGATGTTGAGAGTGAAGAGGAAAAAAGGACAGCAGAGGAAAGGAAGGAATATGGAAAGGAAAGAAGAAGAGAAGGCTCAAAGAGAAAAGGGAGCATAGGATAGCCTTTTCTGTTTCTTTCTGTTCATTCTACCTCCCTCCCCACAAGAGCCAGAAATTGCACATTGTATTGCAGGAGTCAGGCAAAGGAGGTTTCTATTGTATTGGAGACAGGTAATGTATGCCCAGTCTGACCAAATAAATAGCCAGTCCATTTCAGAATGTCTTAATTCAACAATTCCACTCCTCATCCATTCTGTTGTTGCAAGCAAAAGTTACTCCAGTGTTTGGGGCAGTCAAAGAATATGCAAAGGAGCTCCAGGGAGCCAGGATTTTCCAAGAACCTTCTTGGATGAGCTCCAAAACCTCAGGGAACCACTGGAGCTCCTTTGCATATTCTTTGACTTGGAAACTTGCCTGAGCTTATAACACTTCCATCTTCTTTTGCAAGCATTAGTTTGGGCATTCCCGAGTGACCCAGGACCAACCCAAATCTCTTCATAATGCTGGCAACCAAAAGGTTTCTCTGGAAATTACCGTGCTGTCCTAGTAACCTGTCAATCTCAAGAGAAACAGTTAAATATGACTAAGGATTGCGTCTCGAAATGTGAATTCTAACACTATGAACCATAAGAACGCTAAGTGCTCAAAGGTTAAGAATGTCCATTAATGAAATGACTCTACAAGACATTTGACTAAGTATAGTGAGAAAAGAGGAAGTAGACAAGTAGTGTCTAATGTTTTAGGAAAGGTGGCCTGGTAGTTGTTTTTCGTTAACCATTCTGTGGGCTGCTTGAGGAGAGAACCATCTTTTTAATAAAAATTGTGGTATATGAAGGATACAGTAAATAAGGAATGAGTGATAGAATATATTCCTGTCTATTTTTTCCTTTTCAGAAAACAGAGGCCCACCAAACAGCCCTACAATGTGGAAGTTAGTGTTAGTTGGTTGTCATATAATACAACTTTGGCTCTGTAGTGTTCTTTTCTTACTTGTCTCATGGAGAGTTTGTTTGGAATCTGCTTGAAGACTCTTTGATTGTATATGCTCACTTTTATATGGCAATTATCATTACTAAGGAAGGAATATTTGTGACTTTCTGTCTAAACATTTTTTTCCTGAATGAATTAGAGGAGATGAGAAGAACAGGCCAAAAAAAAAAAAAAAAAAAAAAAAAAACCCAAAGAATTGGAAGAAGGAGAAAGCGTACTAATAGAAAGGTTTACTATAAAAGTGGGGAGAAGAATAGAGGGAGGGGATGCAGGGCCATTAAAGAGATGGTCCTGTGGTGATTAGCATTCTCTTGTGTTCATTCTCTTCTAAGGCCCATCTTCTTGACAGCTTAGCAACATGCCTGTAAATAGGGGCATCCTTGGGGTCTTACTCTACTTAGAAGGAAAAATAATTAATCTTCAGAAATACGGACTTCTCCCAGCAACCAAGATGCTCCAGGCTTAAAAGCAAGATTGTGCATCACATTTCAATTCTCTTCTGCGGTCTTACACTAGTTGATGGATTGTGGAGCACAGGGAGAAGTAGTAGACTCTGCACGCATGTAGTCTAGGCAGAAAACACAGTGGCTTGCTTAATGCCAAAAGACCAGGGACAAAACAATAAATAACACCTCCAGCTGACCATTCAGTTATTTGCTTGCTTTGAAGTAAAACAAAACAAAACAAAACAAAACAAGAACACATGTTGCTGAAGATGGAGCTGCCTACTGGTGAGTACACAGAATATCTGAGTGATAGCTCGACATGTTGTTCACTTTGAATCTGGAGCTCATCTCGTCTCAGGTGCATATGGAAGGAAGCCATATAGAAATGTAGGTACAAGGAATGTTGACAGCAGGAGAACAGAGGCTATTTCTGAGCTTCAATGAATGCTTGTACCCTACTGACCAAAGGATGTTTTTAGAAAAAAAAATGGCTGTTACATGGTTAAGATTTTCTATGTTTTTCAATAAGGGCAAAGGCACAGAGGAGACCTTCTGGCTTATTGGAAAGAAAGGTTTCACCAAACCTCTTCCTGTACCCCCACCAGTGGGTAAAGATGGGTAAGTGGAATTCATACTTAATCACCTGATCAGTTTTCCTATGTCCCACTCTGGCATACTCTCATTATACCTATTTTCGTATCTCCTGCCCTACAGACAAGTGGGCCATGGCTTGCAACCAGCAGAGATTGCAGCATTCCAAAGAAGAAAAGCAGAAAGGCAGTTGGTGCGAATTAAGCCGTAAGGTAACCTGTGGAGGAAACAGGGAACAAGAGCTTGCCAGATTTTCCAAGCTAGGGCTCCCTTTGGCATGTTTGCCAGTGTCAGACGTTGCTTTTTTTTTTTTTTTTTTTTTTTTTTGGCAGAAGATAGTATAGCTGGTTAACATTCAAGCTCCACTGAGTTGAACAAAAAACCTTGCTGTGGAGAAGCCTGTTGCAGAATGGGTTATACTTGAAGGTTATTTGCTGTTGTGGCCTGAGAGAGCCCTTTGTCTTCTACCTTGATAACATGCTCGAATGTTAACAACTATGGCCTTTTTATCCAGTTATCAGTCAGGTGCACCTGCCTCCCATTGTTGAGCACCTGGGCCATGTGGTTAGTCAGTGCAGTTCTCTAGAGATTTACATCTACCTAGGCAGTACAGCAATATCCTCGCTTTTATGGGATACATTGGCATGGCTATATTGAAGAGGATACTTATGTCATCTCCTTTGGAAGCACTGCTGAATCTTTTCCATGGGTGGAATTGCTAAGCAGGTTAAGAGTATCTGTTCATTGACCTGGATTCAGGATAAGTCTCATTCCCTTTCCCCTGTTAGGATGAGATGACTTTGTAGGAGCAACAGCGAAATGGTTACAACCACATAATTATATCTGAGGGATCCACTGCTTTCTTATTATTCCTTTCAGTATCTTTTCTTTTATTGTTTTTGTATATGTGCTTATGTGTAAGTATTCAGGTACCCATGCACATGCATGCATGTGGAGGCCAATGGTTGATGGTTGACGTTGGCTGTCTTCTTCAGTTGCTCTTCACTTTCTGTTTTGTGACAAGGTCTCTCACTGAACCTCAAGCTTGCCAATTCAGCTAGACTAGCTGTCCAGCAAGCACCGGGAAGTCTCCTGTTTCTATTTTTCCAGCATTGTGATTATAGGTGCATGCTATTGCACTCAGCCTCTTACATCAGTAATGGAGACTTGAACTCAGGTCCTCCTGCTTGAATGACAAGCACTTTACTGATTGAGCCATCTCCTTCATGCCTTATTTTCTACATATTGATTTCTTATTCTGTCCTCTGTGGAAAGAGACTTTGCCCCTGAAACCCATTGCCCTCTCCATGTGTTTCTATGAAGTCACCAAAGTCTAAGGTTATCAAAAGATTTCTAAGTAAAGCACTCCTCATCTCTTGCTTTCTAGCATGGTCCAAAATAATCACAATTCTAGTAAAATCTACAAAAGGCACCCATGTGACACCTATTCTTATGCTAGCAACTGGACTCTCTCAACACTCTGTGAGTGTGTCTGTCATTAAAAAAAAAAATCCATAATATATCTTTATTTTCCCAACAATCACAAGTAACATATACTAGTCAAACTGTTCTACTTCACAAGCAGCTGCTCTTGGTTTTTCAGTACCACCTCCTGATTCACTACCACCTGGGGTCTGGCTCTGTTCTTTCCTGCTGACTAGCATAAGCAGATAAGCAGCTGGGAGACACAGTCATCCAACTTCTGAAACATTCTTTCCTATGGGTTAGGGAACAAGGACCCCAACAGTCGCAGATTCAGTCTCTCCTTTGTTCCCTTACTTTTTCTCTGCCCCCCTTCCCCTTCCTCCCTCTTACTGCCAAAAAGAGTTTAGAAACTCTTAAAAGGCTCCCCCAAGCACACTAAAGAAGAGCCCACCTATTTCTAACAATGCATTGGACTTTCCCTCAGAGCATAGTGCAACTGACTCCCCACCATTGGCTGTGTGCTTGGTGGTGCTGTTCTGGCCTCAGATAGATGTAGTTTAGGTTCTATGCAAAACTCTGAAACCTTGGCAGCTAGCCAGATTGTGGCTATATGAAAAATTGAAACCATTGGCCCAGGAAGGGATTCAACTTCTGATCCTGGCTTCATTTGTATTTGTGCTTTAATTATGTTAATTGAACATTCTGACCTTGGTGGCCTGTGAAAATTACACACACACATACAAAGTCTCTAGAAAGAGCAATACCCTTGACAAATTTCAGAAGGCTTAACCTAAACCCAAGAATTCCCAGGTACCTCATTTATTTCTCATTAAATGCCCTATATTCACCACTCGATGAGAGGACTTATTCTAGAATGTTTGCAAATTTCTGTGAATTTATAGGCTGATTTTTATTGAAATAGACCCAATGTACAAAGGACCCATAATACCTATGAGTGTTCTGACCTGCTGCCAACATCACTAGCACTGATGAGGGAAAGCAAAGAAGGGAAGATGTTACGAAAGACGACGCAACTTCAGTAGACTGGTTCCAGGGGCTGCCTGATAGGCAAGGGCATATTGTTGATCCAGTAGATTTATCTTATATTCCTAAATATTCATGACATCCCAAACCAGCTTTTTCACTTCCCTTCTTTACACTTCCTAAGTTTCACCATCTATGGTGAATGTGAGGCTGAATGTGCCTTTTACAGAGGAAAAAGGAGTGAATTGCCCATACCTATCATAATGAAGGTGAACTGAACTCTAAGTTTGGGAGGATGTGACAGTTTCATTTTGATGAGGACAGGGAGAATTGCAGAAGTTGGCAGTTTTGAAGAACGGAGTCACAGAGGCAGGTTTGTGAGGACAAGAGAACAGTGGCTCTCTGGGAGATTGGTGAATTGGGTATAGAAGTGAGGAGATCAGTTTATACACCACCTTTAAAAAACCTGTCCCTTGAGGATACTTTAGACTTAAAGAATGGAAATGGAATGAAATCTTCTTATTCTTCTGTTTTTAGAAAGATAGTTAGATTAGAGGTCCATGCAGATTAAATCAAACCTTTCAGACTGGCTCAGAATCTGAGCACTTGAGCGCGCGCGCGTGGGTGTGTGACAGTTTCTATGGAGGAAAGCATTCCATGTTCCACATAGTCAAATTATTCATTAGTAAATTACAAAAATGTCTATATATTTGTCTTCTTCCTTAGTCCAGTATTTGTGAAAAGTACATCCTTATTCATGCAAACCTGACAAATATGATACTGTTTATTCATTTAAGGGTCCAGGAACGTTTAACTATTTACTCCTCGCTCATAGGAGAAATAATGTGTGGTGGGTAGAATCAGTCGTATTAAAATTCCATGGAAGGGACTGGGTAGAGAAAGCATGCTTACTGTTTTCTGTTTCTCCCACCTAGATGGAAAGAGTGCCAGCAATTGAATTTCCTCTTGACAAAGCAGTGGAGAAGACCATTCCAGACCAAGACATTGTTCTACCTGAGCAAGATATTAATCAATTATTATACCTCTGAGGTTGGCTAATCCCCAGGGATAAGACCAGCCCAATTCTAGTGCATGCCCATAGCCTTTGTTCATTACCAAGTTCTCACCAAAACCAAACCAAACCAAAGCAAAGCAAAACCCTCAAATCTATTGAATGCAAACTGAAATACATGTGAACACTGCAGAAGGGAATAGAGTCACTTGCAAGTTTAGTCATTCCACTGTAGCAGGTTCAACTTGGATGAAGAAAAGGTCTCTATTTTCACATACACACACACAAAAAAAGTCAGAGCCACTTTGTTTTCCATTAAATTTCATTTGAATATCTAGAAAATTTTTAGTGAGCATACTTGATAACTCCTATGAGATTAGATCCAGGAAAGGGGTCATCCAGCAAATGTACAGCTTACTGCTAGCCCACTATGAGCTTAGGTGACTGGAATACATGGAGCAGGAGGAGTGGAAAAGAGCCTGGCTTACTGTGCTATATGGATAACTGGAGGCTAAGACAAAACTTCTCTTCTTACTGCTTAGTGTTCAAAAATCTTTCCAAAATTGTTATTGCTTCTTTTCTTATCTAAGTAAAGAGAATCTAGACAATATAATTGAATTGTCCTTGCTAGGTGAGACTTGTCCTGGGCCTCAGGGACATACACTGAACATGACAGAATAAATGCAAGAGGCATTGTCAGGATAAAAGAGAAGTCACAGAAGCAAGTGAGCAATTTCTTTCAAGTTTTATACTGCCCTTTCCTTCTGACTACTCTGCCTTCAGCTCTGTATCCATGTCCCTAAAAGCGATCCCTTTCAATATGTGTTTTGACTTTATAGTTTTAGTTTTCCAGGTTGTAATTTTCAAGAAGCTATTGGCAATGGCTTGCCCAAGTCACAGGGACTAGTGCAGTAAGGCTTAAGTCATAGGCATGTTTAAAATAGTTAAGCAAGCTTTTCTTCCCTTTTATTATAAAAATAATCTCTTTATTAAAACCTAACCCAAACATGTAAGTCAGTAAAGAAGTTAATATTCTTTTGGAACAACCATTTTAAAACAAAGAAATGCCTCAGTTATAATTTGATACCTTTCTCACTATTTAATTTTTCCATAATCAACTTATCACAAATCTGAGTTTGGAGTCAAAAGCCAGCCCCAGCAGTTCCCTTTCCTCCAGCACTGAGTCACAGTGTCCTGAATTGCTAGCTCTCGCAGCCTCAGGTGGTTGATTTACTATGTCAATGTTTTAGGGGTCTACAGAAAGACTGATGTTGCCGTCACTTTCTCCAGATTAGTTTCTCCTTCCTTCTCTGGATGCTCTAGAGAAGAAGGCCCCCAAAATGCCATCGTCTCCTTGTATCAAGGCCTCAGTTGAAAGCTGAGCTTGTAAGACTTTACTTCTAGCAGGTTTTCTCTTTCAGAAGAGGCAGCGCAGCTCTCCACTATGAAAATAGAGAGGATTACTGTGGGCAAGGGATGGGGATTATGCTAAAGTCCAGCATCCTGTGGATCAGACTCCTCCCAGACAAACTCCTGTTCTAGGCTTCCCCATGTGTAGGCTTCAAAATAATTGCAGTCCAACCAAGTGGTTCTCAACCTGTGGGCACAACCTCTTTGGAAGTCCAATGAATCTTTTATAGGATTGCCTGAGACCATTGGAAAACACAGATAGTTACATTAAGATTCATAAGAGCAGCAATATTATCATTACGAGGTCATGATGAGAATAATTTTTATGGTTGGGCATCACCAAAACATGAGGAAAAGGATTAAAGAGTTGCAGCACTAAGAAGGTTGCGAACCATTGGCCTAGGTCCAAACCTTTCGTTGAGCAACAAGATCTAGTGAGAGTACTTGCTTGCTGTTTGCCTGATCCTACCCCCTACTTCCTTTCTTTTTCTTTCAGTTTGTTGATCACATTTGTCTTTCTAGCCTACAGCATTCTTTATGATCACATCTTCCTTTCTTTGATTTAATCCTGAGTGAGTTTTTAGGTAAAGCTGTTCATTTGTCTTGGTTTCTTTTTCCTGAATGCCTTCACCATTAATGAAAATTAACCTTTCTTCTATTTGCCTTAGTACTTATTAATTATTCAAGAAGAAGGAACACATTGCCCACGCTCATTTGATTGACTTAGTGAGGTATATAGTCTGATTCCTATGTATAGGAATACAACTGATTATCAGCGTGTTTGCTTGCTAATACAGTGGCCGAAGCTGGTAGAGACCTGAATGACATTTTTTTAAAACACTGTTTTTTGTTGGGTTGTTGAGAATTTTTCCATTTCATTTACTCTTCTCTCATATATTACATCTTGACTGCATTTCCCCTTCCTACCCTCCCCCTAGTCTCCATTACATACGTACCTCTCCTTTCTCTTGTGTCTATTCTCCCTTCACCTCCCCTCAGAAAAGAACAGTCCTTTGAGGGACATCAACCAAATACAGCATAACAAACTACAATAAGACCAGACAGATATTCTCACATCAAGGTGGGACGAGGCAACTCAGTAGGAGGAAAAGGGTCTCAAAGGCAGGCAGAGGAGTCAGAGACATTCCCTGTTCCCACTGTTAGGAATCCCACAAGAACACAGAGCTATACAACCATAACACATATGCAGAGGACTTAGGTCAGACCCATACAAATTCCCTGATCTGTGTGAGCCCACTTGAGTCCCAGTCAGTTGCAGTGTCTTTTTTTCTTTAAGTTTGAATTTCCTGTACAAGACAAAATATTTGGGAAACTAAGGATTTTCCAATAAAGATTTAAGTTAGTTTCATTCTAACCATTATATCTTCCTATTTTCTTTGGATTTGTCTCTTATCAAAATGGATTACTGCAAAAAGGAAGCAAAATTCTAATGAAGTGCAAGTTAGGTTTTGTTTATTTGAAGTTTTACTGTACATTGTAAATATGACTTACTGAAGTTGTCATTCATGGACAATTATTTATTTATTTTTCCTTTTTTCCCTCTATAGCTCTCAATAATAGTATATGTTCACTGTATAAAATGCAGAAAACTTGAAAAGCCATAAAGGAAGTTTGAATTGCTTTAGATCATTTATTCTATTTGTGATTCCTGGTTTGTTCAGCTTAATATATTTTGACATGTTATAATATCTGTTCAGCCTAAGTCAGCTGATTCTCAAACTAAACCATTTTGCTTTTATTTTCTTGCCAGTAATGTTTCTAATATTTTTATGGTAGAAGTCAATTTTTGTATATTGTGGGCAGATTTCAGCGAACCATTTGTTCTTTGTCTCACTTGCCACAGCAAAGTAGAAGGAGATAACTGATAACTACCTACCTCTTCCAAGGTCTTTAACTTGATTTTGTCAAGATGTATTGGTCTAAAGGACTCACATGACTGCCTTGTCTTAAACTTAACTATTATTATACAAATAACTTGATTAGCAAGAATCTTGTCTCATTCTATCCTTGTCCTCAAGCCAAATGAAATCAGCTTGTAAGGAGTAAAAAGGGGCAAACAAGCAAGCAATAAAACTTCATAAACGAGGTGGTCACATCTGTGTGATGACCAAGCAATAGAATACAACTTAAATACTCATTTGAATCAAGTCAGTATTAATTAGCTGGAAAACCACAGTGGTTCAATCATTTCTTTTAACCTCTTCTTTAGGAAAATATGAGTGGTCTAACCAAGACCACTTCCCACTTTATTCATTGTGCAGATCATTAAAATAATGGATTCTGGCTTGAGAATGTTACTTTATGTATAGATATGAGTTTGAAAAGACCACTTTAGCACATAACTGCTCAACACCATCACAAGTCAGCTAGAAAGAAAAGATTGAGAAGCCCTTGAAAATAAATTGCTTTTGTCATTTACATGTAATCGTATGTAGGGCCATACAATTACTAAGTTAGCAGCATTTTCATCCATCAGAGCCATGAAAGATGAGTTGTGGCTACAGTTGAGTACCCAATTAGGTCATGCTGCCAATAAAGAAGCTTTGCCCCACGCTTACTGACACCAGCCACTTCAGAGGTGATTGAACCCAGATTGGGAACTAGCCTCAGATGAACTCTTCATGATCATGGGTTCCCAGGACTATAAATCAAAGGAAAAGCAATTGTTCTAAGTCACATTGGCAATGAAAAGAAACAACTTAGAGAACGGCCTGTTGGAACTTGTTTCTTTATCAGTGACAGTGTTTTAATTTAGCCTTTGGTGTCATTCAGAATCCAGAGCAGGTTGTTCTTTTAGGCATCTCTTCATCTAGGAGCCATCTAGACACATAGTAAGAATGTCTTCTAACATGTAGAACCTTCTCGATCAGATTTGGATTGGTTTAGCCGCTTGCTTTGAGGACAGAAACTTGTGTGAATCATCTCCATTTAGCCTAGAATTTGAAAGCGCAGCAATACTTTAATGGTTTTCCAGAGATGGTATTCCAAAAGCAAGCTAGAAGATGGTTGTGTTCCTGCAGGGAATTTCCCTCCTCTGTGTGTCCATCTTTTCTTTTTCTGTATTTTAGCACACTTTGGGGGAGGGGTTACAGTACTGATCTTATAATTTTCCTACTTTAAAAACTTCAGTGTTTGTTTTTGTTGATTCCTTGGCTTTCACTTAGCTTTCCTACCCTGCTTCCTCAGTTTTTTCCCTAGCCCAGACCTATTATTTCCTTTAACCTAGTCCTGCATCTGATTTTATGCCTCAGGTTATGCTGTTCCATCTACCTGAAAGTTGTTCTCTTTCTCCTTCCCTCCACATGTCCAAATCCCACCTATCCTTTAAGAAGTCTAGTTAAATAGCACTTGCTCTATCAAGCTTTTATTTCTTGTAAGCAAATACCCTTGTTTCTGACATTCTATAATAATTTTTAACCTGTACTTCTTTAGTGGTTATGAACTATTAACTTCTTACATAAGTGTTTAGACACTTGTCATCTTGTATTATACTTTGACTTAGAGAATAAAATAAATGTTATACACTTCTTGAAGGCTAGAATTAAGTTTGATTCCTCTTTGTATTCCATACTGTACCTGATATATTTAAGAGGCACTCAGTATGTATTTTACTGTATGAAATAAATTGATACTTCTATGTCTCTCCTATATGTTCTCTGTGAATTTTCCCCTTTTGACTAAAACTTTTCTTATATTTCCCCCCATGTGTCTATCTATATCACTTCCCTTTTACCATCATTATATATATATATAAAACTTCATGTATATTATGTAAAAGCAAATTATATTGTATTTGTTGAATTTATTGGAAGTTAACTTTGGTTTTATTGAAAAGCAATGTAATGTTTTCATACTCAACACATATAATTCAAAACAACCAAATTAGGTTACATATTTATTATGTTGTAATTAGTTGCCTAATTTTTTTCTTGATGAAATACCATTTGATAGGAAAACATTTACCATTCAGGTGCTAAAATAATGTGCTGATTGCTTAGAGTAACTCAATGTTTGCTTGGTGTGTGTGTGTGTGTGTGTGTGTGTGTGTGTGTGTTTTCAAAAGAATCTGGATCAAATTATAAAATCTGGGTTTATAAACTTTACATAAGTAAGAACTTTTTGTAGTTAAGAACCATCTAAAACTGAGTGTCTGAGCAAGAGAGAGAGGAGGGGGAGTACTTTCCCCCCCATCAGGACATATTCAAACAGAGAATAAATAATCAAGTGGTGAGAAAGTATTATGGTAAAATCTCTTTCTATTGAGAACCCTTAGGTGTATAATTCCTTTGCACACCTTTTAAAACAAACTCAACCAGTGTCCACATGTTAAAAACTGCATCAAACCAGATTAGTTCAGACACATAAAGAGGAGAAAGAGGAGGAGGAAAGTAAGATTTTAAGAAACACTACTAGAAACCTGAGACAGACCTCCTGACAAATCATCGTACTCGGTCACTAAATTTTCCCCCTGAGTTTCTTGTCAGCTAAAGGAACATATGAGAAGACACAACCCTCTCCCTAGTGGCTTGCATAGTTCCCTACTGAGAAAAATGATGCCATGCTCTTCTCTGTCAAGACAGATCTTTTTCCTGCTGCTTGATTTAATGTGGAGTTGATCAGTTTCTCTATATGATTAATATTTGTCCTTACAAAAATCCAGTTTTACAAAATTTGTAGACCAAATTTTGAATGAGAAATCTCTTTCTTCTTCCAAAAGACAAAAAGGAGTATAAAAAAATCAGTATGAATCTTCCCTTCATCACCCTCCAAGAAAGCTAAAGTATTTGGGTTTAGGTAAGTCACTGTTTTTTCATCTATAATAGTATAATCGGATGTAAAGAAACCTAGAATAGTCCTTAACACGCCGTCTCTCTACTTGCAAGCATCTTCTGTATCAAGGAATCCTTTAGGTGAGAACCGTGTAGCCAAATTTTTCTGTTGGCTATCTCAAGGAACACTGAGATTAAGAGCCAACTATTTATGATCTCTATTACTTCCTTACCAAAGACAATAAAAATACATAAGTTGATCCTCCATCATAGACCACAGAGTAATCACACAGAGCTTCCATGAGGACAGAAGAAGAGAACATTGATTCCAAAGCATTATGGGGGAAGTTACAATTTTTAACCAAATGTCAGAGATGAGGAATAGTGCTGTTGCCAGCAGCCTGTTAAGGCCTCAGGGAAGGCTTTGGTGCTTAGCTACTGGGAAAAGCCAATTTGTCAGGTCTGCTACAAAATGTCATTGAATATCTACAGGGTCAAGGCATACAACCTAAGAGAATGATGATCTTATGAACTTACTGAAACTCTTATAGAGTTGAGGACCTTCATGACTAACATAAAAGTGTCGAGTAATTGAAAATAATTTCAAGATAATTAAAAATCATGTATTAATCAAAAGTCGCAATGTACTTAGAATAGCCCACCAAAGTCACAATTCTTTTCTGGCACTTTTTTGTTTTTGTTTTTGTGGGTTTTGTTTGTTTTGTTTTGTTTTCTGAGACAGAGTTTCTCTATGTAACAGCTCTAACTATCCTAGAACTCATCATGGAGACCAAGTTGGCCTCAAGCTCACAGAAATCTGTCTGTCTCTTCCTCCTGAGTGCTGGAACTATAGACATGTACCAACATCACCTGGCTTTTCTTGCCTTTTTTAAACTCCGAGTTCCACAGGTTTTAGGTGTCTCTCCTTTCAATACACCACCACTCCCTAATCATTCCTAGACATCCACATAAAATAGCTCACCTTTCTCAATATTCTACTCTTCCTGAGAACTTTGTTTTATAACATTGGCACAGATTGTAGTGTAACCCTTTCCCCCTTCCCCATTCCCTCACATACACTATTGCTACCACTTCTGGATTCTACAGTACAAAAGCCCAAAGATAGATTTTGCCCAAGATAGGTTCTTAGAATAGTGAGATTCCGAGAAAACAAAAAACAACCAATCTTTCCTTGATGGACGGAAAAGGTTATGAATACAATATATATGTATATGTATACATATATATGTACATATATAATTTTCACTTCACCATATCAGAACAGAGCTTAGTTAATTCTTTGTTATAGACAAATGGATTACCAAAACCATTAAAATTTACCTCCTTTGCTATTAATTCATTTAATCTCTTTCTTCACTTCAACTTATAGATTAGGGTTCTTCATAGAAATTAGGAATAAAGCCCCATAGAAACAAAGATTTAATTGTAGAAAAATTTGGTAGTAGTTGCAGTCAGAAAAGATATCAGTGCTGGAAAAATGACTGCAGTACCTCTTGAATTTGCCCTCTATATCTTTCTGATAGCTATGTACTTGCCAAAGTTTTTAAAGCTCATTTTCTGTGGTAAGCTCCAATATTTGTTGTACTGAGGAGTGCCTACACATTATGAATACTTTTTATATAAAAATCTAACCCCAAATATTAAAGATAAATATAAACACTTCAACGCCTGATCCTATTATTCTTTTTTCTCTCTTTTGCTGTCACCTTTTTGCTTTCCCCGTTTTTTTATTTAAGTAATTTATTCAGATTACATCTCAATTGTTATCCTCTCACGTGTGTCTTCCCGTTCCCCTCCCTCCCTCTTTTGCCCTAGATCCTACTATTCCTTATTGATTGGAATCCTGGCTAAGAGACAAACAATTATATTGAAAGCATTGGAAGGATGTGAGGATAACACCTATATTTTCTCATTTCTAAAATGTGAGCGAAAGAAATGCCAGCTTCTTCATAACATAGAAAAGGTAAAGAAGTATATATCTCTAAATTCCATGGTGTCTTTACAGACCAACAATCACTGTAGTAGCTACAAGAACTTTATTATTTCATGTAACTTATGGGGTACTGAAACCAGATAAGCTACACTTTGATTCTTGGTATGAAGAGCCGTAGCTGGCATAAACACAGCAATGACAATAACTCAATGACTCACGGCAGTATTGGCACAATGTATCAACTGCTTGGCAATGACTCTGCATGTATTAAGAAATCAGGTCAAGCACTGTAGTTGATAACAATGATAGACATCGTTATTATGTACCCAAATATCCCACTGGCTGACCCCCAACTATTTTGCTTTTGTTCCTTTTTTCTTTCTATGGTTTCAATAAATATATTTTAGATTTTCAATGCAGGAAAGGTCTTACATGTCGTTGGCTTTAACTTTTTAATTTCATAGGCTAGGGAAATAATCATCAAGAAGAAAGCACCTTCTCTGATTTTGCTCAGCTGGTAAGTGGCAGTGCTTGGACTAGAATTTCATTTCCCTCTGATTCAGGTACATAGCAGCTGTTAATTCAAACCCTGACTGTCAGCAGGGAATCCACTATTGAAAACATACATCCTTATTTCTGGAGTGTCTGAAATTTTATTCAATATCGTATGACCCCTTTCCATTTTGAGGCCAATACATTATTGGTGATTAATATAAAGAACTCAAGAAATTAAACACCACCGAACCAAATAACCCAATTGAGAAATGGGGCTTGGAACTAAACAGAGAATTCTCAATAGAGGAATATCAAATGGCTGAGAAACACTTAAAGAAATGCTCAACCTCCTTAGTCATCAGGGAAATGCAAATCAAAACAACTCTGAGATTCCATCTTACACCCATCAGAATGGCTAAGATCAAAAATTCAAGTGACACCACATGCCGGCGAGGATGTGGGGAGAGAGGAACACTCCTTCATTGCTGGTGGGAATGCAAACTAGTACAGCCACTTTGGAAATCTATCTGGTGCTATCTCAGAAAATTGGGAATAGGGCTTCCTCAAGACCCAGCTATTCCACTCCTAGGAATATACCCAGAAGATGCTCCAGCACACAACAAGAAAATTTGCTCAACCATGTTCATAGCAGCCTTATTCATAAGAGCCAGAACATGGAAACAGCCTAAGTGTCCATCAGTAGAAGAGTGGATAAAGAAACTGTGGTATATATATACTGTGGAATACTACTCAGCTATTAAAAGCAAGGAATTCCCGAAATTTGTGGATAAATGGATTGAGCTAGAAATGATCATAATGAGTGAATTAACCCAGAAGCAGAAAGAATCAAATGGTATGTACTCACTTATATCTGCATACTAGCCCAAGGGGCATGTCCCACGAAAGCCTTCACTTACCAGGAAACTGGGACAGAGGGGAAGGCATCCTATTGGGACTCTAGATGAGAGACGCATGGGAGAATAGCAAAATAAAAGGATCCAGAGGGTCCTAGAAATCTACAAGTAGAACAATATGATAGGCAGATTTGAGCCCAGGGGTCCCGCTCAAACTAAGGCACCAGCCAAGGACAATACAGGCGGTAAACTTTAAACCCCTTCCCAGATCTAGCCAATGGGCAGAACATTCTCCACAGTTGAGTGGAGAGTGTGATATGACTTTCTCACGTACTATGGTGCCTCACATTTGACCATGCCCCCTGGAGGGGGAGACCTGGTGTCACTCAGAGGAAGGACAGCAGGTAGTCAAGAAGAGACTTGATACCCTATGAGAATATATAGGGGGAGGTAATCCCCCTCAGGAACAGTCATAGGGGAGGGGAATAATGGGAAAATGGGGGGGGGAGGGAGGAATGGGAGGATACAAGGGATGGGATAAACATTGAGATGTAACAAGAATAAATTAATAAAAAAATAATTACAACTTTTGTGTGGCACAGTCTTTTCTAACCTCTCCTGTGATGTATACTTTCTTTTCATCTTTAGTGCCAATTTTTGGACAAGCTCAGTTGGGTAGTTAAATCATGTCAGTAGAAAGGAAAAACCACAAAGTTTCATTTAGTCTATGCTCTTAAGAATTTCCTAACTTATTGTTTCTACATGGATTTAGTCTTTAGACTTCACAGTGAAGTAAATCACGCTCATGTGAATAATGCATTTACTCAGCTTTCTTCTCTTCCATAGGAGACAGACTTGACATTACTAGTCTATGGATTAGTTTAGGATCACATATTCACTGGGTGTTTTTCAAGTACTTTAGCCCAAGTTTACTGACTATGGAAAATTATGACTATGATGATGATCTACTGAAGAATTACCGGATCCTCTGTCTTGCCAGATTAAATCCTTACCAGATCAGATGAGATGTGTTGGGGTGGTATAGCTGTAGCTTCAGATGAACTTCATCAAATTCTATTTCTTGTATTAAATAATCCCAAAATTTCATGTGGTATTTATAGTAGTGAATGTTAATTCCACTTATTGTGAAGATACTCCTTGCAGCAACGTACTCTGTCTTTAGTAGAGGAAGTTGAACGTATTCTAAGTGAGCAATAGGCAATGGAAACAATTTTCAGTGGATCTGTAGTCCTGGACATATTCTCAAACCCCCAGTTACATAGGGATAAGCTTAGCTTCCGGATGGATGACAGGATGATTTTGTTGTTATTACTTTGCTTGACATAAAACATTAGAAGGCTTATTGTTAAGAAATTTTGGATCCTGGAAGTTCAAAATCTAGGTACTGGCTGCTTCAGAAGCCCCTAGGGAAGGATCTTTCCCTGCTTCCCAGCTTCCCGAGGCTCAGGGAAACCTCCGGAGTCCCAAAAGATTAGTTAATGCTTCTCAGCGGAGCAGTCAATCAACGGAAAGCTTAAAATGCTCTCCATCTGACTAAGCATACCAGGACATTTTGCAACTAAGTGTCTTCTAGATTCCGCCCAAGGTCTTACTAATTGCAGGAACCTATTGGTTCATCCTCATTCTGTGACAGCAGACTTTTAGGCTGCCTGGAAACCCTGGGCGCTTGTTTAAGTCACAGAGTCAAAGAGGTAGTAATAGAAGGACAAGTATTAGATTTCTTTTATGACGCTCTTCAACTCTCGTGTGGTTAGCAAGGAACCAAGGGCAGATTGACACATATGGCCAAGAGATCTGGCAAATACTCTGGTCAGTCACACCAGAAGCCAAAGCAGATAAAGTAAACGCAAAGTGGAGCTTTGTTTGCTGTGGGGGTGCTGAAATTATCTGGATAGTCTACGAGAAACCAAGCAACGGTGGACTTTCTAAATATTTATTTTTTTTTTAGCTCATCATTGCCTAACAAATATTAACTGTGGCTCTTAATTCCAAGCATCATTAATTTTCTGAAGAGTCAATACATGTCAGCTTCAAATCAGAAAACTGTTAAATCTGTTCCTTTTAGCGCATAATCATCATCATCATCATCATCATCATCATCACCACCACTGTATACCTAACATGGCAGAAACTATATATGTCTACTATCTTCTGATTCTCATATTGGTGCCGGAGGTTGTGATCTGTTATAAATACCAAATTGTGAATGAAGAAACTGAGGCTCATAGGAACTAAGCAAAATTTTCAAGGCTATAAAGGTGACATAAGGCAAGTAAAACCAAAGGCAGATTCAGGTTCATTTTGAGTCCTGTCACATTCAACTATAGCCACATGACGTGAAATCATCCAGGGGGCACTAAAATAACATGCACACTGCAGATCCCGTAACAGCAGGTGATATGTATAATTCTGAATTCTAGAAATTGAGTGCCTGCTCAAGAGAAAAGTTTTTTAGCTCTGAGACTTGGTCCAATAGATACCCTGGACGTGGCAGCTACTGAAGAACGTGAAAGGGCTTGGGCAAGCTTATGCAGCAACCCGACCCAGAGGTGCATCGCTGTGCTTTGTGTGACCTGGTAGGTAGAAACAACTCCCCTCACATTTTGAAATGAAATAAGTGAAAAGACACTTATTTACTTCATTGATGTTAGCTAGCATTTCAGCCTCTTAAAGTAGTTTTGTTTTAAAATATTTGTCAGAAGAAACACTATCTATTGAATCAGGTTTATTTATTTATTTATTTATTTGCTTGTTTTTGTTTTGTTTTGTTGAGACTGGGTTTCTCTATGTAACCTTGGCTGTCCTGAAACTTACTGTATAGACCAGGCTGACCTCAAACTCACAGGTCTGTCTGTCTCTGCCTTCTCAGTGTTGGGATTAAAGGGATGTTCCACTACTGGCCCAGATTTTTCTTTTTAAGTCCCATATCAAGGATACTGTCAATGCTTCAAGAAGGTCTGCCTCTGCTTACAGAAAGAGTTTCTGATGAACACTGAATACTGGTACTCGGCAAGAACCAAACCAGGAACCAAAACACTAGAACTTGCCCCACTCATTTGCTGACCATCAGACCCACTGAAACAAAATATTCTCATTGAACTGTTACCTGGTATGCTGTCTATTTTCTGACATGACTTAATCCAAACTAACACAGAGCTTCTCAAAATAATCTTAATACTGAACATGCACTCAATTGAGATGAGCATAGTCTAGCCAAATTCAGTCCTTGGTTGATGTTGCTGCCGTAGTTACAAAGTTAGAACTTTACTCTGTGTTTGGAAAGCCTGCCTCTGCCTGGATGCAGTAACTCAGTCATTCTCATGCTCTGAAGTTCGCTGCGCCGTACAAGTCACAAACCTACCCATGTTCTGTGAGAGCATGAACATTAAACAAAGATGGAGATATCATTTTTTTCCTTTTAAATATATAGGCTATATGTAGTTGTCATAGAAAACGAATTTTGGTTTCATTGCTATTTTCCTCAAATATATTACCATATCCTTGCCTCAGTTTATACATATGTATTTCCCTATGTCTCCATATTATTTTATCATCTTTTTCTTGAAGATCTTTGCTCAAATGTCATCTCAATGAAGAATGCCTTGTTTAATTATGTATCAAAAAAGCACTTCCCATGCATTTTTTTATGGTGCTCAAATGTCACTTGAACAATGATATCGTTATGCTGAGTTGTTTATTGATTGTCCCCTCACACTGGAACACAAGCTGTCTGAGAACAAATATTATATTGCTTACTGTCCTATGTTCAGCTCTTAGAATAATCTCTGTTATGTGGGAGGCACTTAATCAATATTTAGGAAAAAAATTGGAAACTGTCACAATAAACAAAAAAGCATATAGTTGAGAAAGGACAGTTTTGGGAGTCAGAGTATCTCAGCCTCACTGTACACTGGGCCACCAACTTGCTGGGGATTAGGATACATATGCTACTCCTCGGGGGGTACACTTCTTCACTGGTCAAATAGGACATTTGTTCTTTCTTTATCTGACTCACGGGAATGTTGTAAGGCTCAGAAGAAGTAACATATGAGGAAATCTTTGGAAAAGAAGACAGTAGTGGGTTCGTGTTTCCTAGGAGCCTGTTGAGATCACTTGTGCTTAGAGAAATCCTTCTCCCTGGCTTAACCCATTAAACATCTTGTTGTCTTCTCATATTCCTAAACTGAGATACGTCCCAGGAGCCCAGGACCAGATAAGATGCTAGTTAATATGCCTATCCAGTCTCAAACTCTTGGTAGAAGATACCTAAAGCTTGAAACGTAATCTAACTAAGGCCAAAAACCTTAGCTGATTAGTTTTTGCCAGAATTTGCACTATTCTTGAGATTAAAGTGCACATTTGAGATGGGAACATAGACAAAAGGCCCATTCAGATAACTCACAAACTGCATTAGGAGTGTCGTACTATTAAGGATTATGTATGCAATCAGTATCTCAAGTGGCCTAGGATCATCAGACCCAAGGAAGCAAGCAACTGACATCTTTTCTGGCATCCTACTGCAGCCTCTTTAGGCCTACTATGAATACACACTGAATAAGATATACTGAAATATCATAAGACATATCATTGTCCTGGTGGATATTCATAAGCCCCAAGCCCAAATCCAATACTGCGGAACAACAGGCTGTTCATAATTATCTGAATGAAACCTGTGGAAACAATTTTTAGTTTGCAATACAAAGTAATGCATTTGCCATCCATCACTTGGGCGTGCCTGTAGGGCATGGCACAGTTGCCTGGAAACATATGAAAACAAATCTAATTACCCACCAAATTTCAAACCAATAGACAGTACAGCCATTGACTAATGTCCCAAATATGACTATCAACTCCATGCTACAAAAAGGAAACTGAGATCCAAAGATGTTGGGTCAGTAGTAGAAGCTGTAGCTGCCTTGTGAATAGAAAGAGTAAAAAGAAACACATGGAATGTTCTGCTAATTAAGGCCTATGGGTCCAAGATAATTTGAGTAGGTTCTGTGAGTGAAAAGGAAGCAAGAAATGGACTTCTTCATTTTCTCTGCTGAGAACCCACTCCATTCAAACTGTACCATGGCCATCTAGTACTTTATCTTTGTTTCTAGGAATGGTGACAGTGAGGTAATGATGGCAAAGCAAAGCCATTAATGACCCTAGAAGTCAACTGCAACTCCTAGCTTTTTTTTTTCACCTTGAAAACAGCTGGACCTACTTGCACCAGGCTAGCCACACTAATGTTTATGCCAGGAGGCTAAGGACCTCTAGCCCAACTAGCTCTCAGATACTTTGTGGCCTAAATTTATGCTCCTTCTTCAGTCAGTTCAAACTGGCACTATGTCTACATTCAGAATGTACTTTGACTTAAACAGTTGAAGGTATGAAAATAATACATATATATTGACACCTTTTAATAATACACGAATGAACTAAAAAAAGAAAGATTTATGATTCCTCATTATTGTTCCAGGTGTAGAGTTTGAATGAGACTGGCCCTTTCTAGGCTCTATGTTTGAATATTAGGTCCCCAGTGGGTGGGACTGCTGGGAAGGATTAGGAGGTATGGCCTTGTTGGAGGGAGTGTGTCACTGGGGGCAGACTTTGAGGTTTTGAAAGGCTGGTGCATTCCTGTGTGGCACTTTTCCACCTCCTGACTTTGGATCAAGATATGAGCTCTATTCAGCTATCAGAAACAAGGACATCTGGAAATTTTCAGGCAAATGGATGGAACCAGAAAAGATCATCCTGAGTGAGGCAACCCAGACCCAGAAAGACACACATGGTATATACTAATTTGTAAGTGGATATTAGCCAAACATAGAAGTCCTCTGAGAAACTCCACCCAATGTGAGTTCGGGATAGATACTGGGACTTGCAGCAGGACCTTGGGCAGAGAGCTGAAAGTTGTATGGAAGAGGGCAGGGGTGTGTGTGGAAGGACCCAGAGGGATCAGGGGCTCCACAGGGAGACCTCCAAAGCTAGTGGATCTGGACCCAGAGGGCCTGCATAAACTGATGCACCAACCAAGGACAATGCATGCAGAGTACCTAGACCCCCTGGTCAGATGTAGCTGATGGACAGCTCATTCTCCATGTGTATGGTGAGTGGGGGGAGAGGAGACTGCCTCTGACATGAACTATGGTGCCTGCGATTTGATCATAGCCCATTGGCGGGGAGGCCTTGTAGGAAGGGGATATAGGTTACCCTGATGAGACCTGATAGACTGTGATCAGATGGTGGGAGAGAAGCCTCCTCTGCTCCCCATCAGAGGTCTAGGGCAGGGGAATAGGGTGTAAGAGAGAAGGAGGATGGGAACTGGAAGACAACAGCGAGGGGATAACAATAGGGATATAATGTGAATAAATTATAATAAATTAATAAATATTTTTAAATGATATGAACTCTAGACTGTTCCTGTCACCATACCTTTGTTCTTCCATCATGGACTCTAACCCTCTGAAACCATAGGCCGTGTACTTTATTTTATATAAGCTTCCCTAGTTATGGGGTTTTATTACAATAGAAAAGTAAGATACCAGGAGTTATAATGTTTCCTGTAGATTTGGTGTTTATAGTTACAGTGTTCAAAGTACTTTACACTCACAAAACTCAATGTGATTGTTAAAAATTTAAGAAATTCAAGGTTAGGAATGTAGCAGAGTTGGTAGAGTCCTTACCTATCATGTTTGAAACCCTGGGTCCAATCTTTTCATTGCATAAACCACCTTAGGGAGGCAAAGGCAGGAGGATTAGGAGTTCAAAACTCATACTTAACTACCTGATGTGTTGAAGATCAGCCTTATTTACAAAAGGCCCTGTCTCAAAGAAAAACTCTAGTAAGGTTAATTTAGAATTCTGATGATGGCAGATGTTGCAGATCATAGGACAGTCACAAAACGAGAAATCTCTCAGGCAACATGGCTCTTTTTTGATTCATGTTGCGGGATGCAATACATTGATTTATCAAATAGTTGGAAGTTAATGAATAAAGTGTTCGGTAAGATACACGTGGCACATCTATACTTCAGGCTGTTTTCCTGAAGCATCGTTGGTCTTAGGATGAACATTTTTGGCTTCACTGTTCACTTCTGGGTTGTGGGTAAAGAGTACTGGATGACTTAGGTCTATTATCTGTAGTAGTCAACCTTTACATCTGCTTTGTGCACACTCCTTCTGTTTACTTGCACTTCTTTTTTATTTTTCTTTTTTTTGCATATACATTTATATTATTACACACATATGCAACAAACTACCTACAACAAGAAGAACCATGAAACAATAAGAATTACATAAATGTTACATTCATAGTGTTTTGGCTATGTGTATTTGGCAACCTTGAAGAAACACCTTTCCAATCTTGGTGCATCAAAGGTAATTTTTCTTCTGAAAAACTATAAAGTATAAAATCGCTCATATTCATAAAACTATATGTTTATCTTACCTTTAAATATTTAAGGGCTATTAACTTCTAACTTACACTTGTTCTATAAGTTAAGGACCTACTGATGATGTTTTTAATGGTCTTGTTTGTTCATTACTGATATTTTATTGTAATGCTGCAGTGATGGCTTTAATAGAAAAGGGAAATGGTAAATGGATCACTGAAATGTCTAAGCATATTTTTGCATATGCAGAGACAGATGCCAATTTTGTAGAGAATTGGAATAATATATGTAGAAAAATATTTTAAGCAAACAAACAACAAAAGAGTACAAGAGTACTGGATGATCTTCCAGAGGACCCCGGTTCAATTCCCAGCACCCATATGACCACTCACTCACCATGGTCTGTAGCTCCAGTTCCAGCAGATCTGATAACCTCTTCATGTCTCTGTAGACACCAGGCATGCATGTGGTGCACAGATATCCATACAGATGAAACTCCTATACACAAAAATAAATCAATAAAACAATGTAAAAAGGTATTCTGGTGAAGGGAAAGAACCAGCATCCCTAATTAAGTATTGACATTTTCTAGACACCCTTCCATATGGCTGCTTGTTTTGCTTAGGACTCTCTCACAGGAAGAAGAGCCTCAATCAAATTTGTCAGCTTAGTCAATAATAATTCTTTAGTGAAAGAACCCCAGATGCAGCTGAGAAAAATCATACAACTGCAGTGGGTTCATAAGGATTTAATCAAGACTGAGTAAATGAAGATGCAAGTCAAGGATAAATGCAACACATACTGTTCTGCACTTACTCCTTCCTTGGGCGTATCCTCCAGCTTCGTATCTCTGAGCACTATTCCTCGAAATTTTCTCATCATTGTTCACAAGCGATTGTACCTCCTGAGTCACCACTGAAGGAGTAGCACAAAGGTGGAGGTAAGGTTTTCCTCCATATATAGGACAGAACCACTAAGCCAGTGGAAACCAGAAGTTTTACTTTCAGATATCTATTGCAAAGCATAGAGAAAAGAACCCAGAAACAAGCCTGCATACCAACAGCCAGTTGATTCCAGGAAAAGATGCAAAAAGTGTACCTTGGTGTAGGGAGAGCCTTTTAATAATAAACGTGACTGGGGAAACGCAGCATCCACATGCAGATGATGATTGGATTTTCATTACTATTTCTTTTTGTTCTTTTTTAAAATTGAGAATTCATAAAAGCATATACTGTGTTTTGATAGAGTTCACCCCAGTTTCCTTCCCATCTAATTTCTATCTTGCTCTTCCACTTTTCCCTCTAAACTTCCTTCTCATTTTTGCCTCACTCCAACCCACTAAGTCTTACTATTGAATGTATGTGGAAGGCTATAGAATCCCCTGCTGGAGCATGGGTACTCTCTCAGGGGTTATATCTCTGAACTTCTTCTCCCTCTCTCAGTAGTCATCAGTTGCCAATAGCTCCATAGGTATAGTCTCTCCTATTTCTTATCCTGCACAGAAAAAAAAAAGCCCTCAAACAAGTCAAAAGCTATTAGAGAAAAACATAAGGGAAACACTTTAAGGTATTGGCACAGGCAATGATTTCTGGATAGAACCCCCAAAGCACAAGATATAAAAGCAAAAAGTGACAAATGGGATTACATCAAGCTTAAATCTTCTGCACAGCAAAGAAAATAATCAATAGAATGAAAAGATAGCTCACAGAATGGGAAAATATTTGCTAGCATTTATCTGAGAGAAGATTAATATCATGAATATGATATGTTAAAACTCAAATAACTTAGCAATAAAACCAATCAAACTAAAAGATGGCAAATGATATTAATAGACATTTTTCAAAAGAAGAAATAAAACTGGCCAGTAAATGCATGAAAAACATGCTTATTAGTCATGAAGGAAACACAAACCAAAATTGAAATGAGATGTTCTGTCAAATGGGTGAAATGGAAGTTAAAGTGATATTACTGAAAAACAAAAATATCAGATGCTGAAAGTATATGGGTAAAAGGAACTTTTAGACACCGTTATTGTGAATGAATACTAGTCTATCAATTCTGGATAACACGTGAAAATTATTATAAACAAATTGGTGAATAGGTGGAACTACCATACATTTCACTATCCTAGCTTTAGATACACATTCAAACAAAATAAAGGCAGTACACAGCAGGATATATATATATATATATATATATGTGTGTGTGTGTGTGTGTGTGTGTGTGTGTGTGTGTGTGTGTGTGTGTGTGTGTTCATGCTTACTTTGGCACTACTTAAAACAGTGAAGATCCATATCAATGTATGTATCCATTAATAGATGATCAATTAAAGAAAGAAAATAGACTATTATTCAATGAGAAAGAAGAATGAAATGTCATTTACAGCAACATTGATGGAAGCAGAGGGTATTGTATCAAGCCATCATATCAAGAAAAATCAACCCAACACATACAGACATGTACTACATGTTTTCTTTCATTCGTGGAAACTTGAAACAAGTATATTTGAAAGTAAAATAGACCATGGGCTGGGAAAGGCACTAGAAGGGCCCTTAGAAAGGAAGGTGGTTGGACATGACCAATGTGTTCTCTGTGTATAAATGAAGATAAAGCACTACATCGCATTAATGTATACAAATAAAATGTTAATAAAGTCACTTATTTGCCTGATTGGAAAATATTTCAAGGGGCTGGAGAAATGATTTAATGGCTAAGAGGATATTCTGCTTTTGCACGGGGCATGAGTTTGTTTTCCAGCACTCTTGTTGGGAGGCTAAAAATTACTTAAAACTCCAGCTCTAGGGAATCTGATGCCTTATTCCCATCTCCACAGCCAGTATGGAAATTAACATTGAAGTTTCTCAAAATATCAAAATTACAACTTTCATTTACATGCCGTATGACTTCTGGGTGTATACACAGAAAGCATATAAACCAGTTTCCAAGATATAGATACAAACTAGGTAACTGTCGACTAAAGGATAGATAAAGAAAATGTGGCATATACACAAAATGGAGTTTGAGCCAGGATGGAACTGAGAGCATTGTGTTAAGTGAAATAAGCCACATTGGGAGAATACTACATATTTTCTTTCATATGTGGAATCACAAGAAAAGCTAGTAGTAACAAAGTGAGTTATATGAAAATGCCATGATGAAACCCATTGTTTTGTGTGCTCAACATGTGCAAATATGAACAAAGTAGTCTGCCTTGTTCAAAGAAGGCTAGGTTAATCAGAACACTTAAGTGAAGTAGTTTAAGTAATAGCTGTATAAAACATACAAATTCATAGAGTAGTAGACTGGCAGAGCATAAATGTCACATGCTCAAACTTCTAATTTTATTCTAGCTCAAGAAACATCATGGCATATACTAGTTTGGGCAACTTGTTCATGAGTACTTCAGAGATCAGATGACTCTGAGATACAGGACTGGTCTTTTATGCTTTGTCACGTCCATGTTTCTAGTTCTGTATGGACTTCATATATATTTTTTTTTATTTCCTAGTACTAGCATAAAAAGACATTACATTTACACAGACCACAACATCACAGTAGGAACATCACAATGATTAACAAACCCCAAAGAAATATTGCTTTTGTTAAAGGTATTGAAATTATATATATTTAAGGCACACAGCATGGTGTTGTGATACATTTGAACAACTTTACAATGCTTCCTTTTACCATTGTACCATTGTGTATTCCCTTAGAGTATTCCTAATGGAAGAAATTATTTCTTTTATTTTTGCCAATGGATAAGTAGGTGAGTTTGAAGGCTGTTTGAGGTTCATATCAGGAGGCAATTCATTTATTAATGGTACTATAGCTACCCACAGTCTCATTAACAAATATGCGTGATGTGCATGCCTTCCCCTAGGCACCTCATTAAGCACTTGATAGAGCCCTATTATCTGACGCTGCTTCTGAAGATTTACCTTCCATAGCAGGAAACAAAGTTAAAAAAAAAAAAGCAGCAAGTAGAGATAAGGCCCAAAGAGGAGAAGACAAATTGTTGGAAATAGGATGGATACTCTTTAGTGTTTTTGGCTTCAGAGTAAAGAAAAATTATTTAATCTGTGAATGATCTAGGGTGGTCAGCTTCTATTTTATGAAACAAAAAAATCCATAATTTTATTCAAAAGTGATTATTTTAGTTCCTCCCTGCCCTAGGTAGGAAGAATGCATTCAGAATAAATTTAAAGTATTAAAAGTTACTTCATTGTCCTAATTAATATACTTTCAACAAGACCAGTGTAAACCTAGTTGCAGAGTGCAACTGATACATATATTACATATATTGGCTTTTGGAGCATTCTGGTTTGCATGAGAGTGGCTATTATCATGAAGACAGTTACAGGCTGATATAACATAACACTAGTCAGGTTTTTGGAAGCATGTCCAATATGAAGACATGGTGTAGGAAGGTGTCTGTCTCAAAAGGGTAAGAATATGGAAGGCATGGACAATATGTAGTGTCCTATTAATAGACATGGTTTTTCTTTTTAAATTAACAAGGTTGGCACAGCTTGTGGCTAGAACAAGGTAGCACTAGAAGACTTTCCATAATCTTGTCTCTACACATGTTCATATACATCTGTGGGAACCAGGATCCAGTAGCAGGTGAGGGAGATGGAGTCACCAACCTGGGAAACAGACTCTGGAGACCAGCATTGAGGTACAGATCTACTTTTATCACACAGCAGCAAACATTTTATACAGCCTTTAGACCAATGGGGAGTTGACACAATCTCTGGGGGCAGCCAACAATCCTACTGACACTACAGGGAGATGCCAGGCTTGCCGGCACCCGAAGAGATGTCCGTGCAGACAGGAAAAACAGCCACAGCCTTGTTTGGAGGCCAATCTGAGGCTCTACCAGTTTGCTGGGATCCTTCTTTTGTGTCACATGGTATGCCAACATACATGGGCACTAGTACTACTGAGCAGTATGGAAGCCTCCCTCACCATCCGCTGGGCTCCACCTGAGGCCCTCAGCACTCACACACGTCCTTTCTTTTCCTAATATTGTTATATATTAAAGATTGATACAATGAAAAGAGCCTTTTCCTTAGAGTTCAAATGCTCAAGTATCACTCTAGGTTCTTTGATAGCAGTATGGTTTCTCATAATTCCTTATCACTCTCTGGGGCTTAGTATGGATTTGTATTTGTGGTACCCCCCAGGCTCATGTATTGAAGGTTTGGTTCCAGTACAATCAGGGGTCAGAGATAATGCATTGAGGAAAATTATTATTAATCCATGGATGAAGACAATTTTTAAACAGATTATTAAAAAGTGGTGGAACTGTAGAAGACAGTATCTACTTAAGGGAAGCTATTCATTGGGGGGTATGGCCTGAAAGATGTACCTTGTTCAGCCCCCTCCCCTTTCATTCTTGACTTCTCAGCTACCTTCTGCCATGATGTTTTGCCTCATCATCTGTTGAGAAAGAATAGAAGCAAGCCACTATGGACTGAAACACCTAAAACTGTGAACCAAAATAAACCTTACCTCCTTTCAAAATATTCCATTAAGAACTTTGTCAAAGAAATAAAAAAACTACCTTGCTTGGTTTCTCTAATGAAAACCAATGAAAGAATTCAACTAGATTTATCTGCAGGCTCATGTGATTCCAATATCCTCACTACAGTGCTAAATACCTCTCCCAGGCTGGCTTTCATTTTATTCCCTGGCTGTTTGTCTTAGTGTTCTATTGCTCTGAGGACACACCATGACCAAAGCAACTTTTATAAGGGAAATTGTTTCACACGGGGGGGGGGGCTTGCTTACAAGTTTTAGTGGCTTACTCATTATCATCATGGTGGGGGACATGGTGGCACAATGGCAGGCATGATGCTGGAAAAGTGGCTGAGAGCTTTTATGTCTGGATCCTCAGTCAGCAGGGAGAGAGGAGAGAGGGAAAGGAGGGGAGAGAGGAGAAAGAAGAGAGAGAGAGAGAGAGAGAGAGAGAGAGAGAGAGAGAGAGAGAGAGAGAGAGAGAGAGAGAGAGAGAGAGAGAGAGAGAGAGAGAGAGAGAGAGAGAGAGAGAGACAGAGACAGAGACAGAGACAGAGACAGAGAGACAGAGAGAGACAGAGACAGAGAGACAGAGACATAGAGACAGAGAGAGAGACAGAGACAGATACAGATACAGAGAGACAGAGAGAGACACAGAGAGAGAGAGAGAGAGAGAGAGAAGAGAAGAGAAGAGAGAGAAGAGAAGAGAAGAGAAGAGAAGAGAAGAGAAGAGAGATTGTGTTTGAGAGAGGTTGGGCATGGAGTGGGCTTTTGAAATCTCAAAGCCCATCCATAGTGACAAATCCTCTCCAACAATGCCACACATCCTAATCCTTCCTTGATGCTCATCTCGGGAGTAAACATGGAAATATATGAGCCTATGGGGGGCCAATCTTATTCAAACCACCACACCTTTGTTTCCTTTGAAGTTTCTTTGGTGGTCCATTCCTTGTTTAGTACCATATAAATAATTTTGTAGATCATTTCAATTGCTTTTCTTTAAATCTTTCCTAGTAGAAAGGAATTCTATTTTCTAGTCTATGGATAGATAAAAAGGAGTCTCTTCTCCCTGAGCACTTCTGCCCCACCAAGGTTCCTCTCCTGATCAGAAGTACCAAATGTTACACTGAAATGTGATGGTCTCTGTTCTCTGCACAAGATATGGACAACCTGTTCCCAATTTGCTGCAGTTGCACTCTGGAGAAGCCATCCATTCCTTGCTCTAAATTTTGGGCATTGTATGCCAGCAAACTCAACTTTCCGTTGAAGTTTGCCTTAGAACCATAATCAGAAGTTTAAGGAAACTTCCTCTCATGCTATTATCCATTTGAAATGGGAATACCTTTATCCATCCTGGTGAAGCCCATCTGCCCAGCTTTGCTTCTTCTATAAACTCCTGAGCTAACTGATTTTCATTAAGACCTCTTCCCTCTTTGGAAGCATCCTGGGTGGAGTATTCCAGGTCTGACAGCAGCTGTCCTCCTTCCAATCTTGAAGGAAGTCACTGAACATTTTACAACTTCATGGTGAAGTCTTAAGAGGGAATGAATTCTCAGTTAGGTTGGACCATCTCCCAGAGGATTGTACAGTGGGTTGAAGGAAACCTCATTCTGGCCTGTTACAGCACCATGGGCTTACCAAAATAGACAAGGTGAGCCATTGAGCTCTGCCTTGAGCTGCGCCAGAGCAATGGAGGGCAGAGCAACAGGGTTCCCCTGACGTGACAACTTATGTCTGGCTAGGACTCAAGGCCAGTAAGTTCTGTGCCATGGTGGAGTCTTTGTAGCCTAGTTAGCATACTTATCTCCACCCAACCATGCTGAACACAGCACAGATATCCAGGAACTGTCTTAAGTTTCTTTCTGATTCTAAAAGGTGCGTTGAAAAGAAATAGAGAAAAGAAGGATGAAAGAAATGCAAAGTGGGAAGGAAAAAAGGGAAGAACAGAGACAGGAAGCCAGAGAAAGAAGTGAAGGATCAAACTTTGCCTTTGAGTGTTCCTGGACCATGGTAACAAGCTGTGTTGTAGTCATATTTGCATATGGCTAGACAACCAGAATGTGTATGTCTGACAAATTCAGGGCTCAAAGATGATGCCTCAAGCTTAAGAAGCAGGAGGTACTCCCTTCTCTGGCAGGCCCCAGGTTCTTATCCAAACATACTCAAAAGGACTTGAGGACCATTTCAAAACAGCACAGCAGATGTGAAGTAATTTATGGAAGTCCTTAGGTACTTTCTGTCACTCAAGTTAGTATCCCAGCACAGACACACCACTGGATTTCCAAAATCCCACTGTGGTACCTACTAGACAAATCTGCTATCTTGCTGAGTCTCACACAGAGATATTTGTGGCCTGTCTCTGACAGAAATTTTAGGGCACTTTGATAATCCACTAGAATTTTAGGGAAGACAATATATAGCAGTGTCGCCTAAAGGATACAAAAGTTATGTATGTGGACAGAGAAGAAATAGACTGTCTCTGACAACTTCAGGGGACCATGCCAGAACATCTTTTTTTCTTGATAATTAAGAAATACAAAGTTCTTTAATTAGGATTTATTTATCTAATCTATTTATTTAATTCAATTATCTATCTATCTATCTATCTATCTATCTATCTATCTATCTATCTATATCTTTTGTCTGCCAATGTAGTCCATACTGTCTCAAACTCACATTCTTCTAGCCCCAGCCTCCCAAAAGTGCTGAGATTCCAGAAATACATTACTATGTTTGGCTTAATGCTGACTTTTGAAAACTATTTTACTTGAAAAACACCAAACCTAATAATCTTGACTTTTTATGTCAATGATAAGGGTAGTTTATTTGGAAGGAGCTCTCTCTCTCTCTCTCTCTCTCTCTCTCTCTCTCTCTCTCTCTCTCTCTGTCTCTCTCTTTCTGCTTCCCTCCTTCCCTCCCTACCTCCCTTCCTCTCTCCTCCTCTCCCTTGCTTTCATTCTACTGTGTGTTTTCTGTTTATTTCCAAAGGAGAAAAGATAACTACCTGGGTATGCTGGACATGTTTATAATTCCAGCACTGGGAGAGTGAAACAGAAGATCTTGAGTTCTAAGTCAGGGAAGCTGACCTACAGAGTAAGACTCTGTCTAAGAGAACACAAGTGCCTCACTGGACAAGGGAAAGAAGAGAAGAGAAAAAGGCAGATGGGGCATAGGAGGGAGCATGGTCAAGGTACATTATATACTAGTATGAAAATGCCCTTATGAAACTCTACTACTAAAATGAGTATATGGCAACCGAAATCACAACAGTGTAAATGACAGAGAAGAAGGCAAAGAAGGCCTAGGTTCCTGTCCTTGGCTTGATGTCATTTTCTTCTGTGTCATTAAGAGGGAGGACTTTAAAATGGCAAAATACCAGGATTAAAAAAAAAAGGGATTTTCTTAAACAGCTTCAACTATCGCAGAGAAAGGGAGTCCAAAGCACTCACATTGCAACAGCTTCTTGAGAAACTCAGTGCTTATTGTTTGTAAGTACTCCTTTTTGTCTGTTATCTCTTTCAATGTGTTGATACAAGGTGATTGCTCTTGCTTTATAGGAGATGTAGCTCTGGTGAGGTACCATGGGGTTATATGAAGGAGGAAAATACAGTAAGGCTTCCAGACATGATCATCATTTCTAATAATGCTTTATAGAGAATCTGAATGGAGTTTGAATAGCTCAGGGCACTGGCCTAAGGGAATAGCATAACAGAGTTTGGTGATCTTCACAAACTAGCAAGGAAATTACACTGAGGCATGTGACACTTGCCTAGAAGATATTCAGAGGTACCTTTGTCCCAATTGTTTTTGAATAATCCCTCAAAACTTCTCCGAAGAGAAACACTTCTTTTATCTATCTATCTATCTATCTATCTATCTATCTATCTATCTATCTATCTATCATTTTATTTAATCACTCTACAGCCTAATCCCACGCTCCTCCTAGTCCCACCTTCATGGCCTCTCCCCATCCCTCCCACTCCTTCTCAGAGAAGGGGAGGCCTCCAAGGGATACCAACCCACCTTGGCACCTCAAATCACAGCAGGACTAAATGCATCCTTTTCCACAGATGCCAGACAAGGCAGTCCAGTTAGGGGAAAGTGACCCATCATTAGTGAGCTCACATGATGACCTAGCTGTACATCTGCTACATATGTATAGGGGGCCTAGACCCAGTTCACACATGCTCTTTGGTTAGTGGTTCAGTCTCTGTGAGCTCCAATGGACCCAGGTTACTTTACTCTATAGGTCCTCTTGTGGTATTCTTAATGCTTCTAGTTCCCTCAATCCTTCCTCCTATTCTTTCACAAAACTCCTTGAACTTGGTCTATTGTTTGGATCGGGGTATCTGCATCTGTTTCATTCAGGTGCTAGATGAAGCCTCTCAGAAGACAGTTATGGTAGACTCCTGTGTGCAGACATACAGAATTTCATGTGGTCGGTCTCAAGTTGGGCCCGTCATTGGTTTGCCATTCCCTCAAGCTCTGCTTCTTCTTTATCCCTGCATTTCTTATAGGCAAGACAAATTTTGGCTGATGGTTTTATGGGTGGCTTGGTGTCCCCATCCCTCTACTGGAAGTCCCACCTGGCTATAGGAGGTGGCAACTTCAGGCTCCATATCACCTGATGCTAGGAGTTTCAGCTACCCAGGACCCTCTTCTGTCTCAGAGATGCACCCCGCAACAGATTTGGGTTCTTTCTACTGATTTATCCTGCACCCCCTCCCCACACATGATTCCCCCCGCCCCCGTTATTCTCTATGCCTCCTTTCCCATCCAGTTCCCTCCTGCTATCTACTTCTGAGTGAGATTCAAGCATTCTCCTTTGGGCCCTCTTTGGCTTCTTTGGGTCTGTGGATTGTAGCATGGTTTCCTGGGACACAGTCTATATAAAAGAGAATGAGTGTATACGCACACACACACACACACACACACACACACACACACAATTTCTATAAGGCTTTTGGCTTTTCTAATGTCTTTTACTGTTGTACACCACCACTGACACATAAATTGCCACAACATTAAGGTTTGGTCTTCTAGACAAGCCCAAGTTTATCTAGGGTTAAAGAAGTTAGAATCTTCTTAATTCTTAGCCCCCCAAAAGATAAACAAGAGAAAGTCACATGCCCACTAGAGACTAAACCAATAGCTAAAAGACATATTTAATTGTAAGCTACCATAGCCTTACATCCATACCAAGAGGCTATGGAGATATTCTGGTGAGCTAGAGTTGTCTGTAAAGACTTTGTAACGAAGGTAGGAACTGATGGAGTGTCTCGTGAACCTTACTATGGAGCTTCCTAATGAGGTAGGTGGGTTGGCAATCAGCTCTGCTTAGATGTGTTGGGGTTTAGAGCTACTACAGTGAGGAAGCTGGGCAAAGCTTTCACAAGCACCCCTTTAACTGTACTCCTCCTGAGCTTCTCTTTCCCAGTTTGGCTTTCTACACATCTTACCTACCCTGCAGGTGTTATCTCCTTGATTTTTGAATTTTTCACCAAGCAACAGCTGGAAGCCAGCCTTTGGCTGCTGGCACAACATGGCTAAATTTCAACTTGATTTCAGACCTCCACAGGGGGAACTCTGCTTTGCTCTTGCTCATTCTAATCAAGACCATGTGCTCTGGGCCCCCAGGGAACATAGCTGGTGGAATGCTTTCTCCAATAGTTTATCTTGAGGATTCAATAATAAATACAAACTTGAGTCCCTGTGGAAGAAGGGCTGGCTGACTGGACTCAAAAGCAAAGCTCCTGGGTCCCCCAAGGGAATTGTTTGTCCTCAAGACAGAAGCTGCTAGGTCTCTGGAAATTGCAAAAGACCGATGTTTCTCTTATTCTTTCCCGCCCTCCCTCCAAGAGAAATGCAGGAGTTTCTATCAGGAACAGAAGGAAAATAGCGTGGGAACTGTGGCCCACTTGAGACAGCCCTTAAGCTGACCATTTCTACAGCTAACTACAGGCCTAGAGAAAAGAGACTGGCGTGATGGCAAATCCAGGGCCCGAGGTTCTAGCCCAACAAGGTCATTCAGTCCTTTTGTGATCTAAAAAAGGGGCTAGTTTTTTCCTCTGGTTGCCTGTCACATTTGAAAACCAGATTTTAGAGAAGGGAGCATAGTTTCTTTTCTAAAAGTTTTGTCTTTCCTAAAATACTGTAGTCTGAAACCTGGCTCTTAAAGAACAAATCAGCATTTCTGGCAAACAGCTGGCTCTAGTGCTAACTGCACAGAAGTGGTTGGTGTTGCCTATCTTTGGTGATTAGAGATACACCAGCTTTGTCTGAAAGGCATCTCTATTGATACATCAAGTTTCTCTGGTCATCTGGTGTTCTTTCTTTTGAGTTAATTGTATCTCCAATGCCCTTTTTGTAAAATACAGAACATATCTTAACTTTCTAATGTGAGAGCACTGATGGCACACTCTTCTTAACTGGAAAACACAGAAGTGGGGACAAGGTGGCAACAGGGGTGAGAGTTCAGATCTATAAAAGTGTAGTTGCCACCAATGTGCTTTTCTCTGCCTTCGCCATTTTGCTCAGAGACAGCTCCAACTCTATTACGGTCTTCTTGTTTTCTTTCCAGAACAAATAAAGAGGCAGAGTTCTTATCGGAAAGTCACTTTGTAGATATTTTGAGCTATTCCATGTTGGATGCATTTGTAAGGAAGTACTAAGCCACAGGGCTTTCCTGCTGATATTATGAAGTGCAGTACTGGCCACATGAGCCTAAGACTCAGATCAGTGCCTCGCCTAGCCATCATCAGAGAAGCTAACACAGAGACCCAGAACCTCACAATATGCAGAGTGTGAAATTTTGCAACACTCAATTCCTAAGTGGGAAGTCTGCAGCAAGCCCTCTTCTCAAGAATGAGGCAGCTTTGTGAAAGAGAAGGCTGACATATTATAAGAGGCAGAGAGGGTGAATGTTTCCCAGGAAGCAGTGCCCTCCAGATACAACAGGATTGATGCATGTATGAATTCACAAAGACTGTGGGTGCAAGCTAAATGAGGGTCTCAGAATGAGAAGGCAAAGTAGACATGGGCTCCAACCTCTAACCAAGAAGCAATTTGCAATTGACGCCTTTTGCAAAGGAATTTTTTTTCTTCAATGGAATCTTATTGGTTATGTTAACCACATGTCAGGGTAGGCCCCATACTTAGCAGGAGATGATCAACACAAAATAAACTCAATGGTATTTTTTTTTTTTTTGTAGACTTGTCTTAGATTATTTTGTTTGGTCCTAGTTTTTAACCTATTGGTCCTTTACTTCTATATTTTGTTTTAGGTTTTTGTGAGTGTGTGTGTTTGTGTCTTAGAATTTTTGTTTGTTTGTTTGCTTTTTAAGAGAGAATAAAGGGCATGGCATTTGATGGGAAGAGATATGCAAGGAGTTGGGGGAAAGGGATAATTATAAGCAGTATATCTTTTTTAAAATTAATTAATTTATTTATTATGCTCTGCCTGCATGGACACCTGCAGAAGAGGGCATCAGATCACATCGTAGATGGTTGTGAGCCACCATGTGGTTGCTGGGAATTGAACTCGGGACCTCTGGAAGAGCAGGCAGTATCCTTAACCTCTGAGCCATCTCTCCAGCCCATAAGCAGTATATCTTGTATGTCGTTTTTTCAACAAAAAAGAAGTGTTAAGATTATGAGTTCTATGAGGGATAAGATAAAACCCCTATAGGTAAAAAAAACTGAAGGTTTTTTCCTTCTCTGTTTCCTTTATTTGATCTTCTTTATCATCCCAAATCTTCTGTTATGTACAGTTTCTCATCCTGTGCTTTACAGAAATCATTGTATAGTCCTTCTTAACTCTTAACTAGTCTTCTAACTTTAGAGAGTCATGTCTGTTCAACACAAGGTTATTAACTACATCAGTAAAGCGGTCTTATTGACTTATAACCATGCATAGAATGGAAGAGTGGGAAAGAGGGAGGTGGGTAGAGTAAAATAGGATGGAGAACAGATTGGAGGAGAGTTTTCTTTGCCTCATTACTCCTAATCCTGATTTTGACCATCCACCTTGTTCTCTAGATGTGGTTCTGAAGGACTTTGGCTAGTTGATAAAATCAAAGCCACCCTCAAAGGACAACAAATTACCACCACTGAGGGTATTTAAGAGAATGTTCCATAGGCTCTGAAGTCAATTACTAAAGAAGAAAAGTTCCAAAAAATATTTTGAGCAATGGCAACATCATTGCAATAAATATACAGAGATTTAGTCTCCAAAGGTGTTAGTCTGAAGGGGACACCAGTCCTTTGGATGTCCATGTCCTACTCTGATTGTGCAATAACAAGTAGTCACGTTACATTATAGTCATGTTTCAAATTATTGCTTGCTTCTTCTCCATGTATTCGCCATGGGAATTGGCAACATCTGGTTGCCAAGTTTTGTAGGGAGCATCTAAAAGCTATGCATGATTTTTATCCTACTTTGTTCTGTATCTATGGATGGTAGTTTTCCTTCACTGTACATGTAATAAGACAGTATCATGGGCAATAGGTACTATGAAGATTCATGCTCCTTAAGGCACCTTCTCAGGTGGTGAGAGTTCAGGGCAAATTGTCCACATGGAAATCTGGAAGGGAAGAACTCAGTTTTGTCTATGTTTGCATGTCTCAACTGTAGAAAAATGCCTTACTAATAATAATGCTCTCTAAGAGTTTATGGGGCAGAATAGCTATCCTTCCATTTAAAACATCCTGATAAAGAAAGCACACTTGGTATTTTCCCATTTTACGAAGACTCAGGGACACTGTGAATATAAAACGTACATACAGAGGCAGTTCACAGTCATGTTTCAGACCATGGCTTTGAAGACTGTTCTGGATTCCAATATTGAACTTATCATGGCCCCTGCATCAGCTCCTGCCTCCAGGTTCCTGCCCTGTTTGAGTTCCTGTCTTAGTTTCCTTTGATGGTGAACAATCATGTGAGAGTGTCAGCCAAATAAATCCTTTCCTCCCTAAGTTTTTTTGGACATGGTGTTTCACTCCAGCAATAGTAACCCTAACTACGACAACTATGTAATCCAAACCTTGAACTGAACAAGAATATCGTCCCAGGATTGAAGGAGATCCTATTCTACTCATCCTAGCCATAGAAAACACTCTTTAGCCTTTAATTTCTCAGAGTATGGAGATAGTTTTTATGCACACTTATGCATACATATATATATATGCCCAAACATACACATATATTAATATACATACATTCACATATTTATATACACAGATTTTATCTTTATATGTACTCTAATAGAAATATACATACATACATACATATATATGTATGTATATGTTGCAGTAGCTGAATAAAAGTCAAAAGGAGTGACCTCCTTGCATTCCAACTTCTAATCCCATGAAATCGAGGCCCATGTTGGCCTATTTCCTGATTTCAGAAACATAAATCCAATCAGGTGAAAGCCTCCTGTTTATACTGGCTACCCAAGGCTCCTCAAAGACTTTACACAGGAAATCATTAAAATTCCTTAGGTTCTTTGTAGGCAAAGGCATAACCAGTGAAACATCCCTGTTTTTTGGTTTGTTTTGTTTTCTATTCAGAGGAGACCTAGGTGTCTGTCTATAAGGCTTCCATCCAAGGAAGGCACCTTGTCCTCATTTGAAGAATTACAATTTGTCTGACTTAGAATCTTTGAGTCACAGTTTCAGTGAAATATCTAAGGATCCTTGGCAGACCAGGAAGTGGTAAGGTCTTTGCCATTGTCCCTGAGGAATCCCACATTCTCCCTTCACATCGCTGATTGTTCTTTTGTTTTTCCCTCCTGTAGTCACACCTGAAAAAACAGGGCTTCTGCTCGGAGTGAGAAATACAGCCCCAGAGAGCCACAAATCCTTCAATCTTTAGTGACTGAAAGACCAAAGGACCAGACCTCTACTTCCATTTGGCCCTTTGAAACTCAAAGCCCCAAACATCCTGTTCTTTTGCCAGATCTGCTTCTTTACCATGCACTGGAGCTCAGAGGGACGGAAGGATGAGTTCGAAACTATGCATCTTAAACCTTACATGTGGCCTGTCATCAACCTAGAAGGAGAGCTTAAGCTATAGCTTAGCATTCCTTTCATTCCATCTTTCCTAATTAACAACACATGATCTCATCAGTCCCTTCTCTCAGTCTCTTCTCTTCACAATGCAAAATCTCAACAATGCTTAAAATTGAGCATAATCCCAAGGCCATGGCTTCTATGGATCTTATCTTCTTCTTTCAGTGATGTGCTAAACCACTTATTTCTATATGTAAACTTGTTTCACACTCAGATAATACCTAACTTTATTCTAAGAAAGGCAAAGGTAAGAGAACATGTGATTTGATGCCTTCTTGGCTCTGACAGATGTCCCTGGACCCAAGCCCTCATACTGAGTACAAAATGCAAGTAAGCAAGGAGGGCTGAGCCGGCCCTTCCTATACCAAGGAACTTCAGTTTCATCAGGCAAAACTTATGCTTTTCACACACCAGCACCACACACTCCCCATTTACTCCTTTCTTTTTCTAACTATGTTTTTAAACAGAAAATTTCCCAGCCTGCTACTAGAAAGTAAAAGGGTCTGGTGTAACAAAACGAATGCACCTCCATGGCCCAGTTCAAAGGTGAACTAGTTGCGGACTTAAGGATCTTCATAGATGCACAGAACACATGGCCAGGGTGACAATTTAAATGCATCTGAGGGAGATCCACACTTCTTCAGGCTTCTGTTATTCTCCCAGAGTCCCCCAAACCTCATCTGTGCCCCACTAGAGACCTCCCACGAAGCTGATGTCTATTGCGTGCTGAGCTATTCTTAAGCCATACTAAGATCCATTCTTAATGGATGCATAAATAAAAGCATAGACAGAAATATAGCCTGAAGAATCCCCTTACTTAAAGACCACCCTTGAAGTCCACAGGAAACCCTTAGCTGCTATATATGCATCAAATAAAAAAGGCTTGTCTGTCACATACAGGAGTCCCATGGGAAATAACCTGCTTTTGTCTGAGTGGGTCAATTGCTTCTGTTACATGGGTTAGAGTAACTAATGTTTGTATATTTTTTTTTTTTACATACATCATGGTTAAAAGGTTGAAAGGAGACTCAGAGTGGTAGGACATATGCAGAAATGCTAGTGGCTAAAGAGATAAATACAGCCAGTCTCTATCCCTATGAGTTGGTTAGTAGAGGAAAAAAATATAACAGCACAGAATGACACAAAGAAGTAATCTTAATAGTTTTTTTTTCTCAGTCTGGAATGCCATGTTCCAACTTTCGTACTACCTTTCCTAAGCCTGTCTTAAGCCCTAGCTACCATTTACCCTCAAATACAACTATCTGCTCCCTAATATAAGGATGCATACATAGTGGCTACTCAGTATATATCATGTTTCTCAACTGAGTAAACGCAACTTAGCAGTTAGTAGCATTTACTGGTTAGTTCATATATTAAGTTTGCTCTATTGTGGCAATTTCAGGTTATTAGTGATCCTTCATGTAGGAGTCATTACATTAAAGAAAAGTGCTAAAAAGCTTAAAGTTGTTGCAAGCAAAGGGCCATGAACAGGAGTTCTTGCATTTAAAGGTACTGACTGTAAAGCCGGACAACAAAGAGGAACTAAAGGACAACGGGAGGGTGCTATTTTCACAAGCAGGTCAATATCAAGTAGTTTGGACGGTTTTTTAAAATCAAATACTTCTGTCCTCAAACATTGTTTGTCATGAGCTATTTTTCTATACTTTGTATCATCAACATCACCCAAAGGTCCATGTGATAAGGGCTTGATTGCCATCTTGTTGTCATTAGGATGTGCTAAAATTTTTAACAGGAGGACTTTAAGTAATTGAGAATGTGGATTTGAGAAGATTATGGAACCCTGGCTCCACGTAGAACAAAGAGGCTATATCTCTACTGTGGCTTGAATGCTTGTGTCCCCTCTGCATAAGAGGCATCAGATGGCTTTGCTTCTGCTTTGCTCAAATCAACAGAAATGTGAGCTCAAGTCTCTGACTCATGAACCACAACGATAAGTACATAATCACAGGAAATTATTATAGTAGTGGAAAGCCAACTATAACATCTTCATTCTATTATCAAGCAAGTTATAAACTACAATCAATAAAAATACAACCTTGTCACTTTAACAATCATAATCAATACCATCAACAAACTGTGAAGCAAATATAAGGTGACATAGGTCCCCAGTCAACAGTCCAAATTTCTTTCAATCTTTACATATATATTTCTGCTATTCTTCTAACAAAAATTATACCCAGACTGGGTGGTGTATACCTTTAATTCCAACATGTTGAGGGGCACAGTCAGGAAGATCTCTCTGAGTTCAAGACTAACCTCATAACAGCCAGCCAGGGCTACATAGTGAGACCCTGTCTCAAAAAATTTACATCACACAATACATACTATGGTGGTTTATTTTGTGTGCCAAATTGTGTGAGCCATTGGGTGTGAATATAGTTTGTCATGCATTATTCTCAGTGTGGCCTTCACAGTAGTAGGAAATAATGAAATTGATTGAAAGCTGGAGAGATGACTCAATGATTAAGAGCATGTATTGATATTGCAAAGAACCTAAGTTTGGCTCCCTGCACCAATGTCAGGCAGCTCACAAATGCCTGTTACTGTAGCTCTAGGAAGTCTGAGAATTCTTCAGACACCTGCACTCATGTCCACATATCACACTCAAGTGCACATAATTAAAATAATAAAAATGTAAACATTAGGTAGAAACTAAAACCAGGTGCATCCTATTGTAGATGGTCTTCAGCTCATTGAATGCACAGAACAGAATGATCACCTTGCTGGTTTGGTTTGAAGGTGTGTGTCCCTTCCAAGATTCATGTTATAAACTAATGCCCAACTCGGCATTGTTAACAGTCTGGGTCTTTGGTGTTTAGTCCATGAGGATGTCACCTTCTCAAGTCAATCATTTCCTTATAAAATGGCAAAGGTGCAAGCTTGCCTTCTTTGTCCCTTCTACCATGTAAAGATACAGTGTTCAATCTCTCTGAAGAATCTCTCTGAAGGATGCAAGCACAAAGGGCCAGTGGACACTGGTGCACCAAACAAGGGCCATGCATAGAGAGGATCTAGCCCCACCCCTACCTACCCCACTCCAGCTCAGATGTAGCCAAAAGGCAGCTCATTCTCCATATGGGTCTCCTAGTAAGGGAAGCAGGGGTTGTCCCTGCCATGGGTTCTGTTGCCTGCACTTTGATTGCTGCCTCTTTCCAATAGGGTGCATTACCAGGCTACAGAGGAAGAGGATGCAGGCAGTTCTGATGAGACTTGATAGGCTGGGGTCAGTTGTTGGGGAGGAGGGCTCCTCCTCTCTGAGGACTAGGGGATGGGCATAAGGGGAAGAGGGCAGGAGGGAGGGACCCAAAAAAAAGTGAGAGACTGTGTAGGTTTGGGATTATTAATTTTTTTTTTTTTTAGGTTTTTAACTGTATTTCTTTTTTTTTTTTTAACATTTTTTTATTAATTTATTCTTGTTACATCTCAATGTTTATCCCATCCCTTGTATCCTCCCATTCCTCCCCCCCCCCCATTTTCCCATTATTCCCCTCCCCTATGACTGTTCCTGAGGGGGATTACGTCCCCCTATATATTCTCATAGGGTATCAAGTCTCTTCTTGGCTACTTGCTGTCCTTCCTCTGAGTGCCACCAGGTCTCCCCCTCCAGGAGACATGGTCAAATGTGAGGCACCAGAGTACGTGAGAAAGTCGTATCACATTCTCCACTCAACTGTGGAGAATATTCTGACCATTGGCTAGATCTGGGAAGGGGTTTAAAGTTTACCTCCTGTATTGTCCTTGGCTGGTGCCTTAGTTTGAGCGGGACCCCTGGGCCCAAATCTGCCTATCATATTGTTCTACTTGTAGATTTCTAGGACCCTCTGTATCAAAATAAATTTAAGTTAAAAAAGAAGCAGGCCTCACTGCATATTGCCTCTGCTAGGACCTTGATGGTGGATGTCCTAGCCTCAACAGTAGTAACATGTAAGTTTTGGTTCATTATAGATAACCTAGTCATGTAATGATACAAACAGATATTTTATATAACAATGCATTACATTTTTTTCCTGCCATTTGACTCAAGCTAAAAGGTTGTGTGTTCTTCGTTCTTTTCTATTTGTTTTTGTTGTTGTTATTTTAACTTTTATCTTTTGTATTGTTTTAGGTGCTTTCAAAATTGAACTTTCTTTTTTTTCTAGTATAGAAAGTAATGTTCTTCTGGAATTCCCACTCACAGCACATTCCATCAAAGCACAAGATAAATTGCAGCAGTAAAAGTGTAAAAGGTAAACAAGTATTTTTAACAGTCTGTCAAAAGTGATAGAAAAGGCACAATTCGAGTGTCAGATTATACCTTTGAAAGAAATGACACCAATCTCATTTCTTCTAGTAATTTCACAAAAAAACTGTGCAAGAACTAATTATTAAGTTTTACTATATGTAAAATCATCATTACTGTAAGTACATCATTACCGTAAGTACAATTAGTACATATTGTATTTTACTCATTTTCCAATTGTATCTATACATTTAGCAAATGATAATGCATATTGTTAAGGCTTATAGAGCAACAATTTTACACACACACACACACACAAACACAAACACACACACACACACAAACAAACACACACACTGAAATGTTTACCATGATCAATTTACTTAACATGTGAAAAATCTTTCAGAGTTAGCATTTTTGTGTGATGAGAGCATGTTAAATCTGGGACTAGGGTGGGGCAAAAGGACATGTCTAGGTTATAAGGGGATGGACATAAGCATAGTGATATACACATATGGCTTTGAAAGGCATGTCCCATGAAAGTCTTCACTTACCAGGAGATTGGGATAGATGTGAAGATATCCTACTGGGACTCTAGGTAAGAGATATATAGGAGATGGGAAAATAGAAGGTCCCAGAGGGTCCTAGAAACCTACAAAAAGAACATTGTGATGGGTGGATCGAGACCCAGGGTGTTCTGCTCAAACCATTGCACTAACCAAGAACAATACAATAGTAAACATCGAACCCCTACTCTGATCTAGCCAATGGACAGGACATTCTCCACAGTTATGTGGAGAGTGGGGACTGACTCTGATATGAATCTAGTGCCACATATTTGACCACTTCCCCTTGGTGGGGAGGCCTGGTGGCACTCAAAGAAAGAAGAGTAAGCAGGCTACCAAGATGAGACTTGATAGCTTATGACCATATAGTGAGGGAGGAGGTCACCCTAAGTCATAGACCTAGGGGAGGGGAATATGGTGAAATCAGGAGGGAGGGAGGAACGGGAGGATACAAGTGATGTGATAACAATTTAGTTGTAATCTGAATAAATTAATTAAATAATAAAATGAAAAAGAAAATTTACAACATTAAAGTTCCTATATCAAAAAGAAAAAAGAAACTTCGATAGTGAAATCTATTATTTCATACACAAAATAATAAATGCTGTGACATTTTAACAAATTTCAACTATGCAATACATTATTACTAGCTATATTCACTAAAGTATACATCAGATCACCAGGATTCATTCATCTTTAACTTAGTTTGTATCTTTAACTAACTCCCACTTCCCCCATTTCTCAGAGCCTGTCACCAATTCTACTTAACTTTTAAAAGTCCCATAAAAAGTCAGAGCATACTCTATTCATTTTATTTCCTTATTCACTTGTTTCAGGTCATATGATGCTTGTTTGGTTTCCTTATGATGTCATAAATGACATTCTATTTGGTATCTATAGCTAGATAATATGCTATTTTGTATATTATCCCATTTTTAATTATTTTATTTATTCACTTTACATCCCAATTGTAGCACCCTCCCTCCTCTCCTTCTAGTACCCCCTTCCTGCCTCTTCCCCTATACCCCTTCCCCTACATCTCAGAAAAGGGAAGCCCCTCCCAACCCACCCACTGAGCACATCCTCTACTTTGGTGGCCTGCATGCAACAGAGTCCTTTTCAGAGACAGCCCCCACTCCCTTTACTAGGAGACCCACATGAAGATCAAATCACCCATGGTTTCTCTTCTCTCTGCTAGCTCTCTGTCCCCCCACCCACCTCCTGCTCTCCCCACATCTGATCTACACCCTCATTTCCCTCAGCACTGCCTCTCCTATCCTTTTCTCTTTCTTCAACCACTTCCACTGTCTATTTCCCTTCTGAGTGAGATTCAAACATCCTTCATTGGGCCATGTTTGTTATTTAGCTTCTTTAGGTCTGTGAATTGTATATTCTGCCTTATGTGACTAACATCAGCTTATAAGTGAGTACATACCATGTGTATGTTTCTGAGTCTGGGTTACCTCACTCAAGGTGAAACGTTTCAGTTTAATCCATTTGGTTGCAAATTTCATTATTTCTTTATTTTTAATAGCTGAATAGTATTTCATTGTGGAAATGGACCATAGTTTTTTAATCCAGTCTTCAGGTGAGGGACGTCTGGGTTGTTTCCAGTTTCTGGCTATTACAAAGAAAGTGGCTGTGATCATAGTTGAGCAAATGTCCTTGTTGTATTATGAAGCATCTTGGGTATATGCCCAGGAGAGCTGTGCCTTCAGGTAAAGCTGTTCCCAATTTTCTGAGAGAGCACTAGATTGATTTCCAAAGTGGTTGTAGAAGGTTGCACTCCCACCACCAATGGAGGAGTGCTCACATTTTAATGCAGTAATCCAGTAATAATTATTTCTATGTCTTGAGTATTGTAAATTGTACTGTAATACGCGTGTGAGTGTTATTACATATAAATTGTAAAGTACATGTAAATTATACTGTTTGAGTTACACATTTCCATATATATATATATATATATATATCCAGAGTAGAATTGCTGAACCATAGGGTAGTTCTTTTTGTAACTTTGTGAGGAACTTCCATAGAGATGTGTATAATGCTCCCAGCATAGTATAATGGTTCCATGTTCATTTATCTTCACTAGCACTTGTTTTCTTTTAATTAGTTTTTGCTATTCAGTTGTATTTTAGACATAGTTGAAAATTTTAACTTGTTATCAGATGTATGCTTTGCAAACCTCTTCTGGAGGTTATATTTTAATTTTCTTGTTTTTTATGTTCAGGAAAGGAAAAAATCATTTGATGTAGTCCCTTTGGTACACACACACACACAAACAAACATGCACGCGTGCACGCGCGTGCACACACACACACACACACACACACACACACACACACACACACACACAGATGCACATATGTGGTATGTGGATGTCAGAGGATAACTTGGAGTGAATTCCATCCATCTGCCATGTCAGTTTGGGGGTTTAAACTTGAGTTGCCAGGCCAGGTGGAAAGAAGCTTTGTCCTCTAAGCTGTATGCTAGCTGCAGAATCATTTTTTATGACTGGCCTAAGATAGGGAAACTGTTTCATTCTTTACATGTGGACATCATCTTTCTATTCATTTATTGAAGAGACTATCCTTTCTCCAGCACAGCACCTTTGTTAAAGATTAGTAGGCTGCAGATGTGTGAGCTTATACGTGAATTTTGTTCTGTTCCACTAGTTAATTTAAAATATACTGCCGGCATACTGTTTTGATAACTATCTTTGCAACATTGTAAGGTCAAGAAGTTTTATTTATTCTTTTCTTTTAGCAGAGTCATGCATTTATATAATGAGTTTTATCTGGTTTTCCCCTCCTATATCCCTCTCTTATTCTCCTCTTTTTTCTTGCTGAAACTCTTCTCAACAAGACCCTCCATGTATTCATGTCTTCTTATTGCATACAGCTCCCTGAGTTTAATTAGAATGTCTTACCCTGAGTAGAAACTTATGTACTGGAGTTAGAGCAACTTAGCAAGTATTCTACTGAAGAAAATAATATCTCTTTCCCTCTAAAACTTTAATTGCTAATATTTATTCAGGGAAGAATGAGACTTCATTGACCACTCTTCTGTCTATGATGAAATATTGACAAGCCAAATTGTATGTAGATCTTATGCAGATAACCATAGGTCCAGTGTATTCATGAGTACAATTGCTATGTCACAGCAGGAGCCATATTTTACTGCACATATCTCCGTTCTCTGGCTCTTGCATTCTTTCTGCCTTCTCTTCTTGTGATGATTCTCAAGTCTTGAAGAGGGTGATAAAGTGGTCCCATTTAGGGCTAAACAACCCACTATCACCTATGTTTGCTATTTTTTCCAGTTGTGAGTTGAATCCTTTCCAAGGATGACTGAGTTTTACATGAATCTATGAATGTAGGCATGAATATCAAGGAGATAGTTTGACATGACCATTTCTTGAAGCAGCATTATGTTCCTCTCTAGGGCCTATAACCTCCCCAGCTATGGACATTTGATCAGTTTTGCAGAATCAAGCATGAGTTACCTCCTATGGAATAGGCTTCAAATACAACCAGAAAGTGGTTGGTTACCTTCATAACCATGGCACAACTATTGCACCACTGGTACATCATGCCTGGGAGAACATTATCGTAGCTTGCAGGATTAACATCTGGGTAAGATCATTGATGAATTCTTCACCCCCAACAGCTGGCATAATACCTGGCACTCTGAAAGCTGCCCAGTATGGAGGAAGCTTCTAGCTCAGCTCCAGCTTGACTTCTCTATGCCCTGTGACCAAAGTATGTGGTTGTTTTCAGAAACTGAGTCTTACCATAGAATCCTGGTGGGAAATCAATAGTGCATGTCTGGAGCCTCATGGACCATCACCTTCTAGGGAAGTATTCCACACCTAGCACTGGGACTTTGATTTGATAACCAATGACTTCTTGTGGGCCACACCTGGCATTGGGCCTTTGATTTAATAACAGATGTCTTCTTGTAGAAACAGTATTCTTCCATGGAGATTACCTCCATTCAATTTCTTTTTCTTTCATATTATAATGTTAAACAAGCTTATAAAATGTCAGTTTACATATGGTCTTTTCATATATTATTGGTTTTGTTATGGTCCTCCTCATCTTCCTTATCTTCCTACCCCTTTTCCTGATTAGACTCTTTTACACCCAATATTCTTCTCCACCTTCATGCCAAATGTGTTCTACCATACCTTTTCCCTCCCTCAATTAGACCTTTTCTATCTTTTTTCACTTTTACTGTCCATCAATATTAAGCATACTACTCTAAAAGAGTATAACTAAGCTATAATGGAGATCATTCATGATTTGTCTTCCTAGGCTTGGCCTACCTCACTCAATATAGTATTTTGCAGATCCATTCATTTCCCTACAAATTTCATAATTTTATTTTTCTTTGATGGTGAAAATCCCATTGTGTGTATCTACCATATTTTCGTCATCAATTGATGAACATCTATTCTGGCTCCATTTCCTTGCTACTGTGAATAGAGACAATGAACATGAAAGTACAAGTATCTCTGTTGCAGGTTATGGGCTCCTTAGGGTATATGCCCAGGAGTAGCATAGCTGGGTCACAGTGTTTTATTTTTAGCTTTTTGAGAAACCTCCACATTGATTCCCATAGTGGCTGCACCAGTTTACACTCCTACCAACAGTGAAGAAGTCCTTTAATTTCCTGACATTCTTGTCAATATTTGTAGTCATTTTGGTATAATAGCCATTCTAATTGAAGCAAAATGACATTTCAAAGTAGTTTCAATTAGTATTTCTATAGTGACTAAGAATGTTGAACCTTTAAAAAAGTATTTATTAGTCATTTGTGTTTCTTCTTTTGAGAATTCTCTTTTTAGTTACATAGACCATTTTCAAATATTTTTATTTATTCTTTGAAACTTTTACACATGTATGCAATGTATTTTTATTTTATTCACTGAAGTACTACACTCTACCTTCTTCAGGACCCAGCAACATGTCTCCCTCTTGATTTTATGCGATTAAAAATAGAGCGTGGAGGCTGGAGAGATGGCTCAGAGGTTAAGGGTGCTGACTACTCCTCCAGAGGTCATGAGTTTAAATCCCAGTAACCACATAGTGGCTTACAACCATCTATAATATGATCCAATGCCCTCTTCTGGCCTGCAGGTGTATGTGCAGGCAGAGCACTGTATCCATAGTGATAAATAATTCTTTAAAAAATAGAGCATGGACAATCTACCACTAGCCATATGCATAAAAGAAAGTGATATTTTCTCATTCAGCAGTCATTAACTACCAATGGCTTCTCTAGTACAGGCAGAGCCTAGACAGCTCTTCCACCATCCATGTTGGATTTTTTACTTACTTGATCTTGTTCAGGCAGCTACAGCAGCTGGGAATTCATGAGTGCATCTTTTATGTAATATTCCGAAGGCAGCATTTCACAGCTCTCCTCCCCGTTGATAACAGATGGTCCATTTATGGCTGAGCACTCATAGTCACTGATTCTCAGCACTTTGTCCAGTTATATCTCCATACCAACCATTGCCCATTGCTGAGGGAAGCTTATCTGTATAGATTGAGTGCAGAACAAGTCTGTAAGTATAGACATAAGTATAAGAAGGTAGTTTGATAGCATGTTGACTTAGAAAGGCAACACCAATAGTCAGTGACTTCACTACCCCATTCTTGCCATTAGACATTAGTCAGATAAAAAATAAACAGAAAATATTGGAATTTAATAATACTGAAAATCAAATGGACCTAAGAGACATCTACAGAATATGCCACCCAAACACTGCACGTTTCCCATTCTTCTCAGCAGCTCATGGAACTTTCAGTAAAATTGTTCACATATTAGGACACAAAGAAAGTGTCAACAAATACAGGAACATTGAAAGAATTTTCTGTATTCTGTCTGAAGTCACTATTTTTGTGTTGGGATTCATCTATGACCTTCAATTTAGTGACATTGTTTTATAAAACTGGGTGAGCCTGTGTTTGGTGTATATATATTGAGAATTCTAATTTTTTTCTTGAGGGATTGTTCTTTGATCAATATGAAGTCACCCTCTTTATATCATCTCGCAAGATTGGCTTTGAAGTCTGTTTTGTTAGATATTAGAATAACTATGTCTGCTTGTTTTTCATCTTTGCTTTTCTTTTTCAAGATTAACTATTTGTGATGTCTCACGTTTCCACAATTTTTAGAATTATTTTCTCTATTTCTATGAGAATGGAAAAATGTCACTGGAATTTTCATGGGTATTATACTGAGACTGTGGATCACTTAGGGAAAGTATGGACATTTTGGTGGTATTAATTATATCAATTCATAAATGTCATTTCCCTTTATTTATTCTTTTATAACTACTTACAGTTTTCAGTGTATATCTTTCATCTCATTGGTCAATTGATTCCAATATATTATTTTCTTTTTTAATTGGATTTTTTATTGAAAATATATCATTCTTTTATATAATACATTCTGATACACCAGCTAAGGACAATGGATGCAGAGAACCAAGACCTCCTTTTCAGATGTAGCTGAAAGACAGCTGATTCTCTACATGGGTGGAGGGAGGGAGGACTTCTTCTGAACCTCTGACATGAATTCTGGTGGCCATGGGCACACAGAGGAAGGGGATGCAGGCTATACTGACGAGACCTAATGGGCTGTGGTCAGACAGTGGGGTAAGATGTCTAGGGGAGGAGAATAGGGCAAAAGAGGGAGGGAGAGTGGGAACAGGAATATAAGAGTGAAGGGATATTATTCAGGATGTAATGTGAATAAATTATAGTAAATAAAATATAGAGAAAAAGAAATGCAGAAAAATACAATCAAACAGGTGAAAGAAATGAATAAAAATGTTCAAGACCTGAAAATAGAACTAAAGCAATAAAGAAAGCAAACACTGAGGGAATCCTGGAGATGGAAAACCTAGAGAAGAAAATGGGAACTACAGACTCAAATATCACTAACAGAATACAAGAGACAGAAGAGAAAATCTCAGGAGTAAAAGATACTATTGAAGAAATCAATACATTAGTCAAAGAAAATGTTAAATTTGAAAAGTTCCTCATAACACAGAACATCCAAGACATCTGGGATACTATGAAAAAACCAAGTCTAAGAATAATAAGGATAGAAGGAGAAGATTCCCAGCACCAAGGCCCAGAAAATATTTCAACAAAGTCACTGAAGAAGATTTCTTCAACCTAATGAAAGAGATGCTTATAAATGTGCAAGAAGCTTATAGCACACCAAATAGATTGGATCAGAAAAGAAAATCCTCCTGCCACATAATAATCAAAGCACTAAAACAAAGAAAGAATATTAAAAGTTGCAAAGGTAAAAGGCCAAGTAACATATAAAGGCAAACCTATCAAAATACCCAACTTCTCAACAGAGACTCTAAAAGTTAGAAGGGTCTGGGCAGATGTCTCACAGGCCCTAAGAGGTCTCAGATGTCAGCCCAGACTACTATATCCAGCAAAACTTACAATCACTATAGATGAAGAAAGGAAGACATTCCATGACAAAACCAAATTTAAACAGTATCTACCTACAAATCTAGCCCTACACAGAATACTAGAAGGAAAATTCCAATCTAAGGATCTTAACTACACCCAAGAAAACATAGTAAACAAATAACTGCACACCAGCAAAACCCCAACAACAACAACAAAAACACCAAAAACCAAACAAGAGAGAGAGAGAGAGAGAGAGAGAGAGAGAGAGAGAGAGAGAGAGACTCTACAACCACCAACATTAAAATAACAGAAATTGAGTTTAATATCTCTCAATATCGATTGATTCAATTCCCAAATAAAAATACACAGACTAACAGAATAGATGGGGGAAAAAAAGGATCCATCATTCCACTGCATACAAGAAACACATATCATCAACAAAGAGAGACATTATATCAAATTAAAGGACTGGAAAAATGTTTTCCAAGCAAACACACCCAAGAAAGAAGGTTGAGTAGACATTCTAATATCTAATAAAATAAACTTTCAGCCAAATTTAATCAAAAGAGATGGGGAAGGACATTTCATACTCATCAAGGGAAAAATCCACCAAGAATATATCTTAATTCCTTAATATGGAATATCTATGCCCCAAATGCAAGGACATCCACATTGATAAAAGAAGAATTACTAAAGCTTAAATCACACATTGAATCTCATGCATTAATAATTGGAGACTTCAACACACAATTCTCACCAATGGACATTGAAACAGAAACTAAACAGAGATATAATAAAACTAACAGATTCTATGAATCAAATGGTGCTAACAGATAACTACAGAACAATTCACCCAAACACTAAAGAATATGAAAGAATATGCCTTCTTCTCAGCAACTCATGGAACCTTTTCCAAAACTGACTTTATACTTGGTCACAATGCAAGCTTCAACAGATACAAGAAAATTGAAATAACTCCTTGTATCTTATCAGACCACCATGGAATGAAGCTTGATTTCAATAACAAGAGAAACAAAAGAAAACCTACAAACTTAGGGAAACTGAACAACTCTCTACTCAATGACCACTAGATCAAGAAGATATAAAGAAAGAAATTAAAGACTTTCTAGAATTAAGCAAAAATGAAGGTGTAACATACCCAAACATGGCACACAATGAAAACAGTGCTAAGAGGAAAGTTCATAGCACTTAGCGCCTTCATAAAAATTTGGAGAGATCTCATGTTAGCAACTTAACAGTACACCTCAAATCTCTAGAACAAAAAGAGGCAAACACACCAAAGAGGACTAGACAACAGGAAATCATCAAACTCAGGGCTGAAATCAATAAATTAGAAACAAGGAGAAAAAAAATCAATGACTCAATGAAACAAAGAGTTGGTACTTTTGAGAAAATCAACAAGATATACAAATCCTTAGCCAAACTAAGTAAAAGGCAGAGGAACAGTATCCAAATTAACAAAATCAGAAACGAAAGGGGGTACATAACAACAGACGCAGGAAATCCAAAGAATTGCTAGGTCTTACTTCAAAAACCTGTACTCCACAAAATTGGAAAATGTAAATGAAATGGACAATTTTCTTGATAGATACTCTTACCAAAGTTAAAAATATCAGGTAAACAATTAAATACAACCATAACCCGCAAGAAATAAAAGCAGTCAATAAAAGCCTCTCAACCAAAAATAGCCCAAGGCCAGATGATTTTAGCACAAAATTCTACTAGACTTTCAAAGAAGAGCTAAGACTCGTCAAAGTATTCCACAAAAGAGAAACAGTAGGAACATTGCTAAACTCATTCTTTGAGGCTATAATCACCCTGATCCCTAAACCACACAAAGAGCCAACAAAGAAAGAGAATTTCAGACCAACTTCCCTTATGAACATTGGTGCAAAAATACTCAATAAACACTCACAAACCAAATCTAAGAACATATAAAAAACATCATTCACCATTACCAAGTAGGCTTCATTCCAGGGATGTAGGGATGGTTCTATCAATGTACTCCATCATATAAACAAACTGAAAGAAAAAAATGTGCTCTTCTCATTAGATGTTGAAAATTTTTTTGACAAAACACAACACCCCTTCATGTTAAAAGCTTAGGGAGATCATGGATACAAGGTGCATAACTCAAAAAACAAAAACTCTATAAGCAGCAAGCCACAGCCTTCATCAAATTAAATGGGAAGAAACTTAAAGCAATTCCATCAAAATCAGGGACAAGACAAGGCTGTCCACTGTCTCCATTTTTCTGTAATACAGTACTTGAAGTTCTAGCTAGAGCAATAAGACAATTAAAGGAGATCAAGAGGATGCAAATTGGAAAGGAAGGAGTCAAAATATCCCTATTTGAAGATATGATAGTTTAGAAAAGTAACCCCAGAAATTCTACCAGAGAACTCCTACAGCTGATAAAAAAAATCAGTAGCTCTCTTGTATGCAAATGACAAATGGGCTGAGAAAGAGATTGGGGAAACTACGCCCTTTATACTAATATAAAGTATCTTGGTGTAATCCTAATCAAGCAAGTGAAAGACCTGTTTGACAAGAACATCAAGTCTCTGAAAAAAAAGAAATGAAGAAGGTATCAGAAGATGGAAAGATCACCCAAGCTCACGGATCAGCAGAATTAACATAGTAGGAATGTTATTTTACCAAAAGCAATCTACAGATTCAATGCAATTACCATCAAAATTCCAACACAATTCTTTACAGACCTTGAGAGAACAATACTCAATTTCTCATGGAAAAACAACAAACAAACAAAAACAGGAGAGCTGAAACATTCCTGTGCAATAAAAGAGCTTCTGGAGGTATCATCATTCCTGATTTCAAGCTGTACTACAGAGCAATAGTAATAAAACTGCATGGTACTGGCATAGACTCAGACTGGTTGATCAATGGAATCAAATTGAGGACGCAGAAATAAACCTGTACACCTATGGACACTTAATCTTCGGCAAATGAGCCAAAATCATACAATGGAAAATAGACAGCATCATCAACAAATGGTGCTGGTCTAACTGTATGTCTGCATGTAAAAGAATGCAAATAGATCTATATCATTTGCACAAACCTCAAATCCAAGGGGATCAAAAACCTCAACAAATCAGATACACTAAATCCAGTAAAAGAGAAAGTGGGGGAACAATCTTGAATACATTGGCACAGGGGAAAACTTCCTGAACAGAACACCAACTACTCAGGCACTAAGATCAACAATTAATAAATGGGAGCTCATGAAACTGAAAACCTTGTGTAAAGCAAAGGACAGCTTCAAAGGATAAAACAACAGCCTACAGAATGGAAAAAGATCTTCATCGACCCTACATCTAACAGAGAATTAATATCCAAAACATATGAAGAACTCAAGAAACTAGACACCAACAAATCAAATAACCTACTTTTAAAAAATAGGCTAAACAGAGAGTTCTCAACAGAGGAATATTTAATGTCTGAGAAGCACTTAAAGAAATGTATGAAGTCCCTAGTTATCAGGGAAATGGAACTCAAAATGACTCTGAGATTCCATCTTACTCCTATCAGAACGGCTAAGATCAAAATCTCAAGTGATAGCACATGCTAGTGAGGATGTGGAGAAAGGGGAACATACTTTCATTGCTGGTGGGAGTGTAAAGTTGTACAACCACTTTGGGAATCAATCTGTGCTATCTCAGAAAATTGGCAATAATGTTACCTCAAGACCAGCTATACCACTCCTGGGCATATAATCAAAAGATGCTCCACCATACAGCAAGGGCACTTGCTCAACTATATTCATAATAGCTTTATTTGTAATAGCTAGAAACTAGAAACAACTCAGAAATCCCTCAACCAAAGAATGGATAAAGAAAATTGTAAAATTTGCAGTCAAATGGATGGAACTAGAAAAGATCATCTTGAGTGAGGTAATTAAGACCCAGAAAGACACACATAGTAAATACACACTTATAACCAGATATTAGCCAAATTATACAGGATAACCACACTATAATACACAAACTTAAAGAAACTAAATAACAAGGAGGACCCTAGGGAGATTGCTTAATTCTCATTCAGAAGGGCAAATAGAATAGGCACTGGAAGCAGTTGAAGAGAAGGAACAGGAAGGGATTCTATCATAGAGGTCCTCTGAAAGACTCCACCCAGCAGGAGATACAAGTAGATGCTAAGACACACAGCCAAACTTTGAGATGGAGCACATGAAGTCTTACAGAAGAATTGGGGAATAGAAGGACCTGGAGGGGTCAAGAGCACCACAAGGAGACCAATGGAGCCAACAAATCCTGGCAGAGGAGGGGGTGCTGCAGAGACTGACGGACCAAGCAAGGACCATGCATGGTGTGGAACTAGACTCTCTGCTCAAATGTAGTAGATATGCAGCACAGTCTCCTTGTGGGTCCCCTAATATGGGGAGTATGGGTTACTCCTGATGTGGACTTTGGCCTCCACTCGTTGATCACTTCCCCCTGCCAGAGCAGCCTTGTCAGACCACAGAGGAAGAGGATACAAGCAGTCCATATGAGGCTTTTTGATAGGCTGAGGTCAGATGTTAGGGGAGGAAGGCTCCTCTCTGTGAGGACTAGGGGAGGGAGAGGAGGTTATAAGGGAGGGAGGGTGGGATCAGGAGGCAGTGAGGGAGGTGGCTACAATCAGAGTGTAAAATGAACAAATTAAAAAGAAAAAAAAATAAAAGAAAGAAACTGCAGTGCATTAAAAACAAGAAAATCTTGAAATTTTTAGACAAATGGATGGACCTAAAAACAATCATCTTGAGTGAGGTAATCCAGATCCAGAAAGACACATATGGTATGTACTCCTTTATAAGTAGATATTAGCCATAAACCACGGGATAACCTTATATAATCCACAGACCCAAAGAAGCTAAGCATCAAGGAGGGCCCAAGGTAGGATGTTTGAATCTCACTCAGGAGGGGGAATAAAATAGATAGCAGAGGTGAATGGAGAGTGGATAGGAGAGGAAGTAGATAGTAGAACAGGAGGGATCAAGTGTGGGAGGGCTGGGGGAGAGAGAACTAAAATTGGTGAGGGCCAGCTCTGGGACTAGCCAGAAACCTAGGACAAGGGAAACTCACTCTGAGGGTGACTCTACCCAAGACTCCTAAAATGGTCACCTCCTATAACCAGGCAAGACTGCCAATGGAGGGATGGGGACACCACCCCAGCCACATGCAAAACTTTTGATCTAAAATTTGTCCTGCCTACAAGATATGAAGGCATGAAGATGGAACAGAAATTGATGGAATGGCCAACAATTGACTTGCCGAACTTGAAACCCATCCTATGAGAGAAAGCCAACAACCTCTGACACTATTAATCACATTCTGCTATACTTGCAGACAGGAGCCTATTGTAAATGTCTTCTGAGAGGCTTCACCCAGCAGCTGATAGAAACAGGTGCTGAGACCCACAGCCAAACACTAGGCAGAGCTACAGAAACCTTGTAGAACAGGAGAAAGGATTTAAGCAGCCAGATAGGTCAAGGATACTACAAGAAAACCTCTAGAATCAAATACTTGGGCCCATAGAGGCTCACAAAGACTGAACCGCCAAATGGACAGCATACATGGGATAGACTTAAGCCCCCTACATATATATAAAACAAATGGACAACTTGGCCTTCATGTGATGTCCCTTAACAATTGGAGCAAGGATCATCTCTGATTCTTTTGCCTGTCTTTGGATCCCTTTCCCCTAACTGGGCTACTGTGTCTAGCCTCAATAGAAGAAGATGCACCTAGTCCTACTGCATCTTGATATGCCAAGACAGGCTCATATATATGGGAAGGAAAAGGAGTGAGGGAGGGGAGGAGGGGAGGGGTTGTGAGAGGGAATGACTGGGAGGAGAGGAAGGAGGGGAAGCTGCCATCAGGATGTAAAGTAAAATAAATTAATGAAAAATATATTAATTCCTTTTAGATTTTCCAATTTATTGCTCCATAGTTGTTCATAACATTAGTCTAATGATTCTTTGTATTCCTGAGTTATCACTTATAAGAATCCATCTTTCTTTTAAATTTATTCATCTGCACATGATCTATCTTTTTCTGGATCACCCATTCTAAAAATAAATTCTCCTTTTTCATAGACCTTGTTCTACTTATTTCTGGTCTCTTCTATATGATCTACCTTTTTCCCATCCATGTCATCTTTCTTCCCTATTTCTTTGAGGTATAATTAAAGACATGTGACATATTTGTTTTTCATAATATTTATTTCTATACACTTTGCTCTTAGAACTGCTTTTGCTTTAGCTTAAAACTGTAGAATGTTGTGTTTTTATTTTCACTTGTCTTAAGATATTTTAACTGAATTTTGATTTTCCCTTTATCCATTGGTCAAAACAGGAATTTGTTTTTAATTTCCACCTATTCATCAATCTTTCAATTTTCTTTCTGTTATTTTCTACCTTCACTTATTGTAGTTTGGTAAAAGGCTTGATGTTGTTTAAGTCTTGGTAAATTATTCAGGACTTATTGCATGACCTAATATATGAGTTGCTCTAGAGAATGATCTGTGTGACTTTGATAAGAATGTATACTTTGATATTATTGGATAGAATGTTTTGTATGTGTTAGGTCTGTTTAGTTTATAGTGCTTTCCATGTCTACTCTCTTCTTACTAAGATTCTGTCTGAATTGTCTACCCAGTTTTAAAAGTGGGGTGTCAAACTCTCCTACCCTGAACATATATCTATTTTGTTTCCCTTAGGTATGTTTAATATTTAATTTTATATGCTCCAATACATTTTTCCATGAATGCCAGGTCTCTTTAGCTGGCAGGTAGGGTTGGAACTGGAGGGGACTTGGGCCCACTGCTTCCTCTCCTTGGGGCCTGAACAGGATGGTGAGTGTCGCAGGACACCAGGAGGAAAAATACACTGAGTCGGGAGTCTCCTCAGAGCAAGGTCTCAACTTTATTATGGAGGGTTTCTCTATATAGAGTATAGGGAGTGGTCAGGGCACAAGGTGTCAGGAGATATAATGTCTAACAGGACATAAAGTGGCCTGATATTGTGGGACCGATTGGTTTGTGTTTACATGGCTGTTGGTAGGCAGGGTTTGCACCGGGATGTGTCGGGATGGACCATGCTGAGTCATTCCTAGGAATAAGTATATACCAAAGACTATTGTTGAAACTTGAGCCTGGCTTGGTTCTATCCTCAAGGCCTCAGAGGGCTGACAGATTCAGTCATGGGGCCGAACATGTAAGTGTTTGCAATTTTTTGTTGTCATGATGAATCGATCCTTTTATCATTATATGATAACTTACTTGGTCTTTTGTGACATGTCTAAATTTTATTTTGTCAGTTGTAAGTATATACCCCCTTCATTTTTCTCTTTGGTTGTTATTTTCATTGGATAACATATTTTTGTGCTTAGCTTTTAGTTTGTGACCTTAAAACTAAAGCAAGCACCACAGCATTGATTTTATTCATTCTGTCATTCATGCTTTTGATTGAGATGCTTAAATTATGTCCATTTTTAGTAATTGCAGGTAAGTAAAAATTTGATATTTTGTTATTCTTTTCTGAATGTTTTAAAATTTATTTGTTCCTTTCTGTCTGCCATCTTTCTTTCTTTGTGATTTGACAGTTTTTGTTAACACAAACTGATTTCTTTTTCTAAGAAATATTGCAGTTCCAACATCATATGTTAATGTTATAACAACTTACCTTTGGTGTATGTGAAAACACTAATTTTACCTGTTCCTCAAATTTTATGTTGTTTTCATTTATGTTTATATAATGCATATCTATTAAATTAATGTTATTTCATTTCAAATTTTCTTTATACCAAATTTGAAAGGATTTAATCAAAAATTATGATTTGAGGAGATTTTTATTTACAGTATATAGCTATCTTTGCTATTAAGGTTTTTACATTTTTACTTTGATTATTAGTGTGTATTCAACTTAAAGACCTCCTTTTATTATATCTGGTAATGCAGCTTGTGTGGTCATCGAAGTTCTCCAAGCTTTTGTGTGTTTGGGAAGCCTTTCTATTTTATTTCCCTTCTATTGAAAAGAGGTTTATATATGTATATAATATATCCCGATTACACTTTACCCTCACTCTGTTCCTCCCAGTTCCTTCCCACTTCCCCTCCCATCCAGATCCACTCTTTTTCTGTCTCTCATTAGAAAACCAAACAGGCTTCTAAGGGATAATAATAAAATAAGACAAAACAAAAAATATAACACATTTGAATTGAACAAAACAAACGAAAGGAAAAGAGCCCAAGAGAAAGCATGGAAAACAGAGACCCACTTGCTCATACATTCAGGAATCTCAAATCTCATTAAAACACTAAACTGGAAGCCCTAATATGTACACAAGGGACCTGGTGCAGACTCTTGCAGGCCCTGTGCATGTAGCAGCAGTTTCTGTGAGTTCATATGCAGTTTGGTCATGATGATTTAGTGGATCTTGTTTTCTCAGTGTCCTCCATCCCCTCTGGCTCTTATACTCTTTCCAACTCTCTTAGGTAGGCTTCCCTGATCCTTAAGGAGAGGGATTTGATGGAGATAGCCAATTTAGGGCTGAGTGTCCCAAGGTTTCTCACTCTCTGCTTAATGTCTGCCTCTCTCTCTCTCTCTCTCTCTCTCTCTCTCTCTCTCTCTCTCTCTCTCTCTCTCTCTCTCTCTCTCTCTGTGTGTGTGTGTGTTTGTATTTTTTCCCATCTGATGCACAAGTAAGCTTCACTGATGATAGCACTGATCTGTAAGTATAGCAGAATGACATTAGGAGTAATTTTTTTATTGTTTTGTTTTGCTTTTAACAGTCTCAGGTTCTTGGTCACCCAAACAGTGTAAGGTATGGATGGATTCCATCCCATGAAGTAGGCCTTAAGTCAAATCATATAGCATTGTTTGTTATTCCCTGAAGATTGTGCTACCATTGCTTTAGCACATCTTGCATTGAGGACACCATTGTAGATCAAAGGGTTTGGGGCTGGGGTGGTGTTTACACTTCTCCTTCAATACCATGCAGAATACCTTCCTGTACCGAAAATACTAGAACAGGGATGAAAGCTCTTTGTAGGCACCAGCTTGATGTTTCCATGTTCAACGACTTGTGTAAGTACAATGGGGCCTTGCTCTCTGTTTGTTAAGAGTAACCTATAGCCTTGGTAAAAGCCTGAGTTGTGTGGGGGTTCCAATGGGATCTCTTTGGTCAACAACTTAATTCAATATAACCCAATCCCAGAACTGGAAGCTTCATTTGATGGCTCTGTCTCTCCCCATTATTTGGCAATTTCAGTTTAGATCACCTTCATATATGCACATATTTTTGGAAATTTCTACTCTATTACATTTCTATACTATCTATCACTCACATGATTTTAAGGAGACATTCATTGTATATACTATTTTTAACTGTTATATTTTCCTTTTAATACTTTCCTCTGTGTACTGGGCTACAAGGTTTCTGCTGAGAAACTCTGTTAGAATTTTATGAGGATTTCCTGTATGTAATGTGTGTCTGTCTTTTTATTTATCTCAGAACTTTTAAAATCTTGACAATTTAATTATGATCTTTCTCACTGTAGACCTATTTAGGTTCAACATGTGTAGAAATATGTTAAGATCTGGTTGCTCATTTCTCTTCTCAAATTCAAGAAGCTTTTATCTACTCTTTCTTCAAGTAGACTTTATTTCTATTTTCCTTTTCTCTCTCTTCTCTTCCACAGACTTCCAGAATGTATACAGTGTTGTACTACACACTCCACATAAATCCAATGGTATTTTTTCAAGCTTCCTTTTTCTCCCTTGTTTTGTTCTACTTGAATAATTTAAAATGAACTCTTTTTGGCTTTATGGCTCTTTAATTTGCTCTATACAGTATGATTTAAGCATGCTAATGCATTTTGCTTCAATGCTTATTTCTTTAGATGCAAGATTTGTAGTGTTTTTTTAAAAATAATTTTTATTTCTTTGTTAAACTTTTCATTTTGCCAATTTATTGTCTTTCTAATTTTGCTTAGTCCTGAGTCTGTAATTCCCTAAGTTTCTTAAGAGAAGTATTCTGAACTCTTTGCCAATCACTTCATAGAGCTCTATTTCTTTATGGCTGCATATTGTAGCATCAATTTCCATTGGTAGTGTCTTAGTCAGTGTTCTATTGCTGTGAAGAGACACCATAACCACAGCAACTCTCAGAAAAGAAAGTATTTAATTGGAACTTGCTTACAGTTTCTGGGGGTTAGTCTATTATTGTTATGATGGGAACATTTGGGCAAGCAGGCAAGATATGGTGCTAGAGAAGTAGCTGAGAGGTCTACATCTGAATCCATAGGCAACAGGGAGAGCGGGAAAGAGAGAGAGAGAGAGAGAGAGAGAGAGAGAGAGAGAGAGAGAGAGAGAGAGAGAGAGAGAGAGAGAGAGAGAGAGTGAGAGAGATAGAGATGGAGAGACAGAGAGGCAGAGAGACAGAAAGAGAGAGACAGAGCCACTGGGTCTGATTTGGGTTTTTGAATCCTCAAAGCCCTCCTCCAGTGACACACTTCTTCCAACAAAACTATTCCTCCTATTCCTTTCAAATAGTTCCACTCCTTGGTGAACAAGCATTCAAATCTATGGAGGCCATTCTCTTTCAAACCACCACAGGCGGTATCATATATCCTTATTCTTCATCGTTTCTGTGTTGGTAGTTGCACATGTGGAGAAGTGATGAATTGCTACAACATTTACAAGTTCGCTTTGAATGTTATAGCCTTCATCGCTTAGTCCATCTTATAGTTCTGGGCAAACCAGGTTTTAGCCTATGCTGGCAATAGAGTTCTTTTGCAATTTGAGGTCACTTCCCATGTGTTGAGGTTCAGTGGGTCTATTAGCTGACCGATGGTTAGAATCTCTTATGGATGGAGCTTCTGGTTGGTTCTAAGTTCAGTCTAGGTACTTGGCTGGGCCCCTGAACTCCTGTGGTTGTGAGAAAGTGTAGACTGCTTCCTGGATAGAAGATGTCACCTGTTTGACTTTGCATCCAGACAAGGTTTCACTCTGGGTTTTATAATTATTAGGGCATTGGGCTGTGCTTTGTAGACAGAAGATCATGCTTGCTGGTTTGATTGCAGGGCCAATTAGGGCCACTGCTGGGCTCCACAATCTTATACAATTTAGTGGCATCACCATGTGGTACCCTTGATCGAGTGGTACCACTAACTGGACTGCATAATTACAAAGGGTAGAAGTATAGGTTATAAAATGGGGCAAATTTCTAGACTGTACTCTTGTCAAGTGAGAACAGAGGATAGTTCATGTCCAGATCAGACTTCAAGTAGGCAGAACTACTTACTGCTGTGCCTCCTGGCCAACTAGAGCCAGGGAAAAGAAATTGCAGGCTGAGTTCTCTGGTTAGATGAGTTCTCCAACAGAAACAATTTATTCACCAGGATTCACATACTGATCTCATTAAGCTTTATGTAATCTCATTTTACTAGATGGTTGTTGGTTATATACCCTTCACAATTCTGGAAGTGTCTTCTGTGAGATTAAATAGAAATTAAATAGAAGTGGGTCTCCTGGCAAACACCATAGATATCATTAGGGAAGCCAAACTTCTGCAATGGCTTTATTTACTCTATTCAAGAAACTGTGGGCTTGGGGAATCCCTTGTGTTATGATGTAGTGCTTGCCTGGGGAAGAAAATACAATCAAAGTAAAACTGTTCTGCTTGCCTTTTTAACACAGCTTTCTAAGTTTTATGCACAAAAGATGTATTTCAGTCTCACAGCTTGGTTATGAGACTTTCCCAAACACATTCTGGCCTATGAGTAATCGATGTGCATCATTTCTGTGAGGTGAACTGGAGATGGGAACCTCCTGTTTTATCTTGTTGCTGGTATCTATCCTGCAGTTGTCTGTAGGTGTTGAATATGTTGGCATTTAGACTTGGGTTTACTTCATATCATCCTCCATCTCAGACCTTTCAGCCTGGACTAGAATATACTATCACATCTTCATTTGCTGGCATAGTATACTATTATATCTCTGAGATATTTCAGCATAGTGCTTACAAATTTTACTCTATCATTTATCATAGTGCCAGAACATTTGGTATTGTAGGTGTGGTTATCTGCTTATTGATAGGAACTAAGCAGTTTTCAAATTTTTGAGTAAATCCCATAGTGAAAATGTTTTTACCAATGTCTTTCCTAAATTGTGTATGTTGATCTTTAGCTAAAATGCTAGAAACGGAGTTACAGTTTCAAAGAGCAAATACTTTTATTCCTTTTATTTATACTGTCAAATTGCTTTCCAAATGGTAACACATACTCTAGTCAATGGTATCTGAAAGTATTTATTACCACCACCCCTGAATATAATAATAATGATTTTTATTGCTCTTCAAAAAGCTTACCAATGTGATAGGCTAAAAATATAATTGTATTGCCACTTATTTGGTATACACAAAATTTTTTAATGTTTTAGTTCACTTTTTATAAATGATCCTCTATATCTAGAACCACTAGAAATTCCTTGTGAAAATTCTAATTTGAATTTCTTCAAGAAGATCATGATTGCATGTAAATATCAGAAACCTTGGGTTTTTTTTTTCTGGTATCCTAGTTAAAATCTGTGGGTCCTTTATCAGGTTCTGTTTTACCAGATTCTTTTGGAGAATAGTTTCTTCACACAAGAAAAGTACTGTACCACTTTTAAGAGGGAAAAAAGTAGCACAGTTTCAAAAGCAAAAACCAGATAAAGAAATCACATTACCTGCTTAGACTGCTGATCCAATAAGTAGTAGCCTTTGACAACAAAGCAGACCAACCTAAAAAATTAAAAACATCTTTGCCACAGGTTCCAATGGTCACAGTCATTGCATTTACTACAGGTCTGCTGGGGAAATATCGGTAAGGACACTTTAAGAGTCTAAGATGTTCAATTGAGTTTTCAGGGCTAACAGTTAATTAATAACTACCTACTAAGTTACCATTAATAAAGTCACAATCATACTAATATGTTTAGTGAGTTATAAAAGAGCAAGACCATGTCAACTGAATCATTTCTCAGATACTGGGAAAGATGACATGGGTGCAATAATATGGTTGTATTTTAAAGGTCACCATGAGCAAGCTTTGGATAAATCATGCTTGACAGCCCCACAACAAATCAATGATAACTAAAAAGGCTTGAATTTTAAACAAATAAACAGAATGTCAGAAGAAGAGTCATTAAATTGATCCCCCTTACCAGTTACCACTGAGGCAGTGGTAACTTAAGCAGAGATTCATGCACTTTTGACATTTTGTTGTAATACTGACAAAGGTGGCAGTGCTATAGCAGAAATGTTAGCATGCAGTTATCTAATGTGTTCCTGCAAAACATCTTCTGGATCTGTCCCTTTAATTTTATAGCCTCCCCCATCAATCTAGTTGAAGTGTTTCTCCATTCATGATTAATAGTACTACTTTAAATGTCTAAGTAATTTTAGACACCTTGCCAAATAGTTGGGTATAACATGTCCCAGCGTAAAGATGAGGCATTAGAATACTCATTTCAGATATATGCTTCTGCGTTTCCCCAAAAGAGAGAAACTGAAATGCCTCTGCAGTGATGCCTGTAAGATAGAACTTTGTTTCCTGGGCTACAGATAGAAGCAGAAAGCATGCCATTGAGTGATTCAGTTCCTGTCCAGGAAGCTGCTATCGTTTATTCCAGGCATTCTTTCTACTCCATGTACTGAAGCTAGAACAGAATGCATCACCATCGCTAAGTGATCTTACCAACAAAGGACTTAAAATCACAGCTTCTGTAGTACCGTGTCCTCTGTCCAGGCTTATCTCAATCAGTGCCTATATTTAGCTGATCAGCAAGTATTTGGTTGGTCACCCAGCAAGTATTTATAGAGGAACCTAGAGGCAAAGCAGTGTGGTAGGTATGTAGAGGAGAACAAAATATGACACACACTTCCCATTTTTGAATTGTTAGTTGTCTATTGAGGAAACAGATGCTACATGAAGTTGGTTTACCAGATTTGGAGGAATTGTAGCTGGCAAAGAGAGGAGTAGAATAGTGGAACAAAAGGCATTTAAGCCAGTTCAAATTTTTATTTCTTTTGGTTTGAAACCTCCATAAGACTTACAGAGCAACGTAAATAACAATGTGCTCTTAAAAATAAACTAATAAGATCAAAACAGAAGTTAGAAATACTTTTCTGAGTTTAATTTTGGCAAAGATTTCACAGTTGTTTTCATAAAAAGGGATGGTCAGGGCAGTGACACAATTGGATTAAGTTTAGTGTCTAAAATAGCTTCACTCTGCATTTTAGTGGTTGGTAGAAATAATTCTAGTGGTCATGAAACTTCTTGGGCCCAAACTAAGCCATTAACTTCTATTGTGGTTCCAAGGTCAACACTAAGTAAAGTCATCATCCAACTCCTTCCAAAATAGTCACTATGTTTGCTGGTAACTATAGGCTGTCAACTCAAGGAGTGCTCAAGTAATATTTAAGCTTACAAGCAGGTTCACCAGACAAAGAAATGGCAACAGGTTTAACTTTCAAAAAAGGAGTTAGTTACAAAGGCTTGCTGATGCTCATGCAAGGCAGAATTGACTTGGAAAACATGCACCTGGCCCTCTCCCTCGCTTCACTGAAGCCTCAACTCACGTTCTCACCACTTTCTAGTGCCATCCTGTTTTACACATACTTAGATATTTGGGTTTTCACATCTTTCTTTAATGGTCTGATAAGACACAAGGAGTTATTTCAATTTTCTTGTTCTGGTGAAGCTTCCTTTGTGACCAAGTATCTGGTTAATTTTGGAGAAGGTTCCATGAGGTGTTGAGAAGTTATATTCATTTGTGCTTTGATGGAATGTTTTGTAGTTATCTATTATGTCCACTTGATTCATGCCATCTGCTAGTTTAATTATTTCTCTGCTTAGTTTCTGTCTCAATTGTCACCTGTCCATTGGTGAAAGAGGTTTGTTGAAGTCTCCAATTTTTAATGTGTGGGGTTTGATGTGCCCTTGCATTTGGGGCATAGATGTTCACAGTTGAGACATAATCTTGATTTTTTTCTTTTATGAGTATAAAGTGTTCTTTCCCATATCTTTTGATTGATATTGGTTGAAAGTCTATTTTCTTAAATATTGGAATGGCTATTCCAGGTTGCTTCTTGGGCCATTTTCTTGGGTAACATTTTTCCAGCTCTTTACTTTGAGGTGATGTCTATCTTTGTTGCTGAGGAGTGCTTTTTTCCTTTCTTTCTTTCTTTGTTTTGTTTGGTTTTTTGAGACAGGGTTTCTCTTGTAGTCCTGGCTGTCTTGGACTCACTTTGTAGACAAAGCTGGCCTCAAACTCACAGAGATCCACCTGCCTCTGCCTCCCTGAGTGCTGGGATTATCGGCATACAACATCATGCCCATCTGTGTTTCTTGTATGCAGCAGAATGATAGATTTTGGTTTTGCATCTATTCTGTTAGCCTGTGTCTTTTTAATTTGGAACTACGTCCACTGATGTTGAGAGATATTAATGACCAATGATTGTTAATTTCTGTTATTTTGATGGTGGTGGTGGTTGTGTGTGTGTGTGTGTGTGTGTGTGTGTGTGTGTGTGTGTGTGTGTTTCCCCCTTTTTTGGTTTTGATGGTCTTGGGTTATTTATTTCCCTTTTTTTCTTGGATATAGTTAACTCCTTGGGCTGTAGTTTTTCTTCTAGTATCTTTTGTAGGACTGGATTTGTGGATAGATATTACATAAATTTGTTTTTGTCATGAAATGTCTTGTTTTCTTCATCTATGGTGATTAAAAGTTTTGCTGGGCTTCTTAAAAGCAAATTTCATAATTTCACTTTTCTTAATAATGGAATAAGGCTTATAGCAGCTGGATAATATTCCAGTGTGTAAATTTACCACATTTTTATTGTCTACTCACAAGTTGAGAGACATCTAGGCAGTTCCTAATTTTTGTCTATTATACAGCAATGGTCATGGATGAGCAAGCATCTCTATAGCAGATGTAGAGTTGTTTGGGTATATGCTTAAGGGTGGTATATCTAGATCATTTGGAATGTAAATTTTCAGATATTTGAGTAGCCTGATTTTCACAGTCTATTTACAAATTTGCACTTACACCAGCAATGAATAGTTGCCCACATTCTCATCAGCATGACATGTCATTTGTTTTATTGACCTTGGACAATCTGATGGGGGTAAAACAAAATCTGAAAGTTTTAATTTTAATTTCCTTGATGGTTAAGGACGTAGAACATTTAAAAAGTGTTTCTCAGCTATTTGTATTTCATCTTTTGAGAAGTGTCTGTTTAGCTAGATTACCTAGATTTAAATTGAGTTATTTGTTTTCTTTATGTTAAATTAAAAAAATTCATTGAGTAGTTTAGATACTAACCCTGTGACAGTTGTATAATTGGTGAAGATTTTTACCTGTTCTATAAGCTGCTGATTTGCCTGGTTTATGCTGTCCTTTGCTGAAAATAAGTATTTTTACTTCATGTGGTTTCCTGTGCCAAATGTTTTTGACTCTTCTCACTGCATTTTGTATTATATTCAGGGTATGTGGTCCTTGATCCATTTGGAGTTCAGTTTTGTACACAGTCATAGATATGGATCTATTTTCATTCTTAAAGATGTTATCTTTTTTTTCCAGTGGATTGTATTTTGGCTAGTCTTTTGTTTTGCTTTGTTTTTGTTTTTGTTTCTGTTTTTATTTTTTGTCAAAAGTCAAGTGTCCATAAGTGTGTGGATTTATGCCCAGGTCTTCACTTTAATTTCATTGATCACTATATCTGTTTTCATGTCAGCCTAATGTGAGTTTTTATTATGATTGCTGTATACTACAACTTGAACCCTGGAATGGTGATATCTCCAGTAGTTCTTTTATTATTAAGGATTATTTTAGCTATCCTGTTTTTGTTGTTGTTTTGTTTTGTTTTTCTACATGAAGTTGAGAATTGCCCTTTCAATGTCTGTAAAGAATTGTATTGTAATTTAGATGGGTTTTTGCATTGAATCTGTAGAAAACTTTTGGTAGGATGAACATTTTAACTTTATCAATCCTACCCATCTATGATCATGGGAAATCACTCTATCTTCTTTCCTCAATGTCTTCAAATTTTCATTATGCAAATCTTTCACTTGTTTGATTAGAGTTATCCAAAGATATTTTTGAGGTCACTGTGAAAGATATTATTTCCCTGATTTCTTTCTTAGTCTGTCATTTGTATTGACTTTGTGAGCATGTGTGTGTGTGTGTGTGTGTGTGTGTGTGTGTGTGTGTGTGTGTGTCCATGTCCTGCTATATTCCTGAGGGTATTTATCAGCTGTGGAAGTTTCCTGGTGGAGTTCTTATGGTCTTTTATATATAAGATCTTATCATCTACAAATAAAGATATTTTGACTTTTTCCTTTACTATTTGTATCCCTTTTATCTCCTTTAGTTGTCATATTGCTCTAGTTAAGACTTCATGTACTATATTGAATAGATATGAGGGCAGTGAACAGCCTTGTTTTGCTCATGATTTTAGTGGAATTACTTTGAGTTTCCCTCTATTTAATTCGATGTTGGCTATAAGATTGTTGTAAATTGTCTTAATTATGTTGTAGTATATCCGTTGCATCCCTGATCTCTCCAAGACTTTTATCAGGAAGGGGTGCTGAATTTTGTCAAAAGGCCTTTTCTTCATCTAATAAGATGATAGTGTGGCTTTTTCTTTTAGACTGTTTATGTGGTGGATTCTTTTTATTTATTTACATGTATTGAATCATCCTTGCATTTCTGGTATTTCTTGTGCTTCAGATAAATGCTTTTCTCATGGCCTATTACAATAGAGTTGCTGGCTTCTGGGAGATTCATATTGCATTGATGGTTCATGTTGTTGCTGTTGCTATTGCTGTATATGTGGGGATCTAGGCATCTGGAGCTATGATGTTTGTGGCATTTTTAGTATAGCTATTTGGTCCCACCATTAGTAGATGAGTGTTCTAATTTTTGGTTGTTGTTGCTTCAGTCAGGGTCCTAGTCAAATATATTATCTGTGTGCTTCCTGGTAGAGAGAGTTCTGTGGGTCAGTTGAAAGTCACTTAGGAATGGAGATATGATAAAAGGAGTGCCTGGGTCTAACCAAATGTGGTGGCTGTGGGATTCCTGGTAGAGAATGGTTGTTCAGGTCATCATAGAGTAACAAAGGAATACAGAAGACCTAGAAGGAAAGAGTGAAAGGGGTAGAGGGGAAGACCTAGTTTGGCCTGTGTGTACACCAATTGTCTGGGTCCCAGAGGATGAAAGTGGTCTGTTGTGAGGGACTCAGGTGGGCAGGCAGCCTTAGGTGTGGGGATAATCTAAAGAGACTGAAATAGAGGAGTGGAAGGATGATCAAGGTAGGCTACCTGGGTCCCAGCCAAGTGAGGCAGCTGTGGATGCCTAGTAGAGCACTGTTCTGTGGGGCTAGGAGTCACAATGGGATGCTAATTGGCTAGAAGGACAGGTTGAAAGGGGTGGTAGGAAAGAACTCCAGGGAGCCTGGGTCCATGCCAAGAGTATGGGTCCCAAGGGGATGGAAGGGGACTGGGAAGAGGGACTCAAGTTGGCAGACACAGATAGGTCTAAGAGTAATCTGGAGAGACTAGAGTTGATGAGGAGAAATTGGTCCTTAGCCACATGGTTATTCAGTGCTGCAAGTAGCCCAAGGTAGAAACAGATCCGTTGGCGTATTGCTTAGAATGTTCTCTACTTACTCTGTTTTCTTCCAAAATGGAAGTGAATTAATTAGCTTCTTGCTCTTTTCCCTGCAATATTCCCTGCTGAATTGATCTGAGATACGGATTTCCCTTATGTCAGCTTGTCTTTAATTGCAACATTCTTTATAACGGATGGTAGGGAACACAATCAGCATTCTTCTCAGGGTGCTATCCATCCTTAATGTCAATGACTTGTAAAATTTTTGAGTCTCTTTGATTTTGCAACACTTCTGCTCTCTTTACTATCTCAGGAGAGAGAAATTTTTGGCAGAGAGCTTTAATGACAACAGCAGAAGCAGTGGCAAGTAACAAATATTGGGTAAGCCTATGGGACTAGGGTCTTCTTGTGAGGTTTAACTATTAGGCTTCATACCAACTGAGACTTTGTGGTGGGAGCAGATCATTTGCCTTATTGTGTGTGTGTTGGAGGGGGTGTCCTAGTTTCATTTATGAAGAAAGTGTGGACTTTATCTGTGTTTGTAGTCTTATTTCAGTTCAGAATCATTAAGCAAAGATAACAGTAAGAATTAAAAATACTGATTTGAAAATGCTATCACTAATTCTACATCCTTACCACACACTTGTGGAATAATTAAGATTTCTAATATACCAACAAGATTAAGACTAAATCAGAGCTTTTCAGTTTTCAATGTGGCTAAAAAAATCACCTGAGAATATTGTTTAAATGTTTGTCTTTTCTAATTAAGGAAGTCTAGTATGGGGCCTGAGAACTTGTTTATCTAGCAAATTCCAAGGTGACATCTGTTCTTAACTTTGAGAGACAAGGGGCTGGATGAGATTAGTGGATCTTTACTAGGGAGATCCACCTGTAAGGTTGAAAGATAAGATGCATTTGCAAAATATGTTAACATCCCCAACCGACATTTAACAATGTCTGGTGATACTGTGGGTTGTAACAGTAGGGGAGGTACTACTGTTATCTAGTGTGCTAAGGTAAAGCATACTGACAAACATCTTACAGTGCAAAGAAGAAAGAGCCCTGTCTCCCCAGCTTCCTTCAAAACACAGGGAAGTTTGGCCCAATATGACAGTACTGGCATTTGAGGGACACTGTAATAGTTGGTCTAATTTAAGATCTCATCAGAGATTTACATTGCTTCATGCTACCCTAGAAAGTAATTAAAATAAAGTTATATATAGTGACCAATAGTCACCAAACCAAGATTTTATTCCCTGTTTCCAACAAAACTTTTCCAAAAGACTCTTCAAGACTTGGTTCAATTTACTTCTCTGAAAATAACACTTGAGAGCTGAGAATAGAAGAAATATTCAGTGTCAGAACCTGAAGGGCCTTCAGGAATCAATTCAGTTCAAGCCTTTCATCCCACAGATGGAGAAATCAAGGTTCATAGAGGTAGAGTGGTCAGCCAAGCTGTGTTGTTTTAAGGAAATTCTTTACATAGTTGAACTTGTTAAGGTAAACAATTGTTTAGAAGATAGCCGTAGTACTATCTGCTTCTAATTGTCACACATTCTTTAACTAAATTGGGTAAAAGGGCACATTCTCTCCTCATTTCCACACTGCTACACTGGGATTCCATTTCTATTCATAGTTTTAGAAGAATATTCTAACAAGCTAAATTACCTCATTCTAGGCAGCTATTCTACTTGGGAAGGCTTTGGAAAAATTTGCTTTGGATTGTAGTAATGATTGAATATAAATATTTATTGGAGGTTTATAGTATCAGTTTTTATATGTTTACCTATTCTAAATAATTCCACCAATTATATTTCATAGATTGGGAAACTAAGCAATACAAAGGTTAGTACACGTGATCATGGTTATACAAGCACCAAGTGGTAGAATCTCAACGTAAGCCCTGCAATTGGATTCTAGTGCTCATTAGTTATAGCATGAATGAAGAATGAAGGCTAAGATTTGCCCCTCTTGGCAAAGAAAACCAGATGGGATGCTGTACACTTGCTTCCTTCTCTAGGGGTGTTATCTTCAGTTGTCTCTAGCCCTGACAACACACTCTTGTAGTGTAAATAATCAGAATTTTTTCTTTCCCAAGATGAATGATATTTATGTTATAAATCGAAAGCCAAGACAGCCAAATCTAGCTGATAAACACCTTCAGCAAATTGGCTGGATACAAAATTAACTCAAAAAAGTCTGTAGCCTTCCTATACACAAATGACAAGCTTGCAGAGGAAGAAATTAGGAAAACCACACCCTTAACATTAGCCACAAGCAATATAAAATATCTAGGAGTTACCCTAACTAAACAAGTGAAGGACTTGTATGAAAAAAATTTCAAAACTCTGAAGAAAGAGACTGAAGATGACCTGAGAATATGGCATGATCTTCCTTGCTCATGGATCGAGAGAATTAACATAGTAAAAATGGCCATCCTACCAAAAGCAATCTACAGATTCAATGCAATCCCTATCAAAATACCTACACAATTTTTTAAAGACATTGAAAGTTCAATTCTGAACTTCATATGGAAAAACAAAAAACCCAGAATAGCTAAAACAATCTTGTACAATAAAAGGTGCTCCGGAGGAATCTCCATACCTGATCTCAAACTGTACTATAAAGCAATAGTAATTAAAACAGCATGGTACTGGCACAGCAACAGGCTGGTTGATCAGTGGAATCGAATCGAAGACCCAGATATGAATCCACACACATATGGTCACTTGATTTTTGACAAAGAAGCCAAATCCATTCAATGGAAAAAGGATAGCATCTTCAACAAATGGTGCTGGTCTAACTGGAGGTCTATGTGTAAAAAAATGAAACTGGACCCATATTTGTCACCTTGCACAAAACTCAAATCCAAGTGGATTAAAGACCTCAACATAAAACCAGAGACACTAAGCCACTTAGAGGAAAAAGTGGGAAAGAGCCTGGAACATATCGGCACAGGAGACAACTTCCTGAACAGAACACCAACGGCCCAGGCCTTAATGTCAACCATTAATAAATGGGACCTGATGAGGCTGAGAAGCTTCTGTAAGGCAGGAGACACTGTCAAGAGAACAAAGAGACAGCCTACAGACTGGGAAAAGATCTTCACCAACCCTACATCTGACAAAGGTCTAATATCCAAAATATATAAAGAACTTAAGAAATTAAACACCACCAAACCGAATAACCCAATTGAGAAATGGGGCTTGGAACTAAACAGAGAATTATCAACAGAGGAGTATCAAATGGCTGAGAAACACTTAAAGAAATGCTCAACCTCCTTAGTCATCAGGGAAATGCAAATCAAAACAACTCTGAGATTCCATCTTACACCCATCAGAATGGCTAAGATCAAAAACTCAAGCGACACCACATGCCGGCGAGGATGTGGGGAGAGAGGAACACTCCTTCATTGCTGGTGGGAATGCAAATTAGTACAGCCACTTTGGAAATCTATCTGGTGCTATCTCAGAAAATTGGGAATAGGGCTTCCTCAAGACCCAGCTATTCCACTCCTAGGAATATACCCAGAAGATGCTCCAGCACACAACAAGAAAATTTGCTCAACCATGTTCATAGCAGCCTTATTCATAATAGCCAGAACATGGAAACAGCCTAAGTGTCCCTCAGTAGAAGAGTGGATAAAGAAACTGTGGTACATATACACTATGGAATACTACTCAGCTATAAAAAACAAGGAATTCCCGAAATTTGTGGATAAATGGATTGAGCTAGAAATGATCATAATGAGTGAGTTAACCCAGAAGCAGAATGAATCAAATGGTATATACTCACTTATATCTGCATACTAGCCTAAGGGGCATGTCCCACGAAAGCCTTCACTTATCAGGAAACTGGGACAGAGGGGAAGGCATCCTATTGGGACTCTAAATGAGAGACGCATGGAAGAATAGCAAAATAAAAGGATCCAGAGGGTCCTAGAAATCTACAAGTAGAACAATATGATAGGCAGATTTGGGCCCAGGGGTCCCGCTCAAACTAAGGCACCAGCCAAGGACAATACAGGAGGTAAACTTTAAACCCCTTCCCAGATCTAGCCAATGGTCAGAATATTCTCCACAGTTGAGTGGAGAGTGTGATATGACTTTCTCACGTACTCTGGTGCCTCACATTTGACCATGTCCCCTGGAGGGGGAGACCTGGTGGCACTCAGAGGAAGGACAGCAGGTAGCCAAGAAGAGACTTGATACCCTATGAGAATATATAGGGGGAGGTAATCCCCCTCAGGAACAGTCATAGGGGAGGGGAATAATGGGAAAATGGGGGGGGGAGGGAGGAATGGGAGGATACAAGGGATGGGATAAACATTGAGATGTAACAAGAATAAATTAATTTTAAAAAATGAGAAAAAAAAAGACAGCCAAATTTATGAGATAATGCATATGGCCCAAACAAGAGACCTACAGGTTGCAATGATTCAAAGATCTTATGCTCAGTCTGGGCTCTGCAGCCACCTTCATCTTTTACTGCCTTTGATTTGATATCTGAGCTGACAGTGCCAGCCACACATTTGGGAGACCTTGTGACATTGGACCAGGAACATCTTCAAGATTCAATGAAGACCAAGGATGGCAATGATCAGTTAATTGATAAAGAGTTGGGGGAGCATCATATTGAGTTCATTAGAAAAAATTGTGCCAATCTAGTTGAAATGAGCCTAAACCTCTAGAGAAGACCTTTGTGTGTGTGTGTATATATATATATATATGTATGTATATACATTTTTTTTTCAGGAATATTTGGTGTCTTGGAATGCTTATGATAAGAGACATCTGGAACATGGTTAAAGAGCAAAGAGGAAGTTGCCAGTCATAAAAGTTTTGAAATCCAGACATCAACTTTATTCTAAATACTCATGCCATTTAAATCCAGTTTTGTTTCTGAGAATAAGGAAAATATCACCAGAAAGTACATGCCTGATGACTATGAATACAGTGAAGCTACCAGCTATGATTTTCTACCTACATGTGGTAGAATTGTATCTAATCATAGTTGCTCTTATGTCAATCATTTTCTATCCATAACTATTAAAGCCAATATCTATAGGCTATATATGTATAAATGTATGGTGGCATTGAAGAAGAGTTTTGGACTTTGGACTATAATTGGCTAGCTAAGACTACTAGCTGAATTATTAGGGTTATTCCACAATATCACAAGGACATGACTTGTCATCTCTACTGAAATATTTATAAGAGACTTCTAACAAAACACTTGACATACATAATAAGACTATATTAATTCTGAGCCTTTGACAAAGATCTGCCACAAGTCAACACTGGAAACCAGGGGAGTTCACCTCACAGGGCTTTGGTTTTCAAAGTTAAAGAAGGGCGCTGAACTATATACCATTCCTCTAGTTCTCATAGTTGACAAATATGTGGTAGTGTTGGATACAGATATGGAGTTTGAGCTTGTGCTAGGAAAGCAAACTGGAGTCTGGGGAGGTTTGGTATTTAACAGAAAAAGATTACCAGTAAATACTTCTCTCGTTTCAGTATTATCAAAATGTGACCCACTACGTTCAGGGGGAAAGGTATGAGTGTGGAAAAGAGAAAGAACAATGTCTATGCACGGAGACTTTGCCATGTGCTTTGTGTTTGCCCAGATTTACACATGGCCTAAAGCCTGTCTGTGCTGTGCCTATATTGTTTCAACTTCTATAATTTCATTGGTTATACAAATTGGCTTTAACCTTATTCTTTTTGTTTTGATTATTAAGGTTCAAATTGATTCCTGGTTTTGTCTACAACCTTCTTTCTTTGATAGGGGAATAGATGTCATTATCCAAAACGATGATTGGAAAAGGAGACTAATTCCTGCTCCTTTCATTGCATTCAGTTTCCTCAAATTTACCTTCTTTGGCATTTAATCTCTATACAGGTGTCTAGCACCTTCAGTCTCAGATTTCCCTTTGATGAGATGAGAATCTTTATGTGTGAAGAAGCTAAACAATCCAACACCCTTGGAAATATATTGTTAAGATTGTCACAGTAAACAACCCTAAATTGAAGAACTGAACCGAGATAGTCTGGTCCTTTTTCTTGGAAAACTCTTCAGCTAGCAAAGTGCTTTCAATGTTTGCCAAGCATCTCAAAGTCCTGTTGGTCTTCACCTGGTGACCTGAGTGTGCTCTATCTGATACAATGACAATGGATCCTGTCCAGGATGTGTTAGTAAATGTTTATCAACTTGATGGTTGGATACAAAACCCTGATTTGTAGAATTTGTCTATTTCCATGGTGAAAGCATGCCCACTGTGGTTAATTATAAGCTAGCAGCATGATGTTACACAACATGAACCTGAAAAGAGAGAATACAAATTACCATGAAGAGATAATGCAGGCAAACTCTAGTGCACATCTGCTTGGCTGATCCAAACCCCAGTCTTCAGACCTGGGGCCTCTGGGGCTAGGGAAGATTGAGGAGAAGAGAGTGTAGTACTGCCTACTGAATGGAATCTCTGAAGATTTTTCAGATGACTATCTGGTGACATGAAAGCTTACATGCTATCTGCATGAAATAGAACCATTTTTAGAATTTAGATGTGGATGTGGAAAGAGCATATATATATTGAGCTTGGCAATGGGAAAGTGGAAAATACATTTTAAGAATGAAGAAATAATTGCTTCCTGGTTCATGAATTGCCAGGTTTTAATTCCAATCCAATAGTCAGCCAGGACAAAGGATGATCCACTTGGCAGTGTTTGAGGCTCTTGTAAAATGAAATTGTAACTCGGATTTAAGGCCACTTCTCTGCACACTGATTCTTCTGTTTTGGCTGAAACAAAGATGAGTGCTCAGGGTTTGGTTGGCTTTAAAATGATCTTTTTCATTGCATATGATATGATAGCCAAAAAACAGAACAAAACAAAAACAAAAACAAAACAAAGAAACCAAAAAAAAACCTGAAAAACAAACAAACAAACAAAAACCTACTTTATATTCAGAACATTAAACTTTAGAGCTAGAAAGAGCACAGAAAATACAAGTTTAACACCAGGAAGCAGCAGCATCTGCATTGGCGCTTAATCATAATATCCTCCCCAAATCAACCGGAAGAAATGGCAGCCACCTTGGAAGAAGTTTAGCATGTTGCAAAATGTTCGCTGTACATACAAGTTGGAACATTTTCTTGGACAGCTCATCTTGCAGATATTGTTACTTTCTGTTCTTTCTTGCCTTTCCCAATACAGGACAAGATGAATATAACAATTAAAATTATATTTACTGGAGAATGTAACTATTTGCTACTTTAGTTGGGACCAAAATGATAAGTTGAGAAAGCTTGTGTTAAGGTTGTAGTAACACTTGAGGGAAATAACAAATAAATATTATGGCATTAGAAATGAGTGTATTTTGCTTCCATTTCTGAGTGAGCTTCAAGCATCCTCCTTTGAGCCCTCCTTGTAAATTGGCTTCTTTGGGTCTGTGGATTGTAGCATGGTCATCCTGTACTTTATGGCTACTATCCACTTATAAGTGAGTACATACCATGTGTATCTTTCTGAGTCTGGGATATCTCACTCAGGATGATTTTTATTTTCTAGTTCCACCCATTTCCTGCAAATTATAAGATGCCCTTACTTTTAGTAGCTGGGTATTCCAGTGTGTATGTACCATGTTTTCTTTACCCATTCTTTGCTTGAAGGACATCTAGGGGAATGGGGAGGGCAACAGGGGTTGGGATTAAGAGTAAGAATAGTAGGGGATGGAGGCCAAAGGGCCAAGTGAGAGAATGGAAATGGGAAGTGGGCAGCATAGAGGAGACCCTATGAAATATATAGGGCCTAGCTGAGACTTAATAGTGGGGGATATGGAGTCTGAAGTGGCCACCTCCTGTAGCTAAGAGGACTACCATTGGAAAGATAAGGACCCCAACCATGCCACAAAGCCTTTGGCCCGAAATTTGTCCTGCTTACAAGATATGCAGAGGCAAAGATAGAGCAAAGATTGAGAGAATGGCCAAGACTGGCCCTATCTGAGACAAATCCATGGAAGAGAACTAGTCCCTGACACTATTAATGTTACTGTGCTATACTTACAGACAAGAGCCTAGCATAACTCCTCTGAGAGGCTTCACCCAGCAGCTGATGGAAACAGATGCAGAGACCTACAGGCAAACATTAGACAGAGCTCTGGTAGTCCTGTGGTAGAGTTGGGGGAATGATTGAGGGAACTGGAGGAATCAAGTACTCCACAAGAAGACCTACAGTGTCAACAAACCTGGGATCATGGCAACTCACAGAGACTGAACCACTAACAAGGGTGCAAGTACGGACTGTTTCTAGGCCCCCTACACCTATGTAGCAGATGTGCAGCTTGGTCTTCATGTCGATCCCCCAACAACTGGAGCAGGGACATATCTGATGCCTCCCTTTGGATCCTGTTCCCCTAACTGGGCTGCCTTGTCTGGCCTCAGTGGGAGAGGATGTTCCTAGTTCTGTAGTGACTTAACGTGCCAGGTCGGGTTAGTACCCATGGTGTACTATCCCCATTCTTTGAGGAGAAGGAGAGAATTGAGGGCAGGAGTGTGAAAGGGAGAGACTGGGAGGAGAGGAGAAGCCTGCAATCAGGATGGAAAATGAATAAATAAGTGAATTTTTAAAAATGGGTGTAAAATATTGTTTACTTAAAGATCCCCAAGAAGATAGCTCAGTAGCACCATATACCTTTCAGCAAGCTTTTTTTTTTTTTTCTTACAAATGAGCTCAAGGTAAGTTTCATTCCCCAGACCCTCAAGAACATTTTAAAGAAAACCAGATACCCTAATAGAGAAATTCCATTCTTAATACCTAATGAGCATGTACATTGGTAGCTCAGCATAACTGCCTAACATGTGATGATCAGTCACCAGATTGGCATGTAAAGGCAATTTTTTCCTTTGGTTTGTTCTATATAGAATAATATAATAGGTGTTATGAATATTACTGATAGATACTATGACATTTATTCAGCTATGTGTCTACCTAACCAAATGGCTAGCAAATGATCAAAAATACTTTACAGAAGGTAGGGACATGACTTAGTGGGTAAAGTGTTCACTGTGCATGCATGAGGATCTGAGTTCAGATTCCCAGCACCAATGCAAAAGCCTCATACCTCAGCACATATGTCTGCAACCCAAACATTGGGGAGAGGATGGAGGGGTGAGGATAAAGGCATGTGAATCCCAATGCCTTATTGGCCAGGTAGTTTAGCTGAAAGCAAGTGAGCGACATATTGTAATGAGCAATCCTGTCTCACACAGATAAATAATTTTAAAAATCAGTAAGAGAAGACACTTAATGTGAATCTCTGGCTTCCATATTCACATGTATGGCAAGGATACTTACACACATGCATACCACACACATGCACACATATACACACTCACACACACACTGTTATAAGGATAACTAATACCTAATGTGTTGTATATTGAATGTATTGTATATTGAACTGTGTACCCAGCTTTGCCAAAAAAAGGTTCTAAACATTAAAATCCCATGTAATCTCCTCTAAAAATCCTCTGATGGTTGTGTTATTTTATCCCATTTTATAATCGAATAAACGAGAAAGGTTAAGCTTCTTGACCAGGATTACACAACTGGGAAATAATAAGAGCATGGATTCAAACTCTGGCCATCAAGTTCAGTTGTCTTTGTACTTATCTACAACAAATACCACGAACACAGAATTGAATGAGAAAGAAAACAAAACAACTCTCTTATATCTATAGTCCTAGGAAAGCTGCGTTCTGATTCTGACTTTGCCATTGGCCTATGAGACCCAAATCCCCTGTTTTTCTGTATCCCTACAATATACAAATGTCAAGAGAGTGATGATGAACGTTGTTGAAGAACCACCAGTTTTTCAGAGGGAAATTGAAGGGATCTGAAGTGGTAGACTGGTTTCTACTATTTTTCACAGACCCCATGGCGAGTGAAAAAGACTTGCTCTTACTGGTTGTGTATTTTGCAGCTTGACTCCTATTGTTTTCCTTTCAGTCTCTTCAGGAGAAATATCCTTAGAAGATATACTTGAAAATTGTCAGTGGAGCCCTCGTCTGCTTGCTTGTTCAGGCAGGACTGCTCTGCATGGCACACCCGTATGTTCTTTTTAAAAGTGTTTCTAACATTCTAAACAAAGCTCGCCTCTTCTCTGAACTCTTTGTTGAATGTTTTATCCAAATCTTTGCCCCTTCTGTAAAGTCGTTATACTACAACGTGTTGTCATCTTCTGTGCAACTGTAAAACATTGAGAAACTGGTTTTGTTGCATGTGCAAGCTCTAGCCATGACCATTCATCAGCACCATCACCATGGTTGCAATATATGGGATTTTGTTTGTACCAGGAAGTCAGGCCCCAGGAAGTACTAACATCTGTCAGGGGTTGGGAATAAGAAACCCTTAGTACTGGGATGTGGGTCTGGTTATTACTGTAGAAACTAGAGGGCTGCTACAACAACCCTGACTCAAGTATCAGTGCTCCCAGAACAACATCTGCATTCTACTTCTTTCCATCTTTACCTTTTGCATCCCATCTCTTTCCCTGATGGGAATAGTCTAAAGTAGGATAACCAGGCAAACTAGCATGTAGTCAATATACTCTTAAAACAGGCATAATGACTAAATTAAGACAATAGGAGTGAGCTAGATTGCCTTCAGCAAACCAAAGGCTCCTTATCCTGGAAATTATTTCAAATTTCCAGGGCATGGGTCCACAGTAGTGAATCCTATTCTGTTCCTACATGTGACATCATTGGGATGCCAAATAGAGTTGCCCAGGACAGCACAGTGAAGTGAAGAAGACGACTAGCTTGTGTTATCATATAGGTATCTGTGCAGCATATTCTTCTGTGAAATTGCCATGCTGAATGCAAGAAGGAAGAACAATTAGCACATTAATTAATTAGAATCTTGCTTTTATTCTGCTGTGAAATGAATTTTTTTATTAAGGTGAATAAAATTCAAGCCTGCTCCAAGCTTTAATTACAGTGTTATTATTTTAAAATATTGGATGGCCTTGTCCCAAGATACAGAACTGTTTATATTTCAACACTCTAAAGGGAGTTCAAACACATTATAATTTACTGGTAGATACTAATGACCTAAAAAGAGTTCTAGATTGTTTTGTTCAAACAGTTGATTAAGATGACAACAGACCTCGAATTACACTAATCCTATCTCAAAACTCCCTTGGCTAGGGAGCATCCGGATCTGAAAATGGCTATGCCTCTGCTTATAATGAATTGTCAAGAAGAACTGCAGGAGAAGGAAAATGGTGAGTACCACAATTTTCAGGACATTGGTCTGGTTTGACGTTCCTGTTCTTCTATAACCATAGGAGCTTCATGACTCATGGCAAGTTCCTTGTTCTTCTAAGTTTAACATTTCCATTTGTAAATGGGTACTGATACCCTCCCCCAGAACAGTGTTTGCTCCAGTCAATGAGGCAACGTATGCAAAATGATGAGCACTCAGTGGGGTCCTATGTGCTCTTCAATACATGAAAGCAATTGCAATTTGCATAATTGTCTTGTTTGTGATGGTGTTTCCTCATGCATACTTCCCTGGTTTTCACATCTGAGTTTGTGTGCATATACTCATGGAGGGGTCCAGATGTGCATTTCAGTATTTGTAAATGTGTAGCTCATTCTGCATCTGTGGGAGTTACAGAAGTGTTGGCATACAGCTACGTCAATATATTGAGTAAAAGTATGTGTGTATAAAAAGCTGTTCTATCTGCACAGCTGCACATGTGTCTCTGTGATTTCTATACTTCCTTATCTCAAAGTGACATGGAAAGTCATTTGAAGCATGGTTCCTCTATTTGTAGCATACCATCTCTTCTTTGATCTTGATTTTATCTTTATGGGGGTGATCTGGGTCATAGACATGGTTTGCGTCTGTTTTTATCTTTGTTGTGAGTGTATGAAAACAAAAGTTCCGTGTCCCATAATTAATTAGTGCACTTATTTTCTCCACCTTTCTTTTGCTCCAACTCTCAAGTAACTTCTATTGGTTTTTTTTTTCTTTTTTATATAGCATCTTACTTGAGTTTTATTCCTAGTAAAACATTGGTGGGGTGACATCTAAAGTGGTGGAACATTTCTGAAACAAGATGTGAGTCTCTGCCTGACTTGCCCGAAGTGGCTTCCTCCATCAGGTACAATTCAAATCTCAGGAGAATGTTCCTGATGGCTCCCAGATTTCTTTACAGCTTGGGAATATAGGTTCACCAAGTGGAATAGAAGCAGATCAGACAGATCAATGTGAAATACTTTTGGTTGTCCTTTTTCAATTTTCTTGGCATTTTTAAGAGGTGTGCCTAATAACCGCTTTTTATATCGCTATTGCTGCCTACACTTAAATGAGCAGTGTCTGCATCCTCTTGAATTCCTCTTCTCTTTGTTTCTTGCTCAATTCAATCTCCCATTTCTTTTTTAGTAGAACCTGACTATTTCTTAGGGCTGGAACACTGTCAATCAAATCAACTTTACTTACAGTATGAGTGGTAACTACATTCATGTGCTTATCTTACTTAAGATTTGAATACAGTTATATTATAATCTCAAAAATAAAAGTGCATTTTAAAGAGGAACTTGAACCTAATAGCTGGAGATAATAATATTACCTATTTCATAGGATGTTGGAGTTGGCTGCATGAGAGAATGCTAGAGCAAATGGCTGATGCCTATAAGTGCTGTATATTATTAATAATTATTTACTACATTATATTAACTTTAAGATTAGAAAACAAGGCTGGAGAGTACGTACTGCTCTTTCAGAGGAACTGAATTCAGTTGCCAGCACCCACTTTAGGCAGTAGCTCCAGATCCAGGGGATCTAACACCCTCTTCTGTACTCTATGGTTGCCAGTGCTCACATGAACCTACTCACACACAGACAGCTGATCAGGAACCACAGGCTAGATATCATGGAGGCCTATGATAGGAAAAATCATTAAAATGATTCCTAATGATTTTTTGCATACTCAGAGACTGGGCCTAGCCCAATTGTCATTAGAGAGCTTCATCCAAACATTAGAAGAAGCAAGAGACCAGATTGGAGATCGCCATTGGGTCCATCCCTTTGGAGCTCTGGGAACCCTATGGAAAGGGAAGGAAGAATTGTAGGAGTTAGAGGTGCCAAGGACACTAGGATAATATGTCTCATAGACATTAAGTATGGCTTATGAGGCCTTACACGGACTGAAGTGACAATGGGAGCCTGCATGGATCTGCTAGGGCCTTTACATATATGTTATGGCTTTTAGCTTGGTGTTTTAGGGGTGCCATTAACAGTGAAGTTAGGGTGTCTCTGACTCTTTTGTGTGCTCTTGGGACCTTTTGACTCCTCCTGGGTTGCCATGTCCAGATTTGATATGAGAGTTTGCGCCTGGTCTTATTATAACCTGTTACGCTCTGTTTGGTTGATATCTCTGGAATGCATGCTCTTTTCTGAAGGGAAATTGAGGAAGAAATATGTTAAATGATTTAAAAAGAAGTTTATGAGGATGAGGATGAGGAAAGGTAAATCAACAAGATCAGACCTATAGTACATTTACAACTAGTGATAAATTCAAGCCCATATAACTTTTGTAATTCCGAACCACTTTGGTCTTCTCTATTTTCTAGTGCATTGTCTGTTTTGTTATATTTGTAGTATACATGACAGACAAAAACAATGACTGATGTGTCAGTCCTACCCAATTATTTTATTGACTATCATACTTACTACCATTCCACACAATTCTACCTTTATACAATTTATTATTACAGAGTAGTAAATTACTGAGTTGTAATTCACCCCCACGCATCTCAATTTTGCATTTATATTCTTTGATGGGCACACACAGGCTTTGCACACTTTTATACTCTAACACCTGCAGCCAAATCCTAAGATTTGACTTAAGCAATCATATCTGTGCACTGTACATTAGCAGTATTGGTAGAAACTGTTATTTTGGCAGAAGTGATAACTTTCCTTTCCATTTATGACTCACACAAATTCGACCAGAGTAAATGAACAGTAAACACAGTTTAGTAGACGATAATGAGGGCTAAATACATGGTTGTGAAGAGGAAAATAGCTGTGTGTCTTTCATATTCTGTCTGAGCCTGACCCTACCCAAAACAAACAAACAAACAAACAACCAAACAAACAAACAAACACACACACACCTTTGTCAGTTGTCCAATCAAGCTGAGAAGACTGGATGACTTGAAAGGGTTTTCTAAGCTGTTTCAATGATGGGAAAGATCATTTTGCTGCCTGAAGAGAAAGTGCTTAAAGGAGAATTGCTGTTTTGGAAAAGGTTCCCAGGTGGAAGTGGGCTGTACCTCTAGAGACCCCGAAGCAGGTATGCTTTCACACATGAGGTATACCTCAAAGTGATAAATGGGATTTCAACACAAACATATCTGAATTTCATACTTCAGTGACTGTTGACATCTCCAAAGCAGAATCTAGCTTAACATTAGCTTTTAAAACATACATTTGAAAATTTCTCTTTTGATGTATTAACTGTATCCAGTTACTCCAAAAGATTGGAAATGGTGAGCTGGAATTCGACAGGACTTCTGAAACCTGGAAAATACCTCATATCTTCTTAGCCATGGCTGAAGATAATTACTTTGGAAGCTAAAGGGGCACTATTATGTTAAATGGAGCCTTTGTATGTGATTAAAGGCAGTAAGTGTTTAACAAATGTGATGTTTACTTTTAATTATCAAGTTTTGTCTCTCTTTTTTTTTTTTCAGGTATAGGAGTAGAGGCACTGAAAATTCTTGTCATGTTATTCAGGTTTCAATAGTAATCAGATTTAGTTTGCAACTGATGGGAACAGATGCAGAGAGCCACTGGCAAACATTTGGCAGAGCTCTGGTAACCCCACGGAAGATGGGGAGGAATGACTGTAGGAGCCAGAGTAGTAGAAGATACAACTAGAACATGGCTTACAGAACCAATTAAACAGGGCTCCTAGGGGCTCACAAAGACTGAAGCAGCAACCATGGAGCCTGTATGGGCTGGACCTAGGTCCTCTACATATATGGTATGGTTGTGTAGCTTGGTGGTCTTGGGAGACTCCTAACAGTGGGGGTGGGGGCATATCTGACACTTTTATCTGCCCTTGGTGCTCTTTTCTTCCTGCTGGGTTTCCATATCCATTCTTGATATGAGGATTTGTGCCTAATCTTTGTAATTTGTTATGCCATGTTTGGTTGATATCTTTGGGTAGCTTGCTCTTTTTCTGAGGGAAAACAGAGGAGTAGTGGATCTGAGGAAGAGGGGGTTTAGAGGGAGGGAAAACAAAACTGCAGTTGGGTTGTAATGTATGAGAGAAGAATATACAATGGTAGTGACAGTGTCCATTGTCTTGGTAAGGCAGATGTCATGATTCCAAGAGTATGCCTTGTCACCCATTACAAGGAGTCAGATGTGGCTAGAGACATTATTGTCTCCCTACAGTGGAGACAGTAGTAATAAGGCTCTGAAGTAATAAACTTAATAGAAAAAAGACTACTCTGTTCTGATTGCTACACTTAGGATTAAGGGAAGAGTTTAGGAGTAAATTGTGACTCTTTACAGGAGATAGTGCTTCTTCATGAGATTATTAAAATATTCCAAAATTAAATAGTATTGTTGATTATAAATCCTAGTGAAATATTGAAAAGTACCAGACTGTTATTTGAGTTAACTGCGTAGTATATAGCTTATGGTTATCTAACAGTTACAATGAATTCCTAAAAATGTTTCTTTACTGGGGTTTCTACTCCTTAACTTCACAAACGGTCTTCAAGTCACCATCCCTCAAGAATTCAGGCTATGATCCCAACACTTGGGAGACAGAGGCAGCAGATCTCTGTGAGTTTGGGGCCAGCCTGGTCCACAAAGTGAGTGCCAGGACAGCCAAGGATACACAGAAAAACTCTCTCTCTTGAAGAAAAAAAAGAAGAAGAATTCAGGCTATGCCTTTAAGCTAATCCATCAAGCTGAAGATTGTTTCTCAGGACAAGGGTCCCATTCAGGTTGAAAACCTTGTTCATCTTCCCATTATATATTTACTTCCTCCTCTCTAGCATGCTCTCTTCAGTGTATCTCTTTTCTCTCCGAGCGTAGATGAAAATTATCATTGACTAAGAAAAGCAAGCTAACTAGCCAACTCACTACAATACTAAAAAGAATGAAACAGACCTCAGAATGGAAGGATAAAGACTAGACAGACTGAGACAGGTAGAAAAATTCTCTGTATTAATATATTTAATGAATAAAAAAATAAAGCAAAGTGAAGGAATATGGTTGTTGAAGGAACTTCAGTTTGCCAGAGAGTTTATAGTCTAACAGTACTTCAGCTCTTAGCACAGAAATAAATTAGCCATGATAAAAAGCTTTTTTATTGATGTGGAAAACAATGGCTTTAAAGTGGAAACTCCCAGGCAATTCCTAGTTTTATCTAAGACTTCCCTTTCTTAATTTAAAAAACTCAATGATTTCCTTCTGTGGTTTTTATCAATGGGCCAGAGGTCTGATAAGATTGTTTCCTTCTCACACTGGGAACTTAGCCATCTCACTTGGAAGAAGTAACAGACTTGTCTTTCTCGGCTGGCTCTCAGCTCAGTGGGATAAGAGGCACAAGAGATGTGGATTCAGAGAATGCAGAGGGGGATGAATGTGGCTAGCTTAGAATAGCTTTGCATTGAGTCTTCTACCTCTACTTCTGAGAAGGTTGGCCTTCCAGCAAATTGCCATGCTTTGCCAAGATAGCTCAGAAGCTGAGTTAAGATCATAGTTTTTGTCTTCATCCACTTGTGTTTAATAAAGTGTTAACTATAAATAGTGGATAGTTACTTTCTAAAGGTCTGGAGTTTGGAAGTCAAAGATTAAGAGTCTACAGGCTTGCTTTCTTCTGAACACTTTGTTTCTATTTCCAAGATAATATTCCTCATTGCTATATTCTCTGGAAAGCAATAACATTGGACCTCAATATGGTGGAAGAGATGGATAAAAAGAAAAGGAGTGAACTTAAGCCAGGCTCTTTGCAAAGGCATCTAGTCACATTCATGACGACATAGTCAGGTCATAAAGGAATAATATGATTTGTTTTCATGATATAAATTTGTGTTGACATGCATACCATAGTATTATATTACAACATCTCATTCGTGATTTTTCACGTGCAAGATATATTTATTACATATAACAACCTCACACATATTTTCAGCATCAAGTGAAAATACAAAATCCAGAGTACCATTTAAGTCAGATATGAGTTAAGGTCAAATATAAATTTCACCATAAGGCAAATTGCCCTTCCCCCAAAACTATCAGCTTATGAAATTAAAAAAAGGTGCTATGCTTCCAAAATATAATGATGAAATATAATAAGTATTCCCATTCTACAAAGGATAAATAGATAAGAAGAAAAGGGTACCAGATCCTAAGTAAATTCAAAATGCAAGAAGGCAAACAACATTCAAACTTGAGGGCTTAAGAATAATCTTTGACTCCATATCTTCTGAACCCACTGGGGCAGGGTTTGAGCTCCCAGGGTTCAAAAGAGTCCCACTTGCACATCATTTCCATATACAACTCACATTGCTGCTTTCATGTGCTGGAAAGTCTTCCAGGTTAGAGTTGCATACGAGTAGCTGTACAACTGTGAGATCCCCTGGTTAGCCCCAGTAGATTCACTGTCTTAGTGTAGAATTTCTGTGGTAGCCTAGACCATACTTGTTTACTAGGCATAATTGCACAGCGATCCTCTGAGCATCCTTTGAAATCTGTAGGTAAAGGTTACCTTACTTCTATAGCTTGTGCATAATGTACAGCTACAAACTCAGAATGGCTTGTAGGTCACCAAAGCTAACCACATGTGTCCTTTGTACCCCAACCACACTATCCACAGGGTTGCTAAAGAGGGTTATAGCAGAGTATAAGGAGCCAAAATGTGTGATAGCTATGGACAGAAGCACATGAAGTCCTATGCACTCCTCAGTCACATCCTAAGAAATTTTTCTGCTACCAAAACCTACTCTGATGAGTCTGTGATGGGAAAAGATGCCTTGAAAACTTATAAAATGTCTTTAAACTCAACCTCCAACTATCCTAATAAGTAGCATCCAGATTTTTTATAGCCATACCTCTTTCTCTCCTAAACAAGCACACACACACACACACACACACACACACACACACACACACACACACACCCCAAGGTCTGAGAATTTTCCAGATTGTTATGCTTTGCTTTGCCTTTGGTTAAAAAGTCCAGCTTTTAATCACATCTCCATTTTTACACATTATAACAGTTCAGAGAAGCCATGTAGCTCCCCTATTTCTTTGCTGGTTATGGTCTTGCTTTATATCTTCATTTGTTACTTGCAAATTAAAAATTCATTCCACAAAGTCCTATGACATTGACACATTTTGGCCAACTTCTTTGTGACTTTCTATTAAGAGTAACCTTTCCTCCACTTGCCACTACCATTTCTTTCTATCTCAGGCCTCATGAGAATAGTCTTTATGTTGCCTCATTCCTTCCAGTATACTGTACATGATCACTTATGTGGAGGCCTTCATTATAGTTTTCCTCAACTGAGCACTCTCCAGAATTCCCTTTGATGACTTCCTCTTGGAAGCTTAGCTTTTGCCCAGGATTCACTAAACAACAACACAACCAGACCAAACCAAACCAAATCAAAACCCCAACAACAACAACAAACAAAGATTCCACTTACTACCTAGATCCAAATCTGCCCTGCCCTATTTTCAGACACAGTCATCTGTCAAATTGGTTTCAAGACCTCTATGGATAGCAAGAATATGCAGATGCTCAAATTCCTTATTCAAAAACAAACATACAAACAAACAAAAAAAACGAACAAAAATATGTCTTTGGGTCTGGAGAGAAGGACCACTGATTAAGAGCAAGAATTGTTTTTCCAAAGACTGGAATTCCATTCTGAGCATTCTTGTCAGGCAGTTCACAGCCTTGTGTAACTCCAGCTCTGGGGAGTCTGACTCCATTAGCCTCTGTAGGCACCCACATGCATGGCATATATTGATACATTCACATAACTAAAAATTCCAAAAATAAATATTTTTAAAGTGGTGTGGCATTTGCACACAAGCAATGCTTATATTCTCATATGGTTTTAATAATGTTTAGATTATCATTAATAATACCTAATAGAATGTAAATACTTCTTAGAAAATAACAAATAAGCAAACCTTTGTGGGGTCAATCAAGGTGTAGCTTTTTACTGATTTTTTTTTTTCTGTTTTTCAAGATTGAAAATAGATTTTTAAAATACAATATTCTGGTCAAATGTGAGGCACCAGAGTACATGAGAAAGTCATATCCCACTCTCCACTCAACTGTGGAGAATATTCTGACCATTGGCTAGATCTGGGTAGGGGTTTAAAGTTTACCGCCTGTATTGTCCTTGGCTGGTGCCTTAGTTCAGAGGAAGGACAGCAGGTTACCAAGAAGAGGCTTGATACCCTATGAGCATATACAGGAGGAGGTAATCCCCCTCAGGAACAGTCATAGAGGAGGGAAATAAGGGGAAAATGGGAGGGATGGAAGAATGGGAGGATACAAGGGATGGGATAACCATTGAGATGTAACAAGAATAAATTAATAAAAAAAAAGAAAAAAACTACAATATTCTTATTATGACTTCCCCTCCCCCAACTCATCCCAGATCTTCCCCACTTCCTCATTCACTCAAATCCACACCTTTTCTTTCATTTTTCCATTAGATTACAAAGAGGCATCTTTTAAAAACTCAGTAAAATAAAAATAGGCTAAATAAAAACAAATAAACCTGAATAGGATAAAACAAAGAAAAAGCCAATGAAATACATATAGATGCAGAGATACACTTTTTCACACACAGAAATCTCATCAAAACACAAAACCAGAAACTATAATATATACATAGATGGTCTGTATGAAAAAAAAAAAAGCCCTGACAAAGCATTATGAGACAAAACAAAACAAAAACAAAAACAAACAAATAATTAAAAAGCCCTCCAAAATAGCATTGAGTTTATTACTTCTGGCCATGGGTTACTGAAGTATCTTTGATTCCCATTTAGTTGATTCAGGGGTGCACACCCCAAAAACATGAAGGGCTAGTTCTTTCTTATAGTAACACCTCTACCTTTCTGGCAGCAAGTTATGTCTTAGTCCATTCATACTCCTCTAAAACATACCTGAAATTATAAAATTTGCATATAATAGAAACCTATTGTTCATAACTCTAGAGGCAGGGAGTCTAAGCTAATGTACTAACAGATTTTGGCATCTGGCAAACTTCTTGTCTCCACTTCCAGTAGTTACCTTATAACTACATTCTCTGAAGTGGAAGAATGCTGTGTCCCTACATTACAGAAAGTGACTGGTAAAGCAACAATGACTTCTCTTCATTAAGACTTTAAAATGATCAGTTTTATTAATATACGCTAATTTCACACATTAATAGGATTCATTGTTTTATATTCATAGGATGATGTTCATCTATCCTTCTTGAACTGAATCCCCTTAGGACATCTATTGCTGTTAATGGAGCCTGCCTTCACCCAGCTTCTTCCAAATGCCATCTCTACCAATACTGTTGCATCAGAGATTTTATTTCAGCATCAATTCTGGTGGAGACAAAAACTTACAAGCCACAGTACCACCGTGTTTTTCAAATGTTAGCATGTATTTAAGTTATCCATAGAATTTGTCAAGAGGCAGTGTGGGTACCATATTTAAGAGTTTTCCTGGACCTCTTACAAGGCACTAATTCATTTGTGAGGCCAAATGACAGAATCACTTCCCTAAAGTCCCTACTAGAGTTGGTAACAAGTGGCGACAAAGAAATAATGTGAGCCATTCAGACCATAGCAGCTTGGAAGCAACCATGTGTTATGCATGATTCTTGGGACTATCCCAGGGTTCAAAAGAGTATCTTTTTTGTTGGTGGCATTCTGGTTAATATAGTTTCAGAAAATGTATTCATTTGAACAAATACCATGGCCCAAGAAAGTCATTGTATAGATCGTCTAAAGGTAAGAGCTCTTGAGAATTTGAACAATAGGGCAGAAAGTTAAAATCACTTTCAGTGGCTCTGCTGCTCCTTTACTCCAACCAATTTTTAAAAATAACAAAGCAGCCTTTGTGCTTTGGCAAATATCCCTGGTGACCCAACAGTATGATCCTCAGCCCTACAATTGCCTTTTCAAAAGCCGAATAGACAGGTCTCTTGTCGCCACATTTTTCTTGTTTATAGGCTTGCTTGTTATTCTATCTTTTGAGGGCTAGTCCTTTGAGTTACCCCCTATGCAAATGCCAAGATGTAAAGGAACAATGGCACACCAAGCCACCAAGTACTTTTAACAGCTCTGAAAGAGTTCTCTGTACAGCAAAAGGAAAAGCAACTTCTTGATCAATATAATCAGATGTTACAGAAAAACCATAAGCAGGATACTGGCTGAAGGAGGATTGAGGTAAAGAGGATGGTTGTGCTGAAAGGACAGGAAAGAGGATATCAAAGATAATCAGCTCTTCTGAAGTACTACTTAAGCCCAAAGAAGAATCTTTGGAAAGGGGGACCTTTGTGCCTTCCCAGATCACCCCAGATAACTGGCTGGTGTGACTACTTAGAGCAGCATGGCTGCAAGAGATTTGACAAAAAGATGAACTTGCAAAGCAAGCGCTTTGGCAAGCACAGGAAGGTAGGTGGCAGCTTTTATGCAAGAAGAGATGGGACAAGCCTTCATATTTGCAGATGTATGGCTCTCGTGCCATGACGATGAATAGAGGGAGCAAGTCGAGATGGAGAAAAAAGAATAAAGGTTCAGTGAGTGTCAGTGGGGCCCTTGTAAACATGCTGCACTTGTTTCCTTTCCTGTTTGCTCCTTATTCACCTAGGACATCTTGCTTCTCTCTAACTTCTTCCATGCTTGTGTTTCTAATGTGCTAGAGGCCCTCTTTTGTGTGTCTTCCCCTCCATTCTTATTGCCACCCTAGTTGGTGTCTCTTAGGACTCATAGTGCTGCCAAAAGATACCATATTCCTAGAATCAAGTCACATATCAGTTCAAAGGTTTTTCCTGAGTTATGTTAATGATCGGCTCATCAATGTAGTAAAAGCAGCTTCACGCTCTGGTTTTCCAGAGTTGCACAGGGATCCCTGGCATCTGTCACCAGTTTGGACTCTGGTGGGACTGGAAGGAACAATTTGTGTGGCTATGGGTGACCTGTTAGAATTTCTCTTCCCCCTTGATATCTATAATGCTCCCTTTTACTACCTTTGGTGATCTCCCTCACTGAGTATAAGGGCTCAGTACTCAACATCCCAACACAAGAAATGGTAAATTAGAAGGACTGTCACCTTTCCTAGCAGTGCTTTTCTTGTCCTTGCCATCAACTTTTCTCCAGGCTCTATAATCCTAGATTAAGAGAACACAAGCATACCATATTGGCCATAAGGACTTCAGAGGTGCTCTTGGGCGGGGGGTAAATGAAGCCTGAAGTCAGACTTGACACTTAACTCTCCCACTGTGCCAAGTTTTGTAAGTATGAAAGAGGTAGGGATGGTTGCTGAGTTGAGAGCGAAAATCATGGAACTTTTGTCCTGATTGCATCTGCTGGACGGTGAGTGTGAGGAATGGCAGGCCCGCATTTTCATGCCAAGTACACCTCCTCATCTATTACAGGAGAATAGGAGGCCTCACGGGTGTCTTTTTTACCTTAAGGGTATTGGGAAGAGGGTATGGGTCACAGAACTCATGGCCTCAAACTTCTCTGTTCTAGAAATTGAAGCAATAGAGAGAAAACCCTTTCATCAATGGCTCAAAAGCCAAGATTATCCCTGAACCACAAAGGTTGTCTAGGCTGGCTTCCTTCAGCAGAGAATTCAGCTGCTACTGAAACTCACAGTCAGAATGGGCAGTAATTTAGAGGTCAGAGATTATGTTGGTACACCTGGACAAAGCAGAGTCTTGCAAGCAGGAGAGGTGACAAAATGGTGAGAGGAGTCAATGCATGAGAGTGAAGAGCAGGAGACCCTTATGAAAGTTCTCTAGAAAACGCAGTCTACATTTGCTAGAATGGTTCATCCATTTGTGGGACAGTGTGTGGGGAGGGAATTGCTTGAGATTAAACCAAAGTCTTAGCTAATAAAAAAAAAAAAAAAAAAAAAAAAAAAAGAAAAGAAAAGAAAAAAGAAAGAAAGAAAGAAAGAAAACGCAGTCTACGTTGGCAACTTCCACTTCATGTAAGGCAATAAAGGACAATGACTATGCTTACTGAACTGAAAGAGAGAATGAAATAATATGTTTGAAAACCATTGCCGAGTTTCTTGTCATCCATATAGATGCTTTGGAGAAAGGGACTAGAAACATATTATATATATATATATATATAATGTGTGTTATATGTGTGTGTGTTTGTGTGTGTGTGTGTGTTCACATATATGAAAGACCTCGAAATCATACTGCATCTTTTTTGTAGCCAATACACACAAAGGGAAAAAGTTTCCTCTTTGGAACACAAACTAAATGCTATTCGACCAATAGAATATTGGAGACCCAGAGAGGTGAATTGTCTTATTGAGCTTCTACAGTGAGAAGTAGAATAGATCATCATGCCTATAGTTTAACTCCCTTTTCACTATTAGAATAACCTTTTATCACTGTGTGTATGATAGTGAAAATGGAAATTCTGTATTTTTGATAACTTTACAGTAAATTTCATTACTAACCTAAAGATGGTAAACAAGAATAGTGAAAATGAAATAAGTGGTTAATCCTCACAAATAAAATCCCATTCCCCAAGCAAATTGTATTTCTGCAAACTCCCTACAGAATTGTAGCAATGCTAATACTGTTAATATTTTTCACACGTTCACAGTTAAGATCCTGCAACATTTCATGTCTGGTGGGTCTCCGTGGCACTTTTCCCTTTAAATACAAGTATCTTTTTTCACATTATGAAATGCTAAGTCAAACAATGGTTCCTTTTCCACATTCATTTTTTTTCTTGAAAACAATTTTTCAAAAGCTTGCATCCATGGGTTTATAGAAGCAAGCTTAACTGTTAATGACACAGTATCTAAGATGTTGCTAGCCAACTCCTAATTACACTGTTGGGCTTTTGTGTGTGTGTGTTGCCACGTCTCTGTTTTTTTCTATCTTGTAATTATAAATAGTGTAATGTCCAACTTGACAGGCCTGCTTTTACAATGTTCTCCTAGCTAAGGCCCTTGGGGATCAGCCAGTGTTTTTCAAGTTTGGTTTGGACCCCAGTTTCCCCAAGTCTCCAATCTGTCAAACTTGCTTAGCAAGCTCCTAAAATCTAATTCTCCTGCTGTGCTCTATCACTTTGACTTCCAGAAGATCTATTCAGTTGGGGCTTTGTCTTCCAAGTGGCACAGGTATGCTGCTATCTGAGTCCTATCTATCTGGACAAACTCAGCAGGCTGGCCAGCTGCCTGGGTTGTCACCATCAGAAGACAGCTTCCCTTTCATTCATCTTTCATCACATTTTCCAGCAAACATTAAGTACGTGCTTGAATAGAAAAAGGCACATTCCCTGGACTCCTGGGTTCTTGTTCTGTGAGAGCCAGTAGACACACAATCAATAGGCACACAGATAACAACTGCCTAGCTTGGAAATGCCAAAGTTGACAGAATTGAACAGTGCAGCATGTGCTCCCGTGTGAATGTTAAAACTACATAAATGGGCTAGGCAGATGGCCAAGTGGGTAAAGTGTGCTCTAGCACCTAAGTAAAAGCCAGGTGTGGTGGCACATGTCAGTTGCCTGAGCACTGGCTGAGTGGGAAGAATGTGGAGACAAACAGATCCCAGAGGATTGTTGAGCAGCCCGTGTCGCTTGAATGGTGAGTTCAGTGAGAGACCTTGTCTTAAAAATAAGGCGAAAAGCAATTGAAGAAGAGTCACTCAGTGTTGAGTTCCAGCTGCCACATGTGCATAGATGGGTGCCTATATTCCCACACAGCATACTACCCCATACACATACAAACAAATCTATACATAAAATGGTGGTATTTTTCCCTAAGGCTTTTGTTCTTTCCAGAAAATTTGGAACTGGGAAGAGCATAACCTAAAAAGGACTCTTGGCCAATACCATTCAAGGCTAGAGTCCCCCATCTCTTTTCAGAAAGGAAAAAAAATCCTGCAAGAATGTAGCTATATTTTAATTTTATTTAACAGAGAGAAAGGTGTTCCCATCTTACATGTATTGTGCATTCTTTGCTCTCTTTTTTCTTCTTTTTCTTCTACACTCATTTTAGCACTTTGCTTCCTAATTTCTCACTCCTTCAGTCTGCTCACATTATGTACTTTCTTAGTCTCTAGAAATAGCCAAAGAAGGACATTGAAAAGAAGGGGAGAGACGGAAAGAGGGAGCGACAAAAGGACCAAGAGAAGGAGGGGAACAGAAAGACAGAGGATGAAAAGGGGCATAACAGCAGTAGGCATATTGATGGTCTCTTGTCTCAGCTGTCCATATTTCCTGTACTCTACAAAGGAATATAGTCTCTGCCACTCTTATGAAAAACTCATAGTTTATTCATCTGTTAATCTACTAGTTAGTAACTTGCTCTTAATAAAGAACCTATTCAGATACATGCTAGGACCCTGCTCTTCCCAGGGATTCCTTGCATTTAGCTAAATATCTTTGAAATGCTTGGTTGGTAGTCATTTAAAGCTACCTACTCATAACAACCCCAACAAATGAACACAGAGTGTCCTTATTTGGTGTAGACAATGATAGATATTGCACACACAGTAGTGAGTAATATAGTAGAGATGTAATTTCATGGGATTTTTTTCTAGTGGTGGAAATAGAAACAGACAAATGTAGGCCAAAAAATGTAATTTCAACAAATGCTACCATGAATCCAATAGGCGAGATAATGTTACTATGAATGAGGAAGTCATGGACACATACTTAAAGAAGTACTGCTTAGAATAAGATCTGGAGAAAAGACAGGACAGTAATTCTCAAGAACAGAAAAAAAAGGCTTACCACATGAGGAAATATAGCCTTCTATAGAGGGTTTTTTCTTTCTGAAGTCTGACAACTGTTATCAAGCCCCATCTAAAAATAAGTTGCAGAAAATTTAATGTGTACATCATTCTGAGTAGAATCATGAAATATTGCCGCATTCTTTATAGTCCTGTCTAGCGTGTGAGTCATCTTATTGTCAGGTATGCCTATGTAGTCATTTAGTAATCATCTCAGTCATCAGGTCAACTTTCTTGCTATTGCAGTACTTTATTCCAATAAATCTTACCTAGTGTAATCTTCACCTAACAATAGTTTTAAAGTACAAGAAAAGTTTTGTTGACTACTTGGAAACATCAGAGAGATGCAAGATGCAGTGCTATTCCTTTAAGTGAACTTGTAAAAAACAAAACAAAACTCATGACTTAATAAAGGAAGAAAGACTTGTACAATGATGTTTCTAAGATTTGGGATAAGAATGAACTTGGCATTCTTGAAGTTGTGAACATGGAAAAAGAAATTAATGCTAGTTTTGCTGTTTACCCCCCAAATGCAAACGTTACATGCATACTTTACATCAGGAACTTAGTAGTGATATTTAGGCATACATTAAATTAATTTTTGGTTTAGGCAAGACTATAGCATATGTAATGTTTCCTACTACATGTTTTCAGACACCTAACAAAAGTCTTGAAACATACCCCTCTGAAATATATGAGAGCAATTGTGGCTTTCATTTTTGTAGTGTGCACAAATAGGACAAATATGAAGAACTGAAAGTAGAGATTGTACCCAGGGTATAAAGAAAAGGCAGTGTGAAGTTGGGTGTTGTCAATACACCAGGGTATTGAACATTTTCTTGAGTATACAGGCACATAAGGCATCAAACTATATATTTCCAGGACAGTCATAAATTCAAATATTGCATTGCTGCTGTCAATATAATATTTGTAGAATAAATATACATGTTGCCATTTATAGTTTAGAGGATATGGTAGTTTATATAGACTCAAATATCTGGCCCATGTTTATCTGTAGGACAGATAGGTGGGCTACAAAAGGTTTCTAAATAACAAAGGAGACTAGGGTTCAGCATATAGTTGGCTGTTTATATGACTGGTTATCTTAGTTATCTTTGTACAGCTGTGACCATAATACACAACAGAAATAAGGGAAGACAGCCTTAACTCTGCTTAAAGTTGTAAAGGGTTTTAATCTGTCATAATGATAAAGATGGATAAGTCTTCTAGATCTTGGTGCCACAGGCATGTGGAGGAAGATGTTCACATCATAGCAGACAGGAGGCAGAGAACAATGCTAGAACCAGTGACCAAGATACACACCTTCAAAGACCTACATTTATAGATATGCTTATGCCACCTAGGTCTCACCTTCTAAAGAACCCACTGCTCACACCAACACCACAGTGCTATAAAAACAAACAAACAAATACCATAAGCATTTAGAGCAGCAGTTCTGAGCCTGTATGTTGCTATCCTTTTGAGGTGGTCACATATTAGATCTCCTACATGTCATATATTTTGTCATATATTTACATTATGACTCATAACAAAAGCAAAACTACAGTTATGAAGTAGCAATGAAACAATTTCATGGTTGGAGGGTTCACCAAAACTTGAGGAACTGTGTTAAAGGGTGGCAGCATTGGGAAGGTTGAGGAGCATAAACCTGAAGGGTGTAACTCAGGTAGTGGAGTTCATAAAAGTGCACACATACCATGTGTAAGGTCCTGGGTTCACTCCTCATAACTCAACACACACACACACACACACACACACACACACACACACACACACACACACACACACAGAGAGAGAGAGAGAGAGAGAGAGAGAGAGAGAGAGAGAGAGAGAGAGAGAGAGAGAGAAACCATGAGCTTATATGGAAATATTTCCTATTCAAACCTGAAATAGTGGGTTCTAGGTCCATGGAGTAAACCAATTTCAGTCCAAATAATAATAAGTAATTTGTGGGCATTCCAAACCAGCAAAACTTGATTTTTGGGGGATGCTGAATACTATGCTGGCTCTACCTAGAAGTGGTGATGTGTGGGCATGCTGATTATCCCAGTATCTTACAGATCCTTCATCTTTCTGTAGCACTTGTTTAATCATGTTCAACTCATACTGGATGTACATGCTGTGTAAATAGGTTTATGGTGACTCTGCCTGCGCTGAAGAGTGATAAATGCTTTTCTTGTCATTATTCCTGAGACTATATAGTATAGCAGCTATTTATGTAACATTTGCATTTGTTGTTACAAGTAATCTTGAGGTGCTATAAAACTTTTTTTTGTTTTTAGCTGCTTTATTCATTTTTTGCATTATAATTTTTTTATTAATTCATTCATATTACATCTCAGTTGTTATCCCATCCCGTGTATCCTCCCATTCCTCCCTCCCTCCCACTTTCGCCCTATTCCCCTTCCCTATGACTGTGATTGAGGGGGATCTCCTCCCCCTGAATATGATTCTAGGGTATCAAGTCTCTTCTTGGTGAGGTGGTATAAAACTTATGACAGGTTATAAATTAGCAAATATTACAGCATTTTTAATGAAGGGCTTGACCATTCATTGATTGTGATATCCAAGGGGATCCTGGAGCTATTAACCCTGGACACTGGGGGAAAAGTGTACTAGGAAGGAGAATTTATACAAACATCATACATTAACTAGGTATCTTTCTCAGAGTCTCTTTCTGCTTCCCACTCTCCTATCTTGAGGGCTGAAACAGTGCAGATGTTAGCCATCTCCTTTCAGAGCAGAGTGTTGAGGGGGAGACTCTTTAATGGGTCAGGAAAAGCATGGCATGTTTGTTCTTAGTGCTGAGATGTAGCAACCTTGACAGGTGACTGCAATGCTGTAAAGAAGGAATTTTGACAGTTCCAAGGTCTAGAGCCAGGTACACAAGGCATAGAAGAAAATATAAACAGCAGACTGGTGAGAAGGGCCAGCAGGCAGAGGTGCTTGCTCCCAAGCCTAATGATGTGATTTTTCCAAAATCTTACAAGATGGCTGGAGAGAGCCAAGAGCTGTCCTCTGACCTCCACAGGTGTGCTGGGTGGGGTACATGTGTGTGTACATTCATATACACATACCCAGACAGACAGACAGACAGATTTTTCCATAAATAAAAATATTTTAATAAATAAAGAGATCTTCTTAATGCCAGTGAATAGCAAGGTCAGGAATGAAGTTCTAGGGTAGGGGCATTTGTGTTAAATGAGGTCCTGAGGATGGGAATTTTTTTTCTTTGGTCACCTGCCATGAAGTGTATGGGTGAGCTGACTCAGTATTATGGCATGCAGTTGAATGGTCTCTAGTTTTTCTCAGTAAGAATGTGTGGCTTTGATATCAATGAGGAAAGAGAATTGAACAAACATCTGACTGTGGAAAAACGTGGTAAAAACTGATTCTACTAATATTAAAGCAAAATCAGTAAAGGAAAAAAAAACAGGATGTTTGGCTTGTTAGTAGCTTTCTTGATTTAGGAGGCTGGTTCCCACAAGTACCCTGTTTACCAGCTTCTGCCACTGCCTCTCCTCATCCTTCCAGCACACAGGTGATATGGAGGCAGAAATAGGGATATGGGAGGGCTAGGCTTAGCCAAAGGCAGAAACAACCGCTTACTATACGGTTAGGGTTGATAGGAAATAGAAGGTAACACTGTCAATAGTTCTTGAACCATTAATAGTCACATCAAAATCTGTGAACACATAGAGGAAGTAATAGTGTTCAGCGACAAAAAAGTTTGAGAATTTAAAAACACACATAGTGAATTCTGATCCCATATCTGCCATGTTAGTTGTGTGATCCTACCTTTCTGTACCTCGATCGCTACAGGTGTTAATAAATTATTGTTGGAAAGCTTCAATGAAGTGACATATAAACTACTCAGTACTGTAACAGGCATAAAGTAAATATCTATCAGTGGTGACTTTTACTTGGGAAAAAAATGGGTGGAGTCTCCCTTATGAATTGTTTCCTTGGGTGCTCAAAATCTTTAGGGCTTGGAATGGTGCTTAATAAAGCTGAGAGGTTGTGAGATGAACACCAACATGAAATGGTTGGGTTCAGGGTGCATTTTTGACACAAGAGACTCCTGAGGCTAACTCAGCAATGGAAAAAAAATCATGGTGCGTCTAAGGATAGGTCTAGTAACCCAGGGCTGGATTATTCCGAGGTAGGTCTAGGATTTGGTTCCTCAGAGGTAGATGGAGCAGCCCAGACACAGGCATAAGCAGAGGGTAAACACAGACCTTCTCCTAGAAAGTACTGAAGATCCAGATGAGAAGAGTGCAGATGAAGAAATCTCAGAGAGCTGTGGGAAGACAAACCAAAAAGTCATCATCAAACCCAAAAAAGCACGTACTTACAGGGACAAAGCTAGAGGTTAGTGAGGACCCAGAGCAGCAACACTCTTGAGGGGATTCCACTTGATTGACATGAAGAGGACTTGAAGACAACCATTTGGTTTTATTGACTGTCTGCTAAGCAGTGGCTTAGGTCTGCATAGGGCAGGGATGATAGTTCTAATCATTCTATTAGGTGGATATTATTTCTGTTGTGGGAGGAAATAGAGAACAAATGGTATAAAGCAATTTGTCTTATGTCACTCAACTAATCACTTGAAAAGATAGGAAAGTGAAATAAAAAAAATGGACATCTTAGGTAAGATGGATCACCATAAGTAAGAGAACATTGGTAGTTTTATTATTTTCTCAGAGATTTTGTTAGATTGGACCTGCCAGAATAAGAAATGCATTATAATGTAATAGTTTAAAATGTTTACTGTAGGCAGACAACTTATCAGCTGTGTGGTCTGGAGCAAATTACTTAAGCATTCAGTGCTGCCCTTTTCTCATCTGTAGATTGAGCGCGCCATAGTGCCCCTACCCATCAGTATCTTCAGTAAGGTTTGTTCCAGGACGTCTTGCAAAAATCTCAATCTACAGATGTTCAAGTTCCTTATTTAAAATAGTACAGTGTTTGCACAGAAGCTATTTACATGTTCCTATATACTTTAGAACTTGCACAGAACTTTTCATATGATTTGCTGGAGCGGGGAAAGGAACAGGGAAAATGATATGATGATATTTTAACTTTAAAAATAAAAGCCTACAAGTTATCTCTAAATAGTTACTAATAAATATAATGCAAATGTTATTACTTGTTATGTTGTATTGTTTAGGGAACAGTGACAATTAAAATAGACGTATGAAGTCTAGATTACTCACCCAAACCATTTCAGTCCACACTTGGTTGAATTCATAAATGCAGAACATCGGAAACAGTGCTGGCTGTGTCTATTGCTTAGTGATGTTATATGACTTAATTAATATAAAGAACTTACAAAAGTATCTGGCTCATAACACATACTATCTAAGTTGTAGCTACTAATAACATTATTATTACTAATTAGGATTACAAAAAGGATTAATTTAAGGAACATATATACAACATTTTAGAATGTATATCAATAGTTTTTTTCTTTCCTTTTTGGTTTGTGTGTTTGTTTTTTAGGGCAGGGTTTCTCTGTGTAACCTTGGCTGTCCTGAATTTCCTTTATAGACCAGGCTGGCCTCAAACTCACGGCGATCCACCTATCTTTGTTTCCCTGAGTGCCAAGATTAAAGACATGCATCACCATGCCTGTTCAATATTACTTTCTTTATAATTGAAACAATTACAATTAAATTAACTTTGGCCTCAGAAGAAATGAGCGAGCCTTACAAACCCATGATAGACTATAGAAGAGGGATTTCCCACATAACAAAATTGGACTATCTGTGAGAAGTTACTGAATACCTGAGCAGGAGAACTATATGCAAATAGCTCAGGAATATTTTGCTTCCTTGTATGCCCTGCATTGGAGGAAGGTAAGACAGAAGGCCAAGAAGGCTTGAAGTGAGAGAGTTCTCTGAAAGACTAGGATGCAGTCCCTTTTGAATACAACTGTATGGTAAGAAGATCAAAGCCACAGGAAAAGGACCAGAAAGAAAGGATAATAAGAAAGTATGTGGTTCACACCAAAGCCTCGCTGTTCTATTTAACCCTGTAACTGCTTAAGATGAGAACTCTTCCTGGAACCAACTTCTTACTTTTCTTTACTTGCCTCACACTTATACTCTAATCTATGCTCCATAAAGTTTCCATAGTCTCTCTGATAATATTAAAGAGATTGGTTCATGTATCTATTTTCTGTACTATGTTGAGAATTTCCTCTCTGAATTCCCTCCTCCTCTTCCTCCTCCTCTTCTTCCCCTCTTGAATTTTTTTCTAAATATTTTTTGAAGACTTGACTTAATACAGTCTAAGGAAAATCAAAGAATAAATGTAGAGAAACATTTCCTCTGACTGGCTACACCACATCTGAAAAGTGATTCAGTTTCTTATGTGATACTATTTTAAAGGCCATCAGAGAAAATGAAATCTTCCAGTGTTGCTAGCATACAGATTACAGTATAATAAATAATGCATTTGGGCTTGGAATTCCCTGAGTTATAGGACTGTCTTTGCTATTCTAATTAAAGAGTCAAAGTTTTAGGATACAGGGTGGTTGCCAAAAAACCTAGCAACATAATTAGAAGATTAGAGCTAAAAGGAAACCTTCCACATAAGTTGGTGAGGTTATACACTAAATATAATTGTGTGGCCAATGATTTAAGCAACCAGGCCTATACGATGAAGATTGGTACTAAACAATATGTTCGAAAACTGATATGTCTGGATTCCACAAAGATGGTGTTAGAGGCTTTGTATCATTTCCATCGTCAAGACCTTGCCCGCTGTTATGTGGAGAGTGGGGACTGACTTTGACATGAACTCTGGTGCTCCATATTTGACCACCTCCCCTTGGTGGGGAGGCCTGGTGTCACTCAGAGGAAGGATAGCAGGCTACCAAGATGAGATTTGATAGCCTATGACCATATAGTGAGGGAGGAGGTCTCCCTTGGTCTTAGACCTAGGGGAGGGGAATAGGGTGAAAGCAGGAGAGAGGGAGGAATGGGAGGAGACAAGTAATGGGATAACAAATGAGTTGTAATCTGAATAAATTAATTAAATAAAAATAATTTAACTATGAAAAAAGTTAAAGAGTGAGAGAGAAAAAAAAAAGACCTTGCTGTATGTATCTCCTCATGTGGTTGTTCATTTGTATCATTCCTAATTAAGTGGTAAGCATCAGCATAACACATAATGAAGCATCAAACCTCAAAAGGATTGTGGGCTTTATTGTATTTGTAGCTCGTAGACAGCTGTTCTGCACACATACAAAAGCCATAGACTTCAGTTTGTAATGGTTACCTACTCCTGAACAAGGACTTGTTTTAAGGAAGCTCACTGAAACTCATGCAAATGCAAAGAAACAATTCAATGAAATAAGAAACAAAATAGACAAACAAACATTTACCAGAGATTGAGATCATGTTCATATGAATATAATTTAGAAAATATTAAGAGACACTGGAAAAGAAAATATTAGTAATTTTCTGATATGTGTAGGAGAAACTATAGACTCTCCATACTGTGATTCTAAGTACTTAGTAGATTATTTTAAAAATTCAAGTCACTGCTGGCTTTCCTTGTACAAAAATACAAGCATATTTTTTCATTATTAAATATGATATTAGTTGTGGTTTTATTTAATAACTTTTTTCATACAACGTATTTTGATTTCATTCTTTCCTCTCCCACTATTGCTCCAAGATCTTTCCAACTTCCCTATCTATCCAACTTCATGTTCTTTCTCTTTTTGAGAGAAAAAAAATCAAGTTAAGTCAGAACAAAGAAGAAGAAGAAGAAGAGGAGGAGGAGGAGGAGGAGGAGGAGGAGGAGGAGGAGGAAGAGGAAGAAGAAGAAGAAGAAGAAGAAGAAGAAGAAGAAGAAGAAGAAGAAGAAGAAGAAGAAGAAGAAGAAGAGAAACTCCAGAATTTGTGCTTCTAAGAGTCCTTTAGCTACCTAAGGCTTGCCATTCAGGAGAAGCTGACTCCTCAAAATTCAGGAAGGGAAGCCCAGAGTTATGAGAAAATGTGGCAAAGGACCGAAAACGGCAAACAGCTCAACAGAGTGCTTTAGAAACAAAAGAAAATCTAAACATTGAATCTAGCTATGGTTAATTGGTTGAAGAATTAGTAACTTATGTTGATTTCCCAATACATGGCTACTTTTTAACCATGAAGCTGTTCTTTCTGTGTGGATGATAGACACACACACACACACACACACACACACACACAACTTAGTTATGAGCTGTTACAAATTCTGTTCATAAACATTGAAGTTCCAAACTTGTTTCTTTATCACTTTTAAGAAATATTTATCTTCAGGACAAAGAGGAGTGGTTTCACACACTTGGTATTAGATGAAGAAAACCTTTTCATTTTTGATGGACAGTAACCTCACAAACTATAAAAAATACAGAAAGACTTCTACTTTTAATAACTAAATTTTTAAATCATGGAAATTTTACATAGAAAAACGCGTTTACTTACTGTGCCTTTGAAACTTAGAGGGCTCTTATTCTCTGATGATTAGGGACTCTCTGGTCTTTCTCCTTATATCCTCCCATGTGTATGTGTGTATATATATTTTCAAATTGTTAAATCACTGGTTGATTTTGCCTGATGAAAGAGTCATGGGCATAGTCTGGAGAGATGGCTCAGTAGATAAGAGCACTGTCTGCCCTTCCAGAGGTCTTGAGCTCAATTCCCAGCAACCACCTGGTGGTTCACAACCATCATAATGTGATCTGGTGCCCTCTTCTGATGTGCACAAAAAATCAAACAAACTGAGCACTCATATACATAAAACAAATAAATATAAAAACAAAGATTCATGAACATGGTTTCTGTGTAGTATTCCTAGATAGCAGGATGGCTGTTAAGGTTTAATATATTTAGACAAAATAATATTCTTGCCCTATAAAGCAAGGACATGTTTTTGTTGCATTTAAAACGTAGATTATTTTCCTACTAACTGGATATTCTGTGGAGGAAAGTATTTTATGACTCTTTGGCCTTAGGATAGACATCTCTTGATTGAAAAGTAGAGTCCAAAATTCCTTTTATATTTAGGGTGGGATTTTCATAGAGCTGGAAATTCTAGAAAACCTATGCGAGAATGAGGTCTCCACACTTGTAATTTTCAGATATTACTTTATTCTTTTTGTACCTTCTCTCTTTTTTTGCTTCATAAAATTCTACAAGTATATTTGGGAAATGGCTCTGGGATTTTTAACATACTTTATAAAGAAGGGAATTGATGCCTTTTATATAATATATATCGTCCTGTTGCAAGTTATAACATTTTCCAGCATTATCCAATACCAATGAATTCCATTCCTGTCCTTTTCATCTTTTCTGTATTTAATGTTGCTCAGAGAATGAACATCCCATTCCATTTTGGAAAACCTATTTTTTAATGTGTCAAAGTTCAGTTCACCATGGCGTTGAAATGAACACTGGCTTAGGGCTAAACTCTTTGAACCTCATTTTACTAAGCTATAAATCAATAAGACCGAGTAATGTTTCCAAAACCACAATCTCTAAAGTTTTATTTCTGACATTAAATGATTCATAACTCATTTGCATATTCATTCAGTCATCAAGTATTTGCTGAGCATGTGCCACACGTCAAACACTAGATCAAGTAAAGGTGTGATAGGGTAGCAGATAAAAGAATTAAAAATAAATGATCTCAGTTTTTACAAAACTCTAATGGGGTTTCTTTTCATGCCATAGGCTTTTTTTTAGGAGTGAGAAGCAATTGATGGGTTTATTTTGGATGAGGAGCAGGTCTTATTTGCATTCTGAAAGCCAGGTCTGCTTTTGTGGAAATTAGTGAAGAGGTACTTGCAAGGTTTTCAAACAGAGTGAAAATGGTTTGAAATAAGGAGATGCAGGGGCACATCAAGTATTCATCAGGTAAGACTATGAAATTTGAGGGTCCCTTGAGTGTTTGATATTGTTACCACTGTAGAATATCCAAAATAATAAGTCCAACCTCTCCCAGCATAATTTGAGAAGAGAGTACATAGTCCTTGAGAAACGTCCAAACACATGCAAACACCCTCACCCTCATTGAGATGGGAGAGACAATGTTGTGGGCTTCATTATGATGACTAATTCCTCAGTGTGGATGCAAATCACTACAAGAGTGAAGGAGAAGAAAGAAATCCCCCCTATATAAAATAATTAAGCAAAACTTTGCAGATAAGAAGATGAGAAACTTATAAAAGGGGAAATACATGAAGGCAACTGGACGAAAGTTAGGAATGTCAAGTGGTTTGTTGGTAGACTAACAAGTGCAAGTGTCAGATAGTGGTACTAGATAAATGTTTAAGGTAAATCTTGATTCTTTAAGTTGGAACAACATCTAAGAACGCACCGATAGTTAAAGGCTAAATAGTTAAAATTCTAAGAAAGAAGGTGGAATATGAGTTTCAACCATCATCTTTCCAAAATGAATCAGTGATGGCCACCAGCCATGAGTGGTTTTTGTATTTTTATGTGTAGGTCTAGTATTCAAACAGGTAAGTTCTAGGGAGAAGTCAAAGACTATATACATTAAAGAAAGTAAAATGTACATTTTCAATTTATCTATACTATCCCAACCCTACATTACAAGAGAAATCCCCAAAGAAGTCATTGTTGGAAAGAGAGGGTAAACTGAATGAACACCAGATATGTGGGTTTCATATCCAAAGGCTCATCTCTTTCTTATCCTGTACATGGTACTGAGAAGATTTACATAGTAAAATGGCCAGAAAATGACTTAAGATGTGTGTTTAATGGGAGAGTACAAAGGATGGGATAACAATTTAGATGTAATATGAATAAATTAATAAAGTATATTAAAATGTGTATCTTGTAGGTAAAGTCATAAAATTTTTATAGCAATTGAAAATAAGTTGCTTTCAGATTAGATTGCTAAAGCTATAAAAATGCATGTAATCTCCATATTAACCACAAAACAAAATGTATACTAAATAGACCAAATATAGAGAAAGGAAACAGAACATACCACTACAGAAAATGTTCAAGTCACAAAGAACAATAGAAAGAAAACGGAGCAATAAAAGAAACACAAATCAATGAACAACATACTCTAATAAGTCTTTACCAACCAATAGGGGCTTTTCAGTTAAGTGAACTAAATTATCCAGTCAAAAGACAGAGAGTGTGGGCCAATGAGATAGCTCAGTTGGTAAAAGCACTTGCTGAATTAAAGTCCCTTGTAAGGGCAGAGGAAGAGAAACATATCTACAAAGTTGTATTCTGATCTCCAGACCTGTGATGTGTCATGTGCATGAGCACACACACACACACACACACACACACACACACACACACACACACACACACACCAATAAAATAAAGTTTTAAAATAAATACTTTTTAAAATACAGAGTGACAGAATGCATTTGGAAAGCCCAGGAACTGGGTCCAGAGAGGTAAGCCAGCCCTTAAAAGCACTTGCTGCTCTTCCAGAGAACACAGGTTCTGTTTGTAGCATCCACATGGCAATTCACAACAATCTGTAATTCGGTTCAAAGGGATGGAACACCACCCTTTTTTTGGCTACCACATGCATCAGTCATGTACATAATAGTGCATATATATGCAATCAAAACATTTACACGTATAAAATAAAAATAAATCAACCTTTTTTAAAATATCAAGAACCAGCTATTTATGCTCTATGTGAGACTCAAATTAGCTTTAAGAAAACAGTGATTTATGATTGAAAGATGGTGACACACAACTGTAATTCCAACACTTAGGCAACTGACAAAGGAGAAGCACCAACACATGGAGAGTATGAGATACTGTGAAAGCCTGTGTCACCAAAGTCAAGGATGAGTGAATGAAAGGAACACAAAGGGAGGCAGAAGCAAGGGAAGAAAAAGAAAGAAGGGGGGAAAACTGGACTGAAGTAAAAGTGAAAACCATCAATGAAGGTATTTTATGATAATAAAAAGTGTAGACGCATAGCAACTATACTTGTAGATTAAAAGATGCATTTTAATTAAAAATACCTTGGCAAAGATCAAGACAATCCTTATATAATAATAAAGCTGTCAATATGATACTGCATTTATAACACACAGGCGCCCAATCACAATACATATAGCATATATTTACAGATGTGAAGACAAGCGAATTTAGTTGTGCAAAAATCAATGTTTTCCTCCTCTACCTTCCTTTAGTCTCCATTGTATCACTGAGTCCATTCCCATTAGTGCATACTAACTATAGGAGGCTTAGCAAAGAGTTTCTTACCCTGTAGCATATGGCCTGACCACCCAGGCTTTCCTTTGCAATCTTGGAGCAAGCTGCCATGGTTTCCCAAACTATTCTTTCGGCATGTCTGAAAGACCACCATTCCATAGAGTATACCAAGCACAAACTGTACGTAGACTTCTTTAATCCTCAACTCTGATGTGGTCCTAGTTGTAGAGAGCATCCTGGAACTCTTTTATGAAATAATTCTGTTCAGGAATGCTTTTAAAATCCATAGAATAGTTAACTATCTTGATTGGGGTAATTATTTTGATATATACTTGTGTGTGTGTGTGTGTGTGTGTGTGTGTGTGTGTGTGTGTGTGAGAGAGAGAGAGAGAGAGAGAGAGAGAGAGAGAGAGAGAGAGAGAGAGAGAGAGAGAGTCATATAGTCATACTACGAAGCTAAATGTATACACTTTAAAAATATTTTTACTATATATCAATAAAACTGGAAACATATTGTTAAGAGTTTGTGCCAAAGACACTATAAAAACTGTGTGTATACATTATAATTATATATATATAATTTTTGAGATTATGTTTACAATATTTCTTTCTTCCCCTTCCTCCCTTTAAACCCTCCCAGTACCCCTTCTTGCTCTCTTTCAGAAGACAAGATCACTGCTATGGGCTTCAGTGAATAAATATGATGAAAATGTGGAAGTTGCATCAAAGAAGAGATTGAAGAGATTGGTCAGGTTGTTACAGACTATTATGCTTGAACATTCCTCCTTGTTAATCACTCTCTCCTTCTTCTCTCTTCTTTTTCTCTTCTCATAGTCTTCCCTTTCTTTGCCTCTCCTTTTTCTTCTTCCCTCCTTCTCCTCTCTCTCTCCCTCTCATTTCTTCTCCCCATTTCCTTATTTAAACACTTAGCCACTGGTTAAATAATATACTTAAGTATCTGATATATCTGGAACTACTACTCAACAGGTCTTGGTTGGTTTTGGAAAACAGAAAGTTTTTTTCTTTCTTTTCTTTCTCCTCCTCCTTTTCTTCTTCTTCTTCTTCTTCTTCTTCTTCTTCTTCTTCTTCTTCTTCTTCTTCTTCTTCTTCTTCTTCTTCTTCTTCTTCTTCTTCTTCTCTTCTTCTACTATTTTCGAGACAGGGTCTCTCTGTGCAGCTTTGGCTGTCCTGGACACTCTTAGTAGACCAGGCTGGCCTCGAACTCACAGCGATCCACCTGCCTCTGCCTCCCGATTGCTGAGATTAAAAGCGTGCACCACCATGCCTGGCTGAAAGTTTTCCTTCTATGCTGGTTCTAACCACCTAGACGCCTTCCAAGTGCCACTGAATTGAGCTACCTGTTGCCTGCTATGAACCACTTGTCTCACTCCACTAGGCTGTCTATTTCCCACACATTTACACAAGCAGCTTATCTGCAACTTCTGTTCCACTGCTCCAGAGTACAGAAGGCCCCGAAACCACAATGGCTTCTGCAGAGTAAGCAATCATTACAGGCACCTAACAACTGAAATGGCATTCATAACCCAGTGCAATTAGCTCAGTATAAGGAAGATTCTCTTCCCTAGGGCAGCTTATATTTTATTTCCTAGAATGTCAGAGATAATGGCTTCCTCAGAGATTATTGTCTTATGATGAATTTACTGCAGAGAATAAGTAGATTTTCAAAGATGTTTCTGCTAATTAGTTAAAAACTAGGATTAGGTCTAGTTTCTTAAGCCCCAGGTCTGCCTTCTTTTCATTATATTAAACTCTAAAGAAAATATTGTTCTGTTCCCTGTTGCTACACCCCAGGAAAAAAATTGTTCTCGTGTGGCTATTTTTCAGGAATTTGAAGATGTGAAGATAAGGAAGGCTTAGAGACCTGTTAACGTGATTAATTAGCTACTGAGAATTACAAAAGAAGAGGTAGCACATGAGGACTGCAGTGTGTTGAGAGTACAACAGCAGTGTTTTCCAAAACCTGTTGTGTTTATGGAATTCCTTTTTAACTTTTTTTTTGTTTGAATGAACAGTCTCAAGAATATGATTAAAAACCATTTTTATATTTGAAAACAAAATATGAGCACATCACTTTCCTTCCTCACTTTCTCCTTGTCTAAGGTTGAGGCCTAGAGATCTTTACCCTCTCTTTGTTGGCCTGTCAGTTGGTGCTGTCTTTGTTCTTGTCTAAACTTATATTTGAATTAATAGAAGCATAAAAAGTATTTACTGGCAGGTCTGAAATTACACCTGTCGGTGTACGTCATACATCACACTCATGTCATGTTAAAATAGGGGTCAATACATTCATCTCCTTGAATATTTATTATTTTTATGATGAAAACTGTCAGAATCTTAGTATTTAAAAAAATGCCCAGCATAGTATGATGACTTCGCTTCTTTGCTGTGCAGTGTGGCACCTCAGCTTCATGTGCTTCTCTAGCCGTAGCAGTGATGGGTGTTTTCCCTAACTCTGCTCTCCACAGCCTCTAGTTATACCTTATCCCTTTTACCTTCGTATTTTGGGTTCCATTTCCTTGGCTCCCTCTTTCCCTCCTTCTCCTTTCCTACACACGAAAACAGCACTGTATTTTAAACTTCCCTGGCTTTATTCTCGTCCCTTTATGTTGAAGTACGGCACTTAGCTTCAGTAGGTTGATTTTACATCCCATGCTCTTACTAAATTAACATTCATTTTTATAAGATATAATTTTAGACTTCTTGGGAAATTCTATGCAGATAATCATATCATCTTCAAATAGGAAAGTATTTATTTCTTCTGGCACATAAACCTTTATTTTCTTGCTCTTTTGCATTGCATAAAACTCCTTTTAATGCTTAAAAGGCAGTTATTTTTCATCATTTACTGTAATGTTAGCTTCAGGTAGTGTTCAAATGCTTTTTATGCTGAGGAAATTCTGGTCTGCTCTCTTTTTTTCTCTAAGAGAAATTATCATGAATGAATGTTGAATTTAATCCAATTGCTTTCCTGAATAGGTTGATATTACCATGCATTTTTCTTTTGTAGGCTGCTAATATGCTGAATAGCACAGATTTTTAGACTTGAACCAGACTTGTGTCTCTAGAGTACATGTTATTTGGTTATAGTATATAATTCTCATTATACGCATGTGAGTTCCGTTTTTAGTATTTTGTTAAGGATCTTTGCACCAGTGTGTATGAAGTATGCTGTCTAAAGCTTTTGTTTTTATGCTATGTTTGGTGTGAATAACAGGATAATAATAGTTTCAGAATTCTTGCCACTATTTTCTCTTCAAGAGATTATGGAGTAGTTCAGTTACCTCTTCTCTAAATGTTAGACTGAATTATCTGGTAAAAACTATTGTGGTCTAGAGCTCTCTTGTGGGAAGCTTTAAAACTAGGAAATCAGTGCAAGGTATAAAGTGCATGTTTCCAAGTTTTTAGTCAGGGGGTCCCACTGGCCCCACTACTAAACATTACAGGCTATTTTTATTGCTTTTCCTTACCCTGTAGAACTTCATAGTAAGACCCTACCTTTGACAATGCCACATACTTGAATCATGGGACATGCAGAAATCAAGTTGGTACTGACCTGGAAGCTTCATTCCTGCTTGCTAGCTTTGGTACTTCTGGAATATTATATGCATGCTATCAAGGGAGAAAAGCAACCGACCGCCTTACTGAGCTGTGAACCTTTTGATCTACAATAATGAATAGCCTGTCAAGATATGTGTACTGGGACAATAGAAGCATCCATTTTGTAGGGTAGTTTTAAAGTCTACTCCATAAAACAGAGTTCACATCTGGTACCATTAACTGGGCCCAAAACCTGTGCCTGGCTAGGTCATAGGCACTAGAGAAGAACCAAAACCAAAAAACAAACAAACAAACAAAAACAAAAACAAAACAAAACCCCAAAACCCAACTTTTTATTATTTTGCTAAATGGATGTAGTATTAAATGTCCTCCTAAATTCTTATCTTTATACCCATAAATTGGTGCATCTCACAGCCCTCATCAGAGAAGCTTTATTCAGTAGGTGGAAATTAATACAGAGATACAGCACTGGTCAACTTGCACAGAATAAGACTGTGGTTAATCAGTTCAAAGTGAGCCACCTTATCTTACCCTCTCCTCTTAATGCTCAGGGACCATCTCAGAAGAGGGGGTGGAAAGACTGCAAAAGCTAGAGGTAGCAGACATCTGCAGCAAAAGTGTATTTGACAGACACAACAGTGTGGTGCACGTACCAACTCACAGCAGCCATGACCACAGGCACAAGGTCAAGCCTGCCAAGATTCCAGCATGGACACTGGAGGGCTCCATCAAGTCCTCTTCTAAGCTATAAGCAACTGATTGTGTTTAGGAGAGGGACAATCAGTTCTCTTCTGGGCTACGGGCCCTGAAAGGGTACTTATGCTCCAGTAGATGATCTCATGGACACACATGCAGCACTGATTGGATTCAGTGGGTTTTTTGTTGTTCAATTGAATATGAAGTTGGGAAAGAGAGTGGTGAAGGAGTTAGGGGAAGAATTGGAAGGGAGAAAATGAGGGTAGTTTTAATCAAAATATACTATGTACATGTATGAAATTCTAAGATAAGATTTTTTTTAATCATGTAAAATGTTAGGTTATTGAAATATCTATTCCTCATTGAGTTGTGGTAGTTCTATTTACGTCCTTATTGTATTATTTCCTCTGCTTACTTTGTGTTGGTGTTGCTTTTACTTCTTTAAAGTCTAAGGGTTGAAGTCACTGATTACACATTTTACTTTCTTCCAACTATAAGCATGCAGCAGTGTGTGTTATCTTCTTGGTGTTATTTTTAATTATGTCCCAAAATTTTTGTTATGCTTTCTCTGCATTTACATTCACCACAACCTATCTTAAAACAAAACTGAACTTAATTATCCACTGATTCCAAGTTGAGCTGTCCATATGATTCTGGGTGTTGGACCATCAGATAGAGCATGGTCTACTTATGAGGAACCACATCCTTAAACAAAACTGACTCTCCTTCCTTCAGAAGCCATCCATTGTCCAGTTCCTCATTTATGGGTGGAGCTTAATGAACCCCTTCCTACTCCATGCTGTAATATTAACCAGCTTGACCTTTTGCAGATCTCGTATAGGTAACCAAAATAAGGCAGCCTGTCAAGTCGAGAAGACACTGTATTGCTCAGATCCTCCCTGACGTCTGGCTCTTGGGATGAGCATGGGATATAGAAGTTCTATTTGTGGTTGCGTACTCGATAGTCACTTATTTCCTGCAATTCAGCCAGTTGTGAGTTTCTGCATTAATCCCCACACATTGCACAGAAAATTTTCTGATGAAACCTGAGAGTTGCACTACAGTATGAATAGAGAGATAGAAATTTAGAGGGCAGTTTTATACTATTTCCATTTAACAAAATAATGGTGATATGCTCAGCCCTGGGGCTCCAATTATGGGTTCTTGGCTAGATTTTCAGTAGTAGGCATGGGCTTCCTTATGTGAAGTGGGCCTTAAATCTAACCAGAAAACAGTTGATTATCCCCATAATACTTATGCCACTATTACACCCATGGGCATACCTTTCCATAGCACTCATTTTTGCAGTTTACATGGTTTTCAGTTGGAGAGAACTGATCATGGCTTTTTTTCACTCCCAGAATCCTCATAGAATATGTGAGAGCTACTCAGCAGGAAGAAACATCCTAGTCGGTATTAATTTCTCCATGTCTTGTGACTAATGCTTGCTGTGTCTGAGAAATACTATCAAGTTCTCGTGAGCAATCAATAGCAATAGAAATATCAATAGAGAGGGATAGCAATAGCAATAGTTTGTATTATTTAAGGAATGTCTAGGACACCTGTGACTAACAACCTGAAAGGAAGTATCAGACATCTGACACTGGGTTCTTTATTAGGCAACCTATGGCTTCTGGGATGAGTATAATCCCTGGTGTGGGATAACGTCAATTATATGCTTTTATATTTTAAAACTCTAATAAATAGTAGGGTTTCATATGGTGTGTCAAAAAACCTCCCAGCCTCTTCCTCTGCTCTTCCCTTCCATCTTTCTCCTCACTTAAATTTTCCTCTTTATTATTCCCCTCTCCCATTCTTATCACCTGTGTTTTACTATCCAACCTTCCTTAAGCTCTTTCTTCCCTCTCCCCACCAATGATTACTTTCTAGTTTTCTGGATTCTATAGGTGCTCCAAATGAAATAGAGAACTCTAATGATTTGATTCAAGTTCCACATATGAGTGAGAATGCCATTTTCTGGGTTTGGTTTATCTCATTTAGGATTTTGTTTTTCAGCTCCATCTATTCACCTATAAATTTAATTTTTTATTTTCAACTGGATAAAATTCCATTGTATATAGATTCCACATTTTCATTATTCATTCAGCAGACACCTAGACTTTTTTTGTCCTTGTTATTGTGAACAGAATAGTGATGAATTTCTGTAGTAAGATGTACAGTCCTTTGGGTGTATGCTCAGTGGTAGAGCCTTGACATATGGTAGATCTGTTTCTCTTCTTTTTGAGGAATTCCCACAATAATAGCCACAGGAGCTGCCTCAGTTTGCATTCCCACCAACAGTAGGACTCCCCTTTCACCACATCCTCATCAGTATTTATTGTCACTTCCTTTCTTAATCTTACCCATTCTAATTTGAGTAAGATGAATCTCAAAGTAGTTTTAATTCGCACTTTCTTGACAGCTAAATTTGATGAACACATTTAAAAATATTGTTTAGCCATTTGTATTTCTTCTGAGAATTTTCTGTTCACTTCCACAGCCCACATTTTAGTTGAATTGTATGTCTTCATGGTGTTTAATTTTTGAGTTCCTTATATACTTTAGACACTGATCCTTTGTCAGATGCATATCTGGCCAAGAGGGTTTATTTATTTATTTTTATTCTGTGAGCTGTCTTTTCAGTTGATTAACAGAATCCTTTGCAGTACAAATGATTTTTAATTTCATAAAGTCTCATTTGTCAGTTCTTAGGCTTATTTCTTGAGCTACCAGAATCCTATTCAAAAAGCTCTTACCTGTGCCTATATTATGAAGTGTACACTCTCCTTTCTTCTAGAAGTCTCAGAGTTTCATGTCTAACACTAAGACCTTTGATCCATTTGGAGTTGATTTTTGTTCAGAGTGAGAGAGAAAGATCAAGTTTCATTTTACTACATGTAGATATCCAGGTTTTCAACACAGTTTGTTAAAGATACTGTCTTTCTCCAATGTATGGTTATTTACATCTTTGTCAAAATCAGGTGGCTGTAGGTATGTGGATTTATTTGTGGGTTCCTGATTAAATTCCATCTATTAATGTGTCTGCTTTTATGCCAGTACCATACTGTTCTCAATGCTATGTCTCTGTAGAAGAACTTGAAATTAGGTGTGCTGATGTTGACTCATCTAGCAGTGTCTTTATTTTTCAGGATTGTGTGGGTTAACTGGAGTCCTACTGTTCTTCTGAGTCTTTTGTGAAGAATAGCATGGGATTTTTATTGAATATGTAGATTGCATTCAGTACAATGGTCATTTTCAAAATATTAATCCTACCAATCCATGATATCTTTTTCAATTTCTTCAGTGTTCCAAAGTTTTCATTGTATAGGTCTTTCACTTCCTTGATTAGGTTTACTTTTATATATATATATATATATATATATATA